>NC_092501.1:139860189-140491326 GCF_047511675.1 Marmota flaviventris | reverse complement strand
TTAACCCTTTTGCCACTTTCTCCTGTTTTTCTTCCCAGAAGTTACATAAGTGCCAAAGGATACCACAGAAAACTGAAGTATTTTTACGGCATTGAAAAAGAGGTGCCTGGCCATCCGTGGGCACTCTTTGAGGTGCTCTGTCCTGCTCAGTCCCTGCGCATGACTCTGTTTCTGCACTGTCCGCTGCAGCATGATTTAGTCGCCTGGGCCTCAGGGGTCTAATCATGGGATCCACCAGGATATAGCTCTCTCCTCGACCCTGGTGATGACCAAAATCTCCACCATTGTCCTCTACAACTTCCTCCAAGTCTCGGGCCCCCACAAGTCACTCTTCCTCTCGAAATTTCAATCGGGGAATCCAAAATGGGAATCTGGGAACATTTTTCACCTTTCTCCATACCCCGTGAGGACAGGGAAGGAGGGATTGTGAAGGTCCCCTTTGGCCGCGTTAGCTGTGGCTGCTCTCCTGTTCTGTCATGGCATGGGCAGTGCACGCCAAACATGGAATAAGCCCTCAGAATAATCAACCCAGAACAAATTTGACTATTCTTGCATAAGATTGTGTATCTCCCTTTTGAAGAGATGTCTTCAGCAGTGACAACCCAGGCTCAATGGTTTATACAAAGCACCACGCACACGCGTAGGATGCACGTGTATCACGGACTACTCAGAAATATGTCTTCCAAATGCAAAGCTCAGTGTGTCCTGTAAGCTGCCAGTCTGACAGGGGGATAGAAAATTAATCTCTTCCAAATCAAGGATTCTTTTCCTCTTACCCAGGGTCTTGGCTAAGGCCCAGAGGCTTTACAGAAGGGACAGGAAGACACACGGTATGCCTGTGCGCACAGTGTCCACTGTGATGTCCATTGTTGCATTAGCCCACAGTTGTCAGAGTGCACGGGGAGCTGTGGGGGTGCCCCTGGGTGCCAAGCCCAGACACCCTTCCAGTTTCATTGACACATACCATGTCTCAGGCACACAGAATCAGCTTCTGATTTTCAGCTAATCTGAGCTGCATGGAAGTTTCTGGAGGCCATCTGAGGACCATCCATCTTTGTGGATACTCCTTTTACCCATCTATTTTTTGGGCCATTTCTCTAGGGATTTATCTGGGAAATAAGGCACAGGTCCCCTCCTCCTCTGGTCCCAGTAGTCCCTGCAGGGCTTTACCTGGATCGTAGGGTGTCTTCCAGAGACACCCAGGCTCAAGTCCTCACACCTCTTCCTCACTCCTCCACGGCCAGGAGAGGTCTCCAGCTATCGTAGGAGTTATGGGGTGTGGGGTGGAAAAGTCTGCCTCCTACTTACCAGGGTTTACTCCTGAATCTTTTCAGCCAAAGGTTTTGTCATTCCCATAAATAGGCTTTTGAAACTCAAAAAAAAAAAAAAAAAAAAAAGGAAGACATTTTCTCCCTCCCTGCTGTCTATCCATGGTCCCTTGTCCTTGCCCAGTGCTTTGGGTCAGGATTAAATGCTGCAGCTGGGAAGCCACAGTGGGCCAGCACTGCCCAGAACCCTGCTCTGTGAGCTCCTGGGCCTCTACCCTTGGTATGGTCCGTGAGGAGGCTGCTCTGCGAGTTTTGATGCCTTGCTTGGAAAACAGCTCCAGGGATATCTTTGGGGGGGGGGTGTGTGTTCTAGATGTGACCTACAATGGCTGGTCACACTGTTGAGTCGGAACCGCGGAGCCTGCCCTGCATCTGGGGAAGACATTTCCAGATCCAGAGGAAAAAGCTGTGCATTTGGCTTTTTCTCTTCAGTCTGGAAACTCTGAGTATCGATCAAGGTGACAACCCGAGGCCTGGCTTGCCGCCTTCCAGCCTGATGTCTCCTCTGCTCACCTGGGAGAGGCGAGTCTGGAAACCATGTGCTTCAGGAAAGAGAAAAGAGAAGTAGTTATGGCGCGGCCCTGGGGGAGCCAGTAACTGTTTCTTTTCAGCAAGTCCCTGCCATCGCTCACAGGCTGAAAAACACGAGCAAGAGCCTCAAAGCCACTGAAAACAAATGGACTCCAGTTCAGAGAGGAGAAGCTTCTGACAAGAAGATGAGTCGGCGTCCCTGGAGGCCCAGGCTGAGGTGTCTGCAGAGGACAGCAACTTTCCCTCCTGCCACTCCTCCTGCCTGTGCTCCAAGACCTCCTCCTGCTGCTGCTGGCCAGCATTTACTGAGTGCAGACTCTCTGCCAGGCATGTTCCAAGACTCTCACACAGTTTAACCCATTTAATCTTCACAACAACTCTATGAGGTAGGTGCTGTTATCGTCACCCTCACTCCCCGCCCCCCCAGACGGGGCTCGTTTCACATCTGATTTGCCCAAGTTGATGCAGTAGGTGACGCGAGCTGGGACATGACCCCAGGCAGGGTGTGCTTACAGTTGCTCATCTTAATTCTGTGACAACAGCCTCAGTGGCTTTCATTGGTGGGCATCTTGCCCCTCAACTTTATTTTCCAGAGGCCGAGCTGAACTTGGGGAATCTGAGCTCAAAGCTTAGATTCACCAAAGTGTTCAGAGGCGAATGGATTCATATCATCTCTCCTTCCCCGGCACCAACCGTACTCTTACAAATCTCACTCTGTGCCAGCCCAAAGCTGCCCCAAATCATTGACTCTGTTTCTGAAATCTTATATTTTAATGTTTCAAAACTTCAGGCAGCTTTATAACTTACTCTATAGTATATCTGTGCTTAGTTTTCCACTTCTACTATATTGACAAATGGCAACCAGAGGTCCAGGTTGATAGGCGGGGCACAAGCCTAACAATAAGATCTGCTTCTCTAAAGGACAAAGAAGAAATCTGGGCAAATAGAGCAGAGGGCAGAGAGAACAGCTCTATCCTCTTGTGAAGGAAGTCTGACTTCCAGGGCCCTCAAGTGGGCTTCCAACAGCAGATACATAGCGCTTGAAGACTCTCCCTCAAGCCTGGCCTCAGAGACAGGGTCTGTGTGCTGAGGACCCTCCCCTGAGCAAGATGCATGTCATCACTGTCAGATGATGCGATACAAGGGGCCAGCACAATGCTCATGGGCATGAACGGTACCCTAACTTGCCATCCTCAGTGCCCCAGGCCTTTTAATACCACCTGCGATCTTTCCTGATTTCAGAGCTGTGAACTTGAGAGCAAGAGTCTGATGCCTGGGGATCCCTTGGAATCAGATTAGGGGAACAGTCCTTGACTGTTTCAGGAAAATGGACATGCTTTATCTTCTGGCTTGTGTACTCCACGGTCTTAAGCTCTACCACTTATTCCAAGCCTGAGCTTTTCTTGAGAAGCATGGAAGTGGTATTATAATATCCGAGTCATGAGCTTTGAGGGTTTTGGGAAACCAGATGGAACACTGTGGAGTAACAATTTCCTCAGGACTCATGGACTTTGGATGGAGGACCCTGGGGGTCATTCATAGTCACTCATGGCCCCTCTCTCCTGGACCTCCACTCCGTGTGTGCTTATGCCAGCCTTGCCTGGAAGCAGGCGATGGTGCCTGGGAAAATATTCCCACATCTTGGCACCTACACACTGAGTCCTGTTTCACACCAGGAAAGCTTGAGTTCCCAAGGCTGTGGCTCTCCAGGGTCCCCAGATCCAGGGCCTGCTCCCCACACCCAGGGTCTGCTCCAGTTACTTCTCCTCAGAGGCAGAAAGTCAGTCACACAGGGACTTTAAAGTATCGACTGGTGCATTTCACTGGACAGCCAGAGGTTGAACAGGAAGACAGAGGGAGTCAGTCTCGTATTTGTATTTTGATACATACGTTAGCAAAAGTAAAAGCCACTCAAAGCACTTGAAACTGTTCCATTTCACGCAGAGAACCTAACAGGTATTTTTCTTTATACACACAGCAGAAACCTCAGTTTCATCAACTGGAAGTACACCCTTAAAAGCAATCACAATCATTGTGCTTAATTAGGCAGATCATGCCCATGCATACTTGAAAGGATGCCGTCAGGAACGATTACCATCTTGCGAGATGACCTTTTTCTGGACTCAACTCCAAGGAGGACATGACAGTGTGGCTGCACGCATATCAAGCCTGCCAGCAACGAGCTGGCCTCAGAAGGCACAATCCATGTTGATGCAGAGGGCAAGCTTGGGGGACACCTTCAGGGACCTTATCATGTCCCCAAGTGGCACAGCCTCTCAAGTGTGGTGTGACACTCACTGGTGGCCTCCTGAACCTGCTGGGGCACTTTCTTTCACTGTGGAACGGACTACAGAGCATCATCTCACTTGTGGGACTGTTGCATAAGGCAAGTTTAGGACAGGGACACAGTTGGCATCTCGTAACTTCTATTCAGATTTTTACTGCCCAAAGTCCTATGGTTACTAAGGTGCAAGGAGGTGTCTCTCCCTGTTTTGCTCATGTGCTCTCTTCTGTTTGAACATTTTTTAAAAAATGTAAAATAAAATGGCATACAGGAAAGTGCATAAATCCATTCAAGGAAAGGACATCAGTGATATCCAAAGAAAGAGTCTCTTGGAAGCCCCATCCTCCTCCTCTCTTCTTGTCCTCTCCCCACCTCTTTCCTGCCTGACAGGAGCCCCTCCCCACTCCTAAAACTAGGGGTTGCCTTTCTCTCACACAGCTTCCAAACAGAGCTGGTGTGGCTCTTTGAAAGCAGCCCTTCGCTGGCCATGAGCAGTTGTCCCTGCTGCACAGTGTCTTGAACACTGAAGGATCACAAAGGAACCACACCCCCACCTACCTGCCTTTCCACCCCATCATACAGTTGGTGCCCAAGTCAGGACCTCACAGGATGTGGCTCCTCCCCAGGGGCGAAGGGGACAGCCGTGCATGCGTGCTGGGCTGAGAGTCATAGTCCAATCGTTTTTGTTTGTTTCTGTGTCTCCCGACTATCTTCTAATCCATTTGGAGACCAAGTTCTTTTTCTCCTGATGCATTTTGTCGCTTTCCTGTTGCCCCTCATACCGCACTTGGAGAGTGGCTCTGGCGACTTGTCCTTTGCTGAATTGCTTAGGTTTTAGGTCTGTCCTGTGAGGACTTCAGTCCCTTTTTGTGTCCATTCTTGAGTCTGGTTTCATTTTGTTTCAACCTTATTTGCAAGCCTTTCAAAAAGGGGCTGGCTTGATCATTTAGGACAAACTGGTCTCTTTTGAAAACCTTTCCACTTCATTTACGAAGTCAGTGTTAACGGAGGGCCTCTGTGAATGCCGGGGTAGGATGGGATGCACAAGGCCTGCCACATGGAGTAATGTCTTCCAGGTGGGGAAGGGGCAGTGGGTGATCTATCAGGAATACCCCAGCCCACCCAGTGCACAGTCCCCAGCAATAACTTCATCAATATGCCAGTTCAACTCCAGGAGCTCTTGGGTAACTTGAAATTGGAGATGCTGAGTAAATATTGTCTGGAAACTACCTTGGTTGGACTGACCTTGGTTTGAAGAACTATGGAAGATATAGTCTCGTGAACTTAATGCCACAAACTCCTCATTCCCATGGCCCATCCAGGTAGCATTTTTACAAAAGCACTGAGAGACGGGCGACATCAGCCACACAGCCTCTCAGGAAGAGGCGCCCAAAACAAAGCATTGGGAGGCTTGGAGGTGGCTTGCCCTTCAGACATCCTGCCACCTTCCAGAGGAGTCCTGTATCAAGGTCAGTATTTGATGGTTCACTCTGATGTGTCCTGGACACACCTTGTGATCATTCACAGAGGTCCAAGGAAATGAGGGTATTTTTAAGGGATGAAGTCATGGAATACAGTAAATCCTTAGTAAAAACTCACAGAGTCAAAGTTGGGTTATGTAAAGGTGATGCTTTGGGGGCATTAAAATACCTGAATACCAAATTCAGGTCATTAACCAGGTTGTTTTTGCAATAACCAATAGCCAACCCAAATTTTTAACTCCTACTACATATGTGGGCCTGCATTTCAGTAATCGAGAGTATAAGCTGAAGGGTTGAGAAATAGAAATCATTTTACCTGAGCAAGCAGAAAGTACTATGAGGCTTTTTCTAAGGGCCTGAGGAAACTGTCCAATCTATTAAAAATCGGGCAGGCAAATTATATTTCATTATTTCTCAGGATTATCTTCCTGCTAATTTAGAAAATGAGACAAATGACCTCCCTCTTTGGTGAATTACACGTTTTGTCAATGTTACTGTATACTCTTAGTCAAGACTGAGCCGTATCCAACACAAGACAGATGGGGCGATCGCATCTTATCTCATGAGGGTACAATTAAAGGCATCCGGAGAGGTGGCTAGAACACTCTCGGTAGTAGAGTTGCTTTTAATTTGCAACAGCATTTATTTTGTAACGTACACGTCAAACATTCAAACTGATTTGGCAAGGGCGGGAGAGGCGAAAAGGCAAAAATATCAACAGTGTTTAGAATTAGGAGTCAGTTACTTGTGGACCTGTAACATCACTACAGAATTGTAGTGTGGAAGAGTGAAATCTTATTCAACATTTAATGTACAGCTATACGGGTGGGTTCTGTGTCACCACCCAATGCGCTCATTCTTACACAGGCTTATGCAAACATATGTGTCTATACAGTGTATGTGCGTGCAAAGTCACGTCCACAAAGTAGAGAGCAGAGGAGGAGGGATGAAACACTGGAGACACAGAGACAAGAGAGTGTACGGGATTGAGTGATTCTGAACGTCGCTGGCGAGCAGGGAGGAGGTATGAGGGTGGTAGTTATAGCTGGGGAAGATAAGAAAATCAGAGAGGGGCGTGTACCAGGACCCAAGCCTCTGCAGGGTCTCGTAAGCCAAAATAAGAAATTTGGACTTCATCCTAGGAGCAATGGAGGACCTCTGAGCAATTTTTAGTAGAAAAGTGACACGATCAGATTTACATTAGGCAGAGATGCTTTGGTGTGTCCCGTATAGGAGGACAGATGAGAGGGGCAAGGGACAGGGCAGCTGGGGAGAGCACTAAGAGTGTTGTGGGCAAGGGCGAGGAGAGAATATTTGCCATCCCTCAGTGACTATAGGCCTGCAAGTCACCAACCAACATGGTGAAAAATAAGATGGAAATTATAAATTGGAAATCCTCTGGATGATTTAAACCTAATCCAGCAGATCCTCACTTCATCGAAACCCCTGTCAGCATGCACTCTTTCAACAGTGCTATCGAGTATCTGTCCCGAACAGGATTATTTAAGGATGAAATGATTGTGTATGTGACTACCTCCCTCAAAGTGCCTTTGGATTAAATAGGTTTTAACTCTGTTAAAGAAAGTGCACAACGACTTATTTTGATGTGCATGGCAAGCCACTAACTGCCTAAGAACCCCAGAGAAACCCCAGATCAGAGGGGTCACATATAAAATACTAAAGTGTACACTGGAACGTAAACCCAGTGTGTACTGTCAGTTTCCCCTTAAATTAGAAAAAAAATATATATATAATAGCCTTTCATTGAAGTCTGCTTTTCTTGCTTGAAGAAAATCTTCAATCCCCAAACTAAAATATCCTAAAAAATCCTTCACGTTGTACTGGGGTGACCTTGTCTCATACTCTGTTAATATCGAGATCAAGATCTTTTAAGATAGGGCAAATGGTATAAGCCCTCCTGGTTAAGGTGAGTTCATCCTGCTAAGCAATAAAATATAGTTTTGAGATTGCTATGATGTATAAATATTTATAATAAATGTCCTGGGAATAGCTGGTAAGAATGATCTAAAATTCCATCAGTGGCTCTGCTCTAATTTCAAACATCATTCTGCTTTCAATTTTCAATTGCTTTCAGTTTCCCATAATAAACCCTCCTCCCATCTTATACCTCAGAGAAATCACTGGAGAAGAGACAGTTTCCTTTCCTTTCATTTTTTTTAAGAGGTATATAAACCAAAACTTTTAGGGCATCATTTGGCACCCAGGAGGACAAACCGAAAAGTAGAAGCCATAGAGGTCTCAATTTTTGTCCATTTTCTCAAAATCTCCATTTTGATCTTTGAAAAAACAGTTTGCCTCTTTAAGATCAGAGGAGCTGGATGGATTCTCACTCCCCACTTCCCTCTCTGTAAGGCAAGAGCTTCAAGGCTGCCCCTTGGTTTTTTTCTGCCTCCCGTGACTTCTCAGTCCACATTGGTCTGACAGATTCAGGCATCCAGAAAGCAATGCGCACAAGCTTTCCCCTCTCCTGTGGTTTACACCTGGAGAGCTGGCTTCTGTCCCCTCTGCTTCCTGCCTGTTAAATAGTGGAGGGGGCGGCCGTTCAACTCCTGTGGGTCCACTGACGCGCACGCAGAGAGCAGTGAGAACATAAGAAGATGGGAGAGGGCCCGGCCAGCACAGAGATGGGGCAGGCCCTAGCAGGAAAATGTAAGGTTGGCACATCCTCAGAGGGGTTTGGTTTGTGGGCTGCCGACTCCTATGTGTTTATTCAACATTTAGTGTACAGCTCCACGGGTGGGTCCTGTGTCACGCCAGGTGGGGAGTATGAATGAAATTTAAATAAAAAAACTGTCCCTATCATCCTGAAAGAACGTTGGGAAGATAAGACATGGAGAAAAAGCTTGCATACAAAAATGAGAATGACACGGACTGACATGAGAAGGCCGTGGGCAACCAGCGGGGCTGCAGGCGCCTCTCCAGGAAGACGGAGGTGGGAGGGCTGTCAGATGATGTGGTTGAGGATGTGTTGCCCAGG
Source organism: Marmota flaviventris (assembly GCF_047511675.1). NCBI lineage: Eukaryota > Metazoa > Chordata > Mammalia > Rodentia > Sciuridae > Marmota > Marmota flaviventris. The sequence continues at coordinate 140,482,704 of NC_092501.1, read as the reverse complement.
AGAGGAGGAGAGCAACCTAAGCAAGAGCACAGCGGCACGGCAGCGTCTGGCAGCAAGGCTCCCTGGTGAGCCTGGAGTGGCTGGGGCAGTGGAGCCGCAGAAAGTGCTGGGGATAATGGGGAAGAAGAAGGTCGGGCCAGGCCACAAAGAATCAAGTGTCCCACACCAATGAGTTCAATCTGTGGACGATGGGGACACCATCTAGGGTTTTAAGTGCAGGGAATGTCATATGCCTGAGAGAATATATCTCTTTTCTAATAAAATAAAATCGAGGATGATTTTAAATGGTCAAAAGAGGAAAAGATGACAAAGTGGGGCTGCTCTGGTCCCAGAGTTCAGGGGGAAGTGTCTACTCAGTGCTGTTTGGCTAGGGGACATGATGATGGTAAGGACAGGCGTGGAGAAGTAGCCTTCTCTGGGCCAGCTTTTTAAGAGGTTCCGAGGATCTTGGAAGCAAGCAACTTAATGAGCTACTGAAGTCAGGAGACACAGGGACATGTCAGCTTCAAGGGCTGTCACAGGCCTTGTACAAGCGGCAGGTCTTAGAGAACAGAGCGCTGCAACCTGAGGCCTGCCCGCACCCTTCCGCTGGTCTCTCTCTCCCCTCCCTCTGCATCTGCAGAGACTCAAAGAGCCCAGGGACTACCCTCTTTGAGCTTTCCTCCAGTCTCCAATCTGAGTAAAGAACTGAGGTTTAAAGATCAGCAGCCTGCCCAAATTCACCCAGCAGATGACGGCAGAATAAGAACTGGAGCTCTTCTTAGTGTCATGGGGCTTTTGCCAAAAAAGAGTGAGCTTCGCTCGCCCTAGAGGACTCTACAGGAAACCTGCATTTCCACACTCTGAACCAGTCTCTGTACACTCTTGGTGTCAACATTTCTCTTTTAACTGCTGCAACCAGTTTTGGAGTTCAGTGCCCTAACAGCACCTTCCAGATCTTTCTTCATGTGAGCTAACTCCTTGTTTTCTGGGTCCTGTCTGCACTCAGAAGGGGACAACAAGGAGGAACAGCAAGAGTCTAGTCCAGATCACGGTTGTCCAAGGGTTAGCTATCAGGATGGGGGATGGCAAGTTAAGAAGCAAAGAAGCAAAATGATCAGAAGTGGGCAGCAAAGTCTCAGGGCTGTTCTTAGGACCCCCACTAGGTTCATCACAGGCACAAAATCGGCAAAATGTTTGCCATTAGCTGCTATGTCAGGGGTATGGGACCAGAGGCTGCATGAGGAATAAATTGCTATCCATCTTTTGGATTAACAGGGAAAATTTTCACCACCAATTTCAACTAGGAACTGACGTTCTGTACTAAAGTTTTAAATCCTATACCCATTTTTTTTTTTTTTTTTTTTTTGTCTAATAGCAAATCCTTTCAGGATTATGTTCCACTGCAGAGATAGGTTTAAAAGACCCTTGTGATTACTGTAGCATGTAGGAAGAAGCAGGATCCCAAAGAGAGAATGCAGTCACCAAAGAGAACACAGAAACAGGCAAAGCAAGGGCGCGGGGCTAGCCAGAGAGAGCAGCCTGCCACGGCCATCGCCAACCTCAGCATAGTGGAGGGAGCAGAGCCTGCCATCAAGTAATCCACAGAGACATCACAGAGACTGTTCTTCCAGCAACTGCCTGAGCAAACTTCAGGTCTCAGAAATAAGGACCCAAAGCAAGAAGAGGATCCCCAGTGAAGATCAGATCTATGGGACATGGACACATCACATGGGACATGAGGAAGAGGCGCCAGACTAGACCAGGATGATTCCCTTATACACCCCAGCAACATCACCATGGATGCCTTAAGAGGAAGATTTCCAGGTTCACAGCAGCATCCACAGCACCACCTTTTTAGTTCATGGCCACTTCCGTTTGCCCGGTGAGCACGTACGCATTCACACTGGACCTGTAGTGGCTCCTCCCACTTCCTTTCCCAGCAAAAATTCTATTTTGTCTCCTTCATGATCCCTCTTTCCAAAACATTGCTCAGGATTTCTAAGCATGTTTCTGTTTGTAATTCTGAGTACCCCCTCACTTCTAAGTTAGATCACTTTGTTACCAAGAACCCCTGCAGGGAGACACGATAGACCACCAGGAAAGCAGATCCTCTGCCTCCTGTCCAGCCTCTGCACCCCTCACAGAGGTGGCTGCTCCCACACTGCTGCCCCACACTGGATCGCCACTCCATTGGTTTGGGTGAGTGAGGCACAGACTGTTCCTTAATATCATAACCCCCTCCCCTTCCTGAAAACACTCCTCCTCTGGGGAAAGGGGAGACAGGAAGGACAGCTGGGGCGGCCAGGTCCAGGCTGAACTTCTCCTGAGCCTAGATGTCTGGTGGACAGGCATTGCTGCTCTGTCACACGCAGCTTTATTCATAGGCTCGTCTCTCTCAGGACTCCTACTCTCCACCTTCCGTCTGGTTTTTTTTGGGAGTTGCTCGATCCAGCAGAAATATCTCAATATACATGAGTTTCAAAAGTCATTCTGGGCCTCCTGCTCCTTCTGGTACATCAAGAGATGTGGCTGGACATGCTGTTAGTGACAGTTAAGAACTTTCCCAGTGTTCTGTGACAGTTAAGTTGCAGGTCTGTCTGGAGCTTTGAAGCTGACCTCTTGGTCAGAGGTCAAAATCCTCAATTTCCTTGGTTCTGGCCTGGATAAAATGCCCTGTTGAGTATATAAGCAAACTATATATCATTTTCATTTCAAAATATAGCAACCATTTTCAGCATATTCTTTTTATTACTTTCATAAAAAGTGCCAATTTTAAAAGTCCTCAGTCTTGGTTTTTTTTGTTTGTTTGTTTTTACATCAACACTTGACACTTGTATTGGGTGGATCTCAAGACTAGAATTTTAGAGTTTATAAGCCTCAGTGACTCTCAAAGTTTAGGAAAATGAGGGCATCTCTGCATGAAATAGATTGTGCAGCATGGAGTCTGGTAGGAGAATTTGATCAGAGAGGGTGGCTGACCTGACAGGGATCAGGGACCTGGGTGAAGGGGTCAAGGCCTGCCAACAAATATAGGCAATAAAGGAATGTACTTTCAAAAAACGGAAGGGTGAAAGTTAACGTTTCTCTCATCATAGAACGTTTTCTTCATTTTTTACTTTTTTGAAGCTATAATACTGAAGAACACTGAACACTGTCTGTACATCTTAAAGAATATTGAGCAAACAACTGTGTGACTTCAATATGTGTTTACTGAGGCCGAATCTTGTCCTTGACTGTCATGCAACTTGCAGGGTGGTTAGCAGGAAAGGGCCACAGAATGTAAACATGCAGTGGTGTGGATTTGGAGTGCAGATAGGAGGGGATAGCAGTGTGTGCCCTCTCTGTGGTGCATGCCTTTAGAGGCCTGAACAGATGAGCCTCAGCAGGTCCTGTGTCCCTGGAAAGGACAGCAGGATTGAACTCTGGTCCTGGCTTCTGAGCCCTGTCAGTAACTGATCAAGGCATGGGATTCCACTGAGCCGAGCTTTCTTCATCTAGAAAACAAGGCAACAGGATTGCCTCTTCCTGTTCCATAGGATGGTTGTGAACAGGAACAAATAACCTACTGCTGCTTTGTGAAGATGGAAATAGTATATGACATATGAACACTACTGTCCACTCTTACCTTCCCATGATGTTTTTGTACTGTTGTTTAATACTGCAGGAAGGTGACTTTTAGAATCTGATAATAGATCTTAACCGTCTTGGGGAATTGGGATCCATATGAAGAATTTTGGTAATCTCTCAAGACTTCTGGTAGGGATTAGCTGAGGGGTAGCTGAGAGAATTAGAACAGCTGTCAAGATGGGAATCTGGCTTTGAGCTTTTCCACCTAACACAAATGCACCTCTCGCCTACCTTGGGAAGGGCCATATTTGCTCTTTAGCTTTCGAGTTTTCTCCTTTCTCTTTTTCTCTTTAAACACAGATCACAAGATATTCCCTTGTATTTGCTCTCAAAGGGCTGTTTATTTTTATTCCACCAGGGTTTGTTGGATTGGAGCCTCCATAGTCTGCCTTAGACCGAAGGGAGGGTGATTCCAGTTCTCTATTTTGGCAGACATTTTGTTAGAACTATCACACCCCTTAGTTTTATTCCCAATTTTATAATTAAGTAGGGTGTAATTGTAAAGGGGAAAAAAAAGACATTGCAATTCCATCTCAATTGTTTGTAGTCCAGAGACCAACTGGTGAAATGTGTAGTTTTAATGTGGTTTCCTGGACTTATATGTAGGCTGATATCTCCTGGGTTCCATTGCAGTCCACCTGAGAAGGTCCACACCCATCTCCACAGAGTGGTGAACACCCTGGGCTTTGACTTCACACATACCAGGGGCAAATGTTGCTATACCTCGTGTATATCCTTCTGATTACTTTTCAGTGTACCAACCCACATAGGCAAAACTAATCCATTTTTTTCTTTTTATAAAAGTAAGACCAGATTTTATAATTTCTTTTATAATCTATATTTTCCCCGCTTAATTTATAATATTCCTACATTGCTAAATATTTATTAGCAGCTTATAGTGATTGCATGATATTTTATATGTATTTAATCAATTGTCTATGATTTAGATTCTTTACATTGTTGTCTTTTGTAAATAAATCTGCAATTTGTAACTGTGTCGGTACTACTTAGTGCTGATTTCTGATAACTTCATAAGTATTAAGGACAGGCATAGGAGTTTTTGTAGATGTGAGAAGGTTGATAGGGTAGTAATAAGAGTCAGAAGTTCTTGTCTGATTGCTCCAGTCTTCCTAGTGAATTAGGAAACCAGGTCATGAGTTTGAGGGTAGAAGACAAGATGTTGAAGGTTTGAGGTGAAGAGATGAAAATACAATAGATTTCCATCATTTCTGAATTTACAAATGTGTAAATTTGCCTACTTGTTAAAATTCATCCACAATCCCCAAATCAATACTAGCACTGATTTTGTGGTTATTCACAGATGTGTGCATGCTCAGGGCTGCAAAACAATTTGATTCCTATGTGCATGTTTCCCAGCCGAGGTTGAACAAGGCCACATCCCATCTTCTTGTGGCTACTCTTCTGCTCTTCTGGTCTCTTTAGAGCCATGATTTTTATTTTTACATTTTTGTAGTTTGTATTGGTGATCTAGCTATTTAAAATGTTCCCCAAGTATAATGCTGGAGTGCTGTCCAGGATTCCCAAGCATAAGGAGGCTGAGATGTGCCTTATGGAGAAAAGATACAGGTTAGAGAAACTTCATTCAAGAATGAGTTATAATACAGCTGACCTTGAGAGTTCAATGGTAATGAATTAATAATATGTATTCAATAAGGTGTCTTACACAGAAACTCACATAACCCAAGCCTAAGTATTTACCTGTTGATGAAAATGCTGTGTCAAGAAGCTCACAGGAACCTAACTCTATTTTCCATGGGAATGATAATCTAGTGTTTGCTAATTCAGCACTTGTGAAAACTTTATAGAACCTAACTATGGTATAAAACTATGGTATATAATCAATGATACTTGTATAGAAAGATAGGAGAGTGAACTAGGGAAATAAAATATGATTTGGGGGCAGCGAGTAGGGACCTCTTAACTTTAAAGATCATGAATTTTCAGTATGATCAGTCAGTGTGATAGTGTGTTTTCACTGTTGAGAAAGGAGGAGGCTCGAGCCAGCATGGGAGTTGAGCATGTCTGTAGGGGAGAGAAGATGATGATTATCCCTATGATTTATGTCTCTCTGTGTACATGTGCGACATATATGGCAAAAAAATTGTTTGTGTTGCAGGAGCCAAGAGTATCTTTTGTTCCAAATGTAAATGAGTTTTAAAAATTACTTATTTCTCTGGCATGTCTCCTAAAACACATAAACTGTGACCAATATACTTGATTAGTAGAGACTAGAATTTGGCAGCACCTACTGATGGACAGCTTAGCTTCCATTGTGTGCTTTGTACACAGTGAGAACTTTCTGCCACATCCGTCACAGTACCATTTCTTGCCTCTTTTCCTGTGCAGAGTTTAGAAGTTTGTGCTTCCAGGGTCAGGACTGGAATCCATGTTCTTCCAAATAGCTTTAAGATAATAACCTCTTTTAATTTTCTCATCTAGAGAGAATGCTGGAAGTAGTGCCAAACACATAGTCAGTACCCACAAAATATTAGCCATTGTGATTGTGCTGATGATATTGGGAAGCTAGTCAATAGTGAGGAATGTAGGAAAGTGGTAGCTGCCAGTTTTTTTTAACTGCTTTTATTTTTTAAATACTCGACAGTGGAATGCTTCGCCAATTCTTACTGCACATATAGAACACAATTTTTCATGTCTCTGGTTGTATATAAAGTATGTTCACACCAATTCATGTCTTCATACTTGTACTTTGGATAATGATGTCCATCACATTCCACCATCATTGCTAACCTCCTGCCCCCTCCCCTCCCCTCCTGCCCCTCTGCCCTATCTAGAGTTCGTCTATTCCTCCCATGCTCCCTTTCTCTACCCAACTATGAGTCAGTCACCTTATATCAGAGAAAACATTTACCATTTGTTTTTTTGGGGTTTGGCTAACTTCACTCAGCATTATCTTCTCCAACTGCATTCACTTACCTGCAAATGCCATGATTTTATTCTCTTTTATTGTTGAGTAAAATTCCATTGTGTGTATATACCACATTTTTTAATCCATTCATCTACTGAAGGGCATCTAGGTTGGTTACATAGTTTAGCTATTGTGAATTGCGGTAGCTGCCAGTTTTTACTTCAGAAAATAGAGACTATATTCTTACTGGAGAAGAGACAGTCTGGGCCCAGATTTTGGAAACATCAAGTTCACAATGGGACTCTTGGGTATCTCAATATCACAAAAGAAGAAGATGCCAGTAAAAGGGACATCCTAAGTGTGTGTGTGTGTGTGCGTGTATGTGTGTGTGTGTGTGTGTGTGTGTGTGTGTGTATAGTGGCCTAGAACTCTGGGCCAGGTCTCAGCCTGCCTTTGGGTCAGTCCACAAAGACATACAGAGAAAGAAGAAAAGATAGGAACCCCCCTGGCTGGGTCCAGAGGCCAATCCTGAAACAACTGTCAGCAGAAATTTTTTGGCAAGGTGAGGTGATAAGTCACAAATTAAGCTATGGAAAAAGCCAGAGAATGAGCTTTGGAACCACATGGGCTCAACCAAGGCACCCAAGGAGGTAGAGAGAGGCGAGTGGGTTGAGCAAAGACAGATGATCCTCATGAGACAGTGGAGATGGGATGAGATGCGGAATTGGGTTCAGACTTGTTGGCATGGGTCCCCTGAGCCCAAGCTGCAGTGGAGGGGAATTCCCTTTTTCTCATGTGGAATTTGGCACTGTCACTATCAGACTAGAGGCCAGTGGTCAAAATGAGAGGGCCTATTTGGATGCCAGTAGCTACCTGCCACCCTCTCTTCTTCAGAGTAACTTGACAATACTTTGCATTCCATTATGTCCCAAGTTTCATTACTGAAAACTACTGTTTTAATATAGATTAGGATGGTTAGAAAAATTAAGGTGAAGAGATTTTTAAATTTCCTTTGAGTTAGTCAGGAAGGGTTCATGGAGGAAGGAAGAGGGCAAAAGGATCTAATAAGAGGGCAGATGCAATTGGTCTCCAAAAGAGAACTCTGTTGAAGGTGAAGAAAGATCTGGAGAGGGTTTGGAACAAGAATTGAAGACAGGAAATAAAGACAAAGCTCTAAAGCTTAGGGTAGCTTGACATCCAAAGTCTGTAAAAATAGAATTAGCAACTGACAAGATAGTTTGGGGAAGGGACTGGCAGCCCAAGGAGGCATTATGAACTGAAAGATTGGAGAAACTGAGAGAGCGATCTGACCCACACCTCTTAACTACATAGACAACTAAAAGCAGAAGGAGATGCTTGCTCAGCTGGGGCTCTCTGGAGTGTGGTTGAGGCCTGAGCCTCCTGGTTCAGTCAGGGCAGGTCTCTGATCTGTCTGGTAAAAACAAAGTTCACTGTGCAAACACACATACTCTGCAGAATATAGACTTGCAGAAGCCCAGGAGAAAACCTCTCCTTAATTTCTCCTTAACGTTGTACACCATATCTGAGGTGTACAGGACCATACACGTAAGTCATAAGGAATAATGCATACATGAGGAGTTGCAGAATGGTAACTGGAACATTAACAATACCACTTGAGTGGTCTGGGCTCCTCCTGGATTCCGCTTTCATCCTGGCTGAGGCACCCACGCTGTTCTCATCAATGTCTGGCTTCCATTACTGAGTTCAAAGCAACTTCTCCAGTTCTGTCCCCTGCCTTTGGGACAGGAGACAGAAAATCTAGAGCCAGTGTCTTCAAAGAGTTGACCTGAAAGTTGTACAAGTCACTTGTTCTCACATCCTCTTGTCTGAAGTTGATCATTTAGCCACAGCTATCTGAAGAGACTAGGAAACCTTTGTAGTGAAATGGCCATGTGTCCAACTAGAACCTGGAGGTGTTCTATTCCTAAAAAAGAAGAATGGACACTGGGGGACACTTGGCAGCCAGTTACCACCATGTGGTGTATTCCATGCCAAATTGCTCTTCAGAATACTTAAAATAACTTACACCCATCAACAGGACATAAAAATCTCCATTAATGCACATCTTTAACCATCATTGTTATTGTCAAATGTTTTATTTCTTACCCATTTAAAGGTGTAAAGTGGCATTTCATTATGATCTCCATTTGCATTTTCCTGATTACTAATGAGGCTGGGTGCCTAATGTCCACGTCTTTAGTGAAATGAATATCTATTCAAATCTTTTGCCCATTAACCTGTTAGTCTATGTATCTTTTGATTTGTAAGGAGGTTTTAAGATTTTTGTATAAACTTTTCCATAATGACCACTTATCCATGTCTCTCCCACAGCCCAGTGTGCCAGGGCAGTGGGGTAGGTTGTAGAGAGACCAAAGACAGTGCCCCCAGACAGCATGGGAGACATAAGGTCTACTGGGGAAAGCTTTCAAAGATCAGAGGCTGCTCCAGAAAGAATTCAGTGACCGCAGGCTGACAGAGAGCACCTCCATTCCTCACAGCACTTTGCCAAGCACAAGTGCCTCCTCTCCCTCACATTGTTTTTGTACAGTAGCCGCTAGCTGGACAAGTATCATGTGTCCTTTCCATGGTGCCCTCAGTTCCATGCCCGTTTTATGTGTCAGGCTGCAGAAGCAGTGACATCACCAGCATTGGCTTCCTCCATTTGCTTATAGGACCAGCGTCCCAAGGAGCAACTGTCCCAGTGTAGGTGGAAGAAAGCTTTTACAGATAACAATAACTTGCCCTGGCTCCCAGTGTGCATTAGAGGGAGACAATCTCTCTCTCTCTCTCTCTCTCCCCCCCCCCCCCAGGGAGTGAACCCACAGGGTTCACATACTCAGCCCTTTTTTTTTAAGTTTTATTTTGAAACAGGATCTCACTAAGTTGCTTAGGGTCTTGCTAAACTGCTGAGGCTGACTTTGAACTTGGAATCCTCTTGCCTCAGCCTCTGGAGGTGCTGGGGTTACAGGAGTGTGCCACCACACCTGGCTAATTCAAGTTCTTAATCTTAAAGTCATGATAATGTTAGAATCCTGTGAAACCATCATACCCATCTTTCCCCAATGATGACATCTTACAGAACTAACCCTAAACACAATATCAAAACCAGGAAATTGGTGCTGGTACAACACTGTTGACTAGATTTTAGACCTTATTCAGTTTCCACCAGTTTGGATACCAACTCATTGTGTGTATGTAGCCTATGTGGTTTTATGGGCAAGTTCCACCAAACCTTTAAGAAACAAATTATCCCAATCGTGCGTTAGACTGCACCACATGAAACATCAGTATTCAATCAGTTGAAAATTGACTATGAGTAATAAATTTGATATGACTCGAGTTATACTGGGATTTACAATATTGTGATCTTTGATTTTGTTTGGTTATCAAGTTGATTCTTTTATTGCTTTTCCACTGGAGAAAATAGTGTATCTCTGAAAGAAAATGCAAATACTTTTTTATATCAATTTAAACTGGAACAGTGTAGATCTGTGGCAGATGCAAGTATCATGTGGCCTTTGGGAAAGCTCTTTTAATATAGGAATTATTCAATGGCAGTTTGAAATTTTAATTCTGGAAATTCTTATTTCCCAAACTGAGTCTGAATAGAGATCTAAGTCTGTTTGAGTAAAAATCAGTGAAAAGTTAACCCACAAAAAAATAATTGAAATATTTATAGCACATCTAAGGAGAGTCCACTGAGGCAGTAAATCAACACCTGGGTACAACAGAGGAGGAAAAATATTGGCCAAGGGGTTCTAAAATTATTTAAAAACAAAAAGTTAAAAGCACAGATGGGTCTGTTTTTTCCTACTTTCATTTTCACATCATTGACTTTTGTTGTGACTTCAAAACTATTTAAAAATAAAAGTTAAAAAGCACAAACCCATTTCCTACTTTGATTTTCATTTTGTTCTTTATTTATTACTTTTTGTGTGAACTATATGCAAAGCAGGTAGCACTCAATCTATCTCATTGTTGTGCATGTTGAATAGGATTGGAGTCTTTAAAAAGCCTGTGTCAAAAAGCAAAGTTTTCACATTCATCGTTCTCAAACTTTGCTCTACAGAATTTGACATCTATGACATTAAGAATCAAGAGAATTCATGGTTGTTGGCTGTGAAAACATCCCAAGAAAGTTACACAGAGCTCTCTTAACCCCAAGGTAGTCCAGGTAATCTACTTTTAATTATAATTTCAGAGACAAGGATAGATGGTGCCGTCCACTTCATGAGGTCCAAAGAGCCCCACAGAGAGGAGAGTTTAATGTCAACTCATCCAGAGGAGGTAATAGCTGGAGCACTCTGGCAGCAAGTCCTTTTACAAGGTTCACATTCTAAGGTTTCTAATGCGGGTTTGGAACCACTTTGATTTCTCTGGCACTTTCACAGTTCCAATTCTAATCTCTATAAAGTTTGGAAGATTACTCCATGCTCTAACTTGAAAGGTTTCTCTGTTCCCAGGGGGAGAGGTGGCTCTGCAAAGGACTGGAGGAAACCTTCTATTGTCATCTCTCCTGCTAGTGATGCATTAAGTGCACTCGGCCTACCACAAGGCCCTGGACCTGTCCTTTTGATGGACCACTGGGCAGCTGTTATAAGGGAGTTGTCCAAGAAGCACTGTGATTGGAGACCACATTCACAAGAAGCTCCAAGAAGAGGGATTAATAGGAAGCTTTAGCTCTTACTGAACATCATCCGATTTTAAAGTGGATTGTCCAAGGCTTTGAAAATAAGCTGCATGCTGAAATGACACAGTTTTGTCCACCCCTATTTGAGCAATAAAGAGTCCATTTCATTTATGCAGTTTGTTAGAACTAGCCATCGGGCTACTCTTGGTGTTAAAAGTCTTCCTAGTATTCTAAAATTATAATGCAGGAATATATCTGCACACTTTGTAATTTCTTTTTCTGCCATGGGTGTCTTTGAGCGACTCAGGCTGGTCAACATTTTCACTGTCCATTTGTCTGTTGATAGACACTTCAATTGCTTCTTATCTTGCTTCTGTGAATGATGCTTCAATGACTATGAGAGTGCAGACCCCTCCTACAGATTGGGATCTTATTTCCTTTGGGCATATACCCAGAAGTGAGACTGTTATGTCATATGGTAGTTATTTTAAAATATTTTTGAGGAACAACCCCTACGCAATTTTCCATAATGGCTGTGTCAATTTACAGTCTCACCAGCAGGGTGCCAAGGGTCCCTATGTTCTGTATTCTCATTATTTTTCTGACTTTCTGATAGTAACTATTCTAGCAGGTGTGTGAGGTGATATTTCATTATGTTTCTTATTTGCATTTCCCTGATGATTATTGATGGTTGAGAAAATATTCTCCAGCTTTATCCTATAAACCTATCATCTTATTTCTTATATTAACTCATCCTTGAGAAATAGGTCATACTTTATCAATAAATAAACCAATTTTCATAGATCAGTGTCCTTCCTTTAAATTGCCCTATGTTCCCTGGTCCATTGCCACCTTTGTTGTGGTCTAAGTCAAGATCTCGAATAATCTTTCTCCTGATCTCTTTTTTCAAAAGGTCACCTGAGGATCAGAAAATAAAAGAGTAGAATTCCTGACTGGCTTTTAAGTGTGACGAGCAGAAATTGATATTGCTGGCTCTTACCTTCATTGGCCTTCTCTCTGCTTTATTAATAGCAACAGCAGGTAAAAACAGGCAAGCAAGGGAGGGTTCCCATCAGTGAAGGGCTGAGAGGGCATGGTGTCTTCTATAACCACGTAAGGAGCAGAGCTCAGTGACAGTGAAGCCAAACAGGAGAACTCCTGGTGTCTTTGTCCTGGTTAGCAATCCTCAACATTGTCAATGATCAGATAACTGCTCTGTGCGGTTTTGTTCCACTGACTGTGAATATGATTGTTTTGTGTCTAAATCACTTAGTTTGCATGATCACAATAAAAATAGTGAATATTCACATAAGTGACCCAAGCACACTAAATAAAAAGCAGGGATCACTGTATGGGACAATAAAAAAAGCAAAATAGAACAGATCAAACTTTGCTCCCCCCCAAGAAACCAAATATGTACCATGGAGAAACCCAGTTTAAATGTAATATTATAGGTAGTTTAAAAGTAAAAGAAGGGAAATATATATGCCGTGCAAACACTTACCCAAAAGAAAGCTTGAGTGTCTATTGATATTACACAAAGTAGATGATTTAGTACAAGGGAAAGTATCAGGAATACAGAGGCATTGCAGCATAATAACAAAAAGGTCAAGAGACTAAAAGGGCATGCAATCCTTGATATGCATAAGCGTACTCTCTTTCTTCACCCAAGTATTTAAAATACAACCAGCAGAACTGCAGGGAGTAGTAAACAAATCCACACTTATAGTCGGAGGTTTTCAGTTTACTTTTTTACTAAAAACAAATAAGACCCAAAACAATAAGGGCGTAGAAGAGACCCAAAACAATAAGGGCGTAGAAGAACTGCCATCACCACTACAGCAACCCACAGCAGAATACATGTGGTTTCAAGTGCACGTGGAACACTTATCACGATAGGTTATACCCTAGGTCATAAAACAACCTTAACATAGTTAAAAGAACGAGAGTCATACAAAGTAAATTCTCTGACTGCAATAAAATTAATGTAGAAATCGATAATTGAAAGATATTTGAAAAAATCCTCAAATTGCTAGAAACTAAATTGTATACATCTAAATAATCCACAGACCAAAAACAAGTCTCAAATTCAGAAAATATCTTGAACTGGATAAAATTAAAAATAGAACATATCAAAATTTGTAGGATGAAGCCAAAGCAGTACATAGAGAAAAATAGGTCATTAAATGCATCTATTAGAAAATAAGTGAGGCCTCAAATTAATAGTCTGTCATTCCACCCCAGGAACCAGAAAAGAACAAAATAAACCAGAGTTATCAGATGCAAGTAAATAACAAGGATGAGAGCAGAAATCCATAAAGTTGAAAATAAAAAACAATAGATCTATAAAACCAGAAGTTAATTCTTAGAAAATTCAATAAAATTGGAAGACCTTTAAGTAGACTGACAAAGAAAATGAGAAGAAACAAATGATAAAGCTTGAGAGATTTTTATTGCAGACATTAAATGTTCCAATGAAGGAATGCCTTGAAAAACCCTATGCACATACATTCAACAACTTAGATGAAATGGAGTAATTGCTTGCAAGAAGAAATTACTAGAACTCAAGAAGAAATAGATCTCCTCAATAGATTAAGTCTATTGAAAAAATTGAATTCATAGTTAAATTGTGCAGGTCAGTACATACGAAGAAAATCAGACCAACTCCGTGGTGCAGAGCCCCACATTTTGCTTCTGTTGAGGAGTGGCTTGTCCTCACAGCTGACACTTTCTGTTGTTTGAATCTTTATTTTAGAAGAAATGTAATACACATATAAAACATCATTTTAATCATTTTAAATCTATAGTTAGTAGACTTTATGTGGATTCACATTATTGTGTGACCTTTAAAAAGGTTGCACAAATTCACATTATAGTTGTACATAATGATGGCATTTGTTGTTGCCTATTTGTACCTGCACACAATGTAACAATATAATTTGGCCAATATCACCCCCCAGCACTTCTGCCCACCTGCCCTCCCTGCCTCTATATTCCCTATCTCTGTGCATTTGTTTTCTTCTAGGTACTTTTAAATGAAATTATGAAACATTTGTCCATATTGCACTTAGCATATCTTCAAGGTTTATCATGTTGTAGCATATGTCAGAATCTTTTTCTTTTATAAGGGATGACATACATATATATATATATATATATATATATATATATATATATATATATATATATATATATATATATATTTCTTTATATATTTAGGATGTTAGCCCTTTATCAGATGAATGATTTGTAAATACTTCCAATCTATAGCGAGATAGACACACACACACATATGTACACATGCATTTATATCCAACATTTTGTTTATCAATTCATCTATAAATGGATACTTGAGTTGGTTCCACCTTTTGGCTATTGTAAATAATCTGCATCTGTGATGATTTTGGGTGTACAAATATCTATTTGAGTCCCTGATTTCACAGTTCCGGGGTATATACTCAGAAGTATAATTTTTGCACAATTGCCATTCCACTTTTATGTTTTGAGGAATTGCTCTACTGTTTTTCATAGCACTCTTACTATTTTACAATCTCAACATCAGTACACAGGGTTCCAGTTTCTCTGCATCCTGCCAACACTTGTTATTTTCTGGGTTTTGTTTGTTTGTTTTATTTTTATGTAGACAAACAAATCCACCTAATGGATGTGAAATGGTATCTCATTGTCTTAATTTAACTTTATTTATTTATTTGGATACCAGGGATTGAATTCAGGGCACTCAACCATTGAGCCACATCCCCAACCCCTTTGCATTTTTTATTTTGAAACAGGTCTCACTAAGTTGCTTAGGGCCTTGCTAAGTTTCTGAGGCTGGCTTTGAACTTGAAATCCTCCTGCCTCAACCTCTCAAGCTGCTGGGATTATACATATGTGCGCCACCGCGCCAAGCTAACTTTATTTTTAATTGAGAAATAATAATTCTGTATACTTGTAAGGGACAGTATGGTGTTTTAATATATTCACACTATGGGTGATTAAGTTGAGCTAATTAATATATGCAAGAGTTCACATACCTATGTGTGATGAAAACATTTGAAATCTATCATTTTAGCTATTTTGAAATACTCAATTCATTATTGTTGATTATAGTTAATATGTAACTATGTGAAATCTCTCCCTACCAATGTAAATCTCCTGTCTAACTGAAGTTTTGTACACTTTGACCAATATGTATCCCCTTTCCCCATTCCCCATTACCCCAAGCCTCTGGAAGCCACCATTGTACTCTGTACTTCTATGAGTCAATATTTTAGATTCCACATACATATATGAGATCATGAAATTTGAGTCTTTCTGTTATTCTGGTTTATTTAACTTCATCAAGTCCTCTAAATGGGTCATCCATGTTGTCACATGATAGAATTTCTTTCTTTTTAAAGGCTGAATAGTATTCCATAATGCCTGCATCTATCTCATTTTCTTTATCCACCTGTTGATAGACTCTTAGGTTCCTCCTCTATCTTGGATTTTGTAAATAATTCAGCAATGAACATAGGAATGCAGATGCCTCCTCTACATACTGATTTCAATTTCTTTGAATATATGCCTGGAAATAAAATAGCTAGATAAATGGGTAGCTCTATTTTTAATTTTTAAAGAAAGCTTCATACTGTTTTCCATAGGGACTGTACTAATTTACATCCCTACCAATAGTATAAAAGGGTTCCTTTTTCACTTTCTTATAAATACTTTTTATCTTCATCTTTTTTGTAATCGCCATATTAAGAAGAATGAAGTAATAGCGCATGGTGATTTGGATTAGCATTACCCTGATACCTAGTGATGATGAACATTTTTTTTCCATATACCTTTTGTCCATTTGGATGTTGTCTTTTGAAAATGTCTATTTGGGTGCTTTGCTCATTTTCCTCAATTGGATTATTTGTTTCCAAACTATTGAATTACTGGAGTTTTTTAATTTATTTTGGATATTAGCCCTTTATCAGATCAGGATTTGCAAATACTTTCTCCCAATCTGTAGGTCATATTTTCACTTTGCAAATTGTTTAATTGTTTTCTTTGTTGTATGAAAACTTTTCCACTTGATGTAATGTTTTTTGTTTTTTTGCTTTTTGTTTTTTGCCTGTGTTTTTGGTGTTGCATTCAAAATACCATCACCTAGACAATGTCAGAATTCTTTTAGTATTTATACTTTCAGGTATTACAGGCCAGTCTTTGTCCATTTGAGTTGGTTTTTGTATATAGTGTGAGAAAATGGTCCAATTTATTCTTCTACATGTGGATTTGTGGTTTTCCCAACACCATTTACTGAAAGACTGTCTTTTCCCTGTTGAATATTCTTAGCACCTTTATCAAAAAATCAATTTACTATATATGTATGGTTTATTTGGGGGATTTCTATTCTGCTCCATTGGTTAATACAACTGTCTTTATGCAAGTACCATACTGATTTGATTGCTATGTCTTTGCAATATATTTTAAAATCAGAGAGTATGATCCTCCAGCTTTTTTCTTTTTTTTTCAAAGAGTACTTTGGGGTCTTTTGTGGCATCATACGAAGTTAGAATTGTTTTCTCTATTTCTATGAAAAATTAAATAAAATTTGGATAGGGATTGCCTTAAATTGGTAGATTTTGTTTGGGTTGTATGGATTTTTTAAACAATATTAATTTTTATTTATCCATAAATATCCATAAATATGGTATATATTTCTATTTATTTGTATTATCTCCATTTTTTCATCAACATTTTATAGTTTTCAGTGGTTACATATTTTGCCTCTTTGGTTAATTTACTCCTGAATATTTTATTTTTTGATGTGATCATAAATGGGATCATTCTCCTGATGTATTTTTCATATTTTAGTATAAAAATGCTGCTGATTTTTGTTTGCTGATTTTTAAAAATTTTTCAACTTTACTGAATTTGTTTATCATTTTCAACATTTTTGGTGAAGTTTATAGGGTTTTTCATATATAAGGTCGTGTTATCATTAAACAGAAAATTTTACTGGTTTCTTCTCTATTTGGAAGCTTTTCATTTCTTTCTTTCCTTTTCTTCTTCCTCCTCCTTTTTTTTCTTTTGCCTAATTGCTCTATCTAGGACTTATAGTACTAGGTAGAATAGAAGTATAGAAGTGGTGAAAGTGAGTACCCTGTCTTGTTTTTGATCTTAGAGGAAAAGCATTCAACTTTTCATTATTGAGTATGTCATTTATAAGCTCATCATTTTTGATCTTCATTGCATTGAGGGACCTCCCTTCTATAGCTAATTTGTTGAGAATTATTTATAATCAAAAAAGGATGTTGGATTTGGCATATGCTTTTTTTTTGCATTTATTTAGATGATCACATGGATTTTGTCCTTCATTCTATTAATATGGTGAATCACATTTATTGAGTTTGTATGTGTTGAACTGTCCTTGTGTATCTGGAATAAATCTCACTTGATCTTGGTGAATGATTCTTTTGATGTGCTGTTAAATTTAGATTGCTGGTAATTTTTGCATCTATGTTCTTTAGGGATGTCAGCCTATAATTTTCCTTAATGTGTTCGTCTGGCTTGATATCAGGATAATGCTGTCCTTGTAAAATGAGTTTAGAAATATTCCTTCCCCTTCAATGTTTTAGAAGAATTTGAAAATGATTAATATTACTTGTTAAAAATGTTGAACAGAATTCAGTGGTGAATCCATCTGGTTCTAGACATTTCTTTGATGGGAGACATTTTTTAAAAATTTGGAATTTTTCTGCCATTATTTCTTTGACTCTATTTTTTCCTATTTTTCTTTCTCTTTCTGTAACTCCTGAATTGCACATATTATTCTGCTTGATGGTTCCCAATAAGTACCTTAAGGTATCTTCACTCTTCAAAATATTTTGCTTCTCAGATTGAATTATTTCCCGTAGCCTGTCTTTGAGATCACTAATCCTTTCTTCTGTGAGAACCAGTCCTTGCTGCTGAACCTCCTATTGAATTTTTCAGTTCAGTTATTATAGTCTTTAGATCCACGGTTTCGGTTTGGTTTAATATACTATCTTTCTTGAAATACTCAGTTTGTTCACACATTGCTCTTCTGATGTCATTGAGCCTTCTTTGACTGTTGAATCTTCTGTAAGGAAAATCATATATATTTATGATTCAGATTTTGCAGTTCTTTTCTTATTTTATTTAGAATATTTTTTTTTCTGGTGTTGTTTTCCATGTATTAGCTGAGACAATGCTTCTCCAAGTTGTGTTAAGCTGACTTTGTAGGAGATGGTTGCTATTAATTAGCTCAACAAGAAACTCTTGAGTCCCTCTCAAGTTCATACCCTTAAATAAATGAGTTAGAAGCCAGTTTCTTGGGTTGTAGTTAGAACATTGGGTTGTTAGATACACGTTCTAGTTCCTTTGTTTCTCATGGGAAGCTGAGAGCTAGTTTATCTTCTACTCATTCTTCCTTACACCAAGGAGAGGATCTACTCCAGAAGCTTGCACTTTCACTCAGCCTGCACCTTCTGAGGCTGGGGAGATAGCTACTGTGTACACAAGTCTAAAAACTACCTCTTTGTTCTCTACAACCTAGGGAAATTGAGGAATGCAGGGGGTCATCAGTTCCTAGTACGGGGTGATTTCGGAATTAGTCCCTCAGTGGGAACTTTAAAAGTTGGGGCCCTTGATGCATGCACAGACTGTTTCTGGGGAGAGAATAATTACCTGGTTTAATTTCTGGAGCAAGCCAGGGAATGAGATCCCATGAGTGCCCTTCCTACCCTTCAGGCTTACAGAGGTCTCTCAAACTCCTCCCAGATTCAGGGAGAATCTGAAGGCCTATGTTTATTGCTGGAACAAACTCAGGAAGAAGGTGCAGGGATTGCCCTCCTTTTCAGGCAGACTCTTTTCTCTGTCCTAAAGGCTGTCAGATACAAGGTAGCTAGAACCCAGAATCCCAGGGAGCTGCTGGAAATATGCGGACAAACTCCTTCCAGGGAGAATTTGGATGCTGGACCGAACTTGAATGCTTATGTGGTTCAGACCCACTTCTTGGTTCCTTATATTTCAGAGAAATTCCTCAGCACTGAGCTCTAGCCGTCCCCATAAGCAGGGTGATGTTAGTGTCAAACGCTTTGGCAGGTATTGTAAAAACGAGGTGCTGTGTTTGGGTTACAGTCCTTTTACTCCTAAGAAGAAGCTGGGAATTGGGTGTTCTTTCCTGGTTATAAGAAGCTCTGCCCAAGGTGGGGTGTATGGGAGTGGGGGCTTTTCCTACCTGTTTAGATGTGAGGGTTCTCTTGCTATTTGGTGTGCAGAGGTCTTTCTCCTGGTTTCTGACTTACTCTTGGAGGAAATTGATCCATGTTGGGTGATTATTTGTGGAAGGATGGATAGTCATGAACTTCCTATTCTTTAATGTTGCTAATATTACCCTCCAGGGCTCTGGGTTTTGAACAAATACCTTGAGATAGGAGAACATAAAAAATGTTAGAAGTCTTAATCTCCTTGAATTAAGGAGATTGTTCTGGAAAATGTATTTGGCAATAGATATCTATTTACAGTAGATAGCATCTAAAGATAGGAATACCACCAAGAGGACGTTCTGGAAATGCAGGTGGAAAATATTTGATCTAGGAAAGTCATTTTCAAAAATGAACATAAAGTATAAGTTCAAGAATTAGCATAGTTTATATGTAACATAGTGTTTATATTTATTTTCCTCCAAATAAGATATTTTTCTATGAAAGATAATACACAGTTATATTTCTTGCATAAAAGGAAATATATATTAAGCATTCCTAAGGCATCTAGAAAAATACCCCCTTGCCCCATCTATTGTCATTGGTTAAACATGCTGTGGACCAGTTGATTTTTCCACAGTAGTTTCTTTGGACATTAAAATGACTGAATTCTCCAAGCAGAAAATGAAAACCCTGAAACAGAGGCAGAATAAGAAGTATTACTTCTATTCAATCAAATATATAATTTAAATATACAATTAAACTGCTTCTGTTTATGTGCCTTAACATTTAAATCTTTCTATCCTGTGCAATAATTGAAACTGCTCAGTGGAAAAGAGCCAATTTGAGACCAAATAAAATGAGCCTGGTGGTCTCAGGGACAAGTAGATTTAGTGAAGTAGTGCGGGAAAAAACCCATTTTTATCTATAATATTGAGAGTAAGCCATTAGTGCTTTGCATTTGTGTTTGTGCTGACAGCAAAAGCAACATCGCCCCCGAGAACAGCAAAAACCTGATGTTTCCGTTTCTAACTTCAGCCCCATCTGGCTGATAATTTCTGCAGTGTCCCTCAGAACAATCTGGAGGTAAAATCAGAGGATCCCTAGGGGTCAATGTTTCTAAGGACCAAGTAATCTTCATTTCTCTCAAGAAAAATATCAAACGGTATTCTTTTTTATTTTTATTTTTTGGTTCTCTTTAGTTATACATAACATTAGGATTCATTTTGACATAATTATAAAAACATGGAATACAATTTGCTCGAATTCAGTCCCCAGGATTTCCCCTATTTCCTCCCTCTTCCCTCCCCCTGTTCCCTGCCCTCTACTCTACTGATATTTCTGCTATTTACTTTTAGTTTTTTTTTTTTTTAATTAGTGTCTTGTGTATATATGTGATGGTGACATTCATTGTGGCATAGTCACACGTATGTACACAGATCAGATTCATTCTCCTCTTCTTTCCTATCCCGATCCTCCTCCCTACTTCTCAATTCCCTTCATCCAGTTCACTGATTTTTTTTTTCTATATTGATGTAATCCTCCCTTTTCTTTTCTTTTCCTTCCTTATATTTTGGATTAACTTTTGCATATCAAAGAAAACAAATTTGACCTTTGGCTTTCTGGGTCTGACTTATTGTACTTATGATAGTCTCCATTTCCATCCATTTACCAGCAAATGCCATAATTTCATTCTTCCTTATGGCTGAGGAATACTCCATTGTGTATATAGACCACATTTGCTTAATCCATTCATCCGTTGAAGGGCACCTAGATTGGCTCCACAGTTTGGGTATTGTAAATTGTCCTGCTATATACAGCTACAACCCTATAGTTAGCTGATTTTAGATCTTTTGGATATACACAGAGTAGTGGGATAGCTGAGTCATCTGGTGGTTCCAGTCCTAATTTTTTGAGGAATCTTCATACTGCTTTCCATAATGTTTGCACTGATTTGCAGTCCCACCAACAGTGTATGAGTATACCTTTTCCCCCGACATCCTCACCAACACATTTAGTATTGTATTCTTGATAATTACCTTTATGATTTCAGTAAGATGAAATCTTCATTTTGATTTTCACTTCCCTGTTGCTAGAGATATTGAACTTTTTTCATATATTTGTTGGCCATTTGCATTTCTTTTGAAAAGCTTCTATTTACTTCTTTTGCCCATTGTTTTTTTTATTGATTTTATTTTTTTTAAATACATGACAGCGGAATACATTACAATTCTTATTACACATATGGAGCACAATTTCTCATATCTTTGTATATAAAGTATGTTCATGCCAATTCATGCCTTTATATATGTACTTTGTGGTTTTTTTTTGCATTAGAATTCTTATTACACATAAATACCACAATTTTTTGTATCTCTGTGCCCATTGGTTTTTGAGGGTTTATTTTGGTGTTCAGTTTTTTGAGTTCTTTGTACATCCTGGATATTAATGTCCTATCTAAGGAGCAGGTGGCAAAGATTTTCCCCCATTCCATAGGTACTGCCTTCACACTCTTTGTTTCTTTTACTGTGGAGAAGTTTTTTTAATTTGATAATCCTTATTGATTCTTGGTTTTATTTTTTGAGATTTAGGAATCTTATTAAGGAAGTTAGTTCTTGTGCCAATATTGGAGTATTGGGCCTACATTTCTTTTACCAAATTTTTGGTTCTAATTCCTAGGCCTTTGATCCACTTGGAGTTGACTTTGGGCAAGTTGAGAGGGATCAATTTTCATTCTTATACATTTGGATACCCAGTTTTCCAAGCACCATCAAACGGTATTTTGAGACCTTGCTATGCAAAATGTAGTTCATGGACCAACGGCATTGGCAAATCCTGGGAGCTTCCTAGACATGCAGAATCTCAGACCTCACCCAGACTTACTGAATCAGATGTGCATTTAATAAGACCCCTAGGTAATTTCTATTCAAATTCAAGACATGATGGATTTTAGGCTCTTTGAACAGGTTTTTTGGAGTGTGGATTGGAGGGTGAGAGGATTCTGTGTTTCAAGAGATGAATGTTGATTCTTTGGGAGGAGGTTTTGGCACTATAGTTATGTAATTGAAAAACACACAGGGAAAATGCACAGGAGAAAATGGCCTCTTGGAGGACATAGACTATGCTAGGAAGTATTCTCCGAGGAGCAAGGCATCATGTGGCACAGACAAGCTTCTGTGCCAGACAGATATTACTGATACTTTCTCCATGAATACACAAATCCACTTGTTTTTGTAGCAATGCATTTATAGATTAATAACCACCCATAAGGGGCTAATCTTTTTACCACCCAACTGGACCAAAGGAAAATTATTAGACCTGCAATCAGTATAACTTTTCAATTGCACAGAAGCATCTCCCTTCTTCCACAGGAGAGACATAGAGTGCAAAGGCTTGCTCAAACTACAGGAACTGGAGAGATGTTAACTGAGTGGAGTGACGGGATCCAAATTCAGTTTTGGGGTTTTTTTCTTCCAATTTTCCAGAATGGACTCATGGCCCAAACCTCTGGACACATTTAGAACCTTGCCAGTTACACTCTGAGCAGTATGAAGAAACCATCTCCATTTCAGTCTGGCAGTCAGGAGGCCTCTATTTTGTTTCAAAATTAATTATCTGGATGAAACTTTGTACTTTTTGTTCCCAAAGATCTTTACTGGGGGAACAAACTGATCTTGACCCTGTAGACGAGGAGAGGTCCAGGTTGCCAAGAGGTTTCACACTACGTGGGGATCATGGAGGTGGGCTTGAGTGGGTGGGTCTTGGTGTCTTCTTTCCAAACCCTTCATGTCCTCATTCTTGCAAAAATAACTTTCATAATCTGTTGTTGGCTCATTAATGTGATTCCATTCAGAAATGTCTATATAAAGTGATACCTAAATGTCACACAATAGCTAAACTGTGGAACCAACCTAGATGCCCTTCAACAGATGAATGGATAAAGAAACTGTGGTCTATATACACAGTGGAATATTACTCAGCATTAAAAGAGTATAAAATTATGGCATTTTCAGGTAAATGGATGGAGTTGGAGAATATCATGTTAAGCTAAGTAAGCCAATCCCCCCCAAAAAAAACCAGACCGAATGTTCACTCTGATAAGTGGATGCTGATCCATAATGGGGGGTGAGGCTGAGAAGAATGGGGGAACTTTGTTTGAGCAAAGGGGAGGAGAGGGAAGGAAGGAGAGGGGGATTGGGGCCAGGAATGATGGTGGAATGAGATGAACATCATTACCCTAGGTACATGGGTGGCTGCACCTGTGGTACAACTCTACATCATGTACAACCAGAGAAATGAAAAGTTGTGCTCCATTTGTGTACAATGAATGTATTCTGCTATCATGTATAACTAATTAGAACAAATTAAGAAATAGAAGGAAAAAATAAATGTCAGATGATAATGGTAGTTCAACTATCTGCTTTAATTGATTACTCATCCTGTCATTGTAGACCTTTACCATGCTCTGCTTCGACATTTAAAATATTGTTCACTACCTCATTCTAAATCTTCTGAAAATCCCACTTCAAGGAATTCCTAAGCCCCAATGTCCTGATGTTAGAGACAGTCAGAGATGGTGGAGAAGAATACTCTCTCTGAAGCAAGACACACCAGAGTCAGCATTTTAGCTCTCCCCCTTCCAGCCGTATCCTCTTGGGTGAGTTATTTACATCTCAGTGAGCCTCAGTCCCTTATTATAATAGGAGGAAAATCATACCTATTTCATAGTTTCCTATGAGATTTGAAAGAGATAGCGAATGTAAGTCACTTAGTAAAATCACTGGTACTCAGAGGAACCAAGAGGGTCTATCCCCTTTCCTTTTCTTGATGAATGGTTTCTCTAACCTGATTTCTCTGGAAAGCAGAGCCTAAGTCAAAACTGAAGGGGTTTTTGTTTGTTTGTCTTTAGGGCACAACGAGGGAAGCAAATGGGAAAGGACCACGTAGGTGAGGTAGAGGAAGAGAGGCAGCAACTACCAAGTTGTCATCATCAGGCTCTCCAGCCTTGACCAGAAAGCATGCTGCCTGCTCCATCGCACCAGGCGTCTCCAGAGGGACAGATGGGACCCAGCCCTCAGGGAAGAGGAATGGAGGAAAAGCTACCTGTTGGCTTCTTTCTGTCTCCTGTGGCTGACTGGTCAAAGCTGCCCCCCTCTGACACTGGAATGTTAACTCAACCACGATTCCAGCTACATCTGCCACTTGGGCATGAGCCAGGGGTATTTTAGGCCTGCCTCCCTGCAACCTGCAGCCTCGAAGACCCATCCTGAAAAGCCAGTGGGTTGTGTGGGTGGGCGGGGGAGTTTAGAAAGCCCTGACAGCTGCATGTTAGCAGAGACAGCTCAAGGGCTGCAGTTGAGAGCCCTGCAGTGTGAGGGTGGAGGGGGGAAGTGAGGAATAGCCTGGTCTTGCCTTGAGCCGCATAGGTATCAGGAGTGGCCACTGCCTATAGCAGGGCCAACTGCTGGGTGGCCTGAGCCTCTCTCCAGACATCTGTACGTACTGACAAGAATACTGATAATGCTGTGCTCTTCCTGGAGAGTCCCTTCCATAGCACTGAGTAGAAACATCATGGCTGAGGAAACTTGAGAAACTGGGTCTGGTATTGTGAGAACAGGATGTGGACTTTCAACAATTCGTGGATGTGAATGGATGCAAAATTGGCTCACAGCATAGTTATGACCTGGGTCAAGATTATTTTCAGTGCTTCTTTGATTAAAATGAAGAAGAAAGAAAGGATTTGGGGATTTTGATTTGCAGAGTTTGATTGTCACCTCTCTGACTTCAAAATCCATGCTGAACCAGGTCACTAGACTCGTGGCCTCAGCACAAATTTGCTACTGAAGCCATGGGACTGAATACCATCCCTCAGTCAGCATGAGCAGAGATGAGGTCCCAGGGCAGCACCAGAGGCCTGAAATGACAGAACAGAAAAACCACAGAAGACACTGAAAAGCAAAGTTTTAACAACACGAAGAGAACCAAGAGAAAGAAATTAAGAACTTAGATACCCGAAATTTACATAATGAAAAGGTTAAATTAGGTATCATAAAGCAAAAAAAAAAAAAAAAAAAAAAAGAACAAAGATTTTCAGGTTTGCAGTTCAATGTCAGAGAGGAATAGAGGCCAACCAAGCTGGAGAATGAAAACCAAGATAATAGAGTGCTGTCACTGCTGTCCCAGCCAGAAAAATTTCAAGGAATAAGGAGCAATGGAGGTGAGGAAACAGAACTACCACTTTTTTTTTTTACCTGAAATGTTTTTCTTAAAATTGGTAGATAAGGAAACAAAGAGAAATTTTTGGTAGCTTGAAGGGGAAGCAGAGTTGAAGCGAGTGTTCTTTTCATTTTTTATTTTAATATTACACTTTTTTTAAAGAGAGAAAGACAGAGAATTTTAATATTTATTTTTAAGGTTTTTTCCAGCGGACACAACATCTTTGTTTGTATGTGGTGCTGAGGATCGAACCCGGGCCACACGCATGCCAGATGAGTGCACTACCGCTTGAGCCACATCCCCAGCTCCCTAATATTACACTTTTTATATGCAATGTGCCATGATACCTGAGGGCTATATTCAGGTTTTGACAATTACAAATAATGCTGCTATAAACAGTCTCATAAATGCTTTTGGTTTTATCTGTGTGACTAGTTCGGTTGAGCGTGTCTCTAGCATGCACTTCAGTATTCCCTAGGTAGCCCAGTTTTGATTTGTTAGATCTCATTGATTAAAAGGTTGATTATCTTCTTATTTCAGTGCGAGAAGGTCCTGGTGGTCCTGTAAGTCACTGATGAAGGTGTGTTAGAGCCCACGCAGCGTTATTGATGGCTGTTAATAATGTTCATTTTTGCTATTCATATTTAGAAGAATACACAAATTTTAAAGTATATATTTAAGTATATATAGAACTAGAATTTTCTGTATATTCCCTGGTAAGTTGAATTTTTTTTATCACTGTGAAACGTCCTCCTTTATCTCTAGTTAACATGTCTTGTCATAAATTTTCCTTTATATGATATCCACTGTCTTAGGGAATTTGGAAGAAATAGCTTTCTCTGTACTTTTTAATCTTTCTATGCTCTTGGTTAAGATATGGCTCTTGGAATCAAAATAGAGTTGATTTTCAACCTATCTACTCAGATCAAATGTTCCCATTTCTAACGCACCAGCACAGGTCTGCAGAGGAATCCTGGGAGGGTTGGTACAGACCCAGGCTTAGTGGCTGTGCAGAGAGATGTTTAGGAGAGTTATTTCTGCTGACCTTTATTTTTCTCCTAAGGTGGGAATAACATGGTTGGCTTATAACAGCTATTTTTTTCTCACAGTTCTAGAGGCCATGAGTCCATACAGCCTGGCACTGGCCTGGCAAGGACTACCTTGGCTGAGCCACCTCATGGTGGATGACATTTTTGTGGGAATTCTTAGGTGGGCAAGAGATCACATAGTGAGACAGGAAAGCATATGGACATCCAGGGTTCAGGTTTGCTCTTTTATAACAACTTATGTTCATGAGGTCCTAGGAGGACTACATCAATTCTTTTTTGGGGTGGGTAGGTGGGTACTGGGGATTGTACTCAGGGGCACTCAACCACTGAGCCACATCCACAGGCCTGTTTTGTGTTTTATTTAGAGACAGGGCCTCACTGAGTTGCTTAGCGCCTCACTTTTGCTGAGGCTGGCTTTGAACACATGATACCAACATTCACTCTATAAAGGTCTTCTGCTAAGATGTCTATAAATAGCTAAGAGCCACAACTCTGGAGTATGGGAAAATGAGGAAGACGAGGGAGATGCTCTGGTTTGGGGATAAGGGAGCATCCTTTGGCAAATCCCACCTCATCAATCTGCCACTGGGATAACAAGCGAGTGCCACTGTGCCCGGCCATCAATTTATGAAGGCAGCACTTCTTTCCATGTCCCTGCTGTCACAGCTCCAAGGGGGAACCGTTACCTGCTGTTGCTAATACTATTTCTGCTCAACTGAGATTTTGGAAGCAGGCTCTTTGGAATGGCAGAAAAGGTGACAATTTCATTCATCTCCTGACTTTCCATATATGATCCTGTTTGATCTGATTTTCTTTCTTGACATAAGCTGGTACATGTGTATCCACCATATTATAAGCTTCCCTATATTCAGAGAGTGGCTCATTTGCTAAGTACTCACACTTGTTGCATGGTCGGGAGGGCGGGGAGGGTCAGGAAGGAGGCTGGATGTATGAGTTGAGCACTTAACTGTCTAGCCTCTGGCAATGGAGAGCTTCAGAGGGTCTGATGCACAAAAGCCAATGCTGGCCTGCTCTTGGCTTTGCTGTTTGCCTGGTTTTCTTCACTCAACTCCCAAATAAGAACATCTTTAGCAGGAAATCCTTGCTCCTTGCTGCTTGATGAAACAGGAAATCCCGGTTGTTAAATCCACAGGCTCTAAAGTCCTTGGTTTCAATGCTTGACTCCATCCTTTTGCAATCTCTGTGACCTTGAACAAATTATTTTACCTTCTTGAGCCTGTTCTCCATCTGTCAAATAGGGATAAAATGAAACTTCTTATTGATTTTTTTTCATGAGGTTAATAATAAGCATATACACTGTGATTACTGATTTTGCCTGTTGACTTGGTCAGCCCATATTGACCAGTTATTCAGTAAAACACCAATCTAGGTGTTGACCTGAAGGCATTTTTGTAGGTCTGGGTAATGTCTAGAGTTGATTTAAGTAGAAGAAATTATCTTCCATAATCTGAATTGGCATCATCTAATCAGCTTAAAAGCAAGATTAAGGTTTCCTAAGGAAAAGAAAATTTTGCCTCAAGATGGCAGCATCCTAGGACACAATGGCCCAGGGCTGTAATCCCAGCAACTCAGGAGGTGGAGGCAGAAGGATTCCAAGTTCAAGGTCAGCCTCAGCAACTTAGCAAGACCATCAGCAACCTTATATCAAAATAAAAAATAAAAAGGACTGGGGATGCGGCTCAGTGGTTCAATCCCCAGTACCTGGTCCCTTCCTAAGAGATGGCAGCAGCATCTCTAGATGACTTATAATATGGACTACAGTGCTGGACAGTTCCCAGCCCGTTGGTCTGTCCTGTGGATTTTGAACTTGTCAGCTTCACAATTGCTATGGCAAATGTGAAATAAATCTCAACAGTTCTGTGGTTCTGGAGACCCTGACGGAATCAACACTTAGCATGACGTCTTGCTGGTCATCAGTCCTCAGGAAGTGTTTGCCGTGTCATCATTTTTATGTATATCTGCTTTGTATAGAGAATACTCTGGGGGAACACGGGCCGTCAGAGGATGATCCCTAGGAAGAGGCCAGCTCAGCAATCACTCATTCTTGTCATACCTCCTGCAGTTGTGATGTGCCTCTATTTTAGTGTCCCCCACATGGTGGTGACACTTACCATGCTCTTCATGTCTTGGGTCTTGCACCACGCCCTAGTCAACAAGCCTAGTTTCACCCTGTCCTGCTTTGCCATTTCTGTGGGGCGACCACGAGCCACCAATCTGCACTTCAGCTTCAGCCTCCACCCTCCCACCCTGCAGCACCCATGCCTTTGTTATTTGCACACCCTTGGGAGCTATTTTAAAAGTGAGTCAAAATTGAAGCCCAGATTATGTCATAATGGGGGGAAAAAGAGGCTAGAGGAAATAGAATTTCATTCCAGCTGAGCAAAGCACCCCGTGAGAGTTCACAGACAGAGAGCTTTGGATAACACTTGATTTCCTGCACTCATTTTGCTTAAAACATTTGTGTAGGCCAAAGGGTTGAATATTGGTAATTCCACATGCTTCACTCTAATAATTGCACTCTTCCTCATGGGAATGGATTTATATTGTCTATATTTTCCATAAAAATTGTTTCTATGATGAGAATATTCTAACAAGTCACTGTTGTGTAAGGCAGTGCTGAGCATCTGCCATAAATATGTATTATTGTTTTTATTATTACTTCAAGGAGCAACCCAGAAACAAGCGCCGTCTTTAACAAGCTACTTTACTGGTGCTGGTCTCCTGGAGATGGTGGGGTGGGCTAAACATGGAGGCCTGGAGTTGGAGAAGATAATGCTAAGTGAAGTTAGCCAATCCCCAAAAACCCAATGCCGAATGTTTTCTCTGATCTAAGGAGGCTGATTCATAGTGGGGTTGGGAGGGGGAACATGGGAGGAATAGACGAACTCTAGATAGGGCAAAGGGGTAAAAATGATGGTGGAATGAGATGGACATCATTTCCCCAAGTACATGTATGAAGACACCAATGGTGTGAATATACTTTGTATACAACCAGAGATATGAAAAAGCGCACTCTATGGGTGTAATATGAATTGCAATGCATTCTGCTGTCATATATAACAAATTAGAATACAAATAAATAAATAAAAATGGAAACAAACAAACAAACATGGAGGTTTGGGAAATTCTCTGGTTGTTGTCACAGACAGGTAACTTGGAGCAAGCTGTGCCTCTGGCCTAGAGAGAGAATTACAGAGCTATTCATTTGCTCTGGCCCAAGTATTCACCGCAGGGATGGGTGAGCACAGTCAGTCCTCTCTATGTTCAGATCTGCTCAAACCAAATGTGAATCAAAATATTTTTTAAAAATTGCATCTGTACTATCCCTGTATGGATTTTTTTTCTTGTCATTATTTTTTCAACCATACAGTATAATACCTATTTGTTTAATATTTATATTGTTTAGGTATTATGTCATCTAGAGAGGGTTTAATGTATACAGGATGATGTTTCTGGGTTTATTCTAAGCCATTTTATTTAAGAGCTTTGAACATCCATGGATGTAAGATTCCACAAAAGACCCTTGGAGAAGTCCCCCGTGGATACCAAGGCATGACTGCATTAGCTGCCGTATTATCCACTCTTCTCTGCCAGTGGGCTGTTTTCACTGTTTCATGGATTTTTAGTACAGATGACTTCAAAGACCATGTGGCAAAATGCTAAGCATAAGTGCATCGGCTTTTGGGAAGGAGAAAAATGCTTAATCTTGCTTGTTAAAAATTGTAAATGCTATCTTGTACATCACACCATCTCTATAGCGTGCCATGACTCAATAAAATATCAGCTGCAATGTGATGTGGTAGTTTCAAAGTTTGGAATTTCAGCTGGACTAATTGGGCTTAAGTCCTAATTCTGTCACTGCCTAGTTGTATAACCTTGGGTAAGTTAACCTCTCTGTTAGAGTGGAAACTCGGTTTTCTCATCTATAACATAGGGGTAGAAATGATTCCCTTAAAGGGTAATAATGGGATGACATCTGTAAACCGTGATGCCAAATATATAAAAATTATGGTATCTGCTGACTAGTGTTAAATGAATGACTTTGGTGTATAAGAGACATCTTTTCTTCCCCCACATTTATAAGAGGCATCTTAAAGTTCGAATTGTATTACAGAGCAGCAAAAAGAAACAAATCCTAAAAACAATCCACAAAATGCCCCAAGAGCTACAGGCTTTGTTCTTGTTTTAGAATACTATTGGTTGTCGTGGTCTATGCTGTAGGTCATAGATCATCTTGTGGCTTCCAGAGGACTTTCATTATAACTTTTTACCTTAACTCATTTCTTCCTCCCGGTACCTGGTACTTCTGTGAAAAATGCTTGCAATGCCAAGGGCCATATTCTTTCCTAATGGTGGTGACATTGGAATTGCTCACTAAACTCAGTCAACAATACATATCTTGACTGGTACATCCAAGTCCACCCACTTATCCTGAAATTAGATATTGAGACTCTTACCTATGTATTTTGTCCATAATGAGTTAGAAATGAAATCTTTTGCTTCTTTTTGCTCTTAAATTGCTATCTAACATTTCAGAAGCTAACAGTGTATAATCATAGAGAAGTAGACTAACTTCTTTGAATATCACATCTCACAAGGAGTCAGCGGAAACCTAAGCGTCTTCATCTGTTATTTTCAAAAGATTCCCTAGAGGAAGCCTGGGATCTCAACTCTGCATGACTTTTCTCACCACTCTGAAAACTGCATTCAGATTCACTGCAAAGCTACTGAACTTGCATCAAAGAATTTTACCTAAGAGGAGAGAAATGGTCTTTTCAATAAAATGTGATAAAAACAAATTTCCAGGGTGCCTTTCTTCTGAAGAACTCCTAAAGCTTTACATGATTTGGTCAAAGTTTTTTCTCTCGCTTTTTTTTTAAGTTTAGGTTTCTTTTCTTGGATAGCATTTGATTGATCAAGTTTCTCAAAGTTTTAATATATTTTTAAATGTCTTATTGCATTTTTTTTGGTCTTTTAAGCTTTCATACATTTCAGATTAATGGACATCTATTCCATTAACCATAATTTAAAAACCACCGAGAAGCTGAGTCACCTTTCTTTGTCCCCTTATCATTCAATTTCTCTGGAAAGCATCTTTGTTCAAAGTCCTTGCCTCTGGTCCAGTCTCTCCTACCTTCATCCTTTTTATGTGGGAGCCCATGAGCTGGCAGCCGTGGTGCAGTCTAGGGTCATGGGCTCTGGTTGATGCCTCGCATTTTCATCAAGTGCCGCGTCCTGTCATCTAATAAGTCTTTTGCTGCCTTCTCCCGCCCTCCGCCAATTATACCACAGTTAATTCTATTGCCCATAATTCCTCTGTCTTCCTGCACATTGTTTCTTTGTGTTGTTCGAGGAATCAGCTTACATTCCCACACCCCTGAGTTATCAACTTCTTAATATTTTTCAGTGATTCTTTAATCTCAACTTCATTACCCAAATTTTCCAGCTCTCTTTTATTTGCATATTATAAAGCCAAGTATTGTGATTTTTTTTCTCTATAACAGCTACTTATGTTCCTTATTAAAAAAAAGTTGATGAAAACGTTTTGCATAAAATCCCACCTCAGAGAGATTATCTATACCGACTTTCCCCCCAAGCTTTATTTTTATTCTTTGATTGCTTTAAAAAAAATCAAAATTGGGGTCATACTTTCCCAGAATGAAATTTTAAAGCCACAGAACTTAAAGGAATGGCATACCTGTCATGATGCACCAATTATTTATAAATTTTTGAATCTTGAGTTTTTAAAGTCTACATTATTTTGTTAGCAATTTACCAGGTCTTATTACTTAAAAAAAATATTCTCCAAAACTGCATGAGTTTATTGTTTGAATGGTTTAGGTTCTCCTCAGTGTTCATAAAACTGTGGTCCCTAAATGATGGATGTCACATGTAAAATGATGGATGTGGTCTCTAAATGATGGATGTTGCATATAACTTCAAAGGAGGAAAGCTCATAACAGGCATTGGTCTCTGGAAGCTGAAGGGACAGTTATACCTGTAACCAACTTGGGGTATGTATATCCATCGGGGTTCTCCAGAACAGACCTCTGATTGATAGATTAATTATAAGAAATTGGTTCAGGTGCTTTGGGGGCCTGGTGAGTCTGGAATTGGTCGGGCCTGCAGAATAGAAACTCCGGCAAGAGTTGGTGTTGCTGTCTTGAGCCTGAAACCCACAGGGCAAGCAGGCAGGCTGAAAATTTGGCAGGGTTTTGTGTTGCAGCTGTGGGTTGAGGGAGGTGGAGGCCTGTACCCAAGTGAGTCACTCAGCAATCTCTTAGATAATGGTGCTCATTTGAAGTCCTCAACTAGCCATTCAACACCAAAGGCTCAGAAGACACTGCCTTGACTTAGATAGCAAATAATAGAACAACAATGCAGAAGCCAAAGAAGCTCTTAAAGTCAAACGTTCCTTCCTGGTTCTACTCCTGGGTCCATGTCCACTTAAGTAACCTCCATTTCCTAATGATTTTCACTTTCAAAGGCCAAAACTCCACATTAAAACCAACCAGCGTGAATCATTATAAGACTTTTAAAGGATTGCTAATTTCCCTGCTGAAATTCTTTAATGGCATGAAAAGATGAAACTCTTCCCAATTTATTTTACAACTTATTTTATCTGCAGCCAAAGCTTTAGGAAGTCTGTGGCCAGGTCAATGTTGTTACTGCAATGATTAGAGTGTGGTTCAAATCAGACCCTCCTATGGATACTTATTGATCTGAATAATATTACAGAAAACTTCAGATTCATCTGTCTCATAAAATGCACAGAAAAATCCTGTGTGCACCTTAGCGAATTGAATCCAGGTTTACCTGCTCAGGTGTTGGCACAGAGAAGGCAGAGTCAAGGTTAATAGATAGGAGGAAGCATTCAGGAGTCAGAGCCCTGTCGTCAGTTCTAAGGCAATGGCCCAGGTAGCACCTGCTCCATAGTGTTATGGGTCTTCACCACAAGAGGGAGGAGTAGTGCTCTAGAAAATATTTTGAAGGAGTGTGGAGGTCAATGACCCTCACCTTCTGACCTAAGGAATAGCAATGATAATTACAATGGTGGAATATTAATAGTTGACCATTTCTGGGGACTTTACTAGGAATCAAATTGTGGGCTAAATATTTTATATATCCTATCTCATTTAACAAGGATGTGAAAAAATGAGCCACGTGTTGAGGATTTGTGTCCTCAAGAGAGAGCTAGTGACAGCTGAGGTGGAGAGGCAGGGGAGGTTCAGAGAGCCATCTGAGAACTCCGGGAGTTTGTAGATCCTGGGGAGTAGGGTACAAGGGTTTGTAAGGGCAGGCAGGAGAGGGAGTGGGACCAAACATTACAAGAATGGCAGTATTGGAGGGGACGAAGAGCAGGGACTTGGGGCACAAGGACAAAAGATTTGTATGATGGCTCCAATGTGTTTGCTTTAGTATATAAACTGAATGTTCCCTGGAGTTTAGGGATCCACAAGAAGAGACTGAACAGGGCACTTGGTGACAGCTGTGTGGTTTAAAGAAACAGGGCGGGTGAGATGTGTTTGACAGATGGGGTCTTGGTGAGTTCTTGTGGCTTTCAGACGGGCGGGCCTCACACTCTGGTTTCAAGCCCATCATAAAACTATCAAGGTCCGTCCTCCCAACCAGGAATGATGACATCACAACTTCCTTCTTGTGCACTTATTTGCTTTTATGGACACAGGGCCATAGGAAGAAGGAATTGTGTGCACATGTATGTATTAAAATAATTCTTGACAATGGCGCAGGCTTGACCTGAACTTGGACTGTGCAAATCAAAGCAGACCCTCTGAGGAGTAAAGGAATGTTGAGTGAAGACAAAATGCCCACTTAATGTGTGGATTTAATTACAGGAAAAAGAATGTCCATCGCCACTCCTGCACACCTCCATAAATTCCTTAACATCTTTAGGTCATTGCTGTATTTCTATAAGCATGTTTTAATCATAACCCCCTTGCATTCTGATTCCTAAAAGACAATGGAAATCATGCAATCTGGAACAAAGCTCTCAGAATCCCACCTCACTTCTACATCCTATGAGAATGTTTGGAATCTGTTTTTCTATTCCTTTTTTGGAGGGGGAGGTACTGGGGATTGAACTCTGGGGCACTCGACCACTGAGTCACATCCCCAGCCCTATTTTGTATTTTATTTAGAGACAGGGTCTCACTGAGTTGCTTAGTGCCTCGCTGTTACTGAGGCTGGCTTTGAACTCGTGATCCTCCTGCCTCAGCCTCCCAAACTGCTGGGATTACAGGCGTGTGCCACCATGCTTGGCTGTTTTTCTATTACTTTATCACCAGAGCCTTTTCATTCACCCTAACCTCTTCTATTAATAGAAGAGGAATTAGGTGGGAGAAAAATATACATGTAAAATTGAGGAAACTAATTTATAAGGATATGAAAGAGGGGAATTCACTAATCAAGCCTGCTTATTTATTAAAGCCTTGTCCCTTACAGATGATATAAACGTGTACCTCAATTTTGTACCTTGTACTCAAGCTGCCATAACAAAGTCCCACAGGTTAGGTAGTTTAAATGGCAGAAATTTATTCTCTCACAATTCTAGAGGCTTGAAGCACAAGATCAAAATGTCTGCAGAGTTGTTTTCCCTGAGGTCTCCCTGCCTCCTTGGCAGGGAGATGACCATCTTCCTCCTGTGTCTTCACATGCCTGTGTGTCTGTGTCTTAATCTCCTCCTTATAAGGAGACCATCACATTGAATTGGAGCCCACCCTGATGGCCTCCTATTTTTCTGAAGCTTCATTGTCTTTTTGAAGGTCTTAAGTCCAGATAATTCACATTATGAAGTACTGGGGGTTAGAATGTCAACAAATGAATTTTGGGAAGGATACAATCCAGCCTATAACAGTGATCTTCTAAAAAGACTCTGAATTTTAAGCTAGTGTAGACTTTTATGAAATCTCTTGAGCTTTAACAATAAGATTTCCTTGGAAACAGATATGCAGATAGCAGGGTCAGGTCCCTTTAGCATCCCTGTCCTTGCTCTGGGAATGCTGGATACATCACCAACCCAAGAAAAGCAATCAGTAAGCTTCTCAGAAGATGTCTAGACCCTGTAGAACAGGCACTTGGGGAAGAAGCAAATTCTCATATTGTCCAAATTGTTGCCACTTGACAAAGGGCAGAGAAATACACAATCACAACTACATGACTCCATTACTGAGCACCATCTTGTGGGTCACTCCCAAGCTACTTCTCAAAAGAGTTTGGGACCTGAGATCTAGATTTCTGTCACAATATTAGGTTTTTAGCCATAAGATGAACCTAGCATCTATTGAATGAGCCACTAGGCTGGGCCTTGGAGTTGTTCCTGACCTTCGTCTCTAGACAAACAGTGGAGGTGAGCCCTGCCCTGTGTGAAACTAATAGACCTCACCCTCTGAGATGGGAACCTTAGGGCTGGAAATGGGAAGCCAATTTTGAACATTCCCAGTTTAATACAAATAAGGGACAAAGGCATCTGATTGGAGTAGAGGGTAGTGGGTCTGAAGGCTTTAGGGAGAGTAGGAGGTAAGCTCTCAGAGAAGGCCCAAGGTGATATATTTAGTTAACAAAGGTGAAATTACTACCTATCTTCCGGGAAGTGAGTCAAGGATTGGAAGAAGAGGTGAGAGCTTTATGTCTTTCAGCAAAAGGGACGAGCTTAATGAACTGTGATGGAGGATGTCAAGAGATGTTCCAGGCAAACATTCACAAAGTGAATCTCTTGGGACCAAAGCGCTCCATCCAGCATTAACTGGCCCAATATAACTCCTCTCCTCTTTTCCAGACTCCCATCTCCCCATTCTTCAGAGACACTGGGAGGCTCCATGAATGGACACACACTTCCGGCATTTTCTCTGCACGTGCTCCTGTGGGTATCATTTCCTCTCTTGAAACTTCCTTCTCTTTGATCCTTTGTAAGCCTCCCTCTGTGTCGACTCCTTTATAAGGATCATTCTGATTCTTCCAATTTGAATGCTTTTTTCTTCTTCTTCTGGACACATTATCATTTTACACTTATGATGAAGTTCAACCTGTTTCTTCATCTATCAGGATTATTTTGCCCTCATCTATTTTCACTTCTGGAGGATTCTTTAACTTCAAGAAGATAAGGATTTTAAAATTTTTTTCCATTGTTATTTTATCAACACCTTGTTATTGTTACAAAGGGAACATGAGGTATTGAGGACATAGAATATGGGTCATGCCTATGGGTGACACAGGATCTCTTGAGATCTTGGGAAGCAGTGAGCACCTGGTGGACCTTTTGGAAAATAGAAAAATAAGGAAATCCAGTAAAGAGGCCAGTTTAAGAGAGACAAAAAGATGCTAAGAGCTGCAAAATCTACCTGGAGCATAACAGAGGCTAAATGAGGTAATCATTTCACCTTTGTTTTGGGGGAGGGAGTGGTCCTGGGGATTGACCCCAGTGGCTCTCTACTACTGAGCTGCATCCCTGGACCTTTGTATTTTTTATTTTGAAAGAGTCTAAGTTGATGCTGACCTCAAACTGTGATCTTCCTGCCTCAGCCTCCCAAGTAGACAGAATTATAGGCATGCACCGGTGGGCCCAGCTCAAAAGACATTGATTTTTATTTTTATTTTTGGCTGTGTCTACCATACATTCTTTATACAAAAATGTGCACAAATATTACTTTTGGAATTAAACAGAATCAGCATTTGTCAAATGACCTTGAATCATGCTGGGAAAATGACTCCCTTTCTGTGGGAACACCCTTTTGGGAAAGGGAGGCCAGGTTTCTATACAGCGTGGGGTTCTGGGCGGTAGAAGTGCTGGGGAGAGTTTGGTGCGAGGGTTATAGAACGTGGTGTTGAGGGCATTCACAAGACATTATTTCAGAGTGAAGCCAGCATTGAGAAAGAAGCATTCCAAAAGAAGCACGGCAACTGAGGAGACAGCAGCCAACAGTTCACCAAGGCAGCATAACCTGGTTGGGCGGAGGAATGGACAGGAAGTTTGTTGGAAAGTCTTTTAAGAGGCACTTGCGGGGAAAGATTGGGACCTGGCTGGTGAAGAACTGTTAATGAAGTAAGAAGTCTTTAGGACACTTTCCTCCCTTATTTTCCTATCCACTGAGATTTTAAACCCTTCTTTGCCTTGGTCCTAGTTCAGGTCATCAGCAAAGTTTGGGAGAAGTTCTTACCAGTCAATCTGTGGTGGGTTATCTGCATGACTTAGAATCCATTTTTCATATCATTTCCTTCAACAGTAATCCTTCAAAGTGCTCTTCCAATGCCTTGTTATCTGCAAGTTAATATAACCCTGCAAACCGGGTGAAGTGTGGAGATTTCTCTAACCTCCTTCATTCAGTGGGCGGGGCAAACCACGGGGACCCATCCTCTCAGTGATGCTCAGCCTGACCTTAAGCAGGCTGGAATATGATGGTCAGGTGGTGTCTTTTTTTTTTAACTTTTTTTTTCTGGGTTCCAGATCTAGTGAATACTGTGAGGTATGTTGAAAAGGGTTCTGAAACTACACAAATACCTAGCCCATGTTCCACTTTTTACTCTGACATTAATTTCTGTGGGCTTTAGATTACTTGCTGTTAGAATGGGATGATAATCCCAAATAGCCCCTTTTTAAAATCATGGATGATGGGGGAACGGGATACAATAGGTTCTTAAGGTTCCTTTTTTCTCTAATTAGTTAAGTTAGTTAACATTTCTTGAGCAGTTATTGGTAGGGGCTGGGGTTAGAGACTGAATAATAAAAAATTCTTCCTAAATGCCTACTCTCTATGCCTTGGACTACCGATCTCATGGGATCAATTAGTCTTGAGAAATAGATGCTTTCCATGATTCTGGCAAGTCTCTGTTTTAGAGAAGTATTGACAGTGAAATCAAATATATTTGTCTCATTATTTTGTAAGTATTTTTTTTAATGAGGATAAAAATAAACTTGACAAGGCTATGCCAAGGACCAAAAGAAATGTGATTAGAAGGGGCTCTTGGCCTGTGAGTGCTGTGGAAATGTGAGTGGTCATTACTCGGATTTGTTCTGCAGACCTAGGGGTGCCACCAGTCCTGTTCTGAGGGAGGTCAAGAAAGCTAAGGGAAGGGCGAGGTTCCTGGGTGCCCTGGTGACTTTTCATGCCATGCTGCCCTCTAGTGGCCACACTCCACAGCCACTTTGCAGAAGCCACGGGAGAGGGATGGAGAAAGCAGACCCTAAAGGCAAGATGTTCAGTTGGGAAATCAGCCTCGTCCTCAGCCTCGTCCTGGGTGGGACACAGGGCCTGCGGGCCTTCCACCTGGGCTCAGTACCTGGTATAATGAAAGGCACGAGGCTTGGGAGGTATGTAGGCTTGATCCTGACCCTTGACACTGACCAGAGTCAATTCGCCTAACCTTTCATTTGCATAATTGGGAAGAATAATACCTAATTTGAGAATTGTTAAGATTAAATGAACTAATTGAAATTAGTAATATTCCCAAGATCTGGCACATTTTGTGCATTTTTAAAAAGGCTTTTATTTTCTTTAAACTTCATTCATATTTCAGGGTTCATATTGTCAGGCCATGACTATATATTGAATTCCTATTCAGATTATTTTATTTGCTTCTCCAAGATGCAGAATATTCTCTTTATAATCTTTGATAGAGAAAACAGTTGCCTTGGAACCGCTGTGTTCTACAATTACAGAGTTGGATAAATCTGCTCATCTCATTTAGCTCTCATTTCTCTGTTCAGATTTGTGGGTCTTCTTACTGCTTTGAGTGGGGACTGCTTTTTGATCAGCAAGACTTTTGACTAGAACATCCCATGATCTGGCCCCTCAGGTTAAAAAAAAAATGTCTTATTATGCAGTTACATGTCCAGAACAAGTATTCTTATAAAGTGTGAGTGACATGTACTGGGTAATGACTCTCTCTGCTTCACCTCTGGTCCACACCCAACACCAAAGGGTTGAAATGAATCACATCGCTCTGTGCTTTGTTGGGAAGGGCACATTAAAGGAAGAAGACATAATTTGGTATTTCCAAGGTGGATTGTTCTAGTGTTCTCAGAAATTTTTAGGCACTTGAAGGAATGGATCCTAAAACATCAGAGGTAACAAATTGACGCAGGCAAGATAAACTTTGGGTGGTGTGCTGTTCCGTGCTGGGAGTAGTCCAAGGGAGCCACTGTGCCTCTCCCCAACCCCACATTGGAACAAAGATACAAAGTAGAGAAGGGAAGGAGCCATGCAGCTCCCTGGGAGTAAACTGTTTCAGTTGAAAGGAGCAAACAGGTGCCTGGCATGTTCCTCAGACTTCAAGGAGGCTGGTGCTCCTGGAGCACGGTGGGAGCACGGGTGGGAGAAGCAGTTAGGCCTTGTAAAGCCTCTGACCTCTTCTCCTAGTGAGGTGGAAGTCGGGTCTGAGCTGGGGAGGGATGTGTTTTATAGGATCATCCGGTTTCTCCTCTGGTTTGATAAGGCTGGAGAAGGGCAGGTGTAGAAGTGGGGAGAACAGTTAGGAATTCTGGCAGCTCTCCAAAGAAGAGATGACTATGACATGGGTGAGTTTGGTAGTTGCTATCATTTGGATCCGAGTGTCCTCCAAAGGTTCACAGGCTTGTCACCGGCCTGTGGCACTACTGGGAGGTGGTCGAATCTTTAGAAGGTGGGACCTGGTGGAAGGAAGTTAGTTCATGGGGCAGCGGGGCTGGGGTGCTCAAGGGGACATTAGGACCCCAGCACCTTCCTGTCTCTTTGCTTTTTAGCTACCATGAGGTGGACAGGCCTCTTCTGCCACATGCTTCTGCCATGGTGTACTGCACCACCACAGGTCGAGAGCAACAGGGCCAAGTGACCATGAATTGAAATCTCTGAAACTGTGAGTCAAATTAAACCTTTTCCTTTATTGTTTTTCTCAGGTATTCTGTTACTGTGACAGAAAGCTGACTGACACGGTTGTGGTGAAGAGGATGAGCTCTTGGGTACAATGTGACACAAAATCCTAAAGACTGTCTGATAGATTGTGTGGTGTGAGAGACAGAGGGCAGCTCACGGAGGGCAGCTCAATATGCGTCTAAGCAGACACCGGTCAGACCACAGAGGAGGCCAGCAGCCACCATGTTGGAAAGCTGACGTCACCATCCCTGTTTTCGACTGACCGCAGCTCATTCAGCCATAGAACAGGTAATTTCAGGCTGCCATTCGCCTGCGGCTTGCAGACAGATTGCTAGGGTTCAGTGCCTGGGTGCTTCTTAGAACCTGATCTTATCGGAGCGAACACCGAGCACGGGGCGGCCGAGTTCCGGCTCCCGGAACCGCCCTGGCCCAGGGCTGCGGAGCCTGCGGAGGCTGCTTCTTGGACCCTGCTCCAATCAGAGCATACACCAAGCACTAAGCGGCCGAATTCCGGCTCCCAGAACTGAGCCCGCGGGGACTGCTTCTTGGAGCCTACACTTATAGGAGCTTACACCGAGCACGGAGCGGCCGAGTTCCAGCTCCCGGAACTTCCCTGGCCCGAGGCTAGGAGCCCGCGGAAACTGCTTCTTGGTCCGGGTCCTGCTGAGGGCCGGTCAGGACTCACCCGGTGCTTTGGTTGCCCGGCAAGGGGAACGAAATGCTGCCATTCGCATAGGATACCAACATGGCAGAGATCTGATGTCATCAGAAAGCGGCGGACGAGAGAACTTCATCAATACCAGCGGCGACATAAACAGTTGGTCTCCTGGTAGGGGGGGTGAGGCACAGACACCCGAGTCTCCTCAATTTGTCGTCGAGCCAGAGGGGAGGAGCCGGGCCGCCGCCAGCGCCCGGAGCAGGCCCAGCGGCTCGCCAGCGTGGTGACCGCGTGACCCCAATTGGAGAGGGGGCGGAGCGGAGGCGCCACCCGCACCTGCAAGGTGGGCAGATCCGCGACCCAGTGGTACATGGGCGTGGTAGGAGGGGCAGGGCAGAGCCGCCGTTCGCGCTTGCAAGGTAAACAGACCTGTGACAGCCTGGCGGGTCAGGCCCAGTGGCCTGCCAGTGTGGTACACACGTCACCCCAACTGGAGTAGGGGCAGAGCAGATCCTTCTCCCACGCCCAGATCAGGCCCTGCCGGTGTGGTGGCCACGTGACCCCAATTGGAGTGGGGGCGGAGCGGAACCGCCACCCGTGCCCGCAGGGTGAGCAGTCCTGTGACCAACCTGCAGATCAGGCCCAGGCGTCCACAGGCGTGGTAGGAGGGGCAGGGCAGATCCGCCGCCCGCACCTCCAAGGTAGGCAGACCTGCAACAGACCGGCAGATCAGGCCCAGGAGCCTGCCGGCATGGTACACACACCACCCTAATTGGAGTAGGGGCAGAGCAGAGTCGCCGCCCGTGCCAGGAACAGGCCCAGCGTCCTGCAGGCGGGGTAGTCACGACACCCCAATTGGAGTAGGGGCAGAGCAGAGCCTCCACCCTTGCCCGAAAGGTGGGCAGATCTGCGACCGACCAGCGGGACAGGCCCAGTGGCCTGCCGGTACGACAGACACGTCACCCCATTTGGAGTAGGGGCAGAGTAGAGCTGCCGCCCGCGCCTGCAGGGTAGGCAAACCTGCAACCGACCGGCAGATCAGGCCCGGTGGCCTGCCGGCGTGGTACACTCGTCACCCCAATTGGAGTAGGGGCAGAACAGAGCCGGCGCCAGCTCCCAGAACAGGCCCAGTGACCTGCCGGCATGGTAGCCACGACACCCCAATTGGAATAAGGAGAGAGCAGAGCCGCCGCCCGCGCCTGCAGGAAAGATATGCAAGCAGTATGAAAAGACAAGGAAAGAAAGGACCACAAGCAATGCAGGTCAACGCAACTTTAGAAGAGGTAACAGCTGCAGCAGATGTAATGTCAGATAAAGAATTCAGGATATACATGCTTCAGATGATCTGGAGTATCAAGGAAGACATTAGACAGCAAAATAAGACAATGAAAGATCACTTCGACAATGAATTACGCAAACAAATCCAGGAAGCAAAGGATCAACTATACAGGGAGATAGAGGTTATAAAAAACAAACAAACAGAAATCCTAGAAATGCAGGAAGCAATAAACCAACTTAAAAACTCAATGGAGAATACTACCAGCAGAGTAGAACACTTAGAAGATAGAACATCAGACAATGAAGACAAAGTATTTCAACTGGAAAAGAACATAGACAGCTCAGCAAGACTGTTAAGAAACCATGAGCAGAACATCCAAGAAATATGGGATAACATTAAGAGACCAAACTTAAGAGTCATTGGGATACAGGAAGGTACAGAGCTCCAAACCAAAGGAATGAGCAGTCTATTCAAGGAAATAATACGAGAAAACTTCCCAGACTTGAAGAATGAGACAGAATCCCAAATCCTAGAAGCCTACAGGATGCCGAATGTGCAAAATCATAAGAGATCCACACCTAGACACATTATAATGAAGATGCCCAACATACAGAATAAGGAGAGAATTTTAAAAGCTACAAGAGAAAGGAAGCAGATTACATTTAGGGGTAAGCCAATCAGGATAACAGCTGATCTTTCAACACAGACTCTGAAAGCTAGAAGATCCTGGAATAACATATTTCAAACACTGAAAGAAAATGGGTTCCAACCAAGAATTGTGTATCCA
This sequence comes from Marmota flaviventris, assembly GCF_047511675.1. Taxonomy (NCBI): domain Eukaryota; kingdom Metazoa; phylum Chordata; class Mammalia; order Rodentia; family Sciuridae; genus Marmota; species Marmota flaviventris. The sequence goes on along the minus strand of NC_092501.1, from coordinate 140,439,484 downwards.
GCGAAATTAAGCTTCAGGATGGAGGATGAAATTAAAACCTTCCACAATAAACAAAAGTTAAAAGAATTTGCAGCTAGAAAACCATCTCTTCAAAACATCCTCGCCAAAGCATTACAGGAAGAGGAAATGGAAAATAACAATGAAAACCAACAGTGGGAGGTAGGACAGTAAAGGGGGGGAAAATAATCAAAGAGGAAAACAAACCATGTTTAGTAACATAAATAAACAAATATGGCTGGAACAACAACCCATATCTCAATAATAACCCTAAATGTTAATGGCTTAAACTCACCAATTAAGAGACACAGGCTAGTAGAATGGATCACAAAACAAGACCCAACAATATGCTGCCTACAGGAGACGCATTTGATAGGAAAAGACATACATAGGCTGAAGGTGAAAGGTTGGGAAAAATCATATCACTCATATGGACTTCGGAAACAAGCAGGAGTGTCCATACTAATATCAAATAAAATAGATTTCAAGCCAAAGTTAACCAAAAGGGATAAAGAGGGACACTAAATACTGCTTAAGGGAACCATACACCAACAAGACATAACAATCATAAATATTTATGCCCCAAACAATGGTGCAGCTATGTTCGTCAAACAAACTCTTCTCAAGTTCAAGAGTCTAATAGACCACCATACCATAATCATGGGAGACTTCAACACACCTCTCTCGCCACTGGACAGATCTTCCAAACAAAAGTTGAATAAGGAAACTATAGAACTCAATAACACTATTAATAACCTAGACCTAATTGACATATATAGAGTATACCACCCAACATCAAGCAGTTACACTTTTTTCTCAGCAGCACATGGATCCTTCTCAAAAATAGATCATATATTATGTCACAGGGCAACTCTTAGACAATATAAAGGAGTAGAGATAATACCATGCATCTTATCTGATCATAATGGAATGAAACTGAAAATCAACGATAAAAGAAGGAAGGAAAAAGCATACATCACTTGGAGAATGAACAATAGGTTACTGAATGATCAATGGGTTATAGAAGACATCAAGGAGGAAATTAAAAAATTCTTAGAGATTAATGAAAACACAGACACAACATATCGGAATCTGGGACACATTGAAAGCAGTTCTAAGAGGAAAATTCATTGCTTGGAGTTCATTCCTTAAAAAAGGAAAAAACCAACAAATAAATGATCTCATACTTCATCTCAAAATCCTTGAAAAAGAAGAGCAAAACAACAGCAAAAGAAGTAGAAGGCAAGAAATAATTAAAATCAGAGCTGAAATTAATGAAATCGAAACAAAAGAAACAATTGAAAAAATTGACAAAACTAAAAGTTGGTTCTTTGAAAAAATAAACAAAATCGACAGACCCTTAGCGATGCTAGCGAAGAGAAGAAGAGAGAGAACTCAAATTACTAGCATACGGGATGAAAAAGGCAATATCACAACAGACACTTCAGAAATACAGAAGATAATCAAAAACTATTTTGAATCCTTATACTCCAATAAATTAGAAGATAGTGAAGGCATAGATAAATTTCTTAAGTCATATGATCTGCCCAGATTGAGTCAGGAGGATATAGAAAACCTAAACAGACCAATATCAATTGAGGAAATAGAAGAAACCATAAAAAGACTACCAACTAAGAAAAGTCCAGGACCGGATGGGTATACAGCAGAATTTTACAAAACCTTTAAAGAAGAACTAATACCAATACTTTTCAAGCTACTTCAGGAAATAGAAAAAGAGGGAGAACTTCCAAATTCATTCTATGAGGCCAACATCACCCTGATACCTAAACCAGACAAAGACACTTCAAAGAAAGAAAACTACAGACCAATATCTCTAATGAACCTAGATGCAAAAATCCTCAATAAAATTCTGGCGAATCAGATACAAAAACATATCAAAAAAATTGTACACCATGATCAAGTAGGATTCATCCCTGGGATGCAAGGCTGGTTCAATATACGGAAATCAATAAATGTTATTCACCACATCAATAGACTTAAAAATAAGAACCATATGCTCATCTCGATAGATGCGGAAAAAGCATTCGACAAAGTACAGCATCCCTTTATGTTCAAAACTCTAGAAAAACTAGGGATAACAGGAACATACCTCAATATTGTAAAAGCAATCTATGCTAAGCCTCAGGCTAGCATCATTCTGAATGGAGAAAAACTGAAGGCATTCCCTCTAAAATCTGGAACAAGACAGGGATGCCCTCTCTCTCCACTTCTGTTCAACATAGTTCTCGAAACACTGGCCAGAGCAATTAGACAGACGAAAGAAATTAAAGGCATAAAAATAGGAAAAGAAGAACTTAAATTATCACTATTTGCAGATGATATGATTCTATACCTAGCAGACCCAAAAGGGTCTACAAAGAAACTATTAGAGCTAATAAATGAATTCAGCAAAGTGGCAGGATATAAAATCAACACGCATAAATCAAAGGCATTCCTGTATATCAGCGACAAATCCTCTGAAATGGAAATGAGGACAACCACTCCATTCACAATATCTTCAAAAAAAATAAAATACTTGGGAATCAACCTAACAAAAGAGGTGAAAGACTTATACAACGAAAACTACAGAACCCTAAAGAGAGAAATAGAAGAAGATCTTAGAAGATGGAAAAATATACCCTGTTCATGGATAGGCAGAACTAACATCATCAAAATGGCGATATTACCAAAAGTTCTCTATAGGTTTAATGCAATGCCAATCAAAATCCCAACGGCGTTTCTTGTAGAAATAGAGAAAGCAATCATGAAATTCATATGGAAAAATAAAAGACCCAGAATAGCAAAAACAATGCTAAGCAGGAAGTGTGAATCAGGCGGTATAGCGATACCAGACTTCAAATTATACTACAGAGCAATAGTAACAAAAACATCATGGTATTGGTACCAAAACAGGCAGGTGGACCAATGGTACAGAATAGAGGACACAGAAACCAATCCACAAAACTACAACTATCTTATATTTGATAAAGGGCTAAAAGCATGCAATGGAGGAAGGATAGCATCTTCAACAAATGGTGCTGGGAAAACTGGAAATCCATATGCAACAAAATGAAACTGAATCCCTTTCTCTCGCCATGCACAAAAGTTAATTCAAAATGGATCAAGGAGCTTGATATCAAATCAGAGACACGCCGTCTGATAGAAGAAAAAGTTGGCTACGATCTACATACTGTGGGGTCGGGCTCCAAATTCCTCAATAGGATACCCATAGCACAAAAGTTAATAACTAGAATCAACAAATGGGACTTACTCAAACTAAAAAGTTTTTTCTCAGCAAAAGAAACAATAAGAGAGGTAAATAGGGAGCCTACACCCTGGGAACAAATCTTTACTCCTCACACTTCAGATAGAGCCCTAATATCCAGAGTATACAAAGAACTCAAAAAATTAGACAATAAGAGAACAAACAACCCAATCAACAAATGGGCCAAGGACCTGAACAGACACTTCTCAGAGGAGGACATACAGTCAATCAACAAGTACATGAAAAAATGCTCAACATCTCTAGCTGTCAGAGAAATGCAAATCAAAACTACCCTAAGATACCATCTCACTCCAGTAAGATTGGCAGCCATTATGAAGTCAAACAACAACAAGTGCTGGCGAGGATGTGGGGAAAAGGGTACACTTGTACATTGCTGGTGGGACTGCAGATTGGTGCAGCCAATTTGGAAAGCAGTATGGAGATTTCTTGGAAAGCTGGGAATGGAGCCACCATTTGACCCAGCTATTCCCCTTCTCGGTCTATTCCCTAAAGACCTAAAAAGAGCATGCTACAGGGACACTGCTACATCGATGTTCATAGCAGCACAGTTCACAATAGCAAGACTGTGGAACCAACCTAGATGCCCTTCAATAGACGGATGGATAAAAAAAATGTGGCATTTATACACAATGGAGTATTACTCTGCATTAAAAAATGACAAAATCATAGAATTTACAGGGAAATGGATGGCATTAGAGCAGATTATGCTAAGTGAAGCTAGCCAATCCCTAAAAAACAAATGTGAAATGTCTTCTTTGATATAAGGAGAGTAACTAAGATCAGAGTACGGACGAAGAGCAGGAGAAGAAGATTAACATTTAACAGGGATGAGAGGTGGGAGGGAAAGGGAGAGAGAAGGGAAATTGCATGGTAATGGAAGGAGACCCTCAGGGTTATACAGTGGAGGGGGTAGAGAGAGAGGAGGGGAGGGGAGGGGAGAGGTGGGGGGGGAGGGGGGAGGATGGGAAAGGCAGCGGAGCACAACAGACACTAGTATGGCAATATGTAAATCAATGGATGTGTAACTGATGTGATTCTGCAATCTGTGTATGGGGTGAAGGTGGGAGTTCATAACCCACTTGAATCAAAGTGTGGAATATGATATGTCAAGAAATTTGTAATGTTTTGAACAACCCACAATAAAAAATTAAAAAAAAAATATGCGTCTAATCATTTTGGCCTGAGCAACTATGAGGTCAAGTTGCCATTACTAAGTTGGAATGATGTGGGAGGAGCTGTTTTTTGGAGAATAGTCAAGAGCTGGATTTTGGATATGTTATGATTGACATGCAAGAGCAGATGTCAATTTGCTATTTGTTTACATGGCCTGGAAGTCAGGAAAGATGTTCAGGTTTGAGGTAAAAATGTGAACAAGTTTAGCATATGGATAGTATTTCAGGCCAAGACACTAGATGAGATCACCAAGGCGGGGGGTATGGATATAGCACTCCAAATACTGAGCTCTGAGGGAGTCCATGTTTAGAGTTCATAGGGATGAAAAAAAATCATCAGGGAGACTTAAAGAGGTATAGCTGGTAAAGCAGAAAACAATCCAGGGAGACTGGGAAGGAGGATTTACAAAAGTAGCAAGTAATCAACTATTTCAAATGGTATTGACAGGTTAAGTAAGAAGAAGACATAGAATCGACTATTTAATTTAGCCTCATCGCCGTCATTACTGACCTTGACAAAGCCATTTCAATAGAGCCCCACATCTAGATTATAAAATCAATTTTGTAGCTTGTTAATCTGTTCAGACTCTTTCTGTAATACTGATATGTGCACTTCTTAGAGAGAAGGAATATGACGTCTCACTCATTTCTGTGTCCCAGCATGCTAAGTGACTATTTATAGAATGAACATGTTAATACGTGAAAGGAAATATTCTAGGATTGGCCTATGATGACCAGAGTGAAGCGGCCATCAGTCCCGGGACTATTGGGCCAGAAAGAGATCTGTCACCAGACAAGACTCTACTTGAATCACCTGGGGATATAGAAGATCATTATCTTATTCTTTTTTTTTTAAATATGTTTTTAGTTGTAAATGGACACAATATATTTTTTTAATTTGTTCTAATCAGTTATACATGACAGCAGAATGCATTTTGATTCATTGTACACAAATGGGGCACAACTTTTTATTTACAATACCTTTTTATGTATTTATTTTTATGTGGTGCTGAGGATGGAACCCAGTGCCAACACGTGTGTGAGGCAAGTGCTCTGCCACTGAGAGCTACAGCCCCAGCCCTCATTACCTTCTTCTTACTGACATTATCATTCCTTACATATCATTTTGCAGATAACCATCACCACCACCACCACCACCATCATCCAATAATGACCATATTTTGTCTATTCTTTCCCCTGGTTCTTCTCAGTTGACTCTTCTACTTTCACCTGCCACCTTCTCATGCATTCCATTCCTATAAGCTTCCTCATACCTCTGCATATTTCTACAAGGCAGCTAACTGTCTTTATGCTTTCAAGGATCTTTGGTGTTGTCTTCTTGCTCTAGATCATATTGTTAGCCTTTTCTTGATTCACAGCATGCCAGTCACTTAATCACTCAACTGGGGATATTCATTGAGTGGGGTTTGTGTGTCAGCTGGATGTGACTCTTTGGAGACGCAGTGATGAGCAAGCGAGACATGAGACATGCTCTCAGGGAGCTCTTGGTCTGATGGAGTTAAATGATGGAGATGTTAAACAAGCAATTACAATAGCAGGTGATAAATGCCTCAGGAGGGGAAGTGTCCTCTGTGTGCTCCAGGGCTCTATCCCAGGTCCTCCTTTGCTGCTGTGTGTTACCAGGTCCTTTCATTCACTCTTTTGCTTTCAGCTAATGACTCTCTAATAGAGAGCCCCAGGTCAAGTCTCTCTAAACATGCCCCGACAATGACCACTGGATCTCTCTTCTGGGGAGTTTCACAGTCACCCTCAAAATCAACATGATAAAATTCAAACCAATCACCGCCCTCATCCTCAAACACACAGAGAAGCCCTGGTGTTCCTGTGTCCTGGTCACCATGATGTCATCATGGTGTCATGAAGCCAGCGGCCACCCACACACAGGATCTCTGGCCTGGGCGTCCTGGTCAATCTCATCCCATTTTTTTTTTTTTTTAGCAACTGTCCCTAGTTCATATTATGTTCATTTCCTCAATTTCTCTTGCATTCTTAACTGTGGATTCTTTTCTTTTTAAATTTTTAAGTAATGGTGTAAGCAATAATGTGTATATTTATAGAGCGTCGTGTGATTTTTTAAAAAAAAATATGCAGACATTGTGGGAATGACTCAGTCGAGCTAATTATCCTAGTCATCCCTTCACGCTTTTGTGATAAAACATTGAAAATTTCCTCTCTTGGCAATTTTCAAATGTATAACACATTGCTATTAATTATAGCCACCCTGCTGTGCAGCAGAGCTCTGTAACTTTGTCTTCCTAACTGGGACTTCATACCTTTGGCCAGCCTCCCCGACCCTGTTCTACCCACCTCCAGGTCGTCACCATTCTTACTCTCTGCTCGAGTGAGTTGGATTCTTTTAGATTCCCCATATAAGTAAGGTCATGTGGTATTTGTGGTATTTGTCTCGCTGGTTTCATTCAGCACAGGGTCTTCCTTGTGGTCCATTTTGTCACAGGTGACAGGATTTTCTTTTTCTAGGCCACCTTCTCCAGGGCATCCCATTATGTGTACATACCACACTTTCTTGACACATTTATCTGTGGATGGACATGTAGGTTGCTTCCCCAGCTTCTTGGCAATTACGACTAACAATGCAATGAGGAGGAGAGTGCAGGTTTCTCTTCAAGATCCTGATTTCATTTTCTTTGGAAGTGAAATGTATTTCCCAATAGTGGGGGCTGCTGCATCATATGATAATTCAATTTTCAGTTTTTTTTAAAGACTCTCTGTACTGTTTTCCATAATGGCCAACCAACAACCAACAGCGGGTAAGGGCTTCCTATTTTCTAAATGCTTTGCACTATTCATCTTTTGATAATCGTCATGCTCACAGATGTGAGGGGATAACTCATAGCTGTTTAAATTTGCATTTCCCTGACAATAGTGATATTGAGCATTTTTAAAATATACCCATTTGAATGTTTTTATATCTTCTTTTGAGAAAAGTCTATTCAGGTACTTTACCCATTTTTAATTGGGTCCTTGTTTCTTTCTGTTAAATTCTTTGGATTCCTTATATACTTCAGATAAGAACCCTTTGTCAGAGGTACAGTTTGCAAATAGATTCTCTCAAATGCGTCAACTCTTCGCTCTGTTAATTGTTTTCTTTGCTGTGCGGAAGCTTTGCAGTTTGCTGTGGCTCCATTGGTCTATTTTTGCTTTTGGTTCCTGTGCTGTTGAGTTTATATCTTAAAAATCATTGCCCAGAGCAATGTTTTTCGTCTGTGTTTTTTCTTGTAGTTGTACAGATTCAGGTATTATGAATATTCTTACTGAATATTAATATTAAACTTTAATTCATTTTGAGTTGATTCTTCTATGTGGTGTGAGAAAAGGATCGAATTTCATTCTTTGGCATGAGGAGATCCAGTTTTTGCCAATACCATTTATTGAAAACACTGTCCTTTTTCCATTGTGTGTTTTTGGCACCTTTTTTGGGGAAAATCAATCAACTCTAAATGTGTGTGTTTATTTCAGGCTAAAACATTTTCTTTTCTACAAATGTTATTTCTTTCACCTCAGAATCTTCTCATGGGTTTACTTTTGGGGGACATCTTTTTCTCTCTCTGACTGACCTGCTTCCTTTACTTTTCATCTGGAAATACAATTTGTTGTCAGTTAAATTTTAGCTCAGATATCACTTCCTCTGGGAAGCCTCCTTGGTTCCCCAAGTCCGGGTGAGATGGTGTGTGAGAAGAATGGTATCCATGTTGTAATGTTCAAGTCCTGTAAATGTATTACCTTACATGGTGTGCTAGTCAGTTTTCATGACTACAATAAAATACCTGAGGCAGGTTAACTTTATAAAGAATAGAGATTTATTTAGCTCATAAACTTGTTTGTGTTGTGGTTTTGGGGATCGAATGCAAGGCCTTGAGCATGAAAGTTAAGTGCTCTACCACAGAGCTCTGTCTACAGTCTAGATTACAGTTTTGGAAGCTGAAAAGCCAAACAGCATGTCATAGGCTCTGGTGAGGGCCCCCAACTAAAGACAGGAATTTGTGCAAGAAAGAAAACTCACATCTCCAAACAGAAAGGCAGAGAGACTGCATGGGGCCAGGCTCAGGCTTTGTTAACAGCCATTATCACGAGAACTAACCAGGGTCCCACAAGAAACCCCTCCATCATTTCTGATGGCATGCCCCAACTGACCCAAGGACCCTCACCAGACCCCACCTCTTAAAGTTCCCACCATTCTCCAATACCACCACCCTAGATGCCACCCCTCCAACTCACAGACCTTTGGGGGACACCCAAACTATATTCAAACCATAGCACCTGGCAAATGGTACTTTGCAGATATGATTAAATTAAAGATACTAAGACAGGCAGATGATTTGAGATTATCCAGATGTGCCTAATAAAAAAATGTAACAATGGAAGGCACCAGAAGATGGAAAATGCAGGAAAACATTCTTCCCTAGAGCTGCCAAAGGAGCACAGCTCTGCAAACAACTTGATCTAGTCCTGTTAAGACGCATTTTGGGCTTCTAAACTCTAAAACTATAGCATATTAAGTTTTTGTTGTTTATAAAATTTTGTTTTCTTTTTTTTTTAAAGAGAGAGAGAGAGAGAGAGAGTTTTTAAATATTTATTTTTTAGTTTTCGGCGGACACAACATCTTTGTTTGTATGTGGTGCTGGGGATCGAACCCCGGCCTCACGCATGCCAGGCGAGCACACTACTGCTTGAGCCACATCCCCAGCCCCAAAATTTTGTTTTCTTAAGCCTCTGGACTTGTGGTAATTTGTTACAGTAGCAGGAAACTCACAGAGAGCTTTCTGTTCCTCATATACCTCCCTCTCCTTTCTGTGTCTTAACATTTATCAGATTGTATTTTTATTTATTTGTTTATTACTGTTCATCTCTCCGGTATCCTATAAGGTCAGTAAAACAATCAGTCTTATTCAACTCATATTATGAAGAACCAGCATTGCTCTTGGAACATAACTGGCGGCAAATTAATATTTGTTGTCCAATGTATGGAAAAGCTGTTGTTGATTTCCTGTGTTACTCAGAACACCTTGTGATGAGAGGGTAAGGGTCGTGTTTCTTGGTAGTCTTGCCTCGATCTTCAGCAGATGTTGTAGTCAGCTTTTCCATCACTGTCACCAAAAGACCTGTGTTTTGCAGTGCAGAGGAGGAAGAGTGTGCTTGGCACTCCCGGTTTCAGAGGTCTCAGTCTATAGATGGCTCCCTCCACAGCTCTGGGCCCAAGATGAGGCAGAACATCGTGGCCACAAGGCCTGGTGGAGGAAAGCAGCTCGGGAGGTGGCAAGCAGACAGCAGGAAGAGCCAGCTTTGCTCACCAGGGACACAATAGAAACCCCAAAGGCATGCCCCCAGGGACCTCCTTCTTCCAGCCACACCCTGCCCACCCACAGTGATGGATCGATGCACTGATGAAGTTAAGGCTCTCAAAACCTGATGATTTCACCTTTGAGAATTCTTGCATTGTCTCTTGGGAGCTTTTGGGGAACACCACACATCCTAACCAAATGGCATGTTTACCTAGAAGGAGCCACAGTTACTGCTTTTTCTCCCTGAAAGCATTCAGATCTCAGGTTGGTTTAGGTTTGGTTGGCTTTGCACACCTGGAAATTGAGTTGGATAACATAATGTCTTGTCTTTGCACCCCTGCAAAACACAGGTCCCTTTTTATGAAGAGCTTAAAATCAAGACCTTTTATTCCAGCCAGGCTCTCTTCTTTGAACCCTCAGGTGAGAGGCCTCAAACTATACTTACAACTGGCAGGTGACCTAAGAATCATGTTGGAGATCTCTTAAAACTAAATACTCCCTGGTCTTAGCGTGAACGTGTAATCACAATACCTCCAGGAGAGGAATCAGTTCTCCAAGGTGATTCTAATGCAAACCCAGGTTTGGGAACCTCTTTGACAACCCTGCAGCAGCAAGAGGTGCAGTTGTTGCTTTTGCCACTAGATGTCAGGCTTTACTCTCTACCCTGTGGTTGTAGCACAATACATTTGCCAACCTGACACCCCCACACACAACCCTACATGCCCCCAAAAGACTTATCATGCTTTGGGCCAAGTACTAGGATAGGCATTGTCACATGCGTTATTCTATTGAGCTTCAAAAACACAGTTAGGAACTGTTATCCCAGTTTACAGGTGAGGAAACTGAGGCCCAGTGAGATAACAGTAACTGGTTGATTTAGGATAACTCCAAAGGCCATGCTATTTCCTTTCAGTCTTAGTCCCTTAATTTAGATGACTTAGGTAACTAACTGTCTTGTGCTGCAGTCTGGCTGGGCACAATCAGGAGCCACTTGTCAAAAGAAACTAACTTTATTTTTAGAACCAAACACGCCAAACAGCATCTCAGGAAAAACCCCTCAGAGCCTCAACTGCCACCACCGGCTTTCCACACGCCTGTCTCTCCCCCCACAAGCTTCTCTCCACCTCCCACAATCCTCCTGCTCTTGAGGCCGATTGGCTGGGTCACGTGGGCAGAGCCAAAAAGTCCCCCAATGAGCAGCTCCGTGGTCTGAAAGGGCAGGGAAACAGTCCAATGAGCATCACCGCAGAGGAGCCAATCAGCTAGATGTTGCTGGGGCCGAGGAGCCAATCAGCTAGATGTTGCTGGGGCCGCTGTGAGCCAATCATCAGCCGGCAGCTGGATTGCTGGCAGCTGGAAGTTTGCTGGGGCCCCTTCGGCTGTGGCTCTCAACAGTCTTGAATGTAGGATATAAGTTTAGTAAATATTAGTCTAACACTTTAAAAAAGCAAACAAACCCCAAAACTTAAGTCTAGGAGCCGAACCAGGTAAAATTCTTAAGTTCCATTTTAAAGCAACTTTATAGTGTTGTAATTTATCATTATTTTTATTCTGTTTTCACAAAAGGGAAAAGAGAAATAAAAGAGGGTTAAATATAATGTCTTTTAGATTTCCAGGATAGTCTTTGAATGAGTAAGTCAAAGTATCATTTGGGGTAGACTGAAAAGGTCATCATATTCAAGATACCCAGCACGGCCACCTGTAGTAGAATGTGGTCTGTGAGACAAGGAAAAATGAGAGCCCTCAAGAACTTTGGTTCTAAAATGATGTGCCTTGGAGCCGGGAATTCAGGGCCTGTAAAGTATGTGTGTGTCTTATGTGAGCAGTGTGGCGGGGGTGAGGGTGGGAGGGGCGTGCTGTATGAAAGGCAGGGAGCAGGGGGGATGGGAGAGAGGAAGGGAGCTCTTCGGTTCCTCAACACCCAAATATTACTGATTTTATGTGTTGATATTTTATACAAGATTCTGCCTGGAAAAAGAGTTTCCACACCATTATAAAGTAGACACTGTCAACTAGAGTCTCTTCCAGACGAGAAACCAATTGTAATTTTGTGAGTAGTATTTTTATCTACACTTGTAATATAGATAGGTTAAATAAAACACTTTTAATTTATTTTCAAGATGCTTCAAGTTAAGGAAAAAATAGTAAGGTCCTCAAGAACAAAAAAGAAACAAAACACATTACCTTGAAAGTTCAAAAGGTGAATAAGAAAGAAAGACCCAAAGAGAAATATTCTCTAACCTAGTCTTCTTTTTCTTTTTTTTTCTGTAAAAGGCCAATAGGGCCTGGTACAGTAGTCCATGCGTTTAATCCCAGTGACTTGGGAGGCTGAGACAGGAGGATGGCAAGTTTGTGGCTAGCCACAGCATCTTAGTGAGACCCTCAGGCAGCTTAGCAAGACTCTTCTCAAAATTAAAAATGAAAAGGACTTATGATGTTGTTCAATGGTAAAGCACCTCTGGGTTCAATCCCCTGTATTTCCCGCCCCCGCCAAAAAAAAAAAAAAAAAAAAAAAAACCACAAGTCAATGGGATGTTATCATTGCAAATGATGAACTAAAAATGACAAATGTCACTTTTGGGAAGGAGGGGTTATTAGGGATTGAATTCAGGGGAACTCCACCACTGAGCCACATCCCCAGCCCATTCTGTATTTTATTTAGAGACAGGGTCTCACTGAGTTGCTTAGCACCTCACTGTTGCTGGGGCTGGCTTTGAACTTGAGATCCTCCTGTCTCGGCCTCCTGAGCTGCTGGGATTACACGCGTGTGCCACCTTGCCCGGCCAAATGTCACTTATTTTTTTTTTTTAAAGCAACTTGCCCTAAATCAAGGACTTGATAATGTGTCCAAGGACCCTGTAAAGGTCTACAAAATGCCCTGTGTGATCCAAATCATTGTAAGTGGGCAAGTGGCTTGGCAGGCTTATATGCTGGTGACTGAAGATTCCCAAAACCTCCCTCCTGACACTCTGCCCAGATTTTAAAGCGTGTTAGGAAGCATGCGGAATAAAGATGGTGATGAGTTACCATGGTTTCCTTTTTGTTATGCTTAAGATCAACGACAATGAGTCAGAAAAAGTCAACTGTCAGGTGATGGGGTATCCTCAAGTCTCTGCTGGGCCTCGCTCCTGAAGCCCTTTCAGCTACACCCATCTCATCTTTTCACAGGGATCTGTGACTTTTAGGGGCAGAAGTTAATGGTAGCATTCCCTGGCAATTTTGTATACACACCAAACCTCCCCTGGTGAGTGTATAGGTACCTTATCATCCCTTGGGACCAAAGGGAGGCACAATCAAGACCCTTGTGTTGAAAGGAAGAGAGCCCATTTTTAAAATGTCGTGTAACAGCTCTGTTTAGAATATACTTATTTTCCCTCTTGCTTAAGTTCTCCAGTGTTTTACCTTACAAGCGTGCATATCTGAATATTTGTGCACATTTGATGATTGTTTAACAAAGCTTTTTATTTTGCAGAAATGGAAGACCTGCTTTCTGAGCCATAACATAGCCGAGGAAGAACAGTTGACATGGGACAGGAGTTGGCCTGAAGGGCCTTCCCTGACTTCCTTTCTGACACCCAGCAAGGTCACTGCCTTCACAACATCTTATTTCCTTTTTATTTGTAGCACTTAACTCTTGAGGTAAAGAGATGTCTCTCTTTTCCCCTCAATTAGGACGTGCATTCCATGAAAGTGAGGACCTAAAATAGTACCTGGCATATAATTGTTGTTCAATAAATATGCTGGACAGTGAGGAAGGGGATTATTCAGGTAGAGAACTGGAGGGTGGTGGTGAGCAGCCCGCTGCCTGGGTGCCATCTGGGGAAGGGAGGGCATCTAAGCGGCATTCCAGGTCTCAGGCAGGATGTAGGAGTCTCAAGGTCACGCTCTTAACATCTGGATGCATCTGGGATGTTGGATGACAGTGTCACCTCCTCCCCTGGGTCCCAGTATTATCAGATCTAGGTCAGTGAGTCAGTAGGTTCATGAGCACCCCTCTCTCTCAGAACACCAAAGCCGCTCAGAGTACAGGAAAAGGCTCAGCGAGTGCAGTTGTGCATGCAGAAGCTGAGAGTCGTAAAAATTGTGAAAGTTTTACTGAAGTCTATAATTGTTAGATCTCTCTTTTCTCCTCTTCCCCTTCTTATTTTCAAGGTTTTGGGGGAAAAGGAGGAAAAATTTAAGTACACAGAGATGAGGTGAAGAGGAAAGGTAAATATTTAGGTCTTGTGGAAGGAAGTGAAATGGATTTTTTTTTTGGTCTTTTTTTGTGTGAAGTAGATTTTGAGAGAGAGAGAGAGAGAGAGAGAGAGAGAGAGAGAGAGAGAGAGAGAGAGAAAACACGATAATTTCCAGTTTAAAAGTCTCACTTTTTGAACTCAGAAAGTAGTGATAGTTCATTGACTGGATATTCAACTCAATAAAATTGCTTTTTAAAAACAACTAATACTGTCTTTCTTGTGACAAGTGTTTTTAAATTTTTTTTTTCAACTCAGTTTTTGTTTTTGTTTTTTAATAAGCCACAAAGTTTATTTCCCTTTAGGCAGCCTTCTGTAGAAGGCTTTTGGTGTGCATTAAAACAGTTCTTAAATTTCTGTATCCCAACTGCTATTCAGGGCTTCTTTCTTTTTATTTTAAATTTCTAGTGCTTCCTTCTTAAGCATGCTCTGAGCTGGACCTGATGACTTTTATTTATAGTATTTCATTAAAGCCAAAGCAATGTGACTGACTCTTCAAAACTGTCTTTGTAACGGTGGGGATATTGAATTCACCCAGCCACCAAGGGCAAAGGGAATCCAGTGTGGTAGAAGAAGCAACTCTTGCCTGGTTACAATTGTGGCTGCAGCGGGCCCTGGTTGGCATCACATATAAACTGCTGTTTATATGAAACAGAGGGTCTGTTTCCTACCTCGGAGTGTTAGGTGAGGTTGTTCCAGAAAGTTCTTTGTGCCAATTTTACAGTTTGCCGTGGCCCATTCCTGGCAGCATGGTGTTCTTGCCAGGAGGGGGTGAGCTCTCAGTGACCCCTGGGGGAGGCAGAAGGAAACCTAGGAGCCCTAAGGCAGAATCCTTGAGATGTGGTTGAGCAGACAGGTACGCTGGCATTGTGGCTCATGGGATGGGACAAGGGACAGACTGTACAGATCTTAAAGTTGCTTTGGGTTGGACAAAAACTCTGTGATAGACAACTTTCATGTACTTTGTAAAAAAGAAATTTGATACACTCTGTTTACATATTTCTAGCACTGCTGGAAATGTTCATTATCACAGCTACAGGAAGACTGACGAGCTTTATTCTGCACCTGGATAACCGGAGCGTCTGGTGGGAAAACCTGTCATTTCTAAATGGTGGTACTTAGGCAGTCCGGATTCCATATCTGCATGTGAATCCACACTGCGGTTAAGCAATCCCTATCTGATTCTTATTAATGTTTTATTGTTTATTTGGAGGCTCTTCCCCTAAGGAGATAAAATTATTATTTTTGAAACGCTTACGCGATATCATAGGAAACAGACAAGCAGTATCCATTAGCTCTGCCCTCCCCACCACCCACCTCACCCCCTCTTCCAAAACAGACAGAAGGAGTCTTAAATATACATCAATATCACTCAAAAGACAGAATAGAAGGACAGGGGTGGCTTTGTATGTATTGTGACAAGCCCTGGCCTGCAGGTGGGAGAAGTGGCAGGGCACCCTTACCACCCCCACCCCCCCCCGACAGCAGTGTAATATGGATAAATCTTAATTCCCCTCTCAGGGCCATGATTCCCTCAAAGACAAGACAAGAAGGGCAGTGGCCAGAGGATGCCTGTGGCCTCTTCAAGTTCAAAGGCTAGACTTTGTGTTCAGAGGACACCAGAGAGCTACAGTAAGGGCGTAGCACACCACAGACAGACAGTGTGCACACTATGAATTGCAAAATAGAACATTCCACGGACAAACATGTTGTCCTCTGTGTGAATGTAGTTCCTAGAGGAAGAGAGGGAAGGAGGGGAGGGAGCAGGGGAGGAGGAGGGGAGCCAGAGAAGGAGGAGAGCCTAACCCAAGGAAGAGAGAGAGAGAGAGAGAGAGAGAGAGAGAGAGAGAGAGAGAGAGAAAGGAAATTTATGATGAGTTGAAAAACTAAGTTGTTCGTGCATCAGAATGCACTCTCATGGTGTATGGATAGATAAGGAAGCTGAAAGATGATAAATAATTTTTCAAAAGGAGAAAATATTTACATATAATCCAAGATAGTCTGCAAGGTGCTTTACTTCAAGTATTCCATGACCCAGAATGCATAGGAAATGAGAGCTATGGATGGCCAAGTTCACCCAGATACTATTGGTGAATAATACTTTAAAATTTTGTAATTCCTTTTCAATAGAAAGTTTCTTAAAGCGCACATTTCCTTGCTTCTGAGATGGAGTTGACGAAGTGGGATGTATCATTCCAGTATAATCTGTCTATTGGAACTTTAAATATCCATCTTTTCTCAATTTGTAGCCCCAATACAGAGTCAGATGTAGACATGGGTTCGTTAGACTGCAGGTCGAAGGAGGACCGACGCAATCGTGGCTCTGAAATGTGTTTTTGTTGTTATTTTGCTTTGGAAATTTCCTGATATTCAATTTGAATCATAGTCATCTGCTTCCCTCTCATGGGTGACCGAGGCTACCAAAGCTCAGTGGATTCCCCGGTTCAACTTAATTGCCTCAGAACATTAATGACCTAATTAGGCTAGTTCTTCTAATTACTGCTATCTGGCCCTTTTACTGGTGAGCACTGTTCAGTTCTTTGTTATTCACATCCTGGACCACAGGCTCTTTGTCAGCGTGCCCCCCCCCCCCCAATGTGCCTTATCATGCTTCTTTCTAGTCCATTCTGCCAGGGCTTGTTTTCTTTGTTGGGGTATCAACCTGCATGAACGTAATGGCCAATCAGGATTCTATTTTCCTTCTGGTCTGTAAATCAACCTGTTGAGATGTGTCAGGATAGTCTTTTCCGTATTTGACTAAAGAGTTGGGTTTACTGGCTGCTGGTATTTAAGACCCCTAAAGAAGCAATTCAAAGTTGGGCATGGTGGCCCACACCTGCAATCCTAGCGGCTCAGGATACTGAGGCAGGAGCATCATAAGTTCAAAGCCAGCCTCAGCAATTTAGGGAGGCCCTAGGAAACTTAGAGATACATTGTCTCAAAATAAAAAATAATAAAATAAAGAAAGCTGAGGATGTGGCTCAGTGGTTAAACACCTGTGGGCTCAATCCCTGGTACCAATAAACAAACAAACAAATAAATAAAGCAATTCAGTTGATTAACAGAATACCTCTTTAGTATGTCAGGCATTACTATAGTTCTCCAGGTACACTGAATTTGTTGGCTTATGACATATATCACTTCCCTCTACCTCAAATATGAAAAGCTTTCCCTACACCCAATGGGCTTCTATTATAATTCTCAGGCCAGGTCCCCATGGGGCAAGGGGTGGTGGACAGCAGGTGATTCTGCCATTCCAGATGGCAGGCACTCCTGGGGAGCGCTTTGCTATTTCTTTGTGTGTTAAACAATAGCAACTACTCCACCAAAACCCAAACTTCCAAATAACAAAAGCAAAACAAACACAAACAAACAAAATGAGCCCCAATCCTACAGCTAACAGGCAGTAGATTTGGAGTTATTTCACTAACCTTTTAGATACAAACTTGCCTCAACATAAATTGCGACTCAAAACCAATATAGAACCATTACCATTAGCAATGGGTCCAGGGACATCTATTTAAATTCATGTTTTACCTGGTTTTCTTATTGCTGACTCCTAGTCAGGGAAATATTTGGTTTTGTTGCATGTATAAGCATAATATTGGAATTCTTTCAAATTTATTATTGAGCTTAAGTTCTCTATTAATTATAGTTTTTGTTTATGTCCACTAAAATTCTGTATCTAGGAATTAATTTCAAATTTATTATATCCTGCTAGTTGTTTTTTTTTCAATTTTTGCTGATATATTTACTCTGTCCAGAGAGTACTAGATGAGAATCCATTCACATATATTTTATATTATGGCTGGCTTTTCAGGTACCAGCATTTTCTGAAAAGCAAGACTGTTATTTGCATTTATAGTATCACATAAAAGATGTAAGATCTCATTCAGCAATGTATTCATTGCATTTTATATTTATTGATGCCAGTATAGTTCTTTTTAGCCACCTGGTTTTATTCCTTTCGCCCAGAATTGTTGGAACATAGCCTCATCTTCTGCAGATCATGATTTTTTTTTGTACCGGTTTCAATGAATATATACCACATTTTTAGGAACAAAATAATATTTCTCCAACAAAGCCACAATGAAATTGCTTTCAACACTTACATATGATCAAAAGGATTTTAGTTTTAATCCACAAATTCTTCATAAAATTGAAAAGTATCTTATAGGCATAACATGTCTTAGATGTGTCTATCTGGCATGTGCAGATGTTCACCGTGTCAAAATTTCTTTAGCATCTTCTAAGCAACCTGTGCGATACACCCCCCACTTCAAGAGCAGCCTAATTCAGCTTCCCTCCAGGTACACCCTGAGAACTGATACTGGAATAAGCTTGCAAAATACATATGTGTGGGGGTTTCTGGGTCCACGAAGGTCATTCCCCATACTTTACCTTCCAACTTCCACCATAGTTTTTCTTTAGCCAGATGACTTACTATAGGAAGGATACTTGTATAAGCTTGCCCTGATAAGTGAATTCAAGTGTGAAATATCATCCAACAAAGTAGAAGAGGTTCATTAGTCCTGGACATTTTTGTGACATTGTGATTTGGGTTCTTCACTAGCTACTATGTGTGACATCCCTGAGAAAGTGATTTTTAAATTCCTGGTTCAAATTCACTTTCATTTAGTAATTATTTGTGAGTGTGTGTTTGTGTTTCTTGAACCATTTTTGCTTCTGATTCAAATTTGGACACAGAAATGAAAAAAAAAAAACAAGTGGCTTATGTTTTATGAGATTAGTATAATGCGGTGCAGAAATGTCTCATTTATTTATAACTTGAGATTTATACCACCATCTAATTCCAAAAGGGATTTGAGGTGGTACGTGGGGATGTTGACTTTGCTCTTATCTGAGAGTCTTAAAATGTAATTTATGCTGGTTGTTTTGTCTCATCTATCTGCCTCTTCTTGGCATTCGGTGATTAATGCCTGTGAGTGGAACAAAACTTATTCTGGAGGTATAAAACATCCTCTCATCTGTGGGATTTTGGCAAGCACTGAGAAAACTGCAAGAGGAAATCATTTGAAATTGCACACCAGGAGCAAGAGAGTCAAATGGCTATTTTAATTTTAAAGAGGAACTCCACTCTGATTGAAAGATAAAATCACTTTTTAGAAGGCACTTTCACTAGAAAACTGTTAATGCCTCCCTGTGGACACTCTCTGTGGATGTGACACCCGATCCTCAGTTTCCCTTTGAGAATAGGAAATGCAAACTGAGGCCAAGAAGTCAGGACTGTGCTGCTGCATCATTGCTTTTGTGCTTTGGGATCCAGGTGACATCTTTCCAGATTTTTGTTTGTCCAAGGTTACATGAAAGAGCTGGGTGAAAGCCGGATGTGGTGGTGCACACCTCTGTAATCCCAGGGGGTCGGGAGGCTGAGGCAGGAGGATCGAAATTTTAAGGCTAGCCTCAGCAACTTAGCAAGGCCCTGTCTCAAAATGAAAAATAATATAAAAGGGGCTGAGGATAGGCTCAGTGGTTTTAGTGCCCCTGGGTTCAGTCCCTGGTGCACACACACACACACACACACACACACACACAAGTTTAATCAAGTTTAATGTCATTCAAGAATACAACTTTTGAACTTCTCTCTTTTCACATCCTGGTTTTCCTATTACACACAGGGGAGTAAAAACAAGGAAGAAAGGGGGAGAATGAGGACAGAGGAGGAGGAAGATGCAGGTGGAAGAAGAAATAGCCGAATGTGTGGAGTCTGATTAGCTGAATGACCTGAGCGTCTCCTGGCCGCACATGTACTGGGCTGGCAGATGGCTGATGTCTGCTCAGCAACATAGTTGAATGTTTTGGCTCAGTCATGACCTCTGGCAAAATTAGGTGGTGATGAAGGCTGTCTACACGACTCGTTCAGACTCGTTCAGTCCCCCTGAGCCACTCCCACCTCACATGGTTGGCTTTCTCTCTGCCCTCCACGTGGGCAATTTTCTCGGAGCACAGCCCAGCTCTCTAAGCCAGGCAAGAAGACACAGAGGGAGAATCGTAGAAACCAGAGGAGATCAGGCCATGCTGGGGAAGGAGCCAGAGGGAGGCTCCTCTCTGCCTGGCTTGGGGGGGGAGCACAGCCTTCCAACTAAATGGAAGACATGCTGAGTGCCACCTTCAGCAGGGAGACACACAGGGGAAGGGAACTCTGAATCAGAATCACTGGTATTCATTAGAAAGTCACTCTCCTGGGTTCTGTTGTGCACCAAGGAAATCACAATGCCTGTAAGGGGGGCCCAGGAATCTGAACTTTTAACAATCCACCAAAGTGACTTGGATGGATCTGGATGGATCTTATATGTGATACCCACTCAGCTCTCATCTAGATTAGGCCTCACCATTCTGCACTAACATTTTCTGGTTCGGAGGCCACTTAAGTTTGTCTCTCTTTGTTTCTCTAAAGAGAAGACCTGGGCCACAGATGTCCAGCAGGAACTCTGAGATCCTCATCCTCATCCGCCCTAAGATCTGCGGATGACTCGCCCGGCGCGTCATGTCTTGGCAGGCACAGTGTGCAGGTGTGGATGGCTCATCAGTCCCCATGGAGATGGAAACAAAGCGAGGAGACTCCACTGGG
This sequence comes from Marmota flaviventris, assembly GCF_047511675.1. NCBI lineage: Eukaryota > Metazoa > Chordata > Mammalia > Rodentia > Sciuridae > Marmota > Marmota flaviventris. The sequence goes on along the minus strand of NC_092501.1, from coordinate 140,418,881 downwards.
GGCTGGTCCAAATGACGCCTGGCCACGGATCCCTGTCAAGGGCACCAGGTGGCATCCCAAGGCACTGGGAGGGGCAGGATGGGGTCCCCTGCTGCTGGATCAGTAGGCAAATCCCATGGCAAGGAGAGGAGCGTCAGAGGCAACAAGAGAGAGAATCAGGTCAGGCTAGAGGGAGAGCATTCTGGAGGACATCAAGATGGCCAGGAAGCTGGAAAGGAGAATGCTCAGTGAGACCACGCCAAGAATCGGAAAGGGTCAGAGGCAGAGTCAGCCTATCCCTGAAGGAGCACAGATCCTCTCACGATGACCCGTGCGGCTGGACTTCTGGGGCACTGCAGTGGTGCAGGAATAGTCTGCCACCCCGAGACACGCCATTGACGTCAAGTCCTAGAGACACGGCCAGTTCTCTGAGAGGAGCCAGGTCCTTTTCCTGAGGATCCCCCCCACCCCACCCCGAAAACTTGATCTCTCTGGGTCTCCATTTTCCCGTCTGTAAGATGTGAGTGTTGAACAAATTAATCCCCATAGCATCTTCTAGATCCATGTTTCCATGGAAATAAAACAAAATTAATAACAGAGAGAGGAAATTAATGAAAACAAATTGTTAAGTAAGATGTGAACAGACTTTTCTGGAGAGGTTTCTAGGGTCAGCAGGGAGTCTTAAACAGAAAGGGAAGGAATTTGGCAGGCCAGGTGTGGGGCAGGGCTCATACACACTTGGATGTCACAGGGGAGGCAGGTGCTCAGCTTGGGGCCTGTAAGATCAAGGTATAAGCAAAATTACTCAATGCATCAACTGCTAAGAATATCCTCCAAACAAAATCACTCAAACTCCTCAGTTTACTTTTATGGCTCCATTGTTGCTTTCTGTAAAAGATGTTCATGCATTAAGGCTTCAGGGAATAGGCACTTTGCTTAAATCCTAAGGAGTGGCAGTATCAATCTTTCAAATGGAAAGTATTGTGTGTGTGAGTGTGTGTGTGTGTGTATACTGGAGATTGAACTCAGGAATACTTGATCACTGAGCCACATCTCCAGCCCTATTTTGTATTTTATTTAGAGACAGGGTCTCATTGAATTGCTAAGCACCTTGTTTTGCTGAGGCTGGCTTTGAACTCATGATCTTCCTTCCTCAGCCTCCCGAGCTGCTAGGATTCCAGGTGTGTGCCACCACACCTGGCTCAAATGGAAAGCATTTTTTTTTAAATGCACATAAACTGAAAGAAAATTCAATAAATTTATTCCATCCTACAGTCTCAGTCCTACAGCATCCCTCAATTTCCTGGCCATCCTTTTAGGATCTGAGCAAAGAATGCCTTTTGGGGAGAACCACTGTCCCAGGTGAGATATACCAAGATGAGCCCTCTCAGTTGGGAAGAAAGTAGTTTTGTTAGCAGGGGATATGCTTCTAGAATGTAGCACCAGATACGATGCTCTTTCTGCTACATCCTATTTTCCATGTACTTAGAGACTCAGCCAAGAATGGGATCACAAAGTCACATACACAATCTTTGTTTAGGGGCACAAAACCCATTAGCACTGTATGAATGTATCTTCTGTTGCTATAATAAAATACTCGAGGCTGAAAACTTTTATAAAGAAAAGAGGTTTAGGGCTGGGGATGTGGCTCAAGTGGTAGCGCACTCGCCTGGCATGCATGCGGCCCAGGTTTGATCCTCAGCACCACTTACAAACAAAGATGTTGTGTCCACTGAAATCTAAAAAATAAATATTAAAATTCTCTCTCTCTTAAAAAAAAAAGAGGTTTATTTAGTTCACAGCTTTGGAGGCTGAAAGGCCTAGGTCAGAAGGCCCATTGGTTTGGTCATAGGTGAAGGCCTTCTTGCTGCATCATAACATGGCTCACAGCATCATGGTTGAAGAAGCTGTGAGAGGGAGAGATCACACAACAAGGCAGGAAACAAGAGAGATTCAGGATCCAGGCTTCCTCTTTTTGTAACCGTCTTGTCTTGCAGAAACTATCTGGGATCCTGCAAAAGCTACATTCATTCCTCTAACAGCTGTGCCCCCAGTGACCTAATCATCTCCTACTAATCTCCATCTCAACACCTCCATGCTAAGGACCAAATTTCCACCAGGGAAACCTTTGAGGGATGCAGGGAAACCCTATGTGAATCCGGGAAATCGCCCAAGGCTCTCTCTTGTCTAGGTAACCAAAACTTCTAATTCTCAAACTCACTCCTCCACATCTTCTGGCAACAGAAAAATGCTCCAACTTGGTGTTGAAGAGTCTTCCAGGCCAGGTCCCTTCCACCAGGGGCTCCCATTAGAACATGAGGATTTGGCAGGACGCGGTGGTGCACACCTATAATCCCAGCAGCTCAGAAGGCTGAGGCAGGAGGATGGCGAGTTCAAAGTCCAGCCTCTGCCAAAGCAAGGCACTAAGCAACTCAGTGAGACCTTGTCTCTAAATAAAATACAAAAAAAGGGCTGGGGATATGGCTCAGTGGTTCAGTGCCCCTGAGTTCAATCCAGGGTACCAAATACATAAATAAATATGAGGATTTGATCATTGAGTCACTCAGGACTGGAGTCTCCCATCCCCAGTCTCTAAAATGGGCCTGTGGAGAGTAGTGTGGGCAAATCACTTCTCACTAGAATTCTTAGTCTAGAAAAGTGGGGCAGCAGGCACTTGTACAATGTCTGAGCTGCCCTAAGGTACAGAAAACAGAATGCCTTTGCTCTTAGAAAGGTATGGCTGCTACACTGAGCCTGGGAGCTCAGCTGGGCCCAGGGAGTCACCTCCTACAGGGTTAGGCCGTCTTTGGGAGGAAAAGACCAGGTCTGTTAAGTATTGCTTCCTGCTGCGAACTGAAAAGCAGTCTTTGCCAGTCTCTGTTCTTGTCCAAATAACCCATCTTTCTCCAACTCTGTCCCATTGGAAATTCATCTGTTTTATTTTATTTCCATTTTGATAACTTCACTTTTCATTTCCAAGTTTACAGTTTGTCCTCTGGCCTTGCCACTTGTTTCTTCTTGCTTGTGTTTTACGGCGTCTTTTTCTGGTTAAAAGAAGTTAGGCCTCATTTATCTTCTTGGACACATGTTAGCCTGCTTATTTAAAGGCTTTGCCAAACATACTCTATCAAATTCAGTCTGGGGTGAATTCACATTTTTACCATTGATTCTGTTGGCTGTCTCTTTTTGTAATAGATTTGTCATGCATCTGTCTCTCCTTACACTAGCAGATTTGTGATTGCTTCTTCCTGGTTCTCTGAGCCTCCAGAATCAAGAGGTTTCAGAGCACCTTCAGATGCCACTCCACCTGTGACATGGAGAGAGTAGAGTCCTTGGAAGTCAGCAGGCACCTTGACTTACTGTCCCAATTCAGATGAAATCTATGAGCTGCTTTGTCCAGTTTCCAGCTCTCAAGAAAGCCATACCTTCTAGAAGGTCTTTGCTGTATTATTTGTTACTTATTGTTTAGTCTCCTTTCAGGAGAGGGAGATCCACTCCTTGGCCCCGGCCTTCACACCATGAGTTTGGCTCCTGCCCTGTATTTGATGGAGAACTTCCAGTCCCCTTTATTCCTTGGAACATTACCTCCTGGTAGCTATTGCCTTAGATTTTCCAGAAGAGTCTCAGTCTTAAATGCAGGTAGAGCACCCTGAATCCATTTAGGCATGAAAATAAAATTGATTTTAAAGGATTCAACTATGAAGAAGGTAGGAACTCACCATCATCTGGGCATGTTGCTGTATACCTCTAGTCCCAGCTACCTGGGAGGCTGAGGCAGGAGGATCACTTGAGCCCAGGAGTTGGAGGCCAAGACCAATCTGGGCAATGTTTTAAGACTCTGTCTCAAAACAAAAACAAAAAAGCACAAAACCAAAACCAGAACTTGTCCTTCACACTTTCAGTGAAACCAAGGATGGGGTTCCCAGGGCTCAGACACAGGATCAGTGACACAGGAAGTCCTGGGTGGACAGAGGTAGAAAAGGAAAGAAGAAAGGAAAGCAAGGGAGAGGAAGGAGACGAACTCTGTGTGAGCCCATCGGAGAGAACTTTTGCATATTTGAGAAGTGACCCAATGAACAAATGCAAAGATATTTTCTACCAACCTCTGGATTCTAAGAATATGATTGGCTGTGAGCATGAGGAGGCTTTTCCCCCCCCCGGTAATGAGCTATCCTTGGATCCACTGCAAAAGATGGTTATTGCTCATTTTTACAAGAATGAAAGCTCCATCCCTAGCTGGACGCCCTAGGATACCAGATGTCAGAGGATGCTGTAGGTCACCACAGGCAAAGTTAATTGTGAAGACTGGTGAGACAGTGCCTAGACCACACATTTCCATCACCCATTTATGAATATGTTGGTTCAACTGTCCTGGGGTTGCCACTTTGCCGCAGTCTGGCTGGGCACAAAATAACCGAGCCGCCACACAGCCTTGAAGGTTCAAAACAGGAACTCCTTTATTCTCCGCACTCCCGCCAACGGCACGCAGGCGGCCTTCTCTCTGGACACACCACACACCAACCGGAAATCCCTCCTCCGGCACTTCCCCAACCAATGCGAACTCTTCAGGAATCCCCACGAGAGCTCAACTGGAACTCAACGGGAACTCCGGGAGAACTCAAAAGTCATCATCTTAATGGCTCGCTGGCGTCACCTCTCAACCACTACTTCTGGCAAAAATGCCAGGCGTCATCCCGACAAGGCTGTGGCCCTCAACACCACTTCACACCCAGTGTTTTACTGCAACTGAAAGACACAGTACAGGCTGAATATCCTTTATCTGAAAACTTGGGATCAGAAGTGTTTTAGGTTCTGCACTTTTTTGGATTTTGTAATATTTGCATGTATAGCTATGTGCCATATAACATTTCACTCAATGACAGGCAGCATTTATGACTGTAGTGGTATATGATCATATTCCCTAGTGACATCATAGCCATCTTAGTTGTATAAGCACACTCTTTGATGTTTGCACAACAATGATATCTCCTTAAGGTGCATCTCTCAGAACATATCCGTATGAGGTTAAGCAGTGCATGAAAATACATAATGAGATACATTGGGAATGGGACCCAATTCTAAATGTGAAGTTTGCTTGTGATTCATTTATAACTTATATTCATAGCACACATTTCATAATTTTGTTTATGAAACAAAGTTTCCTAATGGGGAATTTTCCACCATGAAATCTTCTATGGGGACATATCATACATGTCAGTGCCCAAAGTTTGAGATTTTGGAGAACTTTGAATTTTTGATGTCCAGATGAGTGTTGCTCCACCTGTAGTTAAGACTGAGACACTTCTGGAAAACCTAAGCTGAAGGGACACTGAGTCGGGTAAATGCTCCACAAATTGTTGGACCAGAGAAAACCTTACGTGGACCAGAAAGGACCTATGCATAAGGTACCTGCAAGGTCTTCCTAAGCAAATTTAGTGATTTAAAATTGAACAGTGATGGACAAGGCCCTGAGAGGTATGATCCATTTATTTATTTCCAGTTTTTATATCCACAAGTAGAATATGGGCTGGTGGCCCATTTTGGTGTTTAAAGTGAGAAAACTGAAATGAAGGTTTAAAAAAAAACATGCATCTGTAGCTAAGTGCAGCTGGAATCCTGCCACTACTTCCAGATCATTTGGGAGAGCACAGAAAATCAGGAAACCTTGAACAGAGGCCAAGATTTAGCATGGATTTGAAGAAAAAATACCAATAGACACTTTCTTTTTTTTTTTTTTTTTACTCTGGGTGTCAGTGCAATAATTTTTTTGACATGTTAAAGCTTCTATAAGTTAAAACAGCCCTTTTGAGCAGTCATTTTTATTTTAGCAGGAACAAAGTGGTGTTGAGAGTCTTTGTTAATGTGCTCTTTAGTGTGGAGTAGATGGGAGGTAATAATGGCTGTGAGTTTTGCGGAATTTCTGAGAGTGTTTGTTGAGTCCACTCAACTCTTAGGTATTAGGCAATGTCCCAAGACATGTGGAGTGATTTCCTTGTCCCCCAAATGCAAGATGCTGAAGTTAGGACTTTATTAATATCCTCAAGCAGGAAGCTGGAAAATTTGTTTTGTTTCCTTCAAAATTTGTCTTCTTCCCCACAATGCAAATTAGAAAATTTGTAAAAGTGGTTTACTGCTTTCCAGAACTTTGAATGGGCAGTAACCTCTGTGGCTGGGAAGACCTGGCATCCTGCTCCATCGTCAGGGTAGACACGGGTTCACTGATGTCTGGGTGGTCTGTAAATGTGGCTTCATGGTTTAGGTTCAGTTTTATGTTTCTATCCTGGAGTTTAAAAAATAAGACCCCGTTGAAATAAAGCATGGTCACTTCCATCAATCTAAATGGAAAGGAGAGAAATTGGAAAATCATTAAAGTTTGTGTTCAGAGTAGATCTGAGGGTCTGAAAATGCCTAGCTCTGCCAAACCCAAATCCAAAATAGAGTAATGTTGAGATGTTTTTGGTCAAACCCAGATCCAGAACATTCATGCCTGGGATGGCTCAGATTTTGTTTTCAAATTTGATCTGTTTTTCAAATATCAAATTCATACAATGTCAAAAGAGAAATTCTTAAGCTGCAATAACTAAGACTTCCAGTAGAAAAGCAGGTAATTTTCCACATAATGGTTTTAGCTGACTAGTCCCTCATAGCATCTGGTTCAATTTACAGTGTTACAGAATCAGGATTCAAAACATTTCTGTGTTACTTTTAAAATAGAAATTTGTTAATTTTCTTAATTTCTTCAACTTTCCTCTTCACAACTTTATTTTACATCCATTATTCTCATTCCTACTTTTTCAATTCCTTAATTCTTAGTCTGGGCCACTTTCTGGATATCATTACATTTTGATGGCCTCTTTCCCATAGTTTTGATGGATATCTTTGTTCCTGTATCTGGTCCCTGTGTCGAATGCTCTCTGTGCTCCTTTCACAATAGGTCGTTTTTGGAAAACTGGGTTTTAACATTTTCCATCTCTTTAAAAATGCTGTTTTACTATTTCATGTTTTCAGAATGATCCTGTTCTCAAGTATTGCCAGAAGGAATCAATTCGTATTTTCTCTAGACTTCATCTGGGAAATAAAAAAGTTAATAAATAAAATTCTCCATGATAAAAAAAAAATGGGACAGAAGGCTGTCCTGTGTTCCTCCTGGTCAAGTCAGAGTTTGGACTTGGAAATAATATCTGTTGAAGAAATTCATGGACAAAGGAAGGCTATTAAAAAAAAATCACTGGGCTAAGTGGCACACACCTGTACTCCCAGTGGCTTAGGGGGCTGAGGCAGGAGGATAGCAAGTTCAAAGCCAGCCTCAGCAACTTAGCAAGGCCCTAAGCAGCAATTCAGCAAGACCCTGTGCCCAAATAAAATATATGAAAGGGCTGCAGATGTGGCTCCGTGGTTAAGTGCCCCTAGGTTCAATTCCCAGTACCCCTTCGAAAAAAGAAAAAGAATTTCAAGAATTATTTTTTATCACTAAAAAATAATTAGTGATAAAAAAAGTAAGAAAGGAGAACAATCATGTGGTAGCCAGGCTTTAATTGACTTAGATTTCATGTAAAACCTCTGTGAGTTATCTGAATGGAGAAAGGTAGAATATTCCCTAAAGTATGGACCAATATGGACAAATATGCATATTTTTTCTACTATTTCTAATATTTCACTTTAGTGATTCTAGAGCATGTATTATTATGAGGTCTATTTAGGAACAGGAGCTCATTTATATGTAAAGTTTTAATAAAAATAATAAAGCAAATGTCAGATTCAACAGTAAAGTCTGATGTCAGCATAACATCTTGGGCAAAAATACCACATTTCCTGGATGTGGACCCTGATATCGTGCAGGAAGAAAGCAAGTGAGGAGAAGAGTTGGTTGGAAACTTTCTGGGCCACTTCAGACTCTGTCACCCAGAAGTGACTGTAACCATCCTAAAAGTCTCACCCGGGTCTATAGGATTAATTGGGACCAGGTACTGCATTTAAAAGTCAGCCAGAGGCAGGTGCCAGCCCTGGCTAATTTGCCTTGGGCCTTTGCCAAATTTTTGACAATATACAACTTGCCATTTCCCCAAGTTATACCCTGAAAAAATGTTAATGCCTGTCACATGTGACAGTTTAATTTGGTTCATGATATGTTGATACCCTTATCAATGCCAGTGTGTTAGCGAATTTCCCTCCTTGTTAATGCCAATCATCTCCCAGTTACTGAAGTCAGCCCACAGTTTGAGCCAATAGTTTCAGGTGATTGAAGTGAACCACTGGTGCAGTAGATATATAGGGAAATCTCTATCACGTTTCCCCACTGCTAGAGCAGTGGTTCTCCGTAGGAGAAATTTTGTGCTCTCCCCAGCCTCTAGAGAATATTTCGCATTGTTGGGAGTTATCTATGTCCCATTTAGAGGGGTTTGTGTGTACTGTGGGTATCGAGTGGTAGTGTGAAATTCTGCTAAGAATCCTGGAACCATCAGGAAACCGGACCACAAGAGAAAGAAATACGTGTAAGAAATACTTGTCCACAAATATAAGTTGTGCTAAAGATGAGAACCCATGGGTACAGATACCAAAAAGCATTTGCTCTTGTAACGCTACTTAACAAGGCAAGGCTGCCTCACACCTGCTAGACACTGAGAGAAGCCACCAGGATGGCAACATGCTGCCAGGGATGAGGGAATCTTTGTCCTCCAATGAGCTGGACCCACTTTCACCTCCCTGCCCTGGCCCAGGCTTTTTTGCTGGGAGGGCATTTCTTCCATCTGTCTCTCATCCTCATCTTCTATACCCTCATGACCCTCCCCAACTGTCATCTCCTCCATACAGTCTTCCATCTTAGATAATGCCCAGCTCAGAGGACTTTTTCCTGGAATTACCATAGACTTTTAATTTCTATGAGGAAATCTCATGTTTAACGACATACCTCAATTCCTACACCAGTTCCTTACTCTATGTTGTATTATTAATAGAAGTAATTCCTTACGGAAGTATATTGTCTCTTAAAAAACTAAAACTTTCCCAAGATACTTGAGTGGTCAGAGCTGACCTGACATAATTCAAAACCTCTTAACTGCTTTCAGTAAGTTATCTATCTACCCATTTCCCCCAGTACTGCTATATGGTCCCTCCTTTTCATTTGTCTTCTACCATGTCTTTCTTTATGTTTTCAGTTTTCTAACATGATATAAATGCCCTTCATCTTGTTGAAGTGTTCTTCCTGGTAGTTACTCCCTGGTTCTAAATAACATTTGATGCTCTTTTCCGTTTATTTTCACTCTCAGGCGTCTCTTGCTCCTCTGTTAAATGCCAGGTTTTGGACCTCATGCCTTTCCATTTTTCCTTCTTCTTCTTCTCTGGCGGAACAGTGTTACACCTGTGTTTTTTGCAAGAAGCTGTCTTTTCTCAAAGGAGAACTCAGCTGTGTATTTCTTCACTATAGTGTCAGTTCAAAAGCTTCTGGAGGTATGTTCAATTTCAGAAGTCCTGACTTAAAGGTAGGTCCACTGTAAGGTTTGCCATTGGTTTCAGAGGTTCCTTCCCAGGTCAGCTGGCTCCATGGCTCTGGACCCAAGATGAGGCAGAACATCATGGCAGAAAGGTAGGGTAGAGGAAAACTGTGCAGCCTCGTGGCAGCCAGAAAGCAGAAAGCAAACATGCACTTGTTATGCTCATATATAAATATCCCAATGTCTGTTGGCAAATGTCATCACAAGGAATTATTAAAACATGGTCATTTTATATGAAGTTCCCACATCTTCCTCTATGATAACATCTCCTTTGGTTTAGTGTGAAAATATATAGTCATATATTATACATAGTGTGAAAATATATATCTTATATGTATTAATATATATGTATTAACATTAATGAGACATAGCTTGCTTATTTTTTTTCTCCAGGGTATCATCTTTTTCATACTAAAATTTTTAAATTAATTTCTTTTTTCATTATGGGCACCCCAAAGCTATAAAATCAGATATTAGCAAGGGTGAAGATTTATTACAAAAGTTAAGCAATGAATTCCAAGAGACATAATGAAGTGAAATTCCCAGTAGAGTGAAATTCTTGTACAATTATTTGAACTTTTAAAAAAATTTTCCATAAAAATCAACACTGTTTCATCTATCTGAATGTAGTAAAGCCTGGCAAGCAGATTTAGAAATCTTTCCATCTTTTGTAAGTATCCATATGTACTTGAAAATCCTTAGTACTTATGAGATCTCCTGTTCTTCTCCCTATATTTTATTTTAAAATAATATTATATGCCTCTTTAAATTACATGTTTAAAATAATAATACATTCTGTGAAAAATTCAGACAGTATGGGTTAATTTAGTGTCCCTGCAACCCTCTACTTCCAGTCTAGGTTTCCTTCCTAGAATTAACCACTATTATCAGCTCATTGTATATAATTACGATGGGTAATTACATTTTCCCCTATTTTGCAAATGTTTCCGGGTATGTATGAGAATTATTGAAAAGTCATAGCTAATTTCAAAGTAAATGCATTACTTATAACCAAATCCATTCAATAATTGGAACAGTGTGTCCTGATATTTAGAACAAAATTTTTACATTTAATTTAGGAAAAAAGTTCTTAAGCAGGTGGAAAACAGTGCCTTCAAATTTTCAGATTATCTATAATTTACAAGCTTCTTAAAACAGCCCTGTAGAAATACAAAGCATTCTTTTGGGCAAGTATTTTTGTTAAAACTCGCTTTGCTCACCCAAATGCTTTAGAGATGTTTAGTGTAAGTAGATATATATCCATCTCCTTGTTTGGTAACCAAGTGCTAATATTTCTTACAGCACTCCTCAGAATAAGGAGGTATGGGTGGAGGATAGCTGTCAGTGGAAATCAGTGGATAAAGTTGATACTGATCTCCTGGATTTGCTCTATTAATTTGTTCCTTAGATCTTCTTTTAGTTCATTAAAATTCTAAAAATCAGTTTTTAAAGTATCTTTCTTAGGACCTTCATCCTCTTCCATATCTGTGGGATTTTTCTTTTTGAAGGACTGTGAGTTTGGGGGGCAGGGATTTATTTGCCTGTTTCCCATGTTTTCAGAGGTCTTGGACTTGTGCATCGGTGGAGATGGATTCCCCCTCCTCTTGTACACGCGTGTCCTTTTGTGTGTAGCTTTTTTTCCCTGGGACTTCTTTGGTTTTGACATATGAGCAGATATCCAGGAATGAGATTTGCGGTTCCCCTTGATTGTTCCTCATTGGGGCCTGGTTGTTGGTTAAGGGTTTTTTTCTCCCCAGTTCCATGTGTTGAAATATTTCTGAGGCTCGGGTGGGGCTAGATCATGTGTCAGGTGAGAGTTGCTGTTACTTGATTAAGCTGTGAATATTCTCAGCAGTAGGATCTTTACTCTGAACTTGAAAAGTCCCAATTACTTTCCAGCCACTCTTAGAAGAAGGAGGGAGCCAGGAATAGCAATGTTAGTGATAAATACCAAGTGTCTACTTGGACACCTATAACCTTAATTGTCACCTATATTGGAATGGTGGGATCAGTATATGACATCAGCAAAAACAAAACAAAACAAAACAAAACAAAAATCCCATGAACTAGATCAGGCATAAGCAGCAGGTGCCTCCTATGCCGTCCACTAAATGAATAATTACAACAACATGAATGGGGTGGGAATTACATACACTATATAATTCTCTTAGATAGTGTCATCCCAGTTCCTTAAGTGAAGGGAATATACAGTGGGAAAACAAGAAAAACTGAAATATTTAAAAAGTGAACAGAGGAGAGGCAGGAGCTACGTAGCAAATGACAGCCATAAAAAAGGAGGAATAAAAAAAACTTAAAAGTAATTTTTAAAAAAGGAAGCAGGAACAGAAAAATTTGACTATTAGTGGGGGAAGACAGGGAAGAAGGGACCATAAGAGGGACAAAAACAAAGGTACAAATAAACAAAGGTAAGATTAAAACAGCTCAAGTCCACATTTAATTATACCCCACCCAAGTCAAACCAAGGTTAAATACTAAATGGGCGAAGAAGAGAGAAATTAAAATGAAAGTAAAATTATGTGAAGATGTGTGTGTATTAGATAATACACATATATGTATAATATATGTAATATATGATGACATATGTGTATATACAAACATATATATTAGAACCTACATGCATAGTGAGAACACACACACACACACACAACCTTGCAAATGGAAAAAAGTGGAAAAAATACAATAAAATAATTTTTGAAAAAAATTTTTTAAATTTAAATTAAAAAAAGTAAAAAATAATTGGGGGGACTTGAGGGAAAAAAGTAAAAGATTAAAATATCTTAATGAGAGCTGGGGCTGTAGCTCAGTGGTAAAGTGCTCACCTCGCATGTGGGAGGCACTGGGTTTGATCCTCAGCACCACATAAAAATAAATAAAGATACTGTGTGACCATCTACTATATATATTTCTCATTCAGATGTTTAAAATATATTTATTTATTTATTTATTTTTAAAACATCTGAATGAGACATAAAGGGCTATTTTCCACTGAGGTAGTCACAGCTGTTGGAAGGGTGGATTTTCTTTCTTTGTATTTATTTTGGGGCTCTGTAACCATGGGCCAAGGGCTGGGAATTGTTAAGTCCAGTGTCTTTGTGTTCCTCATCTATCTGCCGGGCATTGTAGCCCAGACCTAAAGCTGGTTACAGTAGCTCTCAGCTTCCTGTCTCCAGGTAGACTGGGAAGTGCTGACAAATTGTATATTGTTGAAGTTGGGGTGGTGCAGAGTTCTACCCTGGAAGTCTCACAGTAGCTAGTGTTGGTCCTGGCTGACCCTTGGAACTTTGTTAGTGGGTATTTGAGATTTGATCTACACCTGCTGCTGATAGGGAGATGCCAATATCAGCTGGATTTCTGGGGCACCAGCCACAAAGAGAGGTCTTTTGGGTATCAGGGCCCATATGCCCTAGGCACAATTTTATTTGCAACAATTTCAGTCACCTTGGTCCAGGACGTGATGGGCCGCATATGAGGCAACTGCTGGGCAAGCTGGCAACTTCCTTTACCTGTTCCCAATCTACTCACTGTCATGTGGAGCTTACAAATTGTTTGTTCACCTGCTGGTGACCCCAGTTCCTACAGAACTCTCTGCCCACGGGTCGAACAATTTTGGTTACTTTCCACTCAATGACTTCCCTCCCCCCACAACCCCGGATCCTTTCAGATCATCCTCCCTCTCTGTTCTATGGGTTCCCCCTGGCCAATTTTCTCATTCCTCCGTGATTTCCTCCCTCTCCTCAGCAGTCGGCCGCCTGCTGAGCTGGCATATCTCTAATGTATTATTTCTTATGTTATGTTCAAAGTTTCTGACTTTCTGTGTCTCTGTCCAGTATTGGTTTTTAGTGAGTTATCTGGGTTACCCACTGTTATGGTTTGTATGTGAGGTGTTCCCCAAAAGTTGAGACAATGCAAAAGGTTTGGAGGAGAAAAAGTTGGATTAGGAGAGCCTTAACCCAATCTGAACCAATCACCTGAGTGGTAACCGGAGGCAGGTGGGGTGTGGCTGGAGGAGGTGGAGCATTGGGATGTGGCTTTGGGGTGTATATTTGGGTTTGGCAAGCAGAGACCTCTCTCTGCTTCCTGATCATCAAGGGAGCTGCTTCCCCTGCCACACTCTTCTGCCATGATGTTATGCCTCCCCTTGAGCCCAGAGGAATGGAGCCTGCTGTCTATGGATTGAGACCTCTGAAACCGTGAGCCCCCAGATAAACTTTTCCTCCTCTACAATTTGCTGGTCGGGTCTTTTAGTCGCAGCAGCAAAATAGCTGACTAAAGTACCCACCTTGTTGAGGAGCAGTCGTCCCCCTTTTTAAATCTGGTGCTAAGGAGCTGCTGTGAAATGGACCTTTTCTCGAATCAGCCATCTTTCCATCCTCCAGGTAAGACATTTGACTTTCCTCTGGTGTCTACAGGAGAAAACTCAAAGCATGGAGCTTCATCAGAGCATGGCCTGCCATATAAGAAATAGGTGATATGTTGCGTGTGCTGAACAAAATCATTTACTAAACAGTCCTATTTCATGTACCAACTCCTATGTATTACATCCACAGAATGTCAGTCAAATTATACATTGTTCGCTCAAGAATGATCTCAAATATGTAATCAAAGTAGGACCTGTAAGTTTGAGCAACATAGTTTCCCCTTTCCTGTCCTCTCCCTTCAGATTGCTCTGGGAAGAAGCTTAGGATAAGCTTAGTGATCATTTTTGATTAGAGAGCATTTCATGGTCAATTTAGAGTGCATAGCCTTGTTGCTTTTCCTAATTATAAAATGTCAAGCCAATTACCTGGTTTTGAAGCTGCAGAGCCTGACAACAGGGCACATCTGTGCTGTCTCTTCTTGGTTCTGGTAGGTCTTGGATTAAAATGAAGGTCCTGACCCATCTGGTCCTCAGGTGTTCCATATTTGGAGGATGGTGCCACACAAAGAGGAGGTCCCATGTTATACAGGAAAAATGGGGGGGCCTGGGTTCCCTCATCCATGCAGAGCTGCCTAGAAGTGTTCTTGTGCATCTAGGCCCGGCATGTAGTAACTGGCATCCCCTAGAGCCCCCACAAAAAGAATTGTTTTATCCAGACAAAGTTTTTCTTTTTAAAATGAATTAACCACCAGTATTTTAATACTGTCACATCTTATATTGAAATCTGCATTTTGAACCTCTAGAAACATCACATCTAGCTACTTGGCTTCCTGCTCCTACCTGGTATCATCCAGCCCATTTAGATGAGGCTGATGCTCTTTCCTGTGCCACATTCTGAATGTCGTTTTCTAATGATGGTGTCTCTGTGGTTTTGCATTTCTCACATCTATCCTGGATTATCTCATTTGCGTTTTCTGCTTACATCTACAGGCATTTAAATTTGTGCTTCTTATTCTAGTATATTTTATTTAAAACCTCTGATTTTTTTAATCTGTTCTAGTGAGTTGTACATGACAGGAGAATGCATTTTGACATATCATACATAAATGGAGTATAACTTCTCATTCTTCTGATTGTACATGATGTAGAATCATACTGGTTTTGTAATCATATATGTACATAAGGTAATAATGTCCAGTTCATTCTATTATTTTCCTACCCCCACACCCCCTCTCCTCCCTTCGCTCCCCTCTCCCTAATCCAAAGTACTTCTATTCTTCCCTAGTGCACTCCACCTCCACTTTATTGTGAATTAGCATCCACATATCACAGGAAACATTTGGCCTTTGGTTTTGAGATTGGTTTATTTTACTTAGCATTGTATTTTCCAGCTTCATTCCTTTACTTGCAAATGCTATGATTTTATTCTCTTTTAATGCTGAGTAGTATTCCATTGTGTATATATGCCAAAGTTTCCCTATCCATTCATCTACTGAAGGGCATCTAGGTTGGTTCCACAATTTAGCTATTGTGACTTGTGCTGCTATAAACATTGATATGGCTATGTCCCTGTAGTATGCTGTTTTTAAGTCCTTTGGGTACAAAAATGTTCAGTGATTTCCTACAGCCTCCACCAAGGAGTGGGATAGCTGGGTCAAATGGTGGTTCCTTTCCAAGTTTTCCAAGGAATCTCCATACTGCTTTCCATACTGCTTTCCATATTGACTGCACCAATTTACAGTCCCACCAGCAATGTATGAGTGCCTTTTTCCCCCACATCCTGTGACCCAGCTATCCCACTCCTTGATTTATATAGCATACTATAGTGACACAGCCACATCAATGTTTATAACAGGACAATTCACAATAGCTAAATTGTGAAACCAACCTAGATGCCCTTCAATAGTTGAATGGATAAAGAAACTGGTATATACACACAATGGAATATTACTCAGCATTAAAAGAGAATAAAATCATGGCATTTTCAGGTAAATGGATGGAGTTGCAGAATACAACGCTAAGTGAAGCAAGCCAATCCCCCAAACCAAATACTGAATGTTTTCTCTGACATAAGGATGCTGATTCATATGGGGATGGTGGGAGGAGCATAGGAGGAATGGAGGAACTTTAAATAGGGCAAAGGGGAAGGAGGGGGAAGGAGAGGCCAAAGGGGTAGAAAAGATGGTGGAATGAGATGGACATCATTACCCTAAGTAAATGTATGAAGACACAAATGGTGTGACTCCAGTTTGTGTACAACCAGAAACATGAAATATTGTGCCCTCTAATATGAATTGAAATGCATTCTGCTGTCATATGTAACAAATTAGAATAAATAAAAAATAAAACAATTATGTTAATAAAGGCAAAAAAATACAAAATAGGGCTGGAGATGTGGTTCAGTGGTCGAGTACCCCTGAGTTCAATCCCCAGTACCAAAAAAAAAAAAAAAAATCTGAAAAACAAGGCATTAAAACACTGCAACCAACAACCCATGCTTTATTGGGCTTTGCCATATTGGAGGCGTATTCCACTTGCTTTGAGAGGCAGGATAAAGGTTTAATCTATGCAAGCAGAACTTTTTTTTTAAATTGCAATTTAAATGTAATAAGGGAGAATCTACTAAAAGAATTCTACCCTTTGGTTTATTCTCTGTATCATCTCTAAAATTATCTTTTTCTAAAAAAGAAAATTACAAATCCGAGCATGCCACTCCTGTTCGTGCTAAAAATGTTCAGTGATTTCCTACAGCCTCCACTTGACCTGCCTTCAGGGCCTTCAGTGTCCCCACTCAAGTTGCAACAATGAACTTCTCGGTCCTGATAAAGTGGGGATCACTGCTAATCACACAGGAAGCCTTCAGTTACTGTATCTAAGGGGTGATTTAAGTTGGAAGACCATGACCACATATGCAGAGGAAACCATGGCAACGCTTTGTTTTGTTTTTTTAACACACACTGACCTCTCCACTTTGTCCCCCTTGAGGAGAGCTCTCTTTTTGTCTAGTGAACTGGTGCATTTCCACTCAAAGCATCACCACCTTTTTGTCAACTGGCCCAATACCTGCAACCGTTAACGGTTCTGATCCATCATCCTCAAGGGTTTTCACTTCTATTGTAACAACTGAGTGTGACTGTCATTAGCCAGATCTGTGGGGGCTGTGGGACCTGTTTTGAATCTACAGTGCCTGAAACAGTATTTAACTGACGGCCTGTTGAAAAAAAAAATCATTTCATAGAACAATGGTGCATCCTCTTCTAAAACGAATAGCTGTTTTTGTGGTGCATATAACCCAATCCATTCAGTTCCGAGTCAGAACATTGGTCTGCTAGGATTCCCTTAAATGGGGTATAAGACAACATCATGGAGCTTTTCAGGGAACAACAGGAAAATTAGCTCAGACATTACTATAGCTGTTCAGATATTCCAGTGACTGCTACGGTGATTTCCCCACCAGAGTGTCAAAAATGATGAAGGAAAGTGATGGAAAGGAAAGGGAAAGCCCCAGGCTTCAGTCTGTTTTGTGACTAATTTCAAGTGCTGTCTTTTTAACAGACTGGAAGAAGTGTAACATTGTCTGGGCCAAGCTTTTCCCCCATCCCTGGAGGAGCTCCATCATCTAGAGCCCTGTCCAGAGGCTGGGGGTTCAGCACTTCTAGGAAGGAGGCTGTGGCTCAGTCATCCTGGGTGCCAGGTGTCAATGTCCTATCCTCTCCTTGTCAGCACTGCAGGTTTAGGGACACGTGCCAAACACACCTCAAAATTCACTCCTTCTAGGAGGCTTCCTGGACTCTCAGGCAAAAATTGCAAATATTTTGGGGAAATATTCTGTTTTATTTTTATTTTTGGTCTATGTATTGAACCTAGCCGAGCTCTACCACTGAGCTACATCCTGGTGCTTTTTATGTTTTGAGACGGGTCTTGCTAAATTGTCCAGGCTGGCCTCGAACTTGTGAACCTCTTATCTCAGCCGTCCCAGTGGTTGGAATGACAGACTTGTGCCGCGGCATCAGGGTTTTTAAACATCCTTAAGCATTCCAGGTGTCTGTTTAAGATTCCTATTTAGAGTGAAATCTTCCTAGAAAAAAAGTGGGCATATTTCATTTTTTAAAAAAATATTCCCTTTCCACACACAAAAGCAATCAGCACAGGATTCACCTCATGTTGACAAATGTAATATTTATGTCTGTAGGAGATTTTGCTATGTCTTCATCTCCTCCCCATCCTGCCCACCAAGTGATTGAGATACAGATATAGACACAGATATCATCTAAGTTAAATTATATACATCCAAATTATTATATATAAGTCCTCCAAATTATTAATTATTAAATAGCATATGTAATTTAACTAGATGATTCCTTTCCTCCTTTCGCTTCCTTCCCCAGCCCTCCCCCAACCTCTCTTTTATAAAATATTGTAGCACTTCTTAAAATTAATTGGGGATCTCCAACTCCTGTGATGATGTATTTCAAAATCGGGAGAGAACAAGTGTGGAGCTAATTCTGGACACCTGGTTTTAGTCCTTGTTCTGCTCTAATAGTTAATTTGAATTAATTACTGAACGTCATTGTTTGTTTCCTGATATGTAAAACAGGAATGATAATACTCGGCTACTGCCATAGAATCGGTGTAAAGATTATTTAGTTTGGATAGAAACACACTTTGGTAAAAAGAAGCTACTGATTTTGAAGCATGAGCACCTCCTCCACACATGTGCTGCTCATCCCCTCTCTGGGAACAAAGAAAAACCTCAATTTGTACTGCTTGCCAATTTCTGTGGCATAAATACTCCCACCATTGTTGATTTCAAGCCATCCATGGCTTAATATTTGATTTGCAAAATTACTGAATTGGTTCTTGATACAGACTGGCTTTATCACACGGCTGCATAGACCTCAGACTCTGAGGCCATTAATCAGATTAGGTCATTGTAAAACAGCATCATAAATTAACAGATCAACTGTTTGCAATGTGATGAAGTAAAGATCGCGCCTGACCCTTCCACTGTTAAACGTAAGCCATCTTCCAGGTGTGGATACCTTGAATACAGGGAAAACATGGCGACACATCAAGATTTAAAAAGACTTGTTTATCCTTCTATTTTACAACAGATAACAAAATAAGATTTATCATAGCCACCCAGTTGGAGCTCAGTGGCTGCAGCATTCTTTGCCCAGCTAATTATTTTATGTTTTAAGTGAAGTGCAGAAACCATATTAACAGTGATTACTACAGCTAACGTTTAATGGATGCTATTCAGCTCTTCTTCACAACCACCTCATGTGGCATCATTATCATTCCCTGTGTAGCACAGCAGGAAAGTGAAGCCCAAGTGCGCACCGGGCAGAGGGAGGAGCAGGAAGGCAATTTCAGGCAGCTTGGTGTCAGTCAGGGCCCTTCCTCTGATTTCCCTGTGAACTATCTTCTGCACAGCACTGAGGTAAGTAAAATAGTCCACATTTCAAACTCTATTCTACCAACAAGAATAGCTAGTTTCATTTCTTTCTTTCTTTCTTTCTTTTTTTTGCAACACAATTACATTTCATTTCCACTCAACTTTACAACAGAAAGCCTTCTTGGAAAATTCTGCTCATTAAGGAAGTTAATTTGTTACTATTAATGGCTCAGATATTTATCTCATCATCTGATTTTAATTTAGACTATTTTTTTTTCTGTATAGTGACTGCAGAGTCCCCCATACGCGGTGTGTAGTAGGATAAGAATTTTCTCCAAAACAGTGGAAATGTACAGCAGAGTGCAAACCCATTGACATGAAGTGAACAGTGCTTTGCTTCTTTACTGCCAATGCAATGCCTCCGTCTCTGTCCCTAAATGAAGTTCCAATTTGCACTTTGTATGATTCTTAATGTCTACAAATAGAACTTCACATTTTCCCTTAACTACACTGAATAAGAGGGGAATAACGTTTAACATGGAGTGCCCATTAGGTTGGGAAGGAGCATCAGTTATGGAGAATTTGGGAGGGAAGTCTGGTTTCACAGAGAGAAGGAAAAGAGGCATGCAGGCTGGAGCTAATGTTCACAGCAGAGCAAAAACTATGAGAGTCTAAGCTGCAGCTGGGTTCTCCCAGAGGAACAGCAGGAAATAAAAGCATAAACCGGCTCCATTTAGTTACCACTCGTTTTGGTTAGCTTCTAAAGGGGAAGAATTCTGTTGGGCAGAAGTGTTTATTGTCATGGTATACCATGCCATATTTGGAAGTTTTTTATATAGAAATGGAATGAAGGGTGAGGCACCTGGAGTCCCATGGGAGAGTCCTACCTATCTTCTTTGTTATGGAAGGCTTCCCCAAATTTCTTCCTCAGTGCACCCCAGGTAAAACGTTTCCCTGCCTGTGCATTTCTTGAGTCTATATATAACATGTGGCACTATGAGGCCACTGTTCAAAAAGCCTGATTTGACCTGTGACCTGTTAGCACCTGCCTTGAACAAGCAAACCGGAGCCACATTCGATGCTATCACTATTTTTTAAAATGTCCTCTTCCAGATAATGATTTCTTCTTCCTTCCCTTTCTCTCATTGTTACCAATCTCATTTTAGAGAAACTCCTTAGATTATTTCTGAAAGTAAATGATGGTAAACATAATCAATAAATACTTAAGTTGGCCAAAAAAAAATTCTCTCTTGACTTAGACTCAAAGTTCTAGACATACTTGAATAGCTACAAATGGAAATAAATAATAAATATAATTAAGCATTCATGATATGAAAACCGGTAATGCTGAATGAACAATGAAATTGAGAAGCATGGGTAAACATGAACGCTCTAATTTGGTTATTTCTGGTTTAGTTTGGTACAAAAGCTACATAAGTAGTAATTCAGGTAGAACCAAAGTTGTACATTCTGGAACTACCTAACAAGGAGAAGTTTAAAAACATTCCCAGTTATAGGAGAGATGTTCATATGAATGCTTCATTATGTTTGTCATTTATTTCTATATTTCATTTATTTAGCTTTCTTCATTGTAATTTTTATTAGTACATGTAACAATATTAACAATAGAATAATAAAGGAGGTTTGCTCCACAGTTGGTGCTTAATGAAGCCCTATAAATGAATGCATGGGTTAAAGAATTATGCTCTGGTCATAGCCCATTTCAGTTCCCATCCCAAAGGAATTACTTTTAACAGTTTGTGTTATCTTCCTGTACTTTAAATAGTATGTTGATATGATTTATGCATTTGACAGACTTAGATTAACTTCTCACTGGGGAAGAGGAGGATTTACCCCCATAACTTCTTCCAGTTTCTGTCTTTCGATTCCAGTTTTTGATGGTTATTGTTTTAGTTGTTGTTTGCACTTATAACTTTAAATGTCATATTTAAACTAGTGTTTCTTGACCCCCCAGCTTTAGAAATTACATCTTGACTTGCATGCCCACTTCCCTCTGCCTTCTCTACCCTCTCTGTTTTGATGACAAGTTATGATGTTTATATCCTGTTTTGACACTACATGTAAGTCTTGAAGGTTTATTCACTGAGTTATCCCTAAAAGTTCAAAGATAATAAATACATTTACATAAGTCTAACTGCTTTCACTTGTTCACTGCCAAGCAAACAGAGCAGCAAGACCATATTGCAATTATTTGAGATTATTTGCCGGAGACATCTCACAGCATCCAAGTTAATTTCCTTTCCTTTTCTTATATTTCCCTTATTCAAAGTCATGCATAGCTTACTTTGTATGCTTTTGAACGTGCCCTTCTTATACAGTTTTATAGTTTCCTAGGCTGTTCTGCTCACTTCCTCCTCCTCCTATGGACAGTAGAAACGTGTTTTTGTTTGTTTTTATTCTCACCACTTTTTACTAATGTAAAATCGTTCTGCAGTCATTGATACTGCATGGAATGCATCCTGTCTCTTTTTCTTCTTAGAGTGCAATGGCTTCTTATTTTGAGTGAGTCACTTACTAGAAATTTTATATAACTCTTATTCTGGGAAATATTTTCATTGAGCTTTTCAGAAAGGTTTATTATTTCTTCTGTTTGACTTCCTTTCTCTTTACTCTTGTTACTCTCCCCAGAAAACTTGCATGAGAGATAATGTCCTGAGTTCTTTATTGTCTAAAAATTATTTTGTTTATCTTAACTTTTGTTGAAAAATTGGGTAAAGGCAGTAGTCAAGATTTAAAATCTTTTCCTCTCAAGACTTAAAAGCCATTGCTCCAATTTCTTATGACATTTAATGCTGTCTGAACCCCATTTTCTGGGTTTTGCTTATGGAAATGTGAGGGCCTTCTCCTTTCCTTTAGTGTTATGAAATTTCATAGTAATATGTCCAGAGGGTTTTTCATTTTTTCATTACTTTTCTTGGATCTCTACAGACTCTTTAATATGAAGAACTCATGCTTATTTTTAGCCCAGGGAAAACTTTTGCTCTTATTTATTATAAAATTTCCCCTCTCCATTTCTCCCTCTCTCTGTCTGGAATACTTGGTGTTGTAATCCATGATTACATTCTCTTTTATGTTTCAGTCTTTCAGTTTCATATTCTAGGATATTTCTTGACTTTACTGTTTCAAACTTCTATGCTATTTTTGAAAATTCCCAAATCATGTTTGCTTTCTATGAATTCTTTTTGTTCTTCCTATTTATACTGATAGTGTGCTGCTCTTGTTTCATGAATGGAATATGTTCTTTCTTTAAGCAAGTTTATTAAGGCATACTTCGCCAACTTTAGAATTCACCCAATTTAAGTATAGAGTTCATTTTTCTTGACTACAAGCTCATCAATTTGTTGCATTTTTTACTGTATGGTAGGTACTTAAATGGTCCATTTAAACAATTTTGTCCAGTTTTAAGATTGCTTTCTGGGGACAGGGTAAGCTGCCCTGGGGTCATATTTTATGTTGCTACATAACTTTGTGTCTCTCTGGTAATCTTTTGCTACTTATTCATGGTTAACCATGGAAACTCCTCCTACCCCCATTTTTATGACACTGTTACTTGTCCTTTCTCTCTCCTGCAACTTCCCATTCTTTTGAACCCTCATTGGGACCTCAGGCCTTTATTCGCTCCTTCCCTTCTCCAGAGATAGATGTCACTCCAACCTGCAGTCCCCCTTTTAATTAAAGGTTGCCAAGTCAGGAGACAGGGGGTCCCAACAGACAGTGGAAGCTCCAGTGGATTGCTTTGTCCCATGGCAGTCACTTGTCTCCTAAGTCCCTCCATCAAGGGGCGATTGGTCTCCAAGGTGGAATCTGATCAAATAGGGACATTTTTTATTTTCATGCACAGAATCACAAGCCAAGTTTCCAAGACTTCCCCAGACTGTTGACCAAAGCAGCATCAGATCCTCCTTCCTGATGACACTAAGTGTGCTCTCCCCAGTCCGTCATGTAGGAGAGCAAACGGCAAATGTGGCCCATGGGGGCAGTGTGTTTTAACCCTACATCTTGCTGCTCAATCCCTACCCTGTGCCTGTTCATTACCAACAATGACAGTGGGAACAACTTGGTCCCTCCTGTCTTTGAACTGCTTGGAGTTCCTTATATCCTTGAAACCTGACCACAGGGTACATGCCTTATCCCTTCATAAATAGTCATTGCTTATTTGTTTATTGTACCAATCTCTGTTGGGAAAAAATCTCAACTTCACAGAGGAAGGAGAGGAAGCTTGCCTCAGCTCCATGAGTCCTCCATGAAAGTAGATAATAAACTTAATGAACTAGAGCAAGAGTTGTACATGGAAACATATGGAGCATACTTGTGCCAGTTTGCCTTGTCCTCAAGTCCCATGGATAATGTGATGGACCTGGATAGAAGCTCTGCCTGCAGGGGACTGCACAGTGGTTAAGGAACACAGGTGTTAGGGCCCAGAATATTTTGAAGCAAGCAGCAAATATGAGTCTCCATGCCCTGACGGGCAAGTAGTTATATAGTGATGAAGCAATGGTTGTCTTACGTATTATCTTCTCTTCTGACTGTGGAAGCTACTCAGATTCAAAGGATGAACAATTCTTATAGTTTGCCACATGCAGCAAGAATGCAGGGCTACTCAGAGCCCATAGTAGACCATCTTGCCCAACAATGGTAGCAGTGTAGCTTGTGGAAAATTTGTTGGATTTAGCATATATTTAAAGCTAGAGTTGATAGGATTGTCTGAAGGATTTTACTATCATTTTTTAAAATATGTGCATTAAGAACTCAGCACTAAAAAATAACAAGATCATGGCATTTGCAGGGAAATGGATGGCTTTAGAGCAGATTATGCTAAGTGAAGTTAGCCAATCCCTAAAAACCAAATGCCAAATGTCTTCTCTGATATAAGGGGGGGTGACTCAAAATGGGATAGGGAGGAAGAGCATGAGAAGAAGACTACCACTAAATAGGGAAGAGAGGTGGGAGGGAAAAAGAGGGAGAAGGGGAATTGCAAGGAAGATGGAAGGAGACCCTTATCGTTATACAGAATACATGTATGATGATGTGAGGAGAAAAAGAAAAAAAAGTGTGTCACATTAGATTGGATAGAGAGAAATGATGGGAGGGTAGGGGAGGAGTAGGGGGGATAGGAAGGGCAGCAGAATAGAATAGACATTATTATTGCTGTATGTATGTAGGTGACTCTATGACCAGTGTGATTCTGCAATCTGTACAATTAGAAAAATGAGAAATTATACCCCAATGATTTAAATGTATGAATTGCCAAGATCATTGTAATGTCATGTGGAGCTAATAAAAAATTTAAATCAAATTAAAAAAAAATAATATATTCATAACATGTTGCATGTTCATGGCCTAGTTTAGCCCCTGGGTATCGAGCAAGCATTCAGTAAATATCTTAGAACTGACCAAATGAGCAGGGTGCAGTAGAACATGCTTGTGATCCCAGCAGCTCAGGAGGCTGAGGCAAGAAGATGGCAAGTTCTAGGCCAGCCTCAGCAAGTTAGTGAGGCCTTAAGCAACTTAGTGTGACCCTGTCCCAAAATAAAATACAAAAAGGGCTGGAATGTGACTCAGTGGTGAAGTGCCCCAGAGTTCAATCTCTCATACCAAAAACAGACCAAAAAGAACCTAACCAAATAAAATGAATTTAACTGTCAACCTTATTAATATGTAAATATTATTCCCAGTGGCATCATGTAGTGTACTATGATTATATTTCTTTTACATGAAACATTTTGCTTCTGTTTGGGTTTGTCACTGCTTCATTTCTTGTTTGCTTACATAACTGGAACTGTCATTCATCCCCAAACTGTCTTCCAGAAGTTTAACTCTCTTCTCAAAATATTCAGATGCCTGATGTAACCTTTCAGATTCATTTTCTTAGAGACACCCATACTGTCCTCTAGCACCCATGAGCACACCTTGCTCTCTGGATTTCTTTCTAATTGTTTCTGTGGCCTTCCTGGGAGGAACCCCTTGTTTCTTTCTTCTGAATTTACATCCTTCAGAACTTGAGTGGAAAATGGCCCAAGAGAGCAACACTTGTGAGATCTTCTATGTCTGAAGTGTCTTTTTAATATGCTAACCCTTGACACACCTGAGATTGGTTGGATAGAACAGCGATATGGAAATAAGTCTCCCCCGCCCCCCAAATTCCAAGGTATGTCTCCTCTGTCTTTTAGCTTCTACTGTTGCTAATGACAAGTCCTCTGCTGTTCAGTGACAATCCTTCTATGTGACCTGTTTTCCCCCTCTGGATTATCTGTCGATCATCTATATTCTAACAGTTCACAAAGACGTTCCATTCTGTGTGCTGAGTACTCAGTTAATCATTCCTTTTGTAATTCCGTACCAACTGGTATTTAAATAGGAGAGGGTCTACACTTGTCCTCCAGTTCTAACTTTTTTCTTCTAGTTTTCATCTCCTCTGCTTTTTCTTTTCTGTGCCCATACATGGTCATGGGTAACATTGTGTCCCCTATGAAGTGATGATGAAGTCCTAACCCCTAGAACCTCAACATGAGACTTTCTTTGGAAGCATTATCTTTGCAGAGTAGTTGAGATGTAAGGAGGTCAGTAGGGTGGGCTGTAATCCAACATGACTGGTGTCCTCACGCGGGGGACAGAGGCACGCAGGAATAACATCACATAATGACAGAAGCAGAGACTCTGGTGGCACAGCTGCGAGTCAGTGCATGCCGAGGATCGTATGCCCTCAGAGGCAGGGGGACAGGCAGGGAGGTCTCTACGCAGAGTCTCAGAGGGAGCACAGCCCTTCATACTCCCTGGTTTCAGAATTCTAACTTCCAAAACATATTGAATAATTTTCTGTTGCTTTCAGTCCACTCATATGTGGGAATTTGTTATGAAAGCCCTTGGAAATATATACGTAGGTTTAAGGTCCAAGATCTTTCTCCAAATTCTTCTTTTGTTTATTCATACTATATATTTCCTCAAAGTTCTTTTATTTTCATTCTAATTTATTTGTCTGATTTCTTTCTCCTGTGGTTAGTAACATTTGAAAATGTCCAGCGCTCCTAGCTATCTGTCTCATTTCAAAATTATGATGTTAAAACACTGATTGGAAATCTTTTCCTACAGATTTGCAGTCCCACCAGAAATGTATGAGTGTGCTCTCTCCCCTACGTCCTCGCCAACACTTATTGTTACTTGTATTCTTGGAAATCGCCATTCTGACTGGAGGGAGATGGAATCTCAGTGCAGTTTTACTTTACATTTCTCTAATTGCTAGAGATGTTGAACATATTTTCATATGTTTATTAGCCATTTGTATTTCTTCTGATGAGAAATCTGTTTAGTTCCTTTGCCCATTTATTGATTGGGTTATTTGTTTATTTGGTGTTAATTTTTTGAGTTCTTTATATATTTTGGATATTAATGCTCTGAGAAACAGGTGGCAAAGATTTTTTTCCCATTCTTTAGGCTTCTCTTCACACACTCCATTGTTTCTTTTGCTGTAAAAAAGTGTTTTAGAATGCCATCCCATTTATTGAGTTTAAAAAATGTTACTTCTTGCACATCAGGAGTCTTGTTAAGGAAGTCAGTTCCTGAGCTGACATGTTGAAGAATTCAGCCCACATTTTCTTCTAGTAGGTGTAGGGGTTTTGGTCTAATTCCTAGGTCTTTGATCCACTTTGAGTTGATTTTTGTGCATGGTGAGAGACAAGAATTAAATTTCATTCTCCTAAACATGGATTTCCAGTTTTCCCAGCACCATTTGTTGAAGAGCTATTTTTTTCTCCAATGTACTTTTTTGACACCTTTGTCTACTATGAGATAACACAGAGACAAACCCACATAAATACAGTTTTCTTTTCGACTCCATTGGTGGTCTTGCCTGTTTTGGTGCCAATACCATGCTATTTCTGTTACTATAGCTCTGTAGTATAACTTAAGGTCTGGGTTTGTGATGCCTCCTACTTCATTTTTTTTCATAAAGGATTGTTTGGGCTATTCTTTGCCTCTTATTTTTTCAGATGAATTTCATGACATGACTGCTTTTTCTGTTTCTATGAAGAACTTCATTGAAATTTTGATGGGAATTGCATTAAGTTTGTATAGAACTTTTGGTAGGATGACCATTTTGACAATATTAATTCTGCCTGTTCAAGAACATGCATGGGAGGTCTTTCTATCTTCTAAGGTCTTCTTCAATTTCTTTCTTTAGTGTTCTCTAGTTTTAACTGTAGAAGTCCTTTACAACCAGTCTGGAAAGCAATATGGAGAATCCTCAAAAAACTAACAATGGAACCATCATTTGATCTAGTAATCTCATTCCTTGGTCTCTATCCAAAGGATCTAATATCAGTATACTACAGTGACACAGCCACATCAATGTTTATAGCAGCACAATCAACAGCTAAGCTATGGAGCCAACCTAGGTGCCCTTCAACAGATGAATGGATAAATAAAATGTGGTGTATATATACTACTTGTATTCAGTTGTAATAAATTGATGAAGAATGACTTTATGACATTTGCAGGTAAAATGGATGGTTCTGGAGATTATCATGCTAAGTGAAATAAGGCAATCCCCCCAAACCAAAGGGCAAATGTTTTCTCTGATGAGTGGTAGCTCATCCACAAAAGGAGAGCATGTGGATTAAAAAAAAAAAAAAAGAATTAGAAGTTCAGTGGAGTAAACAAAGGGGAATAAAGAGAAGGAAGGGGGATGGGAAAGGAAAGACAGTGAAATGAATCTGACATATATGACTTACCACAGTGAACCTCACCATTGTGTTCATCTACAAAATTAATTTTTAAAACCGCAGAAAGATCAGTAGAGGGAGGAAAGCAGGGGGTGTGGGGAGGGAGAGGCACTGAGAACTGAATTATAATAAGATATAGTCAGTGCTTTTATAATTATGTCAAATGGATTCTACTGTCATGTATAATTAAAAGGAACCAATTTTTTTTTTTTTTTAAAAACCTCTTTGTATATGGATGGGACACATGGACAGTGGTTCATTGAATGGTTGGTTCCCTGGGGGACCACTGGGTGGTGTGTCTGAAGTATCAGTTACTAGTAGCTTTCTTGGTCAATTTCCCTGGAATGTAGTTCTTTAATTTCCTGCATGGGAGTGGGGTGGGGATTGTGGTGGGTATTGGGGTTGAGGGTCTCCTTGATTAGTGTATAAACCTTTGCTTTGATGTCCTCGAGGTTAGCACCTCTAGCTCAGTCTCCTGCCAGGTAGATGAAGGATGGCTACCTGGCTGTCGGGGAGGGAGAGTGGATCTAAGAGTCCAGCTGTTTTTGATTCAGAGTTTCAGTAAATTCTCTGCTTTTAGCTCCTTCTCTGTGGCCCCATTTACTGAGGTGACGGGTGCTTCCACTTCCTCTGTCTGGGCTTCTGAGAAATGATCGCTTCTGGCGTTCCACCAGGATTTCTCCACTGCTGTTTTAGATCCCCAATTTTTGGTAATCTGTAAGATCGATTAATATTGATGTATTAGTAAAATCTTATTGCCATCATCTCTTTTCCTATTTACAACTTTTTAAATTTCTCTTTTATTTTAGATGTGAGATGCTCTTTATTTTTTATTCTAATTTGTTATATATGAGCAGAATGCATTACAATTCATGTTACACATACAGAGCACGATTTTTCATATCTCTGGTTGTATACAAAGTATATTCACACCATTCATGTCTTCATACGTGTACTTAGAGTAATGATGTCCATCTCATTCCACCTTCTTTTTTTACCCCCATGCCCCCTCCCTTCCCCTCCTACCCCTTTGCCCTATCTAGAGTTCAGTATGTGACTCAGCAATAAAAGAGAATAAAATCATGGCATTTGCAGGTAAATCGATGGAGCTGGAGAATATAATGCTAAGTGAAGTTAGCTAATCCAAAAAAAAAAACAAATGCAAAATGTTTTCTCTGATATCAGGAGGTTGATTCACAATGGGGTTGGGAGGGGGAGCATGGGAGGATTAAAGTTCTTTTTAAAGCAGCATTGTACAAAAAAGAGGAAAGCTTGTGCATTGAACTCTCCATGTTTAACCCAAACATTCATTATTTCATTTTTGCCATTATATCTTCAGTGTTTTTTATAAGTAGCAAATTGCTTTTATTGAAAATAATCCAGTATGGAGGTTCTATTAAATAACAATGTTATTACTAGTATACTTGGATTTATTTTTTTCCATTTTATTTTTCTCTTATTTACTGTGTTCCCCCCCTCTTTCTTGATTGATTAATATTGACGTATTAGTACTGAGTTGATACAGTTCTCCTCGTTCCTTTTAATTCCTTCTACTTTTTACCTCCTGTCTTTAGTGCTGACTATTCTGTGGCTCATCTGTGCACTTAACAACATTCTAAATCAATCAACACCTCTGCCCTTCTTCTTAGCAGCATAAACACCCTTGACCATGTCAGTTCAGGTATTTTTTCACATGACTCATGCTTCTTTATCCTACTCTGTAACAGCCATTAGTCATTATTGTCAATATTCTTAAAGCTTATTTAGAATTACCCATAAATTGATTATGCTTACCATTGCTTCTTAACATCCTCTTTTTTCTTTCTGCTTTAATTTTTCATCTCGTATATTCTCTCTTTTTTATTTTTTATTTTTATATTTAATTTTCCTTCTATTCTGAAGTTTTAGGTAGAGAGACTCTGCTTGAACTTCACATCTTAAGTTGTCTTTTGACATCTGTTCTGGAAATCATTTTCCCCTTCAGGTACATTAAGTTTTGTTTTATTTACACATATATCACTCTGCTAAAGATAAATGGATAACGCCCATACTTCATTTGTTATTGGATAAGAAGAAAAGTGCAAATTTCAGGAAGAAAGAAAAAAAAGGAGGAGGAGGAGAGAGAAAGAAAAGATGACGGAAGGAAGGGAGGGAAAGAAAGGGAGGAAGCAACATATCTCTTTATAATTTTAGGAAATAATTAAGTTTCTTTATGAATCTTTTTCTGACACTGTATTCAAGAGACCCTAAGGACATGTGGATTTTCTTCATATCGACAGAAGGAAGCATAAGATTTTCTTGGGGGAAAAAATTCTGAAGAAGGGAAAAGAAAGGAACCTGTTGTTAGAGGACTGATGCTCTGGTGGTCCCATGAACAGCTGGGTGGGCCTCCCGGGCCTCCCACCCTCCTCTGCTGAACTCCAGCTCTTCTGGAATGATGGAAAAACAGGTTGAATAATGGCAGAATCAGTACATAAAATAACTTTTGAACAGCTTCTTAGTCCTGACACACAAGAACTTCTTCAGTAATGCATTCAACTGAGTTCTAGTTCAGTAGTTCAAATACTCTTGTCTCAAAAACCAAACCCAAACAAAACAAAAACACATTTACTGGCTGGTGGTACAATTGCTTCTCGAGAGAAAGCCCTTGACCAAGAGAAAAGGTTCTGTAGGTTCCCAGAACAGATTTGTAGTCTAACACTCTTTTGTGCTATACTCAGAAGTGTCCTCGACTGGACTCACAGTAGACAGTCAAGAAAAACAAACACAAAAGAAATCTGTGGAAGACGGGTCTAGAGTCTTGGCCAGAGCTTCAGTTGGAGGAGCCAATGTGATGGATGGACTTCTGCACTGGGGGGCTGTTCCAGTCACCTTGCTTTGTCTTCAGTGACTCATACACAGAAGAAATGCAGAGCAAATACTCCAACCCCAAAGGGTTCATGCATTTTATCTTCATGTGTCAGGATGAGTGATGCTCAGAGAAACTTGTTTCCTGACCAGTATCAGCTTCCTCATCACTTAAAAAAACACAGTGAAATAAGATGCAGTGACAGATATGAGATTGAGGTCAGATACAGTTGGAATCTGGCTCCACCATTCACAAATGATGCATGAAAAAATGTTTACTATGAAAGGCCCTGAGGTAAGGGGCTGTTTGTTACAGCTGCATTGCCCAGGTTGTCCTAACTAATATACTGTTATAAAACTTGAGATTACTCTTCACTTCTCAGAATTTAAATTTAGAGAGTTGAGTATAGAAAACAGGGATCACCCAGTTAGTGGCACAGCTAGGACCAAAATCCTATTTCAGGGTTTCTCTCTACTACATTGATATTTTGTACCCCACACCTAATTTGCAGGAGTTTTATGAAGAACAGAGACACGGTCAGTAAAGTGACTGACTCAAGATCTGTCCCCATAGTGGGCCATTTAAAAAATGGTAACTAATGTTTTGATTCTCTCTGTTTAAAAAAACCAATAACTGTTGCTCCACACTTCTGCCTGTGCCAAGTGTGCTGATTAATGCCCTTTAATTGTAAAGTAGAAATTGATAATGTGTCTTGATTTGGGAGCAATTACATTTTTATAGCTTAGGCTGCTGGCACCGAATCTATATTTCACTCCATTTACATCCATTTAATATAAGAGAAATGCCTATTCATTTTTCAAACAGTGACAGAAAATTCATTCATAGTGTTGTTTTGTTAAATGTAGAAACAATTTATAAAAGCAGAAACCAGACTCCTAGAAATTATTTTTTTAAATCATCCCTTCTTGGTCTATTCATTCATTTATTCTAATCCTTAGCCTCACCTTTTAGAAAGATTGTTTGGAAGGAGTATCACATCATTATAAATTTCTCATGGCAGACCCAAGATGACTTCTGGCTTTGGCATAATTCAAGGGCACCAGGACACATTAAACCATTATTAGAAAATACAGTACCTTCAGTTTCAAAAGGGCCTTAGAGCTGATCCAGTCCAGAGGGTACTATCTCTTAGGACCCTCAAAATTGCCTGAAGTTCACCTTAACAGTGTGGATGGTTAGCTCCACTTCTAGACTTCAGAATCATAAGCCTGTGATTACAGTGATATAGTAACTGTTAGGTTTTTCAAAACATTTTTATTTCCTCCTACCCGTCTTCCCAGGTGACTTTTTTTCCCTATTAGTTCATTTCAGTATACAGTCTCATTTGGGAACCATTGATTAAGTTTTAGTTCCTATCTGATTTTGAAATCATCTCTACAAACTCTGGCCAGTTTTCCCTACTCATATACATATATTGTTCCCAACTTGCTGGTATTGTTACTAAATCTGTGATATTTTCCTACTCAGACCATTAGAAGATAACTGGACAGGTCTGGGAACCGACAAATTTCTTCAAATACTTTTTTTTAGTTATCAATGGACCTTTATTTTATTTATTTATATGTGGTGCTGAGAATCGAACCCAGTGCCTCACACATGCTAGGCAAGTGCTCTACCACTGAGCCACAGCCCCAGCCCCAGCCCCAGACAGGAAATTTTATTCAAAGGCCACTGAATGGAGAAGGAAGCTCCCACTCTAAAAGCATCTTCTCCCAACAGGTCTGGAGACTAGATTTTCACTAGGGCTGGGTGTATGGATGCTGTCATCAGCGCTGTTCATGGAGAAGGGAGGGGATTTCCAGGAATCAGATTTCCATCTATTTTCTTCCCTAATTTGGGTGAAGTTGGATCTGTCATTGCACTGGTAAGTGTGTTTTTAGTCACATGAGATTAAAATGAGGTCAAGGATGTCTGGAGTGTCAACATGGCATCTGAGCCAGATCCCAAGGGTCTGCAGAACCCCTTCTATGTTTGGGAAAGTGCAATCACTGCATGGTTGGCAGCTGGGAACATGTGGTTATCAGCATCCATGGTGTAACTTTTGTGTACAGGCAGAATAGTTGACAACAGGCTATCAGTAATTTCAGGGTTCAACCCAGTGACATTATACTGTATGAGCTATCTGTCCCTTTATTTGCATCTACCTGTTTTCTATATAAACAACACACAAGAATGTTTTGTCTTCATTCCTAAGATGTGGAACTGGGGAGGGTCCCTAACCCAGGGAAGATGAAGAACATGTATGTCCTTCCTGTTCTAAATAAATAAAACTTTAATCTGAAAACTCATAAGTAAAACAATAAAAAGATACATTCTGATGGAATTTTCAAAGATTAAAGGACGCTTCTAAAACGATCAGGAGAAAATGCTCCAGTTACCCACAAGGAGAAACAAAATGAGTTTGCCCCACAGTAGTTCTCAAAATGAGTAAGTGCTGGAAGACAGCGGAGCAGCCCCTGACGCTCCTGGCAGAGTCTGATTCAAGGTTACACATGAAGATCACAGAAGAAGGTCACGTGCAGAGGTTCGATGGCAGGATCGACAGATGAGAAGAGCAACCAGAGCTGGGGGTGGGAATCGAAAGGGGCTGGTAAGGGTTAACAGGGAAATCTGAGGCCAGGTGAAATTATGAGGGAGACATGTGTGCTGTTCAAATGCTCACATAATTGATTCCATAGAATTTTTTTAAAAATTTAGGTTGTAAAGTGGGGTGCTTATGATCTCAGATTCCTAAGGACCAATGGGATGGAAAAGAAAGGTATTTACTGAAAAAGTATGTAACCAATTTTATTTGTATTAGGGTCCTTCAGAGAAACAATTATATATCGTATATATAATTATATGTTTTAATTATATATCATATATAACGTTATATATTATGTATTATATAGCCTTATTAAATATTATGTATTATATATTATATTCTTATCACATGTATGATATATATCCTATATATCAATTATGTTATCCTATATATCTGTATATGATTAGAAGTTAGTTCATGCAGGATGGAGACTGAGCAGTCCCAAGATCTGCAGTCAGCGGGCTAGAAACCCAGCATTACTGACAATGTAAGTTTCAGTGTGTGAGTCTGGCAGAAGAATGCTAATGTCCCAGTTCAAAGGCAATCAGGCAGACAGAGGGGATTTACTTACTAGCTCTTTGTTGTTTTATTCAGTTCCTCACAAGGCTGGGTGAGGTGTGCCCACATTGGTGCAGGGAGTTTCTACCCTGTCTGCTGACTCCAATGTTAGTGTCATCCAGAAACCCTCAAGGTGTAACCAGGATAATGTGAAACCAAATATCTGGGCAACCTGCAGCCTAGGTTAGTTGGCACATAAAATTAACATCACAATCTTTTCCTCTTTAAGCTTGAAATACAGTTTAATGTATGAACAACAACTTCCTTGATAAAACTAGCACTTCATGCAAGTAAACCCAGGTGCAAGATGTTCCAAATGTAGGACAGAAACAATGTTAAGAAAAACATTCTGCACAGCAAGACTGAAAAGGCAAAGTATCATACCAAGGGAAAATTGCTAAAACTAATAAGAGTACAATAGTGTATCTATTTATGAGATAGGTAAACTCAAATCCACATATTTCCCATTACTTTATTGCCATGGTCTGAATGTGCCCCCCCCCCATTCATGTGCTATAAACTTAATTTTTAATGTATCAGTATTGGTATGTGGGGCCTTTTGGGAAGTGTTTAGACCTCAGGAATTGACCCTTGTGAACAGATTAGTGTTACTATAAAAACAGCTCCCATGGCTGTATTTGATCTCTCTTGCCATTTTACCTTCCATTCTCTGAGAATATAGCAAGAAAGTCTAAAGCAAGACAGCCCATTCCAGGTGCTGGCACTGTGATATTGGACTTCCCAGCTTTTGGAACTGGAGGAGTAAGTTGCTGTTCTTTACATATAAATTATCTAGTATTGAGTATTCTGTTCTAGCAACCTACGTAGATTAAGTATATGTATTAGCAACTAATTAAAAACCATCATGGAAAACAGGGGTACTTTTCACAAAACGACATTTCTGGGAGTAACTTAACAAGAACTTCATGAACCTTAGATAATCTAGACAAAATATTCCTGTGACATGTATGAAAATATAAATAAAGGTATACCATATTTTTGAGTGAGGAGTTCTAATAGCAAGCTTAATAAAGCACAACATCTTAATTCAAAGTCTTTCAGGTAGGATGCACAAAGAAAAGCTAGGAAATTTTGAGAGTAAGAGGACATTTTTTCCTGAAAGATGCCAACTGGTATAAACCTACATGTGCCGTGGACATATGCTGTGTCACTCAACGCCGATTTCGATCCCTCTGCCATGCCTTTTAGTTACAGAAGCTAGCAAAACAAACCACAGGGACAAAACCACCCCCTCCCAACCCTATTGCTTCCAAGACCCAATTAAAGATGCCCGTGGAACATGGATTCTGCCTCCTCCTTGTTTCCCTCGTTCTGTAAATGAGTGTTTGAAGGATGGAGTTGTAGTAGTCATTGCTGAGTTTGCTGAAGCAAGAAGAAAGATGAGTTCTGAGTTCCTGGTGGTATTCTCAGCAACTGAATCAACCTCAGGCTTCCAATCCCTTAACTCTTATTGAGTGGAAAAAAATAAATAATGCTTTCCTCATTGTAAGGATCTGATCACAGGTTGAATGCAATTGATATCC
This sequence comes from Marmota flaviventris, assembly GCF_047511675.1. Classification (NCBI taxonomy): domain Eukaryota; kingdom Metazoa; phylum Chordata; class Mammalia; order Rodentia; family Sciuridae; genus Marmota; species Marmota flaviventris. The sequence goes on along the minus strand of NC_092501.1, from coordinate 140,383,342 downwards.
TACGAAATTTAAAAACTTGAAATTAAAATCTAAAGTTTAAATCATGCACTACTATGCAAGAAAAGACATGTAAACCTATGGGGCAGAAATGAAACTCAGAAACATATCTTATTATGTAATCTGTCAAATAATACTGTTTGACACCGTAAATCAATCAAGATATTAGGAAAACATTTCCCTCAAACGTGATGAGAAAAGGCTACTTTCCTTCATATTTACACACGCATGCAAAAGGAAGTTTGAACAGGAGTTTCCAGGGCCATTCACAGGAGGTGAGATGTAAGTGGCTGGCCAGTAAGCGCAAAGCATGTTCAATGTCAATGATGATCAAAGACATTCAAGATAGAACAACACAAGACACTTTGGATTTAGCTTATCAAATAATGTACCAAGAGAAAATCACCAGAAACAAGGATCCAAATTCATGTACAGATAATGTTCTTTTGATTGCCACCTCTGATGGGTTATTTACATTGTAGTAGAACAAGTATTTAACATAAATTTGAATTGCAAATGATTACTTTTAATGCCTTAAAATTATTATAGGTGCAAACTTCAAACAAAGATTATCTTTGTATGCAGAAGTTTATCTGCCATGCATTTGGTTGGTCACATCAATCGCATTAAATGCTTTAGAAATTTTCAAAGCTAGGAGAGGTGGCATGACCAATTTGAGCATGGTGAAGGACATTTACTCAAGCCTTAATATCTCTATGTGAAAAGTGCTGGCTTATGACCAAGAGGAACTATATATTCCAGATAAGGAAAAGCCAAGACTAAACCTAACCAAATAGAAAATGTGGAAAAATCTTGACATTTCTCAATATCTCAAATTTATATTTTCACTTTCATAAGGGAGGAAGAAGTCATGATTGCAGGTGTGGATTATGAAAATCATCATGTCACGATGCAGCAATGATAGCTGCTGATGACTGAAAGCATTTTGTGACAACATTTAGACAAATACAAGGCTGGAAAGAGTGCATAATGTGTTTTACGTATTACCTATTGTTTAAAAATTACATGGTTTTTATTTCCTAGTAAAAATTTTATTAAATCTACTTAAAATCTACTTCCAAGATCAAAGAAATATGACATACACAGAAAGAATATTACATAATACTAAACATAGTATCTCTGTATTATGTAATTATGAGTACTTTGGGTTTTCCTTTTTTCCATTTTTCCCCTCTTTCTCAATTTTCCATAATGAACTTTTTTTTTTTTTTTTAAATAATGTCAGGGTATAGAAAAATATTTCACAAGTGATTGAATGTCATCGATAATCCCTAAACACTCCCAACTGACCTGAGTACAGTTATTATTTAATCTTATTTATTTTCCCAGGCCAAGTCTACGTCTCTTGACTTATATTTTTGACTTGTAAATCCTAACTTCCTAACTCCAGTCATTTACTTTACCTCCTTGCAATTTCCCAAAACACTTCCTTTCTGTAATCTCCTTATGTTGGTGTTAGTCTTCAACCTGTTCCAAATATTTTCTATTTTAACCAAATTGCTTTTTACGTTCTTTAAATCACATCTGAAGTTTCCAATTTCTTACACAGACCCTAGTCTCATTGATGTCATCCTATATTCAATCAACTGTTCTTTTATGCCAGGGAGATGTGAATTTACCTTGTACCACTGATGTGATAATTGAGTCTTCATACAGTATGGGGCCTCAGTTCTCAATCTCTATCTCAGTGGGTCTGTATTTAATTGGATTGGTTTTTATGGGGTTTGGGAATCAATATTTTTCAAAGGACTTTAGATAAGTCTGTCACACCCAGTGTTCAAGAATCATTGAACTGGCCCTGGGCACAGTGGTGCATGCCTATAATCCCACAGCTTGGGAGGTGGAGGCAGGAGGATCAAGAGTTCAAAACTAGCCTTAGCAAAAGTGAGGCACTGAGCAACTCAGTGAGATCCTGTCTTTAAATAAATTCCAAAATAGGGCTGGGATGTGGTTCAGTGACCACACATACCAAAAAAAAAAAAATCATTTAACTGATTAACCTCCATCAAGGGAGCTTCCACACCCTACAGCAATTCTTATTACATGTGCAGAAATCACCTGGAGATATTCTTAAAATGCAGAATCTAATTCAGTCCAGCTGCAGCCAGACCTGAAATTCTACATGTCTAATAATCTTCTGGGTTTTGCTGATGACACTGGTCAATAGACTTCACTTTGCAGACTACAGAAATGTAAAGAAATTACGTCAGAGTGAAATGGTCTGTCAAATTTTTGACAAGTGTAAATCATTATTATATCAAATACCATTGAATAATATCCTACTTAGTCATTGGTTGAGTCTTTGAAAATATTGATTGAAGACCTAACTTGTGCCAGACCCTGTGCCAGCTCATGTCTAATATAACTAGATGGAAGATTTTCTCTAAGTTTTTACCGAAATTACCAAACTATGAATGATGGCATATGTAGATTTGCCTACTACATTATTTGTTGCTTATTTGGTTGGCAGAACCAAAGTCTCTTCATGCTGGCTTACAAGTGTTAGGAAGTGATGATGAGGGGTAGATTGTATTAATCCACTAACAGAAGTGTAGGGTGGGGCTTGCAGTCGGCTCTGTGCTCCCTGTATCTCAGCTCTATCCTTAAGGTTTCCTATTAGAAACTTTCCTCCCTGTGTCTCAGTTCAATTTTCTGAGAGACGAATGTGACCAATTCCTCTATCTTTGAGCCAGGCCATACACATCCTAGGATGCTGTCTAGTCTATGGACAGGCCAACTTTGGGCCAAATGGCTATTCCTTCCAGTAGCACTCAGCCATAATCCTAGCTCTGACTCAGTCTGCCCATGAACTGGGAGCAGAAAAGGAAGGAGAGGTTGCTAAACTTTTGGAGAATTTTAAAAATTTGCTTTTTCACAAACATAAGTTGTTTCAACATTTTTCAGCTAGACACAAAGAAAAACAAGCATAAATCCTGAGGATTGTGTGTGTGTGTGTGTGTAGTTAAACTGTATACAGAAAATGGGGTCTCAAAAGCATTTGGTTTTTCAAATGATTTTTTTTAAATGCTTGGAACTAAGTAAATGATTGCCCAGCGACTTCAAGATTTCTAAAGTTTCTGTTATCATTAGTGTCAGAGAAGTTTAATGCATTCCAAAACTTTGGGTGAAAATTACATAATTATATTATTAGATATATTTATCCGAAATCAGAAAGTTTCCAATATTTGAAATTGCTTAAATATAGGGAAGACTAAGACAAGCCTTATTCTTCATTAAGCTCTTCCAAACCCAATTTTAGCATATGACAATCACTGAGGAAAGATCAATAAGTACTTTCCTCTTAATGAGAAGACTTTGATGAAAACATGCTTTAAGCACTTTAAGAAGAAATTACTAAGTTTCAATTCAATTCAGAAGCCCTTCTAACTTAGAAATGATTTTCTGTTTCTTAACCTTTCCGTTGCTATGACAAAATAACTGAGAAAAACAACTTAAAGGAGGAAAGATTTATTTTGGCTCACAATTTCAGAAGTTTAGTCCATGATTGTCTGGCTCCACTGTTTCTGGGCCTGTGGTGGGGCAGAAAGTCATAGCAGAAGGCATGACAGAACAAAGCTGCTCACCTCAGGGTGGCTGATCAGCATAGAGAGCCTGCTTCATAATAAAGCACCTCCCCCAATTCATTATGTATGAATCTATCAATGGACTAATCCATGCATGAGGTCAGAGCTCTCATGATCCAATCATCTCTCAAAGGCCCCATATCTGAACACTCCTTCACTGGGAACCAAGCCTTCACTACACGAGCTTTGGGGGCACATTTCAGATCCAAATCTTAACAGCACTGTATGACGGACTTGTATGATGGAGTAAAGAACTTACAAAGCTGGAAGGAGAGACTGTCATGAGAGATCTACATGGAAATGTGAAAGGATTTAGAGTCATAAGATAACAGAACCTCCTTTGGGGAAGGGCTCTCCTGTATGGATTTCCTTTATCACATCTTAGCCAATGGTCCTACACCTTTATCTAAGGACCTCAGAGATACAGAACCCGCCCCCCCCCCACCAGCTGCAGAATAGTATTGAATAACAAAGCAGAAAGCCTGGAAGCCTAAGACAAGTTAGGAGTTCACCAGGCAGACAGGAGTTGCGAGCCAGGGCAGGGGCTGGGCAGGGGAAGGGAAGGGGAGGAAGAAGAAGTGTATGAGGCAGAGTCAAAAAGGGAGAAGCAATCGAGTTTGGCAACTGACAGCCGGTAAGGTTTCCAGAAAAGTGGGAGACAGGATGGCTCAGAATTTGCAATGTGAATGCCTGGGAAAGGGAAATAGCATTGCCTTCACCGTGTGGTAGAGGGAGAAATAATGAGGTTATTTTCGAAACATGCTGAGTCTGAGCAGGCCAGGGATTCATGGGATGAATGTCTATTGATTATTTTCCTATTTTTAGCCTCAGGACTGTCCATTTTCTTATATAGTCTTAAATATAACTCAGAGAAATCTTTTTTCCCCCTAGAAATGGAGCATATTAAAGTGGTCTGTTATAGGGAAAAAAACACCCTAACACAATATGCTTTAACATGTTTTTAAAATAATGAAAAATATTATTGACAAGAGGAAAATAAATCAACCCAAACCACTATTTTCAAATCCTTTTATTTTCTAGTGAGGTGTTTAATCAGAAATCGATTTGCTGTGTTACAGCTGCTGGTAACTGTCTACCACTCATAAACAGAGAGAAGCAAAAATCTAGTTGATGGCGAGTTGACAGAATCTTCTGTAAAGGTAAAAACCAAAGTGATGATAAAAGAAAACAAGTGCCTGGAGTGAGAGGAAATCTTGGTGCGGTTTTAAGTTGCATTTCTCTAATTGCTAGAGATATCAAACTAAAAAGAACCAATAAAAAATAAATAAATGAAATGATAATTTTAATTCTAAAAAAATGATGCCAATTCATAATAAGGGGGGCTAGGGAAGAATAGAGTTACTTTAGGTTGAGGGGAATGAAGGGAAGGGAGGGGGCATGGTGGTAGGAAGGAGAGTAGAAAGAATCCGACGTTATCACCCTATGTACCTGTATATGACTGGTGGGATTCTACATCATGTACAACCAGAATGAGAAATAATACTCCATTATATATGATGTATCAAAGAGCATTCTAGTATAACTAATTAAAGCAAATTTATAAATTAAAATAAAAAGAAAAGGAGTACCTCTACGTGACTACAGAGGCTGCCAAAAATATTTTTTTTGCATAAAATTAATATAAAATTTTAAAATGTTTAGAATTTAAATTAATATTCTTAATTCTCAGAGGTGTAACTATTAACAGATAATGAATAATTTTATGCCAAAATGAATTATAGTTTCCAAAACAAGTTAATGTCTTTTATCTTAAGTAAACATCTCTAATCTGTGACAAGATAAGGATCATTGTATCTCCATAAGATCTTTAGAATTCAGACAGTCTAGTTGATAGGTCCAGGTTTGACCCATTAATGACATTATGATTTCTTGAGTTCAAAATTCTTTTCATTATAAATGTCTTTTTAAGTGACAAAATGTGTTTACACATTTGTGTGAAATAATAAGTTTTCTAATTTCCTTTTAACCAGTAAGATGAAAACCTAGGGTAGATATTATTAAAGCACAATATATTTGGGAGGCCAGGGCAGAAGGATTGCAGTTCAAGGTCAGCCTCAGCAAGTTAGTGAGACCATCAGCAACTTGGGGAGAACTGGTCTCAAAATAAAAAATAAAAAAAACTGGGATGTAGCTCAGTGTTAAAGCACCCCTGGCTTCAATCCCCAGTACTAAATAAATAAGTCACAATGTATGCATGCATGGAAATGTCACAGTGAAACCCATCAATCTGTACAATTAATATGAGTTAATACTTGAAATAGAGGTGAGCTGGGCACGGTGGTGCATGCCTGTAATCCCAGCAGCGAGGGAGGCTGAGACAGGAAGACCACAAGTTCAAAGACAGCCTCTGCAACTTAGTAAGGCCCTCCCTAAGCAAATTAGAGACACCTTGTCTCAATATATTAAAAAAAAGAATTAAAAAGGGCTGGGGATGTGGCTCAGTGGGTAAGTGCCTCTGGTTTCAATCCCCAGTATTAAAAAAAAAAAAGGGAAATTTTGAAAAATTTTGCTTCACAATTGGGTGCTCTATCAAGATCCATTCAGGAAAATAGAAATGGTACTAGTTATTTTAACAAAAATAACTAAACATAGGGATTGGTTAACACAAATTGGAGAACAGAAAAGGTAATACAGAAATAGTAACTATAGGAAGAAGTCACCCCCCTGCCACTCCCCGAGGCTGGCTGGGACAATAAAGGTCACCTCTTAGGTGTACTGGCGTGCATGGAAACGGGAAATGGCTCTGTTAGTCTGCTTTTCATTGCCATTACAAATACCTGAGAAAAAATAATTCTAAGGAGGAAAAATTTATTTTGCCTTAAAGTTTCAGAGGATTCAGTCCATGGCTGGCTGACGTGAAAGCAGAAACATCATGGTGATTGTATGTGGTAGAGGAAAGCTGTTTGACTCACAGAAGCTCCAAGAAGCAGTGAGAGAAGGCAATGAGGGTCAGGGACAACACAGAGTCCCCAAGGACATGCCCCCATTAACCTACTTCCTCCAACTATGTCCCACCTGCCTATAGTTTCTACCCCTCCCAGAAGTCCACTCAAATTACTAATCCATTAAATGGTTGAATCCATTGAGGAGATTAGAGCTCTCAAGACTGAATAATTTCCTAAATGTCTCAGCTCTGAACATTGCTTCATCGAGGACCAAGACTTCAACAGATAAGACTTTGGGGGAACTTTCCAGATCCAAACTGTAACAATGGTTAAGGGAATATTGGCACCATCTGCTAAAGGTATTTGCAAAGAATAATTCATTTTCTTGGTATCACTAGTTTCACTTAGTTTGTTTTATCAAATGCCACTAAAAATTCAACTTGATCTTCTCAGAGATTTGAGCGATTATGGAAAATAGTGGTGCAAAGTCCAATCAGGTAAGTCAGAGGCATATGTTGGGTGGATTGTTGGAGTGAACCTCTGGGTTTAGGCAGTCAGGAGATAATTGAGTGGAGAGAGTTTTAAGCAATAAAAAAATTGATTAAAAGTCAGTTTGCTTTTGATTTTTGCCATGCATTGTCAATTCTAAACAATAGTAATAAAATATAAATGTTGTGGTTTAGATATTAGGTGTCTCCCAAAGACTCATGTGTAAGACAATGTAAGAAAGTTTAGAGGTGAAATTATAGGTTTATGAGAGTCTTAACCTAATCTGTGCATTAATCCCCTGGTCGGGATTAATTGGGTGGTAACTGTAGGCAGGTGGGGTGTGGCTGGAGATGGTGGGTCATTGAGGGTATGGCTTTAGGGTATATATTTTGTCCCTAGTATGCAGTCTCTTTCTGCTTCCTGGTGGCTTTTTTTCTGTGCCACTTTCCTCCTCTACACTCTTTCACCATGATTTCCTGCCTCACTTCAGGCCCCAAAGAATGCAGTTTGTCATTAATGGCCTGAGACCTCTGAAACTGTGAGCGCCAGATAAACTTTTCCCTGCTCATTGCTTCAGTCAGTTCTTTTAGCAAGAGCAGCGAAAGAGCTGCCGAAGACACTCAAAAGGGAACCATATGCCCCTTCCCCATATGCCTCGCCACTGCAGTAAGTTGCTATAGCTTCTAGAAGAATATGTTTGGGATCAAATTGTTTTTTAGAAACCGTGCTTTTTGTCTGCTTTGGATTTTGCAAGTCGTCTGCTGAACGAGGAAGGCTTCACCTTAACATTCTAAACCATTCGCAGAAGGAGCCCTGGTTTCAGTAGCAATTCTGAAACAAACTACGAGGGTTCAGCACTACCATTGAGCACATGGACTGAGAGTTGGAGCTGGCCAAACATAAGAACTCTTTCTATGTCTTCCACTGACAGTGTTTAGCTCTTTTGCAGAGGTGTGGCCCCTGACTCCTCTATTTTTTGAAAAAGGTGAGGATTGACAGATTCTAACCCTACTGTTCCTGGAGATCCAAGCTCCACATGATCATGCGTAGGCCCCAGGCAGGAATTGCTTCCATCTTATTGTTTTACCATTCTCCAGGGTCTGAATCCCATCTCTCTGTGGGAGTTGAATCATTGCCTTGTTCCTGTATTAGCCCACAGACTGTGGAAGGCAAATGATTTCTATTTTTTTTTAAAGCAAGTGATACACAGATCACTTTCACTCATATTCCTTAATCTAAAATATCCTCTAGGAGAACTGAGTACAATATGATGTCATAACACCCACTGGATCTATCAAGCAAGAGAAGGACACAGAAATGTCATTTCTTCCGATTTCTGCCCACTCTTCGTAGTCCATTGCCAAGTGTGAGGAAACTGCCTGCTTAAAGAAGCCAGCTCTGCAGAACTGACTTACAGGAAGCTGAGAAATGTCATCATCTCCAACTAGGTGGCCATGGGCTCAGCTTAAATTGAATTAATATGGGAGAAAGGAAAAACAAGTTGTGGGGAACAGTTAGCAGTTAGCTGCAAACAAACAGAATGTATTCAGATTTTTATATGCAAGCCTTTCTCTCAGCTAAGAAGATTAGACAGCCCTTAGCCAAGAGAGCAAGGTTTAGTCCCAGTTTCTAGAAATTGGGAAGCTGACTTATTAGTAACTATGTATTCACACAGACATAATGAGATCATGATGTTCTGATGAAATCAGAACTCTGTATTTGACTTTTATTTTAACATGATATCTTTTCTTGCCAAATAGTAGAAAGCTCATTTATTCTTCCAGGTATAAGAACAATGCAAACTATTAAAATATAGCAATTTGCTTAACATTTGGAAGACCTATTTTAAACAACATGATCATTATTCATTTAAACACTTAGGTTTCCTTGGAGACTTTTACCCTAAGATCTACACAAATGAAAATAGCATTTTTACACGGAACAATATTATATTAAAAACCAAGGACAAGTCTTCCTGTTCTAACACCATTCAGTCAAATATGCAATAGTTGATAGAAATACTGAGTGAAGCCACCATCTATGGTCAAGGCCAGTATTGTCTTCATTAATGGCAAATCAGTAATCAATAAGTCAAACTCATCTTGTCTACTTTATAACTAGATGTATAGCATTCACTAATAGGCATGATCCTGAATATACTGCCAAGTACAAGTTGTCAGAATTATCTGGGACCTCAATTCCTATTGATCTATCTGTCATTCACTGTTTTTACGGGGCAGAACTGTAGTTGGCATATAATTATCTGCACATGATAGTTCATAGAAGAATAGGGTCATGTTTTCTTCTCACAAAAAGAGATTATTTAAAACATGGAATTGCAAGTGTTAACTCTATTTGAAAATATCGATACAATACTATTTGCATAAGCTGCAGATCACACCAAAAAGAAAGCACAAATTGCAAGTCTGTCTTACTACGTATTACCAGATCTTTTATTACAACACAGAGGTCCAACTGACATCACTGTATAAATGGATCAGTGTGTTAAAGAACAAATAGGATAAATGCAGTCTATATACTATGTAGCACAGGGAAATAAAATAATTTATTTGGTGTAAATGTCAGAAATGGATTTTTTTTTCATTAAAGCGTGTCTGTTCCAAGGGAAAGATGAGTATACAAGCCTTGGACTTATGGAATTATCCCTTTTGAAAGCAATCTTAGAGGGCATCTAGTCAAATATTTCCCCAAGGTACATGTTACTTCTTTATCATCCCTGACAGGTTACCCTTCATTCACCTTGATTTGAATGCTCCTGGTGAGGCATATTTCACTCCGTTCTATCATTTCATTAATGGACAGCTCTAAAGGGTCTCTTAAATGTCTTTCTTATTCTCCTTGTCCTTCTCTGAAACAACAGAGTGTAAATCTGTTCTCATTTCTTTGCGATTATCTATTAACTATTTGAGGTGTTTTATTTTCCTCCTGAGACTTTTCCAGACTAAATATTTCCAATCGTGTCAGTAGTTCTCTATTGAAATGGTTCCTTGCCCCAGTACAATCTGACAACTTTCCTCTGGATACACTTCTGTTTTTCATTGTCCTCCAAAAAGGACAGAGGAGTTGTGATCAGTCCAGAGAGAACCAAGTCCAGTAAAACAATCTTTTATAAACCAGTTCCATGCATTTGTTGATCAAAGAAACACAACATTAGCTTTTTCATCAACTGGGCCACTTATTAGTTCTATTTGAACGACGTGTAGTAGCCTCCTCACCCCCACCATTCTTCTTTTGAAGAATCTACACTTCAGTCAACCAAAGATTTCATTTTTAGGTTACTGCCATGTAGATTTTTTAAATTAGAGCATTAGCGTTATACATAGTAGTTGGGCTCCTCTCAACAAATTCATGCACGAACAGAATTCAGTTTTATTCATGTTCTCTGCCTCTTTCCTTCTCCTCTTCTCTCCCCGCATTTTTCTTTCTCTACTGATCCTCATTTCACTCATCTGTTTATTTATTTGTGATTAGTTCTATCTATTTACACATAAAGCTGAAATGCCCAGTGGTATATTTACATATGAACATAGCATGATTTTTAAAAATTCATTCCGCATTTCTTCCTCTTTCCATTCCCCTCTCTCCCTATATCCTTATTCTATTCTAGTTATCGTCCCATTATTTTTATGATATCTTATGGGCCCCTTCTCCTTTCCTTTATTTTGCTCTAGCAGCCACATGTGAGAGGGAAAAAAAATTGACCCTTGATTTTCTGAGGCTGGTTTATTTCACTGAGCATGATGTTCTCCATTTCCATCCGCTTACCAGCAAATGCTACACTTCATTCTTCTTCATGGCTGGTTAAAACTCCATTGTGTATATATATATATACACAATTTCTTTAACCTTTCGCCTATTGACAGGCATCTGGGTTGATTCCATAATTTGGCTATTGTGAATTGTGCAGCTGTAAATATTGAGGTGGCTGTATCACTGTGGCATGCTGATTTCAGTTCTTTTGGATACATACCAAGCAATGGGATAGCTGGGTCATATGGTGGTTCCATCCCTAGTTTTTGAAGGAATCTCTATACTGCTTTTCAGAGTGTCAAACAATGATTTTTTTATCCCTTTGTTATTGAAGTGGGGTTCCCCCCCCCTTTAAGAAATGTCTAGAATCACCTACTAAAGTATGTCACCTGGTATAGTCAACACTTTAAACATTTTGCAAGAAACAGATACTTAGAATTAGTTCACAACTAGATGAGAACAGGAGAAGGAGAAAAGCTGGGGTCGGATAGTTCATAAAATGAGGGGCAACATCAGCACCATCCCATGAAGACAGTAATGGGGAATTGGGAAGATACCAAAGAGTAGACTCTGCCTACTACAAAACTTCCCTCACTCTTAATACTTTGTACCGTATTTGCTTATTTTTAGTGTAATGATTGCACTTGTCAATTACTTTGTGTTTCAAACACCTAAAACTACAAAATGTCTAAAGATCTTTGGGGAAAAAATGAAATAATGTATACAATTTTTGATTTTACATCTGGGATCAAGACCTGTGTCCACAGTAAATGAGTATTACTTTTCTCATTTATTCTATGCATTTACAGTCAAACTTGGGTTCTTGCACACAGCATATCATTGGGTCTTTTTTTTTTTTTTAATCCTGATGATCCCTGACCTTTAATTGCAATGTTCAGACAGAGCTGTCAGAAAAAATTATAATGTAAGGCATGTATGTATTTTTAACTTTTTCTAGTATTCACATTATAAAACAAAATGTACAACTAATTTCAAGTATATAATTGATTTAACACAATATTTTTAAATATTTAAAAGTAATTGGTATAAAATCATTGTTTAGATATGTTACTTTTTTTTTTTTGGACTAAGTTTTCAAAATCCAGTAGTTCAGACCAATCATTTAAAAAATGTTTACCAGGTACATGTAACTAGGAGCTACCATATTGAATAGCACAGGATGTTGTTTAAACAATTTCTTTTTAATTATCATTGTTAGATTTACTAGTTGTTATTTACCTAGGACTATTCTTTCTTCCTTTCTCTCTCTCTATTGTGGACTTACTTTATCAGTTTTGTGGATTTTTCTTTTATTCCATCTATCCCCACCATTGGCTTATTAGCTAGACCTTATGGTTTTACTTTGTAGTGTTGCTTTGGAATTCATAGAAGACATCTTTAAACTCACCATTGTCTTTCTTTAACTAATATTATACAAGTTTCTGCAAAGCATAAAAGGTTTTATCCTCATGTCTTCCTACTATTTTTTCACACAGACACATAAATAATGCACTACATAATACATTGTTGTTATTGTTTTTCAACTTGACCATATATTTTAAGGAAGTTGGTAAATGAGAAAAAATATTATCCAGATGTTTGCATTTTTAATCACCTTTAAGTTTTTTTTTTGTATGGTGTGAATTTCCACATGATTATTACTTTTATTTCTTCATGAAAAAAGCCATTTAACTTAAGTTCTTTCTCTGATGGATTATTTTCTCAATTTTGCTTATTAATAAAGACTTTGATTTCTCTTTCATTTTTGAAGTGTATTTTTGCTAGATACAGTGCTTATACCTTGATAGATTTTTAAATTTTTCTTTCAATATTTTGAAGATGTCATTCCACTTTCTTCTGCACATCTCTGAATAGAAATCTGCAATCATTCTATCATTATCCCTCTAAATGAAAGCTTTCTTTGAGTACTTTTGAGATTTTTATCTTTATCAAGCATTTTTATCAACTTGGTTATAGTGTGCCTACGTGTGCTTTTCTTTGTGTTTCTTTTGCATAGGACCTTATTAAGGTTGCTGGATTTGGGGTCATAGAACATTATCAAATTTAGAAAATGTTCTATCATTATTTCTATTATTGTCTATCTTCCCCCATAGAACCTACATTTATTTCTGTTAGTAAAAATCCATTGGCTGAATGGAACCCTAAAATATATAGGAGTCTGATTTAAAAAAAATGGCTAACAAAGTGTAAAATAAAGAACCAGGGAAGAAAAAAAAGTGTTCTTGTCTTCATATTTAGAATTTAGGCCTTTATTTTTAAGTTAGAAAGGAAATGGGAGGACAATGTTTTATTTTACATCTTCATGGAAATAAAATAAGCAAAGCCATATTGCGCCATTTTGAGACTTTTTGTATTATTGACCTTGCGTTACTGTTTGTCTTTATTCTGTCCTTTGCACTTTACTATAGGCCTGAGAAACACTTGTGTTGGAAAACAAAAATGAATGCACTTTCAGTCTGCATTATGGAATGACCTTGGGAGTTGACCTGATTGAGGACAAAAGTGGAAATGCTTCTAGTGGTCTCAGGAAGACATAAAGAGAGCAGCGGTTGGTGACATGATGACATTAGCAGAAGTGTGCTGGACAGTGACTGACCTCACCCTTGAGGCAAGAGCCCAGCCCTCGTCACATCAGCCTTGGTTGTTAAGCCTGAGGATTGGAAGACTTAAACACCGATCCCTGTTTGCTGTCTTTTCACAATGCTGTGTCCTTGGACAGTCCTTTTTTCCTTCCTCTCCCTTATATGATGTGCCAGTGCCTGCTATGGTGGATGCCCATAGCCAGCTTTGTTCTGGGAAATTTTACTGATGGTGTGGTGATGAGAGTGGCTAAAGTTTTAATTTGTTGGTAACAGAGATGGTACTTTACTCTGAACATTTCCAATTATTACACCTTATAGAGATAAGAAACTGGTTTAGAATATATGCAGGGAGATTGAGGCATTAGTAATTGTCATCTCTACAAGCCCAGTAGCTATCACTGATATGGCAGACGGACGCCCATAGGTGGCACAATCTCTTCCTCTTGTACAGTCCCTTCCTTTGGAGTGTGAATGGGACCTGTGACTTGCTTCTTATCAGTGAACTATGACAAAGTTGATGGGGGTGAATGTGACTGTGTATATGATTCTGTGACATTGATTTCAATGACCATGCTGACAGTTTCTCTCTCCCTTCCTGGCTTTGAAGAAGGAAGCTGTCTTGTGAGCTGGCTGTGTAGGGTGAAGAAGTGAGAGGGATCTTAGTTCTACCACTGCCAGGAAACAAATTCTGCTAATGAAAGTAGACACCTCCCCATCTGAGCCTCAGGTGAGATGCCGCTCTGGTCTATACCTTGACTGCAAACCTGTGAAACCATAAGATGAGTGCCAGTAAAGTGTGTCCAGATTTGTGACCCACAGAATCTGTGAGATGATAAACATTATAGTTTGTTTTCATTAAAAATACTTTAAATTGATATATAGTCATTGTATATATTGATGGAGTACAGTGTGATAATTCAGTACATGTGATGATCACATTAGAGTCATTAGCATTTCCATCTCCTTAAATATTTATTATTTGTTTGTGTTGGGAACCTTCAAAAGCCTCTCTTCTAGTTCTTGATAAAATATGTAGTAAATTCTTGTGAACTAGAGTTGCCCTAAGGGGCTGAGGAACACTGAATTTTGTTGAACACCATTTGCTATAGAACACTGTAATAAACACAACATTATATTTTGGTACCTATTTTTCAACCTCTATTTCCCCGCTTCCTAACCTCTAGTGGCCACTATTTTACTTCTAATTCTATGAAATAAACTTTTTTTTTTTAGCTTCTATGTTTGAATGAGATCATGTAGTATTTGTCTTTCTGTCCCTAACATATTGCCTAATATAATGTTCTTCAATTCCACCTATGTTGTGTGTTTCAAGTTGCTACTTTGAGGCAATTTGTTATGCAGCAACATAAAACCAATATAGTTACTGACATCATTTTCTTAGGAACAAACTTCTAGACAATTTAAGTAATGGGTTCAAGTTCCTGTGGTTAATGAGTGGCTTGGACCCAAGCAGTCCCAGGAAGAGCTAAATATTTTAACCACCAATATAGGCTGTTCCTCAAAACTAGTTATTAGAAAAGCAGAGGCATTGGTTCATTTTCAAAGAATTAGAAAGATTATTTACTTTTCTAATAATATATAAACTTTAGGACTTGATATTGAACAGATTTTGATCAGCCTTGAATTCTTTTGTATCTACTTATTCATGAGGGTGAGCATTTTAAATTTGTAACATTAGTTTCTTTATTTTGTTTCCATAGGACATTACCCATGATAGGACTCAGTAATGCTAAAAAACTGCATTTTTAAAGATACTAGTTGGATAATGAAATGAAAGCCATTACCAAATGTAACTGCCAGATGTTTTAGAATGAATTGCCTCTAATCACACAAGGAATAAAATTCCTAAAGTGTTTACACAGTACAGAAGCATGTCCTAAAAGCCTTCAGTAGATCCCCACTGCACACAGAAATAAGTGCAATTTCCTAGCTTTATTTTCTACTTCTCAACATCATAGCCCTCTACTCCTACTAATGGTTTCAAATGGTTTTTACTTCTACCCCCACTGCATCCAAATGAAATATCTTCCTCTTCCTCATTGCCTCTATAATGTTAACTCATCCTTTCATGGAGAATTCAAATTCTACTACATTGGTCAAATTTTATCATGAAACACTTGTCTTTTCTGTATCCACATTGCTATTTATTGTCTGCATAAATTCATCATTTACTTTCTAGAATTATCAATATTCATTCAACTCCTTAAAAATTTATGGAATGTGAGGTATTATACCAGGCTTTGGAGAGAAAACAGAGCCCCTGACTTGGAAAATGTAGTTTCTCAATTGAATAATAGCTATTTGAATGACAAGTACCTCTCTAAGACCCCAAATAAATGTATGAAGCCTAAATTATGCTTTCAGAAAGGGAAGTCTTTCAAAGTTTCATGGGAGAGTAAAGATATGTTTGAAAATTAAACTTTAAATTTTAAACAAAAATTAACACATTTTCTTTCAAATAGAGAAACTGGTCCCAGGCTCTGAAGCTATGCTTGTAAGGTCAGCATCCTCCTCAGAGTGAACAAAATGGAAAAGTGAATTACTTGATACGGGAACACAAAATTTGTAACCAACAGGTTATGGTTGAGGCAGAAAATGTCATTTGAGATGATGAATTGTGGAAAGAAAACATGCTTCTTTATTATAAGTGATAAAAGTGAAAGAGGGAAGATTCATTATCAAAGTACTCCAGACTTCTGAAGTGTGTGTGTGTGTGTGTGTGTGTGTGTGTGTGTGTTTATGTGTGTGTGTGTGTTTATTTCTCATTCACAGAAGAGAATGAGAAGGAAACCAAAAGGGTACACCACACAATAAAAAAAAGGATACACTGCAAATGAATGAAAAAACAAACAATAAAACAAAATAAGCCAGTGATAGAGGAAATGAGAAACAAAAATAGTATAAAATATACAGAAAACAAATTGCAAAATGGAAGAAGTCCTTCTTTATCAGTAATTGCTTTAAATGTAAATGAATTAAACTCTCCAATCAAAAGGAGATATGGGAAAAATGAATTGAAGAAAATACATGATCCAACTATATGCTACTGAAAAGAGAATCATATTATATATGAAGATTCAAAACGGTGAAAAGTGAAAGGATGAAAATATTTCAATCAAACAGTACCCGAAAGAGAGCTGAGGCCTCATCCCAACAGTGGTGGTGCTTTGGTTTGGATGCATTTGTCCCCTCCAAAATTTATGTTGAAACTTAATCCCCAATGCAACAATATTTGGAGGTATGGCCTTTGTAAGGTGATTAAGTCATGAGGGGTCTGTCCTCATCAGTGGGTGCCTTTATAAAAGGGTCTGACTGAAGAAGCTTATATCCTCGCTCTCTGCCTTCCTCTGTATGTGCACACAGCATTTCTCCTCTCCAGAGGACTCAGCATCAAGGCACCATTTGGAAGCAGAGAGCAGCCCTCACCAGCCCCTAGACCTGACGTAGCCTTGATACTATACTTCCCAGACTCTAGTACGGTAAGACATATATCTCAAATCAATAATCCATATTTACCCCTTAAGGAATCAGAAAAAGAATAACAAATGCATGACAGCAATAATGTATTGGGAGAGGCATATATCAATTTATTCAATCACTTTGAGAAATCTCATCTTCTCTAATGACTACAATGATTGCTTAAACTCTCGCATCACCAAAATCCAGCTTGAGATCTATTCCATCTTTAATTCTCTATATAAAAATTCTACTTGGATGTGTCATCAATCACTGCAGGTTAGATCAGTGGCTGGCAAACACCACAGTCTATTTTGTGTGATACTTGAGATAAGATTGGATTTTACGTTTAAAAGATTGTTAAAAACAAACAACAAACAAGCCAAATGAAAGAAGTGCATGTACCAGAGAGTGTCTTCAGTGTGGTTGTGAAAAATTAATATTATGAGACATCTGTATTCTTTTTGCCCATAATGAAAATGAAAGCAGACGCTAATTAATCCCTTGCTACCAGGCTCTATACTTTAAAATGCCCTATCTTATCTTCACAACAACCCTATGAAGTTATCATTCCTATTTTATAGTGAATAAAGTGAGATCCTTGTCCATTTCCACTCCCAGCGTGTAGGACAAGTTTTGAGGTCAATCACTCTGCTCAAGAGCTCATAATATTGCCAGCAGGCTTTGCTGCTAATGTATTATCTTTGTGCCTGGTTCTCAAACTTGAGTGTGCATCAGCATCCCGCAGAAGATGTGCTGAAACACAGATTGAGGGGCCATGACCCAAAGTTTCTGATTCGGTAGGTTTGCAGTAGGTCTGAGAATCTTAGTTTCCATCAAGTTCCAGGGGATGCTGATGCTCCTGGTCTGAGTGCCATATGTTGAGAAAAGCTGCTCTAAAAGATGGTTTTTGGGGAGAAAGAGAGTGCTACTTCAGGTCAGTGATTTGCCCTTAGAATTCTTACTCAGGTATCTGTGTAGTCATTGTAACCCTCCTAGGCCTCCAGCTAACTATAAACCAGGCGAGACAACCACACTTCACTTCTTCATCCCCCTTTTTAAGTTCTGGCAACTCTACTCCCCCAACCCTGAATTCCATTACCAAGTCACCCTTAAAAGTTGAAGCATGCATTATCTGATATAAGGGGGGCATTTCTCTTACTCTCCCTACTCCTCTCCCACAGCGCCTATTGCTTCTCTTTTCCAGGGGTGATGAGGCCTCATCTCAACAGCGGCCCCCAGGTTACTTTTGTAATAATGTACTTGAAATGAGTTGGCAAAAAGCTTTTCTTTCTGGTTTCTACCCTTTTTCTAGCTCCACTGGTTACTCTGATACCTTGTCACCCACTTTTTTCATTTCTTCTGTCTTCTGGGAAAGAAAGAAGTAATATCAAAAAGATTTATTGAGCTCACCTCTGCATGTTGTCACCTTCACCTCTGGAAATTTTGAAACCATTTCCTAACTGTGCTGCTTAAGGAACACCATCCTTTTTGTTGAGTGGATCCTTTGCTCACATGATGAACAGATTGACTACAAAGCAGTTTCAGTATAGACACTCAGGCATAGACAAGTTTTCCTTTTAAGACTCATGATACCAGGTATGGTAGGGTGAAAACTTGTGGTGCCACCTACTTGGGAGACTGAGGCAGGAGGATTATTGGAGCCCAGTAGTTTGAGGTCAGCCTCGGCAATATAATGAAATCCCTTTAAAAATAAAATAAAGGACTGGTAAATATTGCATGATCCAGCAAACAGTTACCATAGACTGAATATTTCTTGTGGGCTGGCCTATATGCTCAGTGGGCTTTTCAAGACTTTTGTAATTGAATTCTCAGAACTAACTACCCATAAGATAAGAACTGATACTATGCCAAATGTACAGATGAAGAAAACAAGGATTAGAAAGGTTAAGTAACCAAGGTCCAACAACTAAGTAGTAAAGCAAAGATTAAACCCAATTAAAACTCAAATACTTTTATTCCAGAACCTTCTACTACTCCCTCCCCTTTTCTTGCCTGCCCTTTTATCATCAAATTAACACAATTCACATTAACTACACACTGTCTTAAAACCACCTTCTCTTTTTCTTGCCATTTCCATTCCTCTGAAGGAAGTAAGGGCTAGGGTTAGGGTTAGGATTAGGGTTAGGGTTAGGAAGCCTCTGAAGGCTTCATTTGGTCATGACAAGGAAATTGCTAATTTTTTTGTTGCCTTCAAGTTTCTTGTAGGCCACATGGGCCAGAGGCCTTTGGTATTCTTGCAGCACTTCTTGTTTGTTTGTTTGTTGCTCTGCAAATCCTGTTTACTGGTGCATCTTTATACAGGGAAGAGAGGGAATCCACCCTGACTTTCTACAAGGGCCTTTAGTTTCAAATTCAAGTTGAAGCTACATTTCTCTGAAAGTCATATATTTGAAAGAAGGAGCTTGGGTATTTTCATTGTTATTTGTTTTCTGTTTCCCAGAGATCTAGATTCGTGTTTTGGAAATGTTAGCAATAAAATCAAACCAACCGGAAAGGATACTAAACACTCTGAAAAGACAAGAACCAGGGAAAATTTAATAACTCCTTTCTGTGGGGAGTTATTGCCCAGTTTTCTTGATTATGTTTGATTTCAAATTTCAAAAGCCATCATAATTTGCTCTTTTTATTTTCCACATTTCCATCTATGGCACATGACCCTCATTTGGATGAAAAAATGAGGTTCATTCCGTGTTCCTTTGAACAATCCCCTTTCTGACACTATAGAAGAAAAATGAAGAAAAAAAAATTACAATCAAAACTGAGAACATACGCAAAATAATTTTATATGAGCTTGTATTCCCAAATTATCATAAATCAGAAGATAATCACTATCCTTACTTCTGGCAATATAATTTAGTTTTGACTGTTTTGAGCTCTCTATAATTTGAATTTATAGTTCTTCTGCATCTGACTCCTCTCAATCTATAGTATATTTATAAGATGTTTCCAAGTTGTTATGTTGTAGTGATTCATTCACTTTTTATTACCTTATAGAATTTTTTGATAATTATATCATCATCTGCTTATTTGATCTTATTACAGTTTAGATGTGAATAGTTCCCCCAAAGCTCATGTGTGAGACAATGTAAGAAAGTTCAGAGGTGAAATGATTGGGTTGTGAGAACCTTAACCCAATCAGTGCATTAATCTGTTAATAGGGATTAACTGGGTGATAACTATTGGCAGGAAGGATGTGGCTGGAGGAGATAGGTCAATGGAGACATACCTTTGGGGTTTGCATTTTTTTTTCCCTGGTAAATAGAGCACATTCCCCGCCCCCTTCCTGATACCTAGTCCTGAGCTGCTTTCCTCCACCATACCCTTTCACCTTGATGTTCTACCTTAACTTGGGCCCAGGGCAAGGGAGTTGGCCATCCATGGACTGAGACCTCTGAAACCAGGAACGCTACATAAACTTATCCTCCTAAAATTGTTCTTGTCAGGTCTTTTGATCACAGTGGTGAAAAAACTGACTAAATCAGATCTCTTGTTGTTTGATGTTATAGATGTTCCTGTTTGAGGCACGTGCTAGCAATGCTACCATGAACACTGTTTTACGAGTCCTTGATGCAGTAGACATGATGAGTGGAATCAGTGGGTAGAGAGAATCTGTGTATCCCACATTATGAAATAATATCAAACTCTTTTACAAAATGAGTAGACCAATTTATACCCCCACAAGTAGTGTATGAGGATTCCTATTTTGTTCCAAAAATTGGTGTCATCACTTGATGTCTGAAGGGATCCTGGCTCCTAATGCCTCTGCTTTATGAAGCTTCTTCCTGCAAGACTTACAGGGAGTCCAGCCTTTTTAGGGGTCCTTCTTCCAAGTAATTTCAGAGTCTCTCCAGAGAAACATGTCTATAGACCTCTCGAGGGTGTCGACTAGGACAACCTCTTGTTGCTTTACCTCCTGCAGGTCACTTCTTGCCCATGTATGTCCTCAAGGCCCTGCTGAGGAACCACCATGAATGGGAACCTTCCAATGGGGGACTTGGGAGTACCTTGCAAGAGATAGGTTTAGGGGGGATAATGAGTAAGTGAGGTATTCTAGAAGCTGTGATAGACATTATCCAGACAAATATTTTCAGCAAAGCTGAATGAAGCAACTGGAGGTGAACACTCAAGGTGATCAGCACTGGGGAAGTGGAGAAGTATCTTCCAGCTGATTTGCTGGGGACACAACCTTCCACCTCACTTAGGTCCTTTGACTCATTTAGGCTCTTCTGGCTATGGACATCCCTCTTCTATGTTCCCACTGAAGTTGGGAAAGAGGGGATCTAGCTTTGGGCCCAGCCTTTCTGCTCAGGCCCTCCTTGGGCTGTGTTCCACCCGCAGGTGTTAAGATAGTGTGTAGTTGTGTGAATTGTGGGACTATGATGATAACTGGGCAGGCAAATAAATGGGAAGCAGTAGAAAGGCAAGCAGATCTCAAGGTCAAGGAGACACAACACACGTCTACACACCATTTTCCAGCTCCTCAGAATCCCATGGTCAAAGAGTCCCAAGCCCACTTTCAAAACATGTGTGGACTTCATCCCTGGGTCTCTTGTCCTTAGGCAAATATGACCTATGAGTGTACCTTTAGGCCCAGCAGCAAAGGGGCAGCTACTGGGGAGTATGGATACTGTCTGGGATATGAGGGCTAGGGTGTCCCCAAGCATGTGTGCAAGTCCTTTTCTCCTTAGAGACTGAGCTTGGGGTGAGAAGAGAGGGTGAAGGAGCTAGGAACCTGGATCCACTCTCTCTGTACTGCCATTGTTAGTAAAATTCTAAGGAATTTGAGAGCTTTGGATTCAATTCTGACCAGGGAGATCATTGTAGATTTTCTGATTTAGTCAAAGAAATGTCTTAGATTATAAAATGAAGAATTGCCTACCTTTTTAATGACTTGGATAAATCAAGATGAAACAAACCCCTATTTCCAGGAATCTTTCCCAGATAACACTTTACAATAAATACCCTAAAGTCCAGTTTTCATTACTCTGTGCTACTGACAGTTGGAGAAAATCCTTGTGCTAATTTTCAGAAAGAAGCTAAAGGGAAAATGTGGAACATTTATATAAATGAAATTTTGTCCCTGCAATCTAATATAGCTCTGAAAATAAGTAATTGCCCACCAGCTCCAGGCACTTAAGATAAAAGAAAACATCAACAAAGTGATATAACATATATATCAATTTTTGCCTTAAAATAATGAAGGCAGAATTCATCCCAATACGGGGACCACATTGAACACGGATGGCTTTCTCTTTGTGGGAAGGAAAGGTGGCTCAGGGTGGGTGGGGCCCATGGAATTCTAATGATCCAGGTCAGCCTGTGAAGGAGGAAATATGTGAGGACATAAAAAGGGATATCAAGCTGAGGATGGTCAGGGAATGGAAGAAGAAATCCCACAAAGTGAGACTTCCAAGAGTAGTGAGGATGGCTTAGAGGGATCTGTGACTGAGGTTGAATTTCAAATTATTTCCTATTCTTTGTGATGTTACTTACCTGCCTTTGCCCTAGACAATTTTAAATAAACTATATGTGCGTAAAACGGTCTCATGTAAGTAGTATCTGTGAGAATCCAGAAGGGGGAATTCTGCTTATTTAGATCAATCTAAAATGAAAAGCAAGCATCAATCACAAGAGGAGAAACAAACATGAAGGAGATAAGCCTACAGAGGCAAGAAATGAGAACAAGGTATGCTGTGGAGATGCGTAATGTCCTCTAGAATTCCTGGGAGCTGTGATGAAGGTGCCATTTCTCCTCATTTGTGGCACAGGTGCTGAGCTCTTTCCTTCAACATTTCATGCCTCTGTAAGGCTGGAGGATCTGGGGACATCCGTATGCTGGCCCCTGAGCCATCTTTACAAACTTCACCTGTCTTTATTTTGCAGAAGGACCTTTTACAGAAGGCAGGATGTAGATTAGAAATTATTTCACTCATTATGGAACAGGAGATTTCAACATGAATAGGTTCATGGAGTCATAGACATGATGTATTAGGCATGAACTTCAGCCTAGCAGTATTACATCTCCTTTGTTCTCAGCATCACGCCTGTGCCATGGGAGACTCAAGGGATTTGTGTCAGACTGAGTTCCTGCACTACCGGAGGTAACGTGAGTGAGTCACATGAGCATTAGGAAGTTTGGGTTCTTAGGCGTGTGCTGTAAAGACAGCCAGAGTGCAGAGAGAGGAAAGGACGGCTGAGTTGCCAACATGCAGAGAGGTAGAGCTGGCTGTGAGGGAGGGCCAGGTAGAAGGCTGGGAGGAGGTGCTGTTCTGGGTACGGGCACAGGTGCAAAATTTCAGTATGGCATGAGTGCCGCAGTCTGGCTGGGCAAAGTAACCGGGAGGTGACAAGCAACTTGAAGGTTGAAGCGGGAACTACTTTATTGTGGGGAAACTGAGCGGGAACTCAAGGTAGCGGGCACCCAAGGTAGCAGGAGCCGCTTTATTGCGGTACAGCAGAGGTATATATACCTTACTGATTCCACACAGCTTGTCTCAATTAGCATCATCTAGAGACAGCAGTCAGCCAATAAGGAATCCTCATCATCTTAATGGCTCGGTGGCGTTGCCTCACAAACCACTTCTCCTGGCAAACTGCCAGGCGCCATCTTGACTTGGTTGCGGCCCTCAACACATGAGGAGCACCCTGTGGACTATGAAATGAGTGAATCAAAGGTTCCTCCTGGGGTGGAGAGTGGGGGGACATCCTGAGATGCCACTGCTTATAGAGCAGGGGAGACAATGAGAGTCTATAAGAAGCGATGAGGAGTTGCTATTTATTATTGAGAGACATTTAATAAAAGGCATCTTAGAGAGAGGGTCTGACAGCAGGCTATAGGATGTCCCCATAAATGGGAACTAAGGACAGGAAGGAAAGAGTGGTCTAAATCCAGACATGATTGACAAGCGACCGGACCAAGTTAGTGGTGTAACTGGAGGAGCCCAGGAGATGATCCCCATTTGTAGCCCAGCTCTGTTTAGCATTATACTGAAACGGGAGTTTTGAGATAAAACTGGGCTCACTGCTTCTGCTGGCAGGTGGGGTCTGCACAAACCGCAGGCCTCTGCAGACAGGAAGAGTTACAGCTGTGTATGGCTGGCCATGCCCTCCAGGTACAGCAGACCCCAGCAGCTCACCATCGATTTCTCCTTCTCTCAGGGTTCTTGTCTCATGAACTCAAAGAATGAAATCCACAGACCAGGATGAATGAGTGTTTTAGTCAGCTTTTTCGTTGCTGAGACTGAAGGACCTGACCAGAACAATTACAGAGGAGGAAAGGTTTATTTGAGGGCTCAAGGTTTCAGAGGTCTCAGTCCATAGAAGGCTGCCTCCATTCCTCAGGGCTTGAGGTGAAGCAGAACATCATGGCTGAGTGAGAGGTGGAGGGAAGCAGCTCACAGAGAGACTCCACCAGATACAAATATATATACCAAAGCCACATCCTAATTCCCACCTCCTCCAGCCACACCCCACCACTTCAGTTACCACTCAGTTAATCCCTATCAGGAGACTAATTCACTGGTTGGGTTAAGACTCTCACAATCCAATCATTTCTCCAATGAAACTTCTTGCATTGGCTTTCACATGAGCCTTGGGGGACACCTCATATCCAAACCATAAGAGTGAGTGTGAGGGTAAGATTCACTGAAGAATACAGACAGGAATAAAATTCTTGCAATGCAAGAGGAGACCCCCAGCAGGTTTTCTCCATCTGAGTGTGCTAGTCTAGGGATTTATGTAGCACTTGGTTTACTGCTATTGGTCTAATCTTGTGCTAATTAGGGTTTGGAAATGTACTAATGCTGTTGGTCCAAATTTATGCTAATTAGGGCTCAGGGACATATTAAGTCCATTGGTCAATTCTTGAGTCCCAACTTTCATTTGCTGTTCCCCAGGCCTGCCACACAGGTGTGGCAGTCTCCATGCATGGCCTTAATTGCCACATACACTCCAACTCACCGGGCTGCTGCTTCTCAGCACAGACAAGTAGGCTGGCTGCACAGCTTGGCAGCTGGGGAACCATATCAATTTCTTTTAAAATGTCTTTCCTGAGACAGAAATGTAATATTTTATACACACCCATCACTGTCATCCTATACTCATCTTTTGTGTGTGCATGGTATTGGGGATTTAACCCAGGGGTGCTGCTCTACCACTGAGCTACATCCCCAGTCCTTTTTGAATTTTTTTTTTCAATTTTGGAGACAAGGTCTCACTAAGTGGCTGAGGCTGGTCTCTAAATTGTGATCCTCTTTCCTCAGCCTCCCAAGTTATAAGGATTACAGGTGTGCACCACCATACCAGGCTCAACATATATTTTAAACTTTCTTCAACTTGAATGAATTCTTCATTCAACTTTATAATAGAAACCCCCCTCTAAAACTTTTTACTTTCTGTTTTTGGTAACTTTTCTGTTCATGCATTCTTAGAAACTTGAGAGAGCCAATTTATTTCCTAGAACTCTGAAACATGATAGACACTTGGTAGAAGTGAAGATTAAACCCATTATTATTTTACTTTCATGGTTTCGAATATGTGGTACAAGATGAAGATGGTGCACAGTTAATAATAGCAGGTGCTCTGCTGAACATAACTCTGGGCTTCCAGGGCTGGTCACTGTTGAGGTTTTGCAATGATATTTAAAATTTGATGAATGGATACAAAATGTATAACTGGTGTTGTCTAAGTGATTTTCTGGCATAATTTATGCTCCTACTGTGAAACTCCAATAAACCAATAAATCTACGCTGATGTCAAGGAAATCCCAGACTTAGTAAAGGGCCTCAGTGAATTTATGATCTCTGTATTTCTGACCCCTTTCTCACATTTTGGAGATTTGTCCCCCTTTAACTCTATCCTGCAAGATGTGCAAGCTCAAATTGCCTCACAAACCTTCAGCATTAATCCTGAGACTAATCTCAGCATTTGAAAAGGCTAAGATGTCAGAACTTTTTTTAAAAAATGGGACTTTGCTGTCTGTTTTATTAATCACTCATTATGTACCCAGAGATAAGTGCAACATTAATCAGAAATTCAGGGAAGCATTTTCCATGTTGATTTAAGTAGGTTTCTGGGGTTACTTTTTAAAAACCATAAAACATGTGCTCATTATTCTGCATAGACTAAGTTACTAAAAGGTTACTTCTCATTTTCAGAGCTTATAATGCAAAGTATAATTTTCGTTTTTAATTTAAAAGGGGTTAGGAAACATAGAAGCTACTTTGTAAGAAAAAGGCTTTATTATACTTGTATGAAATCGTGTTTTTTTTTAATTTTTATTGTTGGTTGTTCAGAACATTACATAGTTCTTGATATATCATATTTCATACTTTGATTCAAGTGGGTTATGAACTCCCATTTTTACCCCGTATACAGATTGCAGAATCACCTCAGTTACACATCCATTGATTTACATATTGCCATACTAGTGTCTGTTGTATTCTGCTGCCTTTCCTATCCTCTACTATCCCCCCTCCCCTCCCCTCCCCTCTTCTCTCTCTACCCCCTCTACTGTCATTCATTTCTCCCCCTTGTATAATTTTCCCCTTTCCCCTCACTTCCTCTTGTATGAAATTTTGTATAACCCTGAGGGTCTCCTTCCATTTCCATGCAATTTCCCTTCTCTCTCCCTTTCCCCCCCACCTCTCATCCCTGTTTAATGTTAATCTTCTTCTCATGCTCTTTGTCCCTACTCTGTTCTTAGTTACTCTCCTTATATCAAAGAAGACATTTGGCATTTGTTTTTTAGGCATTGGCTAGCTTCACTTAGCATAATCTGCTCTAATGCCATCCATTTCCCTGCAAATTCTATGATTTTGTCATTTTTTAATGCAGAGTAATACTCCATTGTGTATAAATGCCACATTTTTTTTATCCATTCGTCTATTGAAGGGCATCTAGGTTGGTTCCACAGTCTTGCTATTGTGAATTGTGCTGCTATGAACATCGATGTAGCAGTGTCCCTGTAGCATGCTCTTTTTAGGACTTTAGGGAATAGACCGAGAAGGGGAATAGCTGGGTCAAATGGTGGTTCCATTCCCAGCTTTCCAAGAAATCTCCATACTGCTTTCCAAATTGGCTGCACCAATTTGCAGTCCCACCAGCAATGTACAAGTGTACCCTTTTCCCCCACATCCTCGCCAGCACTTGTTGTTGTTTGACTTCATAATGGCTGACAATCTTACTGGAGTGAGATGGTATCTTAGGATGGTTTTGATTTGCATTTCTCTGACTGCTAGAGATGGTGAGCATTTTTTCATGTACTTGTTGATTGATTGTATGTCCTCCTCTGAGAAGTGTCTGTTCAGGTCCTTGGCCCATTTGTTGATTGGGTTATTTGTTATCTTATTGTCTAATTTTTTGAGTTCTTTGTATACTCTGGATATTAGGGCTCTATCTGAAGTGTGAGGAGTAAAGATTGGTTCCCAGGATGTAGGCTCCCTATTTACCTCTCTTATTGTATCTTTTGCTGAGAAAAAACTTTTTAGTTTGAGTAAGTCATATTTGTTGATTCTAGTTATTAACTCTTGTGCTATGGGTGTCCTATTGAGGAATTTGGAGCCTGACCCCACAGTATGTAGATCGTAGCCAACTTTTTCTTCTATCAGACGGCATGTCTCTGATTTGATATCAAGCTCCTTGATCCATTTTGAGTTAACTTTTGTGCATGGCGAGAGAAAGGGATTCAGTTTCATTTTGTTGCATATGGATTTCCAGTTTTCCCAGCACCATTTGTTGAAGATGCTATCCTTCCTCCATTGCATGCTTTTAGCCTCTTTATCAAATATAAGGTAGTTGTAGTTTTGTGGATTGGTTTCTGTGTCCTCTATTCTGTACCATTGGTCCACCCGCCTGTTTTGGTACCAGTACCATGCTGTTTTTGTTACTATTGCTCTGTAGTATAGTTTGAAGTCTGGTATCGCTATACCGCCTGATTCACACTTCCTGCTTAGCATTGTTTTTGCTATTCTGGGTCTTTTATTTTTCCATATGAATTTCATGATTGCTTTCTCTATTTCTACAAGAAATGCCATTGGGATTTTGATTGGCATTGCATTAAACCTATAGAGAACTTTTGGTAATATCACCATTTTGATGATGTTAGTTCTGCCTATCCATGAACAGAGTATATTTTTCCATCTTCTAAGATCTTCTTCTATTTCTCTCTTTAGGGTTCTGTAGTTTTCATTGTATAAGTCTTTCACCTCTTTTGTTAGGTTGATTCCCAAATATTTTATTTTTTTGAGGATATTGTGAATGGATTGGTTGTCCTCATTTCCATTTCAGAGGATTTGTCGCTGATATACAGGAATGCCTTTGATTTATGCGTGTTGATTTTATAGCCTGCCACTTTGCTGAATTCATTTATTAGCTCTAATAGTTTCTTTGTAGACCCTTTTGGGTCTGCTAGGTATAGAATCATGTCACCTGCAAATAGTGATAATTTAAGTTCTTCTTTTCCTATTTTGATGCCTTTAATTTCTTTCATCTGTCTAATTGCTCTGGCCAGTGTTTCGAGAACTATGTTGAACAGAAGTGGTGAGAGAGGGCATCCCTGTCTTGTTCCAGATTTTAGAGGGAATGCCTTCAATTTTTCTCCATTCAGAATGATGCTAGCCTGAGGCTTAGCATAGATTGCTTTTACAATATTGAGGTATGTTCCTGTTATCCCTAGTTTTTCTAGAGTTTTGAACATAAAGCGATGCTGTACTTTGTCGAATGCTTTTTCCGCATCTATCGAGATGATCATATGGTTCTTATTTTTAAGTCTATTGATGTGGTGAATAACATTTATTGATTTCGGTATATTAAACCAGCCTTGCATCCCAGGGATGAATCCTACTTGATCATGGTGCACAATTTTTTTGATATGTTTTTGTATCTGATTCGCCAGAATTTTATTGAGGATTTTTGCATCTAGGTTCATTAGAGATATTGGTCTGTAGTTTTCTTTCTTTGAAGTGTCTTTGTCTGGTTTAGGAATCAGGGTGATGTTGGCCTTGTAGAATGAATTTGGAAGTTCTCCCTCTTTTTCTATTTCCTGAAATAGCTTGAATAGTATTGGTATTACTTCTTCTTTAAAGGTTTTGTAAAACTCTGCTGTATACCCATCCGGTCCTGGGCTTTTCTTAGTTGGTAGTCTTTTGATGGTTTCTTCTATTTCCTCAATTGATATTGGTCTGTTTAGGTTGTCTATATCTTCCTGACTCAATCTGGGCAGATCATATACCTTAAGAAATTTATTGATGCCTTCACTATCTTCTATTTTATTGGAGTATAAGGATTCAAAATAATTTCTGATTATCTTCTGTATTTCTGAAGTGTCCGTTGTGATATTGCCTTTTTCATCCCGTATGCTAGTAATTTGAGTTCTCTCTCTTCTTTTCTTCATTAGCATGGCTAAGGGTCTGTCGATTTTATTTATTTTTTCAAAGAACCAACTTTTAGTTTTGTCAATTTTTTCAATTGTTTCTTTTGTTTCGATTTCATTAATTTCAGCTCTGATTTTAATTATTTCTTGCCTTCTACTTCTTTTGCTGTTGTTTTGCTCTTCTTTTCTAGGATTTTGAGATGAAGTATGAGATCATTTATTTGTTGGTTTTTTCTTTTTTTAAGGAATGAACTCCAAGCAATGAATTTTCCTCTTAGAACTGCTTTCAATGTGTCCCATAGATTCCGATATGTTGTGTCTGTGTTTTCATTTATCTCTAAGAATTTTTTTAATTTCCTTCTTGATGTCTTCTATAACCCATTGATCATTCAGTAACCTATTGTTCATTCTCCAAGTGATGCATGATTTTTCCTTCCTTCTTTTATCGTTGATTTTCAGTTTCATTCCATTATGATCAGATAAGATGCATGGTATTATCTCTACTCCTTTATATTGTCTAAGAGTTGCCCTGTGACATAATATATGATCTATTTTTGAGAAGGATCCATGTGCTGCTGAGAAAAAAGTGTAACTGCTTGATGTTGGGTGGTATATTCTATATATGTCAATTAAGTCTAGGTTATTAATTGTGTTATTGAGTTCTATAGTTTTCTTATTCAACTTTTGTTTGGAAGATCTGTCCAGTGGCGAGAGAGGTGTGTTGAAGTCTCCCATGAATATTGTATGGTGGTCTATTAGACTCTTGAACTTGAGAAGAGTTTGTTTGATGAACATAGCTGCACCATTGTTTGGGGCATATATATTTATGATTGTTATGTCTTGTTGGTGTATGGTTCCCTTGAGCAGTATGTAGTGTCCCTCTTTATCCCTTTTGATTAACTTTGGCTTGAAATCTATTTTATTTGATATGAGTATGGACACTCCTGCTTGTTTCCGAAGTCCATATGAGTGATATGATTTTTCCCAACCTTTCACCTTCAGTCTATGTATGTCTTTTCCTATCAAATGCGTCTCCTGTAGGCAGCATATTGTTGGGTCTTGTGTTGTGATCCATTCTACTAGCCTGTGTCTCTTAATTGGTGAGTTTAAGCCATTAACATTTAGGGTTATTATTGAGATATGGGTTGT
Source organism: Marmota flaviventris (assembly GCF_047511675.1). Taxonomy (NCBI): domain Eukaryota; kingdom Metazoa; phylum Chordata; class Mammalia; order Rodentia; family Sciuridae; genus Marmota; species Marmota flaviventris. The sequence continues at coordinate 140,352,951 of NC_092501.1, read as the reverse complement.
TCTCCCAGCCATATTTGTTTATTTCTGTTACTAAACATGGTTTGTTTTCCTCTTTGATTATTTTCCCCCCTTTACTGTCCTACCTCCCACTGTTGGTTTTCATTGTTATTTTCCATTTCCTCTTCCTGTAATGTTTTGCCGAGGATGTTTTGAAGAGATGGTTTTCTAGCTGCAAATTCTTTTAACTTTTGTTTATCGTGGAAGGTTTTAATTTCATCTTCCATCCTGAAGCTTAATTTCGCTGGATACACAATTCTTGGTTGGAACCCATTTTGTTTCAGTGTTTGAAATATGTTATTCCAGGATCTTCTAGCTTTCAGAGTCTGTGTTGAAAGATCAGCTGTTATCCTGATTGGTTTACCCTTGAATGTAAAAGGCGAAAGATTTATACGATCTGAAGAGAAACCAGAGTATGCCCCTGAATGTAATCTGCTTCCTTTCTCTTGTAGCTTTTAAAATTCTCTCCTTATTCTGTATGTTGGGCATCTTCATTATAATGTGTCTAGGTGTGGATCTCTTATGATTTTGCACATTCGGCGTCCTGTAGGCTTCTAGGATTTGGGATTCTGTCTCATTCTTCAAGTCTGGGAAGTGTTCTCGTATTATTTCATTGAATAGATTGCTCATTCATTTGGTTTGGACATCTGTAACTTCCTGTATCCCAATGACTCTTAAGTTTGGTCTCTTAATGTTATCCCAAATTGCTTGGATGTTCTGCTCATGGTTTCTTAACAGTCTTGCTGAGCTGTCTATGTTCTTTACAAGTTGAAATACTTTGTCTTCATTGTCTGATGTTCTATCTTCTAAGTGTTCTACTCTGCTGGTAGTATTCTCAGTTGAGTTTTTAAGTTGGTTTATTGCTTCCTGCATTTCTAGGATTTCTGTTTGTTTGTTTTTTATAACCTCTATCTCCCTGTATAGTTGATCCTTTGCTTCCTGGATTTGGTTGTGTAATTCATTGTCGAAGTGATCTTTCATTGTCTGATTTTGCTGTCTAATGTCTTCCTTGAGCCTCCAGATCATCTGAAGCATGTATATCCTGAATTCTTTATCTGACATTCCATCTGCTGCAGCTATTACCTCTTCTAAAGTTGAGTTGACCTGCATTGCTTGTGTTCCTTTCTTCCCTTGTCTTTTCATACTGCTCGCATTTCTTTCTGCTTGGTGAAACTGTTGTGTTTTTGAAATTTTCCCCTATATATTTATATTGCTCTTGTATAGTTGAAAATTCTCCCTTGCAGGGTCGGGCGGTGGCTGTGCTCCTCCTCCAATTGGGGTGATCTGTCTACCACGCTGATGGGCCGCTGGGCCTGTTCTGCCGGTCGGTCGCAGGTCTGCCTACTTTGCAGGCACGGGCGGCGGCTCTGCTCTGCCCCTCCTCCAATTGGTGTGACGTGTCTACCATGCCCGCGGATCCCTAGGCCTGTTCTGCTGGTCGGTCGCTGGTCTGCCTACCTTGCAGGCGCGGGCGGCGGCTCTGCTCTGTCCTTACTCCAATTGGGGTGACGTGTCTACCACGCCGGCGGGTCGCTGGGCTTGTTCCAAGCACGGGAGGCGGCTCTGCTCTGCCCCTACTCCAATTGGGGTGATGTGTGTACTACGCCGGCAGGCCGCTGGGCCTGATCCGCTGGTCGGTCGCAGGTCTGCCTACCTTGCAGGCGCGGGCGGCAGCTCTGCTCTGCCCCTCCTACCACGCCCGCGGACCACTGGGCCTGTGCTGCCGGTCGTTTGCAGGTCTGCCTACCTTGCGGGAGCGGGTGGCGGCTCTGCTCTGCCCCTACTCCAATTGGGGTGATGTGACTGCCACGCCAGCGGGCCGCTGGGCCTGTTCTGGGCGCGGGCGGCGGCTCTGCTCTGCCCCTCTGGCTTGATGACAAAGTGAGAGAGACTTGGGTGTTTGTGACTCACTTTCTTTACCAGGAGACCAACTGTTTCTGTCACTGCTGGTATCGATGAAGCTATCTCCTCCGCCGCTTTCTGATGACATCAGATCTCTGCCATGTTGGTATCCCATGCGAATGGCAACATTTCGTTCCCTTTGCCGGGTGACCAAAGCAACCAGTGAGTCCTGACGGGCCCTCACAAGCCCCGTCTCAATCCTGTTGCCACTGCCTATGAAGGCTCGGTTGGTATTTACCTCCACAGTATTCAGCAGGACCCAGACTGAGAAGCAGTTTCTGCGGGTTCTTTAGCCCTGGGCCAGAGCAGTTCCGGGAGCCAGAATTCGGCCGCTCCGGGCTCGGTGTATGTTCTGATAGGAGCAGGCTCCAAGAAGCAGTTTCCACAGGTTCTTTAGCACTGAGCCTGAGTAATTTGTCTGCGAGACGCAGGCGAATGGCAGCCTGAAATTACCTTTTCTATAGCTGAATGAGCTGCGATCAGTCGAAAACCGGGATGGTGACGTCAGCTCTCCAAGATGGTGGCCGCTGGCTTCCTCTGTGGTCTGACCGGTGTGGAGAACCGAATTGGACCGCTTCCTTCCCCTGTCTGAAACCCAGAATTCAGCACTGAGCACAGTAATTGCACAGCTGGCAGGAGCCCGCAGAATCTGCAGCGCTGTATCTTTGCGTTGCTATCTCGTCGTTTCCCAGCGCGTGCCGCAGACTCTAGCCGGGGGGCGATTTGCTGAATAAGCAGCGTGACCCTCCGTGCGGACAAATCTCTCGCATTTGAGCCCCCGTAGCTCATCCTCATGCGATGGAAATCCTTCCTCTAGGTTTTGGAGCACCCCAATTTTGCTGGAAATTCCTAACAAGATAGCTTTTAGCCGTTCTAACTCATCATTCTCCTGCACAGTGACGCGGTACACGGGGGTGATGCACTCCCTTCGCCGCCATCTTCCCTCTCTGAAATCGTTTTATAAAGGCAAATAGTACTAAGACTAAGGCAGAAAACAGGAAAAAATTTGAAAACATATTTTCAAAGCACCAGGGCACCAGAGAGTCTTATAGAACAAATAGTTAATAAATAAATGAAAGAAAACCTCGTGACAACATTAGCTATAGATCTGTGAGTGTTCAGCTTAGCAAAGCTACAGGTGGAATGTCAGTTTTTTTCTTTGTAGCCCTTAAGCCTGTGACTTGGTATTAGTGTCTGATGAATGATACAGGCAGTGGGATTTTCCATAGGTGTATTTGTTGGAGTGAAGATAATTTAATAAATATAATTGTGCTCAAATAGCTCAGTATAAGCAATTATCCCTAATTACTGTTAGAGTCTCTCTCATTTCTAATGAAGGCTACAGAAGTAAGATAGCTTATCTCCAGGCACCAATTTAATTTAAAAGTTAATGGGAATAGTTTGGGCTCTGCCTGAAAGATTTTGATGTAGCTCATCTGACTGCAGTTCCAGTAGGAACTGCTGTTGTCTTTATCATTAGCGTTACTCCGTCCTTCCTGTGGGTGTCCAAGTCCTCTTTACAGTCCATACACCAAGCAGCTCAGAGGGTTCCTGGGCATCCAAAAGCCCCCCCTGCACAGTGTTGTAGAAGATAGTGAGATTGGGCTTCTGTAGATTTCAAATGGTTCCTTCAATCAATCAGGATTTGAGAGCATGGCTGATTGGAGATGTTAGTGGCTCATTGGTATTCTAAGAAGCACCCAACACAAAGCCCAGTTAATGCTGAGTAGATGTTTATTGAGAGAAGAGGCCAATGCAGGTTTTTAGGTATATTTGGTTTGGGGCCATTGGTTTCTTTTTTCTTTCTATGCATATGAGAAAGAGGCTGTAATCATTTGATGCTTGAACAAAATCAATGGTTGAAAGCAATGATGCATAGAATTGTCTGCTGCCCCAACCCTCAACACCAAAGCCACTTCTGGTCTCAGTACAGGACTGTGAGAAGTTGGAGGGCCCATCAGTCTCTGCCAAAAGCCCCAAGGTGATTCATGGTTAGATTCTTCCTCTGTGTAGTATTCATTGGGACAGATTTTCCTATCCATGGACAAAAGAAAAGTCATGTTGCAGTTTGTTTACAAATCAAGAAGGAATCCTTTTAATTCTAACCATCCTTCTTAGTGAAGCTATTTACTTTTTGTATTTAATATCTTTTTAAAAAGTGTAAAGAAAGGTGCAAAATATTGATTATAGGAGAGTCAGAATAACATAGCAAATAAGAATGAAAAATCGTAGGTTTAAATATGGTTCTGCTGTGTGGCCCTGGGTGAATTAATAAACTTCTTGGTGGTACAAATTCTTTTTTGTTTTTTCTTGGTACCAGGGATGGAAACCAGGGGCACTTAACCACTGAGCCACATCCCCAGCCCTTTTTATTTTTTATTTTGAGACAGATTCTTGCTAAGTTGCTTAGGTGCTCGCTAAGTGGCTGAGCCTGGCTTTGTACTGGTCATTCTCCCACCTCAGCCTCCTGCACCACCACTGGGATTACAGGCGTGTGCCACCATGCCCAGCCTGAAATTTTTATTTGAAAATGCAAATGATAATACTATCACTTAACTGCAGGTGTTGTGGAGGACTGTGTTCAGATAGCAGTTGGTACAGAAATGGGTAATGGGCTGTCTATGAAAAGTGTTCATGCTGGAGAAACTAATGCCCTTGCCAAGAGCTGCAACAATTTCATGAAAGTAAGCACAGTGTTCCAGGAAGAAATACAGGAGAGGTACATTCCAACAGCATGGGGAAAGGAAAAATAAAACCTTAAAAATCATTGAATTTATTATCCTACAATCAGGAGTACTGGTAGCATATTGAATTGGAGGAAGAGCACTCCAGAGGGAGCTGGGGGAGCCTGTGATTTAGAACAGTGATTTTCAACTGGGCCTCATGTTAGGATCACCTCAGGAAGCGTGTTCACTCCTACTGGGGCCCCGGGATTCCATATTTTTGAGGAAACTCCCCCAGTGATTCTAACTCAAAATGACAATAGAAACGGGTCTTAGAGAATGAAGGGGAGCCAGGCCCCGGAGCTGGGTGGGAGTGGAGCAGGCAGTTCTGCAGGGGGGCAGCCTTGGGAGTCCACTCACCATCACTAAGCCAGGAATGAGAGGGATGCTCTGGTTGACAGATGAGCCAGGGCCCATCTGCACATCCACTGTTAGTGTTTCTGCTCTTTGTTCACAGGATAAGCTGTTTGTTTTCAGATCTGCTGCAAGCTTTTGCTCTGACATCCAGGGGCAATAATTGGTTTCCATAAAGGAAGTTAAAGTCACAGGCAGCAATTCTTGAATCACAGAGATTCTGCTTCCAAGACTATTAACAAAGAGTGCCATTTTCTTATGGATGAAAAATCTGTCTATCTATCACCTCTCAATCTGTCTGTCTATCTCTACTGATCCATGCATTCCAAACCTTTTAGCACTCGATATTTCCAAGTATTATAAAAACAAACAAAAATAAAGGCCGACATTTAGAGCCACCAAGCCCAGACCTTTCTCAGTTTTTAAACCACTTTGGTAGGATAAAATAGAGACAAAATAAGAAAGGGGTTTAGTTTGGTAGAAGAAAAAATTAAAACTTTATAGAAGTTTGAAAATTTGAAAAGCTGAACCAGATTTCTGTGTCTTGTGCATGAGAAGTTTAAAACAGAAAGCTGAATTTTCCTGAAAACTTGATGAATACTCCACCAACTTCCCCTGGAGTGTTCTTCCTCCACTTCAATATACTACCAGTACTCCTGATTGTAGGATAATAAATTACCGCATAAGGAGAGATTTTGGAAATGATAGAGAAAAAATGACATCAGGCATATTCATTCTCCATACATTAGAAAAGCCAGATCAGGATCAGGGAAGATTTGAAAATAGGTATGTTATGTCTTTTGAAGTTTGGACACCCAGAAGTGAGCTATTCCAGTGTTCTCTATGTCAGCTCATTTTTGTCCCCACATCTGTAACCAATGAATCAATTATTATATTTTTAAAAAGCTTTTGTTTCCTTTCCAATTCATGATGTAATTTGGAATATATGTATATACACACACACACAAATGTCCATATATATTTTTATATATGTATATTATGTATATATATATATGTGTGTGTGTGTGTATATATTATATTTAAAGTAACAATGTTAATCTCATATATATATATATATATATATATATATATATATGGAGAGAGAGAGAGAGAGAGAGAGAGAGAGAGAGAGAGAGAGAGAGAGACAGGCATACATACAAACGTGCGGGGAGGTTACAGTGTTACTTTAAATTCATGTATGTTGGGTTATTCCAGGACTCCTCACTTTGTGACATTGATTTATCTCTTTATTTTTTCATCAGTATCAAGTTTGGTAACTGAATCTCTAAAATATATCTTAGCAGCTGGCAAGATAACTTCCCTGCCTCCTCCTTCTTTAAAAACGTACTTAGCTGTTGTACCTGTTTTAAAGCATTAGTACTTGAAAAAAAAGTACTAACATTTTTTAAAAGGCTGTTGGGATGTTATTGAAACCACAATAAATGTAGGCATTATTTTGGAAGCAATTAATATTTTAATTATCATATCTGCTATTAAAAGATATGTCACACATCTTCTTGGAAGCAGATGTTCTGGCTCCACTCAATTTAGATGATTGAAGCCCTGGCCTCATACTGCACAGTGAAGTGTAATTTGTTTATTGCTTAGGATAGTTTTGGCTTCTTGATGATTTTTGTTTGCTATCACAAATGGCATATTCTCACTGCTTATTGTTGGCATAAATGATTTTTCTACTTATACAGCCATATGGCTTGCAAATAAGTGCAACTCTTTATTTCAACAAATGTACTTCTTATTTCTGTTTTGTGTCTTGCATTAGCTAACACTTTCAGAACACTCTGAATAATATTACAGCAGGCATCTTGATTTTATTCTCAATTTTGTTGGAATTCCTCTAGTGTTTCCATTCTAAGTGTGATGTTTTCTGTGGCTCAGGATAGATGTTATTTATAGCATCATGTGAGAAGTGATCTGGGGTAGCCAGACTCTCAGATGCCCCTGGTTCCTGCCCCTGCCCCTTACTCCTGTGTGTAATGTCTTCTCATACTGAATAGAGCTGGCATGATTTAGCCATAGAAATATTATAGACATTATGCTTTGGGACTTCTGGGGATAGTTAATTAAAGACATTGAGGTTCTGCCTGGTGATTTTTCCCTGGTTACTCACTCTGGGGAAGCTAGTTGCCACCAACTCAAGCAATCTATACTGGTAGGAATTGAGGCTTCCTGTCAATAGCTAGTTCTAAGTTTCTAGGTATGAGAAGGCTTCTTAGAAGCAGATGCTCTGGCTCCACTCTATTTAGATGACTGAAGCCCTGGCCAATAACTTGATTGCAACCTTATGAAAGACCCTGAGCCATAATCATCTGGCCAAGCCAGTCCCAAATTCCTCACCCACAAAAAATTACATAAGATAGTAAATGCCTATTGTTTGAAAGTACTAATTTTGGGGTGACTTGTCATGCAGCAATAGCTAGCTAACACACTTTCAAAATCGATTTAAAAGAATTTATTGAAACCATTGGTTGAGTATATAGCTTAGTGGTTGGGTGCTTTCCTATCATGCATGAGGTCCTGGGAGATATATATGTATATATGTTGGACTTGCTTTAGTAATTCTTCTACATTCAGTCACTGGGGGAAGTAAGGGCAGACACAGAACTAGAGTTTAGGCAAAGCAGCAGGTGACCTTAATCAACTAAGATTCTTGTACTTGAAGTTATGAAGGGACTCATGGATATCACAGATAATTATCATGAAGATGATTTGACAAATTCCAAATAGAGTAACTAAGCAACATCTGAATCAGAGTTATGCATTATCCATTTAGTTTACTAATCATCATCATTATTAATACTTAATAGAAGTGCCACATGTACAATATGCCTGGAATGTGTGTGTGTGTGTGTGTGTATCACATACACAAAACAAAATAAAAAAAAGAAAGAAATTAACTAATTCATGGAAATCATTAAGGTAATAATTATATAGAATACCTTTTCAAAATCAACCAGATGATTCATTTTTTTCTTCTTATTTGATCTGTCAGAGTGGTGCTTTATTTTATTAGCTTTCCTAATATTACTGTGCCCTTGTCTTCCTAGATAAAATCTTCTTGAACAAGCAGATTATTATTTTCATACACTGGTTTTATTTTCTAGTCATTTGTTTGGAAACTTGGGATATGCAAACTAATGAGATTGGCTTATGTTTTTCTTTTTATTAAAAATAAAGACTATTCTACTTTTACAAGATTATCTGGTATTTTTTTAAACCATGTTGAGTTACAACTTAAAGGGAATTATCCACCCCTTGAAAGCTTAAGGAAACTAGAGCATGAAATCCCCAGAGCCCAGAGACTTTACGTTGTACTTTCTTTGATAACTTTATCAAATCCCTTCATATTTATTGGTCTATCCAGATTTTCTTCTTGAATCAGTTGTTAAGGTTTATTAAGCCTTGAACTTACTAAGAAAGTGTTAACTAAATCACCAGATTATTAGCCTATATATTTGTGTTTGGTACCACTTTTCTTATGGTTTTCAAAAATCTGGCTGAACTAAGAAATGAATATAGAGAACTTAAATCCGTTAGTGGAATTAAACGTGCAATGGAATGGATCGCTATTTCTTGACGCTCTGTAGTAGGAACTTGTTTGGGGGAATGACTTGGTGACTTTTCCAGCATGGAGGTGCAGCCAATGTACATTAGAAAGATTCAGAAGGAATTGAATCGGTGAGATCCAAGGAAAGCTGGGAAGCTAAACTAAGAAGGAAACATATTCATGGATCTTGCTTACAACTCCCCCAATGAAATACAATTGTTGACAGTTGAAGTAACTTATGTGGAAACATTAGGTCACTAACAAGGGATTAATTGTATGATGGCCACCATATTTACTACCATGGGGTACCAAGTAAGATGAAAATTCAATGTTTTCAGAGGAAAATAGAAAGTAAATTTGATTGTTCAGTAGCTCCCCTCATCCACAGATAATATATTCCAAGACCTCTAATAGATACCTGAAACTTTAGCTAATACTGAACTCTACATATACTGACTTTTTTCCTATATATACATACCTATGATAAAATTTAATTCATAGATCAGGCACTATAAGAGATTAGCCACAATAATCAATAGTACTATAGAACTATAGAGTGTAAAAATATAGAGTGTAAAAAATTATATGAATGTCCTCTCTCTTTCTTTCTCTCTCAAAATATTTTTTGTATTTACTCTTATGATGATGTGAGATGATTCAATGCCTAGGTGATGAGATGAACGAAGGTACAAGACAGACACTGTGAAGTAGTGTAGGTGAATGCATAAATGTTATATGAACACACTGTGATAAAGTAACAACCTGATAACTCAGATGAATACTAAGTGACTAAAGAGCAAGTAGCATATACAACGTGGATACACTGGACAGAGGGATGATTCATATCTTGTGGAGGACTAAAAGTTACAGGGCAAACAGGATTTCATCCTAAAACCAGAATGGCACTCGATCTAAAACATGAATTGTTTGTTTCTGGAATGAATTTTCTATTTAATATTTTGGGACTACAGTTGATCATGACTCTCTGAAGCCACAGAAAGCAAAACCACAGATAACAGAGAACTACTATATTCCTTGATAGGAATCCTGATGCTTGCCTGTCTTATCAGCCTGCTATTCACAGCTCAATCTTGGCTGCAACTTCTACCATGTTCATTATTCTCACTAACTTCTCAGTTGACATGAAATAAAGGTTTCCCCTTGGCCTATGAACTTAGAGCTATTCACTTTCTGAATGGCTTGAACTGACTGAACTCTGTTGCTAGCTCAGCACTTGGCGTTATATTCAGAGAGGGATTTTTGTCAGAGTCAGTACAATTTTTCTCCTTTAGAACATCCTAAAAATTCTATCAAAGGAAAAGTTCAATTCAGATATAAGGTTTTTTTCCCCCTACGCTCTCGTAAGTTATTAGCACTTGGGGAAGGCTTTGCTCATCTTTGTTGGTTTCATGTCATTGTGTTAAATTACATAGGAACTTACACATGGACTGCACACTCTTGAAACCCCTTAATCCTGTGGGGGCTTCTCCATCATTTTCTGTGACAACTTCTTCCTTCACCAAAATAGAAAGGGCAGGATGGGTCGTCACCTTCCCATTTGGCTTCAACTAACTAGCCAGCCACGGACACTGATTGATGCTTCTCTGTTCCCTTGTTCTACCAGCATTCCCAAACATTTGACTGAGGTATCTCATTTTTTTGCTCACAGCTGCAGTGGAAATGTAACACTGTTCTTCCTCTTTGCTAAGTGTTTTCCTGAGGCCGTAAGTAATGGGGATGTTCTCTGATCAGGAGGTCCAGCATCCATAGAAAAGCTGTAGTTAGACCTTTCCAAATCAATGAATGGTTAAAAGATCAGCAGTGTAGGGCTCCTGGAGGTACCACATCGAATGCTAATGACATTCTTCAGCCCACCATCCCTTAAGAACTTTAAATGCTGACACTTGGCATCAAACACATGCCATGACTCTTCTAAAGATTTTCTGAAGGATTCAGGACCTGTTCATTTCTTCAGTGCCCCTATCCATTAGCTTGATTAGTGTGTGTTAGGGGTTGGATTTGAGGTTTCGCCCAAAAGCTATGTGTGAGACAATGCAAGAAGGTTCAGAAGAGAAATGATTGGGTCATGAGAAACTTAACCTAATCAGCAAATCAATCCCCTGATGGGATTAACTGGGTGGTAACTGGAGACAGGTAGGGTGTGGCTGGAGGAGGTGGGCACTGGGGATGTACCTTTGGGTTATATATATTTGTATATGGTAAGTGGAGTATTTCTCTTCTCTCTGATCATCATGCGAGCCACTTCCCTCTGCCACATTCTTCTGTCATGATGTTTAGCCCCACCCCAAGCCCCGAGAAACAGAGCTGGCTGTCTGTGGACTGCGACCTCTGAAACCATGAGCCCCCAAATAAACTTTTTCCTCTTCTAAAATTGTTCTTGTCTGGGCTTTTTTTCACTGCAGAGAAAAAGCTGACTCAAACAGTGTGTTTTTGAGTAACCACCATTTTTAAAGAGTTTATCATTGCGAACTGTGGTAAATAGTCTCTGGAAATAAGATATTTTTTCCCTCCTTCTGGTTCAAATCATCTATCCGACCTATGGACTCTTAAAATATTTATTAATAAAAAAAACGTCATTGCAACTGGGATTTTTGAATTGTTCTCCAGTGACAGTAAAACTGTTGAGGGACGTGGTACTTTATCAAAGCAGAAGACGGTGGGTTTGACCCAAGTCAGCCTCCACCATTCAGTGACAGGTGTCCTTGGGTGAGGGTTGACCTTCCTTTTGGATCCTGACTTCTCATGATGGTAAAGATGATGGTGACTGTAATGCCTACCTCTCAAAAGTTTTTTTTTTTTTTTAATATCAAATGTCATACTAAAGAATATTCTGTAAATGTAATACATCAGAGGATATTATGAAACGTACAATCTTTGTTTTTTTGGTTTTTTTTACCGTATAGAAAGATTCTATAAAATGAACTTGCACTCCTGCCTGTGCTTTGGAAAAACTAGCCACAGAATGTCCACTTATTAATTCTTTAGGATCTCTAGTTTTGTCTCATTTTCTCAACTCTGAGTTTTTTTCTTTTGTGTTGGTTGTTGCTTACTAGAAATTTTGTTATTTTAATGAAATGGTTTAAAATTGACTTTTGATTCTATGTCACTATTTTCAGTTTTTCAACTTAAAATTTTAAATTTCTTTTTCATTTTTAAAATTTTTCCCCATTACATGAGTTGAATTTTTAATTACACCTCCCCATATACATATATCCAAAAGCATGTGGTCTTTGCTGTACTGACTAATAAATACTCTTAACTACACATTGGACCCTCATCTCTGCTCATCATTGCTCTTGCCTGGTCGAGACATAAGACATCACATATTATCATCCCTATTGCCTTGTAGTCTTAAGAAATTTATAGGGTGTGTGAAAGTGAATTCCACATTGATCTCTGTCAAGGTCATTGCTTAAATTTGTTCCTTGTGCAATGGTTTTTTTAGTTTTGAAAAAAATAGGAAAGTAAAGGAATATTTTGTAAAACTGCATCTCTCCCCTCTTTCTTTTCTTCTGTGTCAAATTTACTTTTTGCTGCCAAATTTGTAGTCCCTGATACATGAATACCACTTATAAATGGCAAAGATAGATCAAACGTGTATTGCCATAAAAGGGAGCAGGGATGTGCTGATTCTCATTGCTGGTTAATAGGAAAATACAATGTTAGCCTGTTTGGGTTAACTTACATTGATCTCTGACCTCATTACCACCAGATGAGCCCAATGAAAATGTTGATTCATTGGAGTGAATTTGTGCCAATGTCACATAGTTAAAAAGGTGTAAGAGTATCATTAGCAAAAAGCTGTGCTCCTCAGCCTTCAAGGGAGCAGAGACTTTAATTTAATTCCTGTGCATGTGACTTTGCCCTGGCTGTGTAATTTACTGATATCACGGTGACATGCCTTGTAGTTCGAGCATAAACAGAACTTTCCATGTCTTATGCTTTTGATTCTTTTTTGCTCAGACAGGTGTTAAGTGGCACACTTGCACACACACAGAATGGGGCAGACTTCTGCCCTTGTTTACCCATCATTCTAGACACACTGGATTATTTGTGTCTACATGATTAGACATACTAGGATCACTTGTGTGTCTGGTGTAGCTTCTAAAATTTTCACAAGATCAGAGCGAATTGCTTGCATCCCATTGAGTCCAGAGAGTATGGAGATATAGAATGAAAAGATGTCTGACTTATAAAGATAGAAAGATGGAAGAATGGGAAGGAGACAGCCACGAGAGAAGGAAAAGAGAGGCTTTCCTTATCAAAGAGCCTATTGCTCCACCAGGCAGCGCTGCTGACCCCAAGCAGCAAGCAGAAGAGCCGGTGTGCACATCTGGTCTCTGTATGCTCACACAGCTGATAATTTTGAAACTGGGATCACTGTGGACTTTTTTTCCTTTCTAGGCTGCACCCTGAATTTGCATCCAGGGTAGCAAGAAGTCTCCCATTCAGATTCCTCCTTGGAATAAAGAATCTGCTGCAGTTGTTATTTCCCAGGAGAGCTGTATCTGTGGTTTCTTCTGAGAAGCACAAACAGGTCCTCTGGCTCCACATTATCCCTCACACTGACCTAAAAATATGCCTGAGAAGTTTGAACTGAGTTGAGACCTTACAGTATCTGGCAGAGCAAATGAGTCCAGAGTAGAGACATTTCCAGGGAAGGAGAAGGGGAGAGGCCCAGAGCTCAGCTCCATGAGGCCTGGCCTGCAAGTTGTTCAGCATTTGCTTAGTAATCACGTGTTACCCATCTAGCACATGGCGGGCACCATGCCAGGTGATGGGGTTGCAATGTTGAGCAAGTGCCATTGGGCCACTGCAAGAGCTTGGGTAATGGAGGGAGATGAGAGTTGGCAGGCCTGGGCTGAGGGGCAGGGGATGTCCTGAAATTCTGTGCCTAGGGCCTGTGGGCACTTGATCAGCTACGGCTCACCACAATCACCTCTTTCCATCAGCAAGTACTTTCTGGCTGCTGGACCCCCAGCTTGATTGGCTGCAATGCCTCTCTGTGCCCACTCACTCACCCATGAACAGCAACTTCGATTGCAGTATGCCAGGAGTGCAGCTTTCTTCCCAGGCTCCGGGTTCTTCTCAAGAATGACAGAGTTGAAATGAACCTATTAGATATCCTGTCTAGATAGCTCACCAGAGAATGGTGCTAATTCTCCCCTCACCTTCAGAAAGCAAAAGAACTCTGATTTCAACTGAATTAAAAATAAATTCCAGTGAAATATTTCATACAAATGCAAAAGTACCTGTTGGCAAAATTCACTTCATGCTTTGAAATTAATTCGAAAGCGCGTTGGCATTTATCTTTGATTTAGAAAGGGGAAAATTGCTTTCCTTTTTGTTCTTTAAAATTTATGTAACCATTACAGGGGAGAAATTAGAGTGCATGAAATATAGAAATTGAATTATAATCCAGTGCAATGTACTTCCTTTTCTAGAAAGTCAAATGTCATTTGCATTTGAGCTGATGAGCCTCCTTTGGGATCCTTAGACTTTCCCCCTTTCTTCCTCTTATATGCTTCAAATTAAATTTTTGTCATTTTCCTTTTATGCACACTGTGCTATTATAATAATCAGGTTCTCTAAGACAAAAGTGGGTCATGTGAATGTATTTCAAAATAGAATTTAGTGCTCACAAAAAAACAATCATATGGAAGTTACTGAAGAAACAAATTCAGGCATTTGATGATGATAGTAAAAGCCTGATTTTTCCTAAAGTGAAATGTGAGTCATTGGGTTTAGGAATTAGAGGGTAACTGGTGATTTTTCTAAGACCAACGAAGGCATTTACTTCTTTGTAGGGTCTTCTGAGCATTGATGATTAATACATTTTATTTTTTTCTGATTGCAATTGGCATTTAAAAAAAAAGTATACAAAGGCTGCTTGGCTCATGATATAGTAGGGCCACAGGAGAAAACCCAGGAAAGTTCAGTTTCTGTCCTCATAGGGTTAGGGCTCCCTCCCTGGCCTGGCCTGTGATTTCACATAACAATATATGTCTCCTGGGATAGAGTTTTATTCATGTCTGACCAAGGTGTGTCAGAGAGAACGAGATCAGTAAGGAAGGCAATAAAGACATTTTTTTTTCAGTACCATACCATAGTAGAGAGTGGCTTCAGTAAAACCAAATTAACTCCAAATGGGGCAGAGACAGCTGGGGACTTATAGCCAGAAAGCAGAGTGAGCAGACAGTGGGTGGAAAATTACTAAGAGGAGACTTCAAGAGTAGGGGAATTCTTGATAAACTGATCTAATTGGGGTCTTGCTGAAAGCAGACCAAGGGCTTGGACATAAGGAGTGGTGGATGAGGAATTTGATGACCTCAAGGATGATGGGAGTCTCCCTAAATTGACTTAGCAAAATTCTTGCTAAAACTGGAGACCAAGACTTGTTGAGAAGAGAGCTCAGAGGAACCCGCCTAGTGTTTGGTCAAGGAAAGAGATCATTAGGTGACACATAATTATCACCCCACAAGCTACTCTAATCAATTGGTAGGGGTTGTCTGGCAACTCTTTGGAAGGCTGCTGGCTTTTTTTCTGGGTTTGTAGTCAATGACAGGTGCCAGCAGGGTGGGTGTAACTTACACACCCCATGTGTGCCAAACAGGGTAAGCAGGTGGACTTCTGCTTGAAAAGAATGTGAGATCTCCTTGTATACTGCTTGTGGAACTACAAATTGGTGCAACCACTATGGAAAGCAGTATAGAGATTCCTCAGAAAACTTGGAATGGAACCACCGTTTAACCCAGTTATCCCACTCCTTGGTTTATACCCGAAGGACTTAAAATCAGCATACTACAGTGACACAGCCACATTAATGTTTATAGCAGTTCAATTCATAATAGTTAAGCTATGGAGCCAAACTAGATGCCCTTCAACAAGATAAATGGATACAGAAAATGTAATATATATGCACAATGGAGTATTACTCAGCCTTAAAGAAGAATGAAATGTGGCATTTGCCAGTAAATAGATGGATCTGGAGAATATTATGCTAAGTAAAATAAACCAATCCCCAAAGAACCAAAGGCTGAAGGTTTTCTCTGATATGTGGATGCTAATTCACAATGGGGAGGGAGGGCTAGGGAAGAATAGAGGAGAGGTACTTTGGATTAGATAGAGGGGAGTGAAGGGAGGAGAGGGAGTATGGGAAGAGGAAGGATAGTAGAATAAATCAACATTGTTAACCTATGTACATATATGATTTCAAGACCAGTGTGATTCTACATCATGTACAACCAGGAGAATGAGAAGTTATACTCCATTTATGTATGATATGTCAAAATGCATTCTACTGCCAGGTATAACTAATTAGAACAAATTAAAAAAAAAAAAAAAAGAATGTGAGATCTCTTCGTTCTGAAGGTAGCCAAAGATCAGTTCTAACCGGGTACTTCTCAAACTTGAGTGAGAATGAGAGTCACCTGGAATCTTGCTACAGCCTGGGACCTAAGGGTTTTGCATTTCTAAGAAGTTTCAGGTGAGCATGATTCTGGTTTTGCCCAGGAAATCACACCTGAGATTAACTGCCCTAAGTATCTTTCTCAGTCACTGCCTCCCTTTGAAGGGGCTGTTGGGATTCAGCTCAAGAATATCCATCTCTCTCATTCCACCATCTTTCCTACTCCCATGTCCCCTTCCCACTCCTCCCTCCCCTTTGCCCCATCAAAGTTCCTCCATTTTTCCCATGCCCCAGCCCCATTATGGATCAGCATCCACTTATCAGAGAGAACATTTAGTCTTTTTGGTTTGGGGGGATTAGCTAACTTCACTTAGCATTATATTCTCCAACCCCATCCATTTACATGCAAATGCCATAATTTTATTCTTTTTTAATGCTGAGTAATATTCCATTGTGTATATATACCACATTTTCTTTATCCATTCATCTATTAAAAGCCATCTAGGTTGCTTCCACAGTTTAGCTATTGTGAATTGTGCTGCAATAAACATTGATGTGGCTGTGTCCCTGTAGTATGCTGATTTTAAGTCCTTTCAGTAGAGATTGAGGAGTGGGATTGCTGGGTCAAATGGTGGTTCCATTCCAAGTTTTCTAAGGAATTTCCATACTGTTTTCCAGATTGGTTGCACCAATTTGCAGTCCCACCAGCAACGTATGAGCGTGCTTTTTCCCCTACAACCTTGCCATCATTTATTGTTGTCTGTGTTCTTGATAATTGCTATTCTGAATGGCATAAGATGAAATCTTAAAGTAGTTTTGATTTGCATTTCTCAACCTGCTAGAGATGTTGAACATTTTTTCATATATTTGTTGATTGAATGTATATCTTCTGAAAAGTGTCTGTTCAGCTCTTTAGTCCATTTATTGATTGGGTTGTTTTGTTTTTTGAGTTCTTTATATATCCTGGAGATTAGTACTCTATCTGATGTGCACATGGCAAAACTTTCTTCCCAAAATGTAGGCTCTCTATTCACCTCATTTCTGAGAAGCAGCTTTTTAATTTGAGTCCATTCCATTTATTCTTGTGCTTTAGGAGTCTTGTTAAGGAAGTTGGGGCCTAATCCAACGTGATGAAGATTTGGGCCTACTTTTTCCTCTACTAGGTGCAGGATCTCTGGTCTAATTCCTAAGTTCTTGACACACTTTGAGTTGAGTTTTGTACAGGGTGAGAGATAGGAGTTTATTTTCATTTTGCCGCATATGGATTTCCAGTTCTCCCAGCACCATTTGTTGAAGAGGCCATCTTTATCCTATACAACCATAGAAATGTAAAGTTGTGCTGCAATTGTGTACAATGAATCAAAATGCATTCTGCTATCATATATACCTAATTAAAATAAAAATAAATAAAGAAAAATTACTTTTTAAAAGTTCCATTCTGATTCATTACACAAATGGCTTAATCATCTACGTAGATTTGTTCTATTTACTCAGGAAACAAAAACCTAGACATATTAATTCTTTTTGAATAGCATTTCACACTTAATATAGACTTCCAGAGCTAGCTAGTGCAGATTTTGACTCCCAGATGGTGATTTCATGCTTTCGCTGTGTTTTCAAGTGTGGGAGAAAGCAGACCCCATCAGGCTCTGATTACCTTCAAAAAGGACAAAAAGAGAGGTCTCTTTGCCCACTAAAGAAACAAGTGCCAATTAGTGTTGCATTTTTTTAAACTTTTTTTTTAAATTTAAAGACATTTTGAATAAAAATTGTCGTACAATCAAAGAACTAGAAATCAGTTGCTCTAGGCTCAAATTTTGATTGTTTTCTACTGGGTCTAAGTCCTGGGACAAGTTTTTGTTGTTATTGTTTGTTTGCTTGTTTTTAAATAACTTTTTACTTTGAAATAAAGTAAGATAAGGTGTTGCAAATATAGTACAGAGAGTTTCCAGGTACCCTTCATTCAGTTTCTCCTGATGATAACATTATGTTGTCAAAATCAGGACATTGACATTGATACAATACTAGCCACTCAAGAGCAGAACTTATTGGGATCATTTTTACATATATTCTCTGTGTGTGTGTGTGTGTGTGTGTGTGTGTGTAAAATTCTGTGAAATTGTATTATATGTTTAAGTTTACAAAAAAAAAAAGAATATTCTTCTCTCAACAAAGTGGGCAGAGATCTATGGGTGAAGCAGAAGGACATGGAAATCGCTATGGAGTAGGGAGGAGGCCACACACCAATTCCTCTTCAAGTGTTTTGGAGAAGATAAATATTTAAAAATCATGAAATAAATAAAATATGTGTCAGTTTATTTTTTATTGGTTGTTCAAAACATTACAAAGCTCTTGACATATCATATTTCATACATTTGATTCAAGTGGGTTATGAACTCCCATTTTTACCCCAAATACAGATTGCAGAATCACATCGGTTACACATCCATGTTTTTACATACTGCCATACTAGTGTCTGTTGTATTCTGCTGCCTTTCTTATCCTCTACTATCCCCCCTCCTCTCCCCTCCCATCTTCTCTCCCTATCCCATCTACTATAATTCATTTCTCACCTTGTTTTTTTCCCTTCCCCTCACTTCCTCTTGTATGTACTTTTGTATAACTCTGAGGGTCACCTTCCATTTCCATGCAATTTCCCTTCTCTCTCCCTTTCCCTCCCACCTCTCATCCCTGTTTAATGTTATTCTTTTTCTCATGCTTTTCCACCCTGCTCTGTTTTTAGTTGCTCTCCTTATATCAAAGAAGACATTTGGCATTTGTTTTTTAGGGATTGGCTAGCTTCACTTAGCATAATCTGCTCTAATGCCATCCATTTCCCTGCAAATGCCATGATTTTCTCATTTTTTAGTGCTGAGTAATACTCCATTGTGTATAAATGCCACATTTTTTTTATCCATTCATCTATTGAAGGGCATCTGGGTTGGTTCCACAGTCTAGCTATTGTGAATTGTGCTGCTATGAACATGGACGTAGCAGTATCCCTATAGTACGCTCTTTTAAGGACTTCAGGGAATAGTCCGAGAAGGGCAATAGCTGGGTCAAATGGTGGTTCCATTCCCAGCTTTCCAAGAAATCTCCATACTGCTTTCCAAATTGGCCGCACCAATTTGCAGTCCCACCAGCAATGTACAAGTGTACCCTTTTCCCCACATCCTCGCCATCATTTGTTGTTGTTTGACTTCATAATGGCTGCCAATCTTACTGGAGTGAGATGGTATCTTAGGGTGGTTTTGATTTGCATTTCTCTGACTGCTAGAGATGGTGAGCATTTTTTCATGTACTTGTTGATTGATTGTATATCCTCCTCTGAGAAGTGTCTGTTCAGGTCCTTGGCCAATTTGTTGATTGGGTTATCTGTTTTCTTATTGCTTAATTTTTTGAGTTCTTTGTATACTCTGGATATTAGGGCTCTATCTGAAGTGTGAGGAGTAAAGATTTGTTCCCAGGATGTAGGCTCCCTATTTACCTCTCTTATTGTTTCTCTTGCTGAGAAAAAACTTTTTAGTTTGAGTAAGTCCCATTTGTTGATTCTTGTTTTTAACTCTTGTGCTATGGGTGTCCTATTAAGGAATTTGGAGCCCGACCCCACAGTATGTAGATCGTAGCCAACTTTTTCTTCTATCAGACGGCGTGTCTCTGATTTGATATCAAGCTCCTTGATCCATTTTGAGTTAACTTTTGTGCATGGCGAGAGAAAGGGATTCAGTTTCATTTTGTTGCATATGGATTTCCAGTTTTCCCAGCACCATTTGTTGAAGATGCTATCCTTCCTCCATTGCATGCTTTTAGCCCCTTTATCAAATATAAGATAGTTGTAATTTTGTGGATTGGTTTCTGTGTCCTCTATTCTGTACCATTGGTCCACCCGCCTGTTTTGGTACCAGTACCATGCTGTTTTTGTTACTATGGCTCTGTAGTACAGTTTGAAATCTGGTATCGCTATACCTCTTGATTCATACTTCCTGCTTAGAATTGCTTTTGCTATTCTGGGTCTTTTATTTTTCCATATGAATTTCATGATTGCTTTATCTATTTCTACAAGAAATGCCATTGGGATTTTGATTGGCATCGCATTGAACCTATAGAGAACTTTTGGTAATATCGCCATTTTGATGATGTTAGTTCTGCCTCTCCATGAACAGGGTATATTTTTCCATCTTCTAAGGTGTTCTTCTATTTCTCTCTATAGGGTTCTGTAGTTTTCATTGTATAAATCTTTCACTTCTTTTGTTAGGTTGATTCCCAAGTATTTTATTTATTTATTTTTTTTTTTGAGCATATTGTGAATGGGGTGGTTGTTCTCATTTCCATTTCAGAAGTTTTGTCGCTGATATACAGAAATGCCTTTGATTTATGTGTGTTGATTTTATATCCTGCCACTTTGCTGAATTCATTTATTAGCTCTAGTAGTTTCTTTGTAGACCCTTTTGTGTCTTCTAGGTATAGGATTATATCATCCGCAAATAGTGATAATTTAAGTTCTTCTTTTCCTATCTTAATGCCTTTAATTTCTTTCATCTGTCTAATTCCTCTGGCCAGTGTTTCGAGAACTATATTGAATAGAAGTGATGAGAGAGGGCATCCCTGTCTTGTTCCAGATTTTAGAGGGAATGCCTTCAGTTTTTCTCCATTTAGAATGATGCTAGCCTGAGGCTTAGCATATATAGCTTTTACAATGTTGAGGTAAGTTCCTGTTATCCCTAGTTTTTCTAGAGTTTTGAACATAAAGGGATGCTGTACTTTGTCGAATGCTTTTTCTGTGTCTATCGAGATGATCAAATGGTTCTTATCTTTAAGTCTATTGATGTGGTGAATAACGTTTGTTGATTTCCGTATATTGAACCAGCCTTGCATCCCAGGGATGAATCCTGCTTGATCATGGTGCACGATCTTTTTGATATGTTTTTGTATCCGATTTGCCAGAATTTTATTGAGGATTTTTGCATCTAAATTCATTAGGGATATTGGTCTGTAGTTTTCTTTCTTTGAAGTGTCTTTATCTGGTTTGGGAATCAGGGTGATATTGGCCTCATAGAATGAATTTGGAAGTTCTCCCTCTTTTTCTATCTCCTGAAATAGATTGTGGAGTATTGGTATTAGTTCTTCTTTAAAGTTCTTGTAAAACTCTGCTGTATACCCATCCGGTCCTGGGCTTTTCTTGGTTGGTAGTCTTTTGATGGCTTCTTCTATTTCCTCACTTGATATTGGTCTGTTTAGGTTGTTTATATCTTCCTGACTCATTCTGGATAGTTCATATGTCTTAAGGAATTTATCGATGCCTTCACTATCTTCTATTTTATTAGAGTATAGGGTTTCAAAATAATTTCTAATTATCTTCTGTATTTCTGAAGTGTCTGTTGTGATGTTGCCTTTTTCATCCCGTAAGCTAGTAATTTGGGTTCTCTCTCTTCTTCTCTTTGTTAGCGTGGCTAGTGGTCTATCAATCTTATTTATTTTTTCAAAGAACCAACTTTTAGTTTTGTCAATTTTTTCAATTGTTTCTTTTGTTTCGATTTCATTGATTTCAGCTCTAATTTTAATTATTTCTTGCCTTCTACTGTATTTGCTGCTGATTTGTTCTTCTTTTTCTAAGGCTTCGAGGTGTAGTGTGAGGTCATTTATTTGTTGGCTTTTCCTTGTTTTAAGGAATGAACTCCATGAAATAAATTTTCCTCTTAGTACTGCTTTCATAGTGTCCCAGAGATTTCGATATGTTGTGTCTGAGTTTTCATTTACCTCTAAGAATTTTTTAATTTCCTCTTTGATGTCTTCTGTAACCCTTTGTTCATTCAGTAGCATATTGTTTAATCTCCATGTGATGGAGGATTTTTCCTTTCTCATTTTATTATTGATTTCCAATTTCATTCCATTATGATCAGATAAAATGCATGGTAGTATCTCAACTCCTTTGTAATTGCGAAGATTTGCCCTGTGACATAATATATGGTCAATTTTTGAGAAGGATCCATGTGCTGCTGAGAAGAAAGTGTATCCGCTTGATGTTGGGTGGTATATTCTGTATATATCCATTAAGTCTAAATTATTAATTGTATTATTGAGCTCTATGGTTTCTTTATTCAACTTTTGTTTGGAAGATCTGTCCAGTGGTAAGAGAGGTGTGTTAAAATTTCCCAAGATTATTGTGTTGTGGTCTGTTTCACTGTTGAACTTGAGAAGAGTTTGTTTGATGAACATAGCTGCACCATTATTTGGGGCATATATATTAATGATCGTCAAGTCTTGTTGGTGTATGGTTCCCTTGAGCAATATGTAGTGTCCTTGTTTATCCCTTTTGATTAACTTTGGCTTGAAGTCTATTTTATTTGATACAAGTATGGACACCCCTGCTTGCTTTCGGGGTCCGTATGAGTGATATGATTTTTCCCAACCTTTCACCTTCAGTCTGTGTATGTCTTTTCCTATCAGATGAGTCTCCTGTAGGCAGCATATTGTTGGATCTTTTTTTTTAATCCATTTTACTAGCCTATGTCTTTTGATTGCTGCATTTAAGCCATTAACATTTAGGGTTACTATTGAAATATGGTTTGTATTTCCAGCCATATTTGATTATGTATGTTACTTAACATGATTTGTTTTTCCTCTATGCTTAGTTTTTCCTTTACTGTACTACCTCCCGCTGTTGGTTTTCATTGTTATTTTTCATTTCCTCTTCCTGTAATGTTTTGCCAAGAATGTTTTGAAGAGCTGGTTTTCTAGCTGCAAATTCTTTTAACTTTTGTTTATCGTGGAAGATTTTTATTTCATCTTCAATCCTGAAGCTTAATTTCGCTGGATAGATGATTCTTGGTTGGAACCCTTTTTCTTTCAGCGTTTGAAATATGTTGTTCCAGGATTTTCTAGCTTTCAGAGTCTGTGTTGAAAGATCAGCAGTTATCCTGATTGGTTTACCCCTAAACGTAATCTGCTTCCACTCTCTTGTGGCTTTTAAGATTCTCTCTTTATTCTGTATGTTGAGCATCTTCATTATTATGTGTCTTGGTGTGGATCTCTTATTATTTTGTACATTTGGTGTCCTGTAGGCTTCTAGTATTTGGATTTCTTTTTCATTCTTTAAGTCTGGGAAGTTTTCTAGTATTATTTCATTGAATAGCTTGCTCATTCCTTTGGTTTAGACCTCTATACCCTCTTGTATCCCAATAACTCTTAGATTTGGTTTCTTTATGTTATCCCATAATTCTTGGATGTTCTGCTCATGATTTCTTCACATTCTCGCTGAGCTGTCTATGTTCTTTTCAAGTTGAAAAACTTTGTCTTCGTTGTCTGAAGTTCTATCTTCTAAGTGTTCTACTCTGCTGGTAATACTCTCATTTGAGTTTTTAATTTGGTTTATTTTTTCCTGCATTTCCAGGATTTCTGTTTGTTTTTTATATCCTCTATCTCCCTATATAGTTGATCTTTTGCTTCTTGGATTTGTTTATGTAATTCATTGTCAAAGTGATTTTTCATTGTCTGAATTTGCTGTATGTCTTCCTTGAGACTACGGATCATCTGAAGCATGTATATCCTGAGCTCTTTGTCTGACATTCCATCAGCTGCAGATATTACCTCATCTAATGTTGAATTGACCTGTATTGTTTGTGGTCCTTTCTTTCCTTGTCTTTTCATACTGCTCATGATTCTTTCTAGCTTGTGAAACTGTTGTGTTAATGTTTTTCCCCTTATATATTTGTATTGTTCTTGTATAGCTCCAAAATCCCTCTTTTGTGGAGAAAGACAATGTTAACAGTTCCCAATATCAACAGTACATTATCTAAGCACAAGTTTTCGTTATTAATACATTTATAGTTAGATTCTAAGTCTATAGATATTGGTTTTAATTATTACTTAAGAATATATTCATTAGTTTCATAAAAGGCATACCATATCTGGTGGCATATAGAAAACTTAATTTCAGACGAAGGATGTTATAGTTAAAGGGAAAGGAGTGAGGGTATGAGGTTAAACTAACTTAGCATCTTTGGAGAACTCTAACCAATAGACTGGTTATTTATGGAAGAATGTATAGACTCAAGACTCAACCTCCTATCTGTATTTAGATAGTTACCCTATGTATAGATAGCAAAAGTTAGGAGATTGAAAGTGGGATAGAGAGAATACGAATGAAAAAAAGAAAAAAATTAACAAGGAAGAAAAGAGAAATAAGAGAAGGAAAAGGAAAGTAAGATAGAAATAAAGAAAAAAAATGTTGGGGAGGTGGGGTATATACAATTCCTCTATATTATATTACTTGGTAATTCGGTTGTTCATGCACAGTTCTTGGTTTCACATATGTTGAAGTTGTGGAAGAGAGAGAAGAAAAGAGAGAAAGAAAGAGAAAAAAAAAGTCTCTCAGAACACTGTTTTCCTTGCTTCCAGTAGGTGGCGTTGTCTATTCCTAGCTTGAGCCTCTGTATTCAGGGTGGTGGGTATAGCCAGTGTGAAAGGAAATGGGCTTCCACCTGTATCTTCCCTACTCTAGTCTCTGACATAGAAACCAGGTGCCTGTACAGTTATTGTTTTGCGTTGATAGCTACAACCCCCAAAAGCTTGTGGGAAATATTTTGAGTTATCGCAGCTAAGGGTGGGGGAGTTGGAAACCGAGTACCTGGATCAGCCGCAGAACCGTGCTGGTAGCCACACCCCCTTTGATGGGTTTTAAGAGTTGATGGGCTTCCTCCGGACTAGCACACGGGGTGGGGCCGGACTTCCTCCTCCAGTCTGGCTTGGCGCGCTGGGCATCTTCCTCCTCTGGTCTGGCTTGGCGCGGCGCCAGGCATCTTCCTCCCATGTGTCAGTTTAAAACAAATGTTTTTGTCAGATGTTTTTCACATGAAGTCAATGGGTCTTGCTGCCTGCAGAATAGAGAACACTGGTTCTTTTGAAAAGGAGTCAGGCTTAAAGCTGAGTTCATGATGGCTTCAATGGGAAATTTCCTGATGTCCCCCTTCACATATGGCTCCTGGACCTTTTATACTGATTTATCACATGTTAGTCACAGACATAACAGTGTGATAAGGTCAAGCTGTCTCAGTCAATCCTTCTGCCACATGTATGACTCTTTTTGCAGAGTTGGTGGGGACCAAGGATTGAGCCCAGTGATGCTTAACCACTGAGCCACATCCCCAGCCCTTTTTCTTTTTCATTTTGAGGCAGAGTCTCATTAAGTTGCTCAGAGCCTCACTGTTGCTGAGGCTGGCTTTGAACTTAACGGTCTTCCTGCCTCAGCCTCCCTAGTCACTGGGATTGCAGGCATATGCCACTTCCTTGGGCCATTTAAGACTTAAGAGAAAGAACTTATTCATGAGGTGCAACCAGGTGGAGATAGGAGAACACACCTCCATCTGCCTCTCCAGGGATAGGGTTTGGGGGTGTTTACAGGGTAAAGAATAAGAATGATGTTAAGTTTTTTGAGTTCTTTATCCTAGAGATTAATGCTCTATCGGAGGTGCATGGGGTAAAGATTTTCTCGCAATCTGTAGGCTCTCTCCTCACATTATTAATTGTTTCCTTTGCTGAGAAGAAGCTTTTTAATTTGAATCCATTCCATTTATTGATTCTTGATTTTACTTCCTACACTTTAGGAGTCTTGTTACGGAAGTCAGATCCTAGGCCTACGTGGTGCAGATTTGGGCCTATTATTTATTCTATTAAGCACAGGGTCTCTGTGCCTGTCTTTGATCCAGTTTGAGTTGATTTTTGTACAGGGTGAGAGATAGAGGTTTAATTTCATTTTGGTACATATGGGTTTCCAGTTTTGCCAGCACCATTTGTTGAATAGGCTATCTTTTCTCCAGTGAATGTTTTTGGCTCCCTTATCTAGTAGGAGATAATCGTATTTATGTAGGTTAGTCTCTGTGTCCTCTATTCTGTACCATTGGTCTACAAGTCTATGTTGGTGCTAATACCATGCCATTTTTGTAAATATAGCTCTGTAGTATAGTTTAACATCTGGTAATATGATGCCTCCTGCTTCACTTTTCTTGCTAAAGGTTGCTTCAGCTATTCTGGGTCTCTTAATTTTCCAAATAAATTTCATGATTGCTTTTTCTTTTTCTAGGAGGAATGTCATTGGGATTTTGATTAGAATTGCATTAAATCTGTATAGTGCTTTTGGTAGCATGGCCATTTTGACAATATTAATTCTGCCCATCCAGGAGCATGGGAGATCTTTCCATCTTCTGAGGTTTTCTTCAATTTCTTTCTGTAGTTTTCATTGTAGAGGTCTTTCACCTCTCTTGTTAGATTGATTCCCAGGTATTTTACTTTTTTTTTTTTTGAGGCTCTTGTGAATGGAGTAGTTCTCCTAATTTCTCAGTGGATTCATCACTGGTGTATAGGAATGCATTTGATTTATGAGTGTTGAGTTTATATCCTTCTACTTTGCTAAATTTATTTATTAGTTCTAAAAGATTTCTGGTGGAATTTTTTTGGGGGGATTTTCTAGGTATAGAATCATGTCATCAGCAAATAGTGATAGTTTGAGTTCTTCTTTACCTATTTGTATCCCTTTAATTTTTTTCTTTTGTCTAATTGCTCTGGCTAGAGTTCCAACTGAATAAAAGAGAAAATCTTTGTCTTTTTCTAGTGTTTAGTAGGAATACTTTCAATTTTTCTCCATTTAGAATGATTCTGACCTTGGGTTTAGCATTTATAGCTTTTACAATGTTGAGTTATATTCCTACTATCCCTAGTTTTTCTAGTGATTTGAACATGAAGGTGTGCTGTATTTTGTCAAATGCTTTTTCTGCATCTATTGAGATAATTCTTGTTTTTAAGTGTATTAATATGATGAATTACATTTATTCATTTCTGTATGTTGAATCTGAATCCCTGGGATGAATCTCACTTGATTGTGCTTTTTAATATGTTTTTGTATGTGTTTTGCCAGAATTTTCTTGAAGATTTTTTCATCTATGTTCATCAGGGATATTGGTCTGAAATTTTCTTTCCTTGATGTGTCTTTGTCTGGTTTTGGTATCAGGGTGATATTAGCCTCATAGAATGAGTTTGGAAGAGTTCCCTCCTTTTCTATTTCATAGACTACTTTGAGGAGTATTGGTGTTAATTCTTCTTTGAAAGTCTTGTAGAGGAGTATTGGTATTAATTCTTCTTTGAAAGTCTTGTAGAACTTGACTGAGCACCCATCTGATCCTGGGCTTTTCTTGGTTGGTAGATTTTTGATGGCATTTTTGATTTCATTACTTGAAATTGATCTGTTTAATTCATGTATGACCTCCTAAAACAAATAACCCAATCAATAAATGGGATAAGGAACTGAACAGATACTTTTCTAAAGTAGAAATACAGTTGATCAACAAATATATGAAAAAGTCTTCAACATCTCTAGTGATTAGAGAAATGCAAATCGAAACTACTCTAAGATTTCATCTCACTCCTGTCAGAATGGCAATCTTCAAGAATACAGGCAACAATAAATGTTGGCCAGGATGTGGTTAAAAAAAAAAAAGGTACACTCATACATTGCTGGTGGGACTGCAAATTGGTGCAACCACTATGGAAAGCAGTATGAAGATTCCTCAGAAAATTGGGAATGGAACCACCATTTGAACCAGCTATCCCACTCCTGGGTTTATACCCAAAGGAGTTAAAATAAGCATACTATAGGGACATAATCACATCAATGTTTATAATATCTAAATTCTCAATAGCTAAACTATGGAACCAACCTAGGTGTCCCTCAATAGATGAATGAATAAAGAAAATGTGGTTTATATACTCAATGGAATATTACTCAGCTTTAAAGAAGAGTGAAATTATGGCATCTGCCAGTAACTGATTGGAGTTGGAGAATATCATGCTAAGCAAAATAATCCAATCCCACAAAGGCCCAATTTTTTCTCTAATATGCAGATGTTAATTCACAATAAGGTGGGGAGCACTAGGGAAGAATAGTGTTACCTTAGATTAGGTAGAGGGAAGTGATGGGAGGGGAAGGGAGAGACTGTGGGGATAGGAAAGATAGTAGAATGGAACAGACATTATTACTGTATGTATATATGTGACTGCATGACCAATATGATTCTGCAACATGTACACTCAGAAAAATGAGAAATTATATCCCATCTAGTATGATATATCAAAGTACATAAATGCATTCTACTGTCATGTATAACCAAATAAAACAAATAAAATTTTTTTTTAAAAAAAAGAGTAGTCTAAGGCATGGGGAAAAGCAACTGAAAGCAAGGAGTGAAGTAATGGGTGCTCTGCACATGCATTATGAAACTCTGTGGCTCTTCACAGCACACACATTCAGGAAATGGTGGGGTTATCCTGATCTTGAATGGAGTTTTTGGCCTTCTGTGGCCTCCTGAGGGGATAAGTCTGGCATTGGGAGTTCCCCGTGGCACCCCCCACAGGGACTGACACCTGATGCAAGTGACCTTCCCCCTCAAGCTCTGCCAACCTTCCCCCACAGCACCTGAGGTGGGCGTGACCCTCCAACATGTCAATCAACCTGCTGACTGCCAGAGGTCAGGAAGCAAGACTCCGCCCTTGAAATCTTATCTCTGCCTTCCATGTACCCCCTTAAATAAACCATGGAGCCATTTTGTCTTTTGTCTAGTTCCAGAACCCACATGAACCAGATCTATCAGGAACTTTGTTTTCTGTAAATATTTCTGAGTATTTGTGCTTTGTTATTTACTAGTTCTTTGAGATTGTAAGTCATAGGGTGGCTTGGATTATCCTGGGCAGGAGGAAGTACCCCTTAATGAGACACTAGCCATTGTCCCTCTGATACCTTTCATTTCAAAAGTCCACCCACCTGGCCACTGGCACAGTGAAGAGGTTGGTGGTTTTACCAGTTGGGCTAAACAAGGCTACTTCTACATCCCCCCAAAACAATCTAAGCAACCCTTACCACAATGACCATACATCAGTGGTGTTATCTCTAGTAAAGCTATCATTGCTTTATTTTTCACCTAAACAACTTCTAAAGTCAGTGATGCAAATAACTGAAACCGGGATTTTATCTAGGTTTCTTTAGTACAAAATTGATCCTCGTTAATCCATGTGCTCAGAGAACTCTGCTGGTTCTAAGTCCCTTCTCTCTCACGGGTCCTGTGCTGTAAAGACCCTGCACTGGCCAGCCTGCAGTGTGAACATCTAGTTCAGGGCCTGTTTCTTCAATAAGCTTCTTTCCTGCCCCCCTTCCATCCTCCCTTCCCTCTTTATTTCCTTCTGATTCAGAGGGGGTTTTGTTGGGTTGGATTTAGTTTTGTTTTCGCAGAAACAGACCCTACAGATAACATTATGGTCCTCTTTGTTCATTAGGCTTGTACCATCCACTCTCTTTCCAGGGAGCCAGCCACCAGGGTGAATCTTATACATGTTCTTACAGGTACGTGTGTGTGTGTGTGTGTGTGTGTGTGTGTGTTCCAGTATGGTGTAGATTGTGTAGTTTTTAAGTGACATCGGTATTATCAGATTTTATCTATTAGTCTACCATTTCCTTTTTTCCTTCACTATTTTGTTTTCCATGTTTTTCTGTGTTGACACATAAATATATGTGTCAATACATTAGTCAATAACTTCATTGCTATTTTGTGAGTTCTGTTTGCTAGATTTTCCCATGTGTTTTAAGCACATCCGATACTTATTTTCAAGTCTCTTTGAGGGGGTCCTATCTTTATCTGCAGTGCGGGGGAAGGCACATCTTCCAGCAATGTCTCTTCCCTGGATCTCTTTGGTTTCTCTTTTGCTTTTACCATGTTTATTATTCTTTAGCATGATCTCTCTTTATTGGGTTGTCTTCTGTGGGAAACTGTGTGATGGTTGTGGTCTTGTCTTTGCAGAGGGGATTTGTGTTTCTCTTTGTTCCATGCACAATGAGCTTCACCTGCACCAGACCATGTTCCTGTTAACTTCTTAACTTGGTGTCCTTTCACCATGCTGGTGTAGTGAATCCAGACCTCTTAAAAAGCATGTGCACAGTGCCAGAGTCAGGTCTGACTTCCCATGAGTGGCTCTTTTCCCCATCTTCCTCAGGGCAAGGCAAACTTCCAGTGACTTTCCAAGGGGAGGTATTTTGTCAACTCCTTTCTTTGGGCATGCATGATGGGGCCAGGAATCCCTCCCATGTAGCCTGTTGTCCCCAGGTGTCAGGTCCTACATATGGGGAGCCCCTAGGCTTCAGCATCCAACTCATTATTCAGACTCTTGGAGTTTCCTGCTTGTTGGTTGGGTTTTGGCTGTGCCACACACTAAATGCTTCTTTGTTATTGTCAATTTCTATGTTATAGAAGTTTAAAAGTATATTTTGGGGTTTTGGGCTTTTTTTTTTAACAGCATAAACTCAGTGAATTTCATTGACCTCAAAGACATGAAGTACAGGATTTTTATCAATGTCAGCCCTAATGAGGTTTGCTTCATTTAATACACAGAGAAAAAAACCCTGCCACTGGCTATAGATGAGCTACAAATGACTTTTCCTTCTGTCTGACTGGCTATAACAATAGGCTCTTTGGAGACAGTTGGCTCTTTTGTGTTCCGTCCACATCACCACAACTGGAGGCCTTTTGCCCTCGTGTTTCTTTTCACAGAGATAAAGATTTTCATTAATTAAGATTTTTATTATGTCCTTTACGGTGCATTATAATTATACATAATAGTGGGTTCGTTCAGACATGCTCATACATGCACATAACTTGTTCTCCAGTATCTCCATTTTGTTCCCCAGTATTTCCCCTTTCCCTTCTCTCTCCCTCCTCCAATTTCCTTCTTCTACTCTATTAGTCTCCTATTTTTTAATTAGTGCATTATAATTATACATAAAAGTAGGATTCATTGTGATACATTCGCACATACACATAGCATAGTTTGGTCCCATTTCATTCCCAAGTACCTCCCTGACCCTCCCCTCCTCATGATTTTCAGTTTTTGTCTGGGTTAGGATGGTCTGCCACTGTGCCAAAGCACAAATTCATTAGCTTTCCTATTTGAAATGCACATCTTTCTTGGTGGCAGCAACTCAGAATTTTTGACATTTCATCTTTTCATAGCCAGTGTTGAGTGGATCATACTTTGACCTGCATTATCTCATATGATCCTCTTAAAATCCAAAGTAGCTAATATCCTAATTTTACAACTGGGAAAACTGAGGTGCAGGGGATAATTAACTCATTCTGGGTTAGTAATTCATGAAAGTCCTGCTCATACCTTTTCCTCCATGGAGGAGCGACTCCTCCAGAAATCGTGGCCCATATGGAGCTTGTTGGCTTATTTCCTCCCCTCTCCTGTCATCACAGTGGGCAGAACCCACAGGGCTCCTCTAAGCCCAAGAACCTTATTTGTGAACCCACCCAGAGATACCTTTGATGATCTTGCCCTTTATTTTGCATATCTGAATCAACACCAGAATTCCTTGAAGATGATTATGATAACAGAAACAAGACTGATTCTGTTATCATAATTTGCTATTCATTTGCTCTCTGAAAAACTGTGCATTGCAACATTACACATCTTAGATCCATTAACTGAAATTTTGGGGTATATTTTTTGTGACAGACAGCTATGAAAATATAGCAAATGTCTTTGTAGATCCAATATATTTATATGGTGATGGGTTAATCTGATAATGTTCTATCATGGAACATTACGTATTTTTATCTTCATAAATGCAATTGGTATACTGACATAAAATTCAGACGATTGCTTTGCTTGGGCTTTGATCTTTATAATGGAAGTTTTATGATACCTTTTTTTTTAAAAAAGTATTAATATTCCACCTTTAGGGCATCAATTCTTTATCATCCTTACCTCTCCTACAAAAGGGGGCTCCCTGAAATCACTGTGCGTTCTGTGCTATCTTGATTGCCTTAATAACAAAGAAACTATTGGCAGCTTTGGTAGACAAATTCCCTTTTTTGCCTGGTTTTGGTTTTGTCTTTGCAGAGGGAGTTTGTGTTTCAACCCCTTGCAAGGGAGTGGGGGGAAGGGACTCTCAGCACATAAGGAGCCCTCCCCTTAGTCCTCTTCTTTCTTGCTTTCTCCATGGAGAAGAGAATTGAAAGGCATTTTCACTCACCCTGAATTTCTCATATGACTTCGGGAATGGAAATGATCAAAAGTGGAAATTGCAGCTTTTCATAACATCTAGCAGCAGGAGTCTTTAAAGAGACAGAAAGAAGAAAATGAGACAGAAACATACAAATTGACAGTTCAACCCACAGGGAGCAGAAATCTTCAAAGTTTCATCTCTTGGGTCTTTTAAAAAGAGGAGGCCTATGCTCTGGAGGCTTTCACCTCTGGAATTTAATGTACAAAGATGCTTTTGACGCCTAGAAGGGTTTGATGTCTCACAGTTATGGGCAAATTTCCTCAAAGTTGCATTTTGCCTGATGCCATTTTCAATATCACTCTTCACATCAGCGATTTCATCCAGAGCCCTATTTTAACATCTTTCAGATCTTGAAATCATTCATCCTGCTACTCCAGGGAATTCTAATCTTCCAACACCTGAAAACTTCCCCTAAACACCACTGGCTGGATGAAGAGAAGAAATAGATGATGATCTTTGATGCCTGCCTGGAGTTAGATAGATGACCAGTGAGCTACTCTCCGCCCTGCAGATGTTTCTGGGGGGCAGACGGATTATTTCAGACTTATGCTTATTTTGCTCAGTAAGGGCTAGTGTGTGTGTGTGTGTGTGTGTGTGTGTGTGTGTGGCTTTATTCCCTAGCTCTTCTGTAAGTTTCTATATCACTTTCATCTTTCATCAGTTTGGCAGTATTTGATCTCAAAAAGGAAATTTGAGACACCTGAGTTTTGCTGTTTTTATTGTCCTACTGTTGTTAATCTTTGTTCCTCTCCCTCTTAGTACAGATGTCCTTCAGTATCCACAGGAAATTGGTTCTAGGAAACACCCTCCCATCCCATGGACACCAGAGTTTGCACATGCTCAAGTCCCTTTTGTAAAATGATACAGTATTTGCATATAATCTACGTACATCCTGCCATATACTTTAAATCATCTCAAGGTGACTTATAATACCTAATACAATGCAAATGCTATGTAAATTCCTGTTACACTGTATTGTTTAGTGAATGATGGAAGAAAAAAAAACCACTGAACATGTTCAATACAGATGCAACTTTTCTTTTGCATATTTTTGATCTGCATTTGGTTGAATCCACGGATGAAGAATTCATGGATATGGAGGACTGACAGCATAGACTGCAAATATCATGTATCATATTTGGAACCAAGGACAATGCCAAAACCTGTTTAATATTGCTGAGAGAATTCTTTAAATCCCCCAGAGAAAACATTGAAAAAAAACACACACACACATACACACACACATACACACACACACACACACATCTTAAGCTTCATTCACAATAGGAAAAATAACCCCTTGAAGAAAAGTGAAAAAACACTGAAAAAGAAATAGGATTTGGGGTTTTGCCCAAAACAAACTGAATCAGAGAGATTGATTTTAAAAGCCTTCTATGATTTCCACACAACCTAGTGTGGAAGGAATGACCAAGTCAGGAAAGTTTCTTGTTTTTAGTAAATTGACAGGATGCTTGGGAACCAGTGACCTGCTGTGATTTTCTATTATCTTTCTAAGTACTTGTTTTAGGAAATCTCCATACTCTGCTCCACAGGACTTCTTTCCTCCATCCCGCTCCCTCGCTCCCTCGCAGCAGACAGGGCAAGATTCAAGCACATTGTGGCTGCTGCCTCTAGCTGCAGATTAGTGAAGCAGCTGCAGGGCCAGATCCAGGATTTACTGCCTTGAAATCAAGGTCTGACTGATCTACTGCTGGAGAGCTCAGTCTTGCCACCACCAGATACAAACTATTGATTTGCAAACCAATATCTCAATAATTAATCAAGACATAATTATTCAAGGAGCACCTTTAACTTGCTTTTGACTCCTTGGGACTGCGTGGAATATCCTTTTCCTGTCCTCCCATAACTGATGCTAATCTGATTGGGGAGATGCACTGTTCAATATGTATGAGACGCTAAGCAGTAAGCAAGCTGTGCCATCAATAGTATCCATATAATTAATGTTGTAGAGGTGAAACAGAAGAGGAAGGTCTATGAAGATAGAAATTATTTAGGAAGGCTTCAATCCAAAAGGAATTTGAGTGAACCAAAAGGAAAAGGAAGTTCATGATCAGTTAAAGAATAAGTACAAATATATGGAAGAAAGATTTGTGGAGTTTGGTGGTAAAACACAAAATAGAAGAGCCTACTTAGGGGAAATAAGATTGAAAGAGAAGTGTAGGGCCGTCCTGCATCTCTACATCCTGTTCCTATACAGATCTCCACACATCCTAACCGGTCACCTTTTATTACTATTATTATCTTTATTCACCTTTTCATTCAATCACCCAAGTAATATGTATGGAGTACCTACCTTATACTAATAGTGTACTAATAACAGGGTTGCAGTTGCAAGCATGGATTTTGTAGTCAAATAGACATGACTTTAGACCTGTCTCTGCCAATTACCAAGTGAACAAATTATACTCAGCCATCTGTATCCATTGGGGTGTGCATGCATAAATTCAATCACAAATCAGTGTTTTATTTGATCTGTACTGAACATTAGTAGGCTTTTTTTTTTTAACCAAGCACTCAGTAAATATTGAGTTAACATCAATGGTAACTCCTATTGAGTGAAACTTTATGGAGAGTGTCTTTTGATCTGATCTTTGAAAGATGAGCAAGATGTTTATACATGGAAGGGAATGAAAACTAGAACATTCCAGATGAGAGAATGCACAATGTGATATTAACAAAATCACCAAGTCGAAGTTCCTGTTCCTCTGAGGCTTGTGATTTTCGTCTATACGTCCTTCAATTCCTCTAATTGGCATCACTCATTCACTCACTGAGCACCTGATTTGACATCTTTATCTCTATCCCCAAATTCGTCATTGTCCTGGGTGTTTTAAGCATCAATGCCTTCACTCAACCAATGTCCTATTGGCATTTTAAGAATTCCCATTTAACACAAGAATAACATAAGTCTCAAAAGAGTCACAGAAGGTTCCCAAAATTTTAAAATTGCTACTTAAAGCTAGGTCTTTCTGTCTCTTACATACCACAATGGCATTTTATGTCTCAAGGATCAAGGTCAGTTCAGAACCAAGAATGAAGAGTTGCTTTTGGCGCTGGTAGATACTTTGAGCAAGCAATAACTCAGATGACACTATTTCTCCCATAGCAGATACATGCAATCTGGATCCAAGGGATGGAGCTGGATGTGGCTGTTCCATAATACTTCATAGCACACTCTTAGAATTTTTTTTTCTTTATATTCCTATAATCAAGGAAGGAGTGTTTCTACCAAGGGATGCAACAATGATCCCAGTGAACTGGAACTGAGACTGTTTCTGGGCTATTTGGGCTTCTCGTATTCTGGTACCCAGAGAAGGAAGGTTACTATATTGGCTCTGATGAATGATCTCATTTTCCAAGGGGCAATCAGATGATTACTATATAATTATAAATGAGAAGACCAAGTGTGAACTTTAGGTCATTGTCTTGCCTGACAGGGAGGTTAGCCACTACAAGGAGTTTGAGAAGCACTAGGGAAGGGGGTAGACAGAAGAGTTCAGGAAAGAGAGAATGAGGGTCTCTCTCCCCGTCCCTGTCTGTTTTGGATGATGTCTCCAGCAGTGTCTGTGTCACTCTGTGGCTCCAGTTTTCACGGAAGTGTAGCTTCTGCCAATCACCCTGAACTCTAGGCTCTGGCTATCCAATGTCCTCTCTTTGTTCTTCCAGTCAATGGAGATAGTGGCTTCCCACCACTGTTAATCTTGGGATCATATCACCATCCTGTAATTTGACATTTTAGCTCTTCCATTACTCATGCACCAAATTCTTCGAATTAAATATTTTGGTTTTTAATACCCACAGTGTTTCTCTATTCCTGATTTGACCTTCACTAATATGAACTCCCTTCTCTTATTAATCTCTATATAATCTCTCTAGAAAATATCAGCCTTTCAAACGCCCCAACGTGGGCTCCCCAGTCACGGAATGTCACCATCATTCAGTTATCTAAGATATAATCTTAATGAGATCTCTAGTCTCATTTTTTCCTCAATACCCTTTCCCAACAAATCACCAAGTTCTCTTGAATCCGTCTCCTAAGTACTTCTCAAATACATTTCCATTTCCACTATTTACACTCAGATGAACATCATCTCCAAACTGCCTCTGAGCTTGTATGTTTTCAGTCAGTTCTCTACTGTGTAACTGATGAAGGGAATCAAGAAGGATCCCTTTAAACTTTGGCTGACTTTGGGTATGGGGCAGGAAGTTACAAAGATATTCAATATAAGGCCTTGTAAAAAAAAAAAGTGGAAGTCATCTTGTGGGATACATACATGAAGGATAGTTAATGCTGTGCTGAAGTTGACCTTCTGGGAGTGATGATAAAAATGTAATGACATGTTTACATTCCTGTGGCCACAAAAGCACTGTAAGTTAGAAGCACTATTGAAAGCCAGCCAAAAGGGGGCTGAGTTCCAAAGATTACAATTATATAGCATCTTCTTATTATCACTTCTATGTTTTTCTATTTGTTATAGAAGATTATATTTTTCCACTTAAGTTATAAAAATACAGGAACTGATTTCTCCTATAATTAATTTCAACCTATAAATGTAGCATGATTGCTTTGTTTATCAAGTACGTTTTTGACTACTAATTCTGACTCTCCATGGACGGATAGCAATATTAGAGAGGTTATGGCTGGTTTTGACAGTTGCAATCCAAGCAAAATATGAAGCTTTATTTCATCCACATCAGAGAAATATTTCTAAGGTATGTGAGCATGACTGTGTCACTCTTTTGCTTTAAACCCTTCAATAATTCTTCCTTATTCTTAGCATAGAGTCAAATTTTCTAAGCCTGATTTAGGAAGTTCTGCATATTTTGACACTGGTTACTTTTCCAGTGTTAACCAACCAGTTTCTATTGCATTGGGATGCTCCAATTTTTTTTTTCCACTCCAGGTCTTCATGTACATTGATCTTTTGCTTTAAATAATTTTTCCCACCACTTCTGCTCATCTTGTTGTTGTTTTGTTTGTTTGGTTCAGTACCAGGAATTGAACCTAGGAGCACTTCACTCTGAGCTACATCCTCAGCCTTTCTTTTCTTTTTTTTTTTATTTTGATACAGGGTCTCACTTAGTTACTTAAGGCTTTGCTAAATTGCTGAGGCTGGCTTGAACTTGAGATCTTTTTGCCACAGCCTCCAAAGCCATTGAGATTTACAGGCATTTGCCACTGTGCCCGGCCCCTCCCTAGTTTTCTAAGAAACTGCCATACATGTCTTCCAAAGTATCTGGTGCCATGTTGGCATTCTTAGGGACAATGAATGAAAGTTCACCTTGCTCCACATCCCTGCCAGCGTTTGGTGTTGTGAACATTTTGAATTTTAGCTCTTCTAATAGCTTTATAGTAGCCTCTCATTGCTAGTTTAATTTGCAGTTCTCTAATGACATACAATGGTGAACATTTTTATATGCTTATTTGTCATTCACATGTCTTCTTTGGTGAAGTGTTGAGTTTTCAGAGTTCTTTGTATAAATAGTTTCTCCCAGTCTGTGGCTTGCATTTTCTCTTTGATTTCTTTCATCTCGACAGTGTCTTTTGTAGAGCAGAAAATTTTAATTTGAATAAAGTCCAAATTACCAATATTCTTTGTATCATTGATTGTGCTTTTGGTATTGTCCCTAAAAAGGTTGTCAACCCAAGTTCAACGAAGTTTTTATCCTTTGCATTCTTCCTGGAGCTTTAGAGTTTTGCATTTTATATGTAGGTATTAGATCCATTTTGAGTTGATTTTTATGAAAAATGTGAGTCTGCATGTGGGTAGCAGAAATGTGGATGTCCAGTTCTTCCAGCACCATTTGTTGGAAAAGCTTATTTTATTTTCCTCCACGGAGTTTCCTTTACTCCTCTGTCAAAGATCAGTTGACTGCATCTATGTGGGTTTATTTCTGGATCCGCTATTTTGTCCCATATGTCAATTTGCCGGTTCTGTTCCCAATACCACACACTGTCTTGATTACGGGAGCTTTATGCTAAGTCTTGAAGTCAAGTAGTTTCACTCCTTTAACTTTGTTCTCTTTGAATATTATGCCACCTATTCTGGGTCTTTTGCTTTTTCATATAAAAATCAGTTGGTCAGTTTCTATAAAATAACCTTCTAGGATTTTGATTGAGATTATATTGAGTCTACAAATCAAGTTGGGTAAAATCGACATCTTGACAATATTTAATCTCCTCTTCATGTAAATGGCCTATCTCTCAATTTATCTTTGATTTCTTTCATCAGAGTTTTGTTGTCCTCATAGATGTTGAATGTATTTTGTTAGATTTATACCTAAGCATTTCTCTTTTTTGTTTGATGCTAATGTAAATGGTATTATATTCTTTATTTCAAATTCCAATTGTTTGCTGGTGTATAAGAAAGCAATTAACATTTGTATGTTACCTTATGTCCTGTGACCTTTCAATAATTGCTTATTAGATCAAGGAGTTTCAGATTTTCTGCTTAGATATTCATGTTACACCTATATAGGTTTGTATTATGTAATTGAACAAAGACAGTTTTCTTTCTTTTATCCCAATAGTAGATATTTTGTTTCCTTCTGTTATAATTTTACATTAGTTAGGACCTCCAGTATGAGATTGAATCCTTACCTGGCTCTTGATCTTACCAGGAAAACATCTATTGTCTTACCATTAAGTATGATATCAGCTATAGATGTTTTATGGGTGTCTTTATCAAGTGGAAAAAATTCCCTTCTCTTCCTAATCCACTGAGGGTTTTTATCATGGATGAGTGTTGGATTTTGTCAAACAACGACTTTCTCTTCGTTTCATACTGGATGACATTAATTATCTTTTTCTTTTTTTATTAGTGCATAATAGGTACACATGATGTTGGGGTTCATTTTGACACCCAGTGAATTGCTTTTTGAAAGCTGAACCAGCCTGCATACCCTGGGAAAAAACTCTACTTGATTTATTGTATTGTGATTGTGCTGTATAATTACAACTTTATCATTCTTTTTGTGAATTATTGCATTTGATTTGCTAACATTTTCTTGAGGATTTTTATATCCATACTTATGACAGCTATTGAAATATTTTTGGTAGAGTAATGCTGACTTTCTCTTCATAGAACAAAGTCGGAAATATCCCCTTGGATGCTATTTTGTGGAAGAGATTGGTAAGATACTGGAATAATTTTTCCTTAAATGTTTATCAGAATTCACTAATGATATAAATGTGCTTTCTGTTTTAGGAGGGTATTAATTATTAACTCCACTTCTTTAATCAACATGAATGTATTCAGATGGTCTGTTGCTTTTGTGAATTTCAGTAGGTTGTGTCTGTCAATGAATTGGTTCTTCAAATTTATGAGAATAGAGTTGCTCATACTATTCCTTTATTATCCTTTTAATATCCATGGGATTATTAGTGATGGTCCCCCTTTCATTTCTGGCATTACTAATTTGTATCTTCTTTATTTTCTCCTTAGTTAATCTGGCTAGGGTTTTGTATTTTGTCATTGTCATTGTTGTTTGTTCCTAATCAATCTTATTGAGCTTTTCCAAAAACCAGGTTTGGGCTTATCTGATTTTCTCTATTGATTTCCTGTTTTCTGCTCTAATTTTTATTATTTATTTTTTTTCTGCTTACTTTGGGCTTAATTTGTTCTTCTTTTTCTAGTTTATTAAGGTAGAAATTTAGGTTATTGATTTTAGATCTTTCTTCTTTGCTAATATATGCATTTAGTATTTTAAATTTCTGTCTGAAAATTTGGTAATTTTGGTAATTTGTATTTCCATTTTTATTCAGTTAAAAATATTTAAAAATTTATTTTGAAGCTTCCTCTCTAACCCTTGTGTTATTTTAAAGTATATTATTTAATCTCTGAGTATTCCATAATTTTCCAGCTATCTTTCTATTACTGATTTGTGAATAAGTTCTATTGTAACCAGGAACATTCTTAGTTTGATTTATATTCATTTAAATTTGAGGAGGGTACCAGGGATTGAACTCAGGGTCACTCGACCACTGAGTCACATCTCTAGCCCTATTTTGTATTTTATTTAAAGACAGGATCTCACTGAGTTCCTTAGTGTCTCACTTTTGCTGAGGCTGGCTTTGAACTTGCGATTCTCCTGCCTCAGCCTCCCGAGCCACGCCAGCCTTCATTTAAATTTGTTAAGATGTGTTCTGTGACTCAGAATATGCTCTGTCTTGGTGAATGATCCACATGTACTTGAGAAGAATGTGTATTTTCTGTAATTGAAGGCAGTCTTCTCAAATATCAATGAGTTCAGTTGATTGATAGTGCTCTTGTGTTCATCTATGTCCTTACTGATTTTTTGCCTGCTGTATCTGTAAATTATTGATATATGAGTGTTGAAGACTCCAACAATAATAGTGGATTTGTCTATTTCTTCTTGCAGTTCTATCAGTTTTTGCCTCACATATCTGAATTCTGTAATTAGGTACATGCACATGAAGGATTATTATGTATTCTTGGAGAAATGGTCCCTTTATTTTTTTCATAATGCCTGTATTTACTCCTGATAATTTTCCTTGTTCTGAATTTTACATATCTACTTCTGCTTTCTTTTGATTATTGTTGGTATGGTATAACTTTCTCTGTCCCTCCATTTTTAATCTAACTTTTCTTTATATATAAAGTGGATTTCTTATAAGCAACATTCAGTTGATTTTGCTTTATTATTCATTCTGAAAGCCTGTCTTTAATTGTGGCATTTAGATTACTCACATTTAAAGGGACTATTGATAGAGCTGAATTCATGACTACTGTATTTGTTTATGTTTTCTATTCTTTGCTTTTGGGTTATGTGTGTGTGTGTGTGTGTGTGTTCTTTCTTTTTTTAGTTCTACTCTTTCTGAATGCTCCGGTTTTTATGGGCCTTTTTTGATTCCATTTTCTCACCTAACTTAAGATCAGTGGAGAAAAATAAAAATAGCATTCTAACATTCTTCCTTCCTTTCAAGTTTCTGGCACATACAATTTTCTTCTACTTTGAATAGCTTCTTTAACAAGGCAAAACTATTAAAAACAAATTTTCTCAATTTTTTGCTTGTCTGAGAAAGTCAATTTTTTTTCTTCTTTTGGAATTCTAGATTGACAGCTTTTCCTTTCAAAACTTTAAATATCTCATTCCAATCTCTTCTTGCTTGCATGTTTTCTGAATAGAAGTCGGATGTAATTCTGTCCTTTGCTCCTCTATAGGTAGGGAATTATTTTCTTTGGGATTCTTCCAATATTTTCTCTTTGATTTTAGTATCTTCTGCTAGAAGCAATGTGTCTATCTGTATTATTTGGTGTTTACCTACTTGGTGTTCCTCGAACTGGAATCCTGGAACTGTGGTTTCAAGTCTGTTAATGAACAATTTCAGCCATTATTACTTCAAACATTTTCTCTAATCTCCTTTTTCTCCTTTTCCTTTTGTGGATATTATTTTCCTCTTGAAA
This sequence comes from Marmota flaviventris, assembly GCF_047511675.1. Classification (NCBI taxonomy): domain Eukaryota; kingdom Metazoa; phylum Chordata; class Mammalia; order Rodentia; family Sciuridae; genus Marmota; species Marmota flaviventris. The sequence goes on along the minus strand of NC_092501.1, from coordinate 140,311,430 downwards.
CTGTCTCACATCTCTTGAATATTCTGTTCTTTTTTTTTTTTTCCACTCATTTTTTTTCTCTTTGCTTTTCAGTTCTAGAAGTTTCTAATGACATGCTTTCATGTTCCCTGATTCTTTCCCTGGCCATGTCCAGTCTATTAAGGACACAATCTCAGGCATTTTTCATTTCTGTGAAGGGAAGGCCTTGTTAAGAACAGAATGTTCTGGGTGAATTTCAAAGTGGCTACTTACCCATCTCCCTGCCAGGACCACTATAATCCTTAGTATGAGAACCTGTTAGGACTCTGGGAAGTAAGACTAATAAAGTATAGACACAAACTCTTCAGAGTTGGCTTCCTAGAGTTTTTAACACTCAATCTTATTGACATTAAACATCCAGCAATCTGCTAATTACAAGTTACATTTTCCTAACTCTAGTGGTTGTTTCTGTTCCTGGGTTTCTGCTCAAATATGTTTGATTATTTCTATTAGCTTCACCAATTTGGAGGACTGTCAGTAGTTTTCCCTATGACCTAACTTCCTAATGGATCTAAGAAGAGTTGTTGATTTTCAGTTTCTTCAATCTTTTTTCTTATTGAAAGAACTGCAGTCCTGACTTCCAATCTCCTCGTATGTCAGACCAGAAACTTCTATTTGATTTTGAAAGAGCCTCCTCTAAAAGGGAACCTGGAGCTAGGCATTGTGTGAGGACACTGTGATGTTCAAAACTAGCTAATAACTTAGCAATACTTTATAACACTATTTAAAAAATATTTGTTCAACATTTACCTTTTGGGAGGTGACAGCTATGAGGAATGTTTTATTTTTTTTCTTAAGGCATTTCCTTCTTGAGTAATGGTGAAACCAATTTATATTTAGCTGGCTATGTAAGGAGACTTGAGTTAATGGGTGTCTTATTTCTGATTTATTCCAAGATTATTTTTGTATCTTTTATATATTGTAATCTCATATTATAAGATTATGTCACTATCTTGTTTCCCATTGCACTTAAACTTTTAACTTCTTACCATACCTATAAGGCTCTATATTACCTTAATCTTTCTGATATTTTGCCCCCTTTTTCTTCTCTTCCCACTCCACTGCAATCAAATAGACTAAGCTCTTTCTTAATTCATTACCTCTGCCTCCATATTTGATATTCCAGATCTTTCATGACCAGTGCTTTTAAGACTCATGTCTTAAATCAACAGTCACCTTCCCAGCAAATGCTTTCCTGTTTATCCTATCTGAAATTCTCAATATTAGTGCTGATCCTTGTTTTACTTCCAGGTAGGCTCTGACCTAATAATTTACTTTCCTTTCCCTATAGTTCATAACACCATTGAGATTGTTTATTCGCTAATATTTTTGTTAATTTTCTGCCTTGCCACATCCTGCAAAAACTATGATTACTGAATACACATCCTTTCTTCTAATGTATCTCTGAAGCCACCTTTGGTAGGCTTCATTTTCAGATATGGACCCAAAAAGGAGATAGAGAATATCAAACTTATCTGTTATGATTTAAATATGAGGTGTCTGCCAAAAGCTCACGTGTGAGAAAATGCAAGAATGTTCAGATGTGACGTAATTAGAACATGAGAGTTATAACCTAATCAGTGGCTTAATCCACTGGGATGGATTAAGTGGGTGGTAATTATAGGCAGGCAAAGTATGGCTTGAGGAAGTGTGCCACTGGGGACATGCCTTTGCAGTCTGTCTTTTGTCCCTGGTGAGCAGAGGTCTCCATACTTCCTGGCTGCATATCCTGAGCTGATTTCCTCACTATGCCCTTCCACCATGATGGTCTGCCTCATCTCAGACCAAGTTATGGAGTTGGCCGACAAGGGAACTGAACCTCTGAAATTGTGAGCCAAAATAAAATTTTCCTCCTATATGTTGTTCTAGTCAGGTCTTTTGTTCACAGAAAAACAAAACTGACTAACATATTACCCAAAGCCACCCACTCCCTATGAATATCTTTTCATTGACTAGTGGAGCTAAATTAGGAGCAGGTGAATTGAACAATGAATTGAAGATTTTGCCCTCTTCCCTTCCAAGAAAAATAAGAGTATGAACATTGTGAAGTCCTTTAACTGCCTCCCCAATTTCTATCCATTATTCTTTCGGGACTAGATAACTGTTTTGTTTAGGGAGATAATATGTCCATCACAAAATGATGGGTCATGACTGGTCTAAGCCAGTGGAGCAATCTTATTTTCTGATTCTCCAGTTTCCTTTGCAGCCAAAGGTGACATAGTTGTGACCAAAGAAATTTGTACATGCAGAAGTCTACTGGTGTTTCTGGGACAGTGCAATATTTATATTTTGTTTAGAGGAAAAAATCCAGCTGGCATAATTTTTTTCTCCTGCACATTGCTTTTTCTTCTGCTTTTTTTTTTTTTTTTTTTTGAGGTGGGTGGTACCAGGGATTGAACTCAGGTGCACTCAACCACTGAGCCTAATTTTTTTTTGTATTTTATTTTGAGAGAGGGTCTCACTGAGTTACTTAGCACATCACCATTGCTGAGGCTGGCTCTGAACTTGTGATCCTCCTGTCTCAGCCTCCTGAGCCACTGGGATTCTTCTGCTTTTCTGATGCTGCACCAAACTCTTTTAATATCAATGAGGTCACAATCCTGAGGTCAAAAGTTTCAACACTGACAGTGATGCAGACACAGGCAGAAAGAGTCTGTTTGAGTTTCTGATGGCATCACTTGACAGCTGAGCCAATATCATCAACAAGCTATTCCCATATTTGTTATATCCTGCAGCTGAGGCATTCATCATATTCCACCTCTATATATTCATAGCCAATAGTATGTAATTCTCTCGGAAGCAAAGGTACTACAAGTTGGGTAAAATCCATAAAATGTTGAAAATGGCTGAAAAGAGGAGCTGGAGCTACGATGGTTGAGGATACAACCATCCCAAGCTAGAAAGTGGGTGAATCCTATTATGCATTTGAAACATTTGGTCAAACTGTCACTTGAAAATTCTTGATGCTCTTGCTAACCCAGAGTAAAGTGCCAGTAGAAATGTTAGGAAGATATAAGACAAAGGAAGACTCTGAAAAATGGTGGATAACACTTCCTCTGATTCGTAAGTCATCATTCAAGTTTAATTTGATTGAATTAGTGCATGATACATATGCAAAATTATACAAATTACTATCAGAAGCACTATTTTTTTAAAATTTAAGTTAAAAATCATAATATGAAATTGCTTTCAGGGATAGCTTAGGTTAATAAATTAGTGTGTTCAGTTTGCTATTAAGCAGATAATTGCTTATCCGATTATTGATATCTAATAAGCATATTGATGCTAAGTTACTATCAAAGGTTAAACAAAAATATTTTAGTGGTTTATCAACATTTTAGAAGAGTGAGTCTTGGGACAGAGTAATTTACCATTTTGGCTTTCTGTGATCCTTGAATGTGACAAGATTTAGTTCATTTCACTTGCCTATTTCTTTGTCTCTAGACACCTCTCAAAAATATAATATGTATGTTGACTGCACTCAAATATGATAAATGTGAATATCCATCAAATTTACTTTAAGTCTGTCCTTTGAAAGAAGTAACTTACAGCAGACTTAGTTGAAATCCCGTGTCCTTGTCTGTCAAATGAGGGTGACAAGAACTGCACTTCTATTACCAGGTTGTTATCAGGGAGAATGCTTGAACACATTCAGAACAGTGACTAGCAAGAAAGAAGCACTGAAAAAAAGTTAGCAATACCCTGTCCTCTTCTGTTTCTTCCTCTTTCTTTCCTTCCTCTACCTTGCCCTCTTCAGAGATTATCAGAGGTTCTATAATTTCTGAGTTCTGTGTCTTTCATATATGAAATAATATTACTATGTATAGTATTATATATCATCCCTTGTATGATATATATGCCATATGTTGTATATATTATGTATCACTATCATGATATTAATTATTCATATGAATCAATATACATGTTATATATATATAACATGTATATTATAATCAATACATACATTATATATCACTTTCCAATTTCATTTCTATATTCTCTTGCTGTTGGACAGTTAGGGAAGCTAAGCATTTTCAATTATAAAAGATGCTACAGAAATATTTTTGAATATGTTTTCTTCTCTACAGATGTGGGAGTTATCTTAGAGTAACTACAAGTGGAATTGTTGGGCCATATGACATGTGTGCATGATTTTAATTTTGCCTACTGATGCCAAAATGTATTTTGTGGTAGCTGTATATAATTGCATACTTCCTAGTGGTGTTGAAAGTTTTCCATTGTTTTTTTACCCTTGCTTAGCAAAGTCATACACATTAAAATTCACCAATCTGAAGGAAGCAAGATGACATTTGCGTTTTCCTGATTACATATAATGCTGTACAGATTTTCATGTCTTTGGCTACTAATATTTCTTCTATGAATTGCCTGCTTTTCTTTACTTACTTTTTCTTTTGCATTGTTCATCTTTTTCAGTGTCACTTGACATATTTTTTTTGTTGTTTAGGAATACTACAATGTCCTCTCCCAATCTATAAGTTTAACTTTACAACTTTTTTTCTATCTTTGGCCTACAACAGTGCCTCAAATGCAGTCAAATTTGTTGACTTTTCCTTCATACTTTGAATTTTACATCTTCCTTAAGTCATGTCCTTATCCTAGATGCTACGATCTGTTTGATTTTACTCTAAATTTCTTTTTAGTTTTGCCAACCATGCTCAGCCTGTATGCCTGATGCTCTGCTGTGGCTGTCAGTAGCACCAGCCACAGAATATACAATTCACCCAGGAGTTTTCTCAAGAGAGGCAGAGAAGACAGTTTCAATAGAGACTACTCTCCTCTTCCCCCTGGCTTGTGCAGTGTAATCCAGGAGACTCGTGGCAGCATGCTGCAGTGCTTGACCAATGGGTGACCTCAGTAACCTGCATCTTAAGTATTGTGAAAATCAGGTGTAGGGTACAACAGAAGGGAGGGGGAGCTTTCTCCCAAAAGGACTGCAGGGCATGTCCAGGGCTCAATTACCAGCCTCAAATGACATTGGATACACATTTATTCTAGTTATAACTGGTTGATCTTAACCTAGACATTTCAGTCTGTCACTTTGTCCTTCTATTTGAATGAATCTCTTATACACTTGGTACTTATTACACTGCACAGTATTAAAAGGTTACTGTGTAATTTCATTCTCATCTTCATGGAAATTTAATCTCTTTAAAAATTTTTTGATGAAGCAGTGATATGAATCCATGGTGAGGAGAAAGGTCAGGGAAAAGAAATCTGAACCCAACCTGCTCAAAATTGCATATGTTTAATTTTGGTACATGTTACAAAATGTTGCATCAGCTAATACCAAAGGATATTTCCTTGGCTCTTTTAATGATATTTCTGTCCTTTACCTTTACCCATCTTAGCCACTAGCAGAGCAAAAATTCCTACCCATTTTCAAAGTGATACTGAAGTACCTTGGTCAGGGTTTGAAACTTTTCTGGCCAGGAAATGATTTGTGTATGCTTCAGAGAAGGCTGACCAGAGGACCAGAGGCAGGAGTCTGGTGATCCAGTGCCAAGTCAATAATACAAGATGGGAATCTCATTTCTGACAGCTGGAATTCCAATTGCCAGTGGCATCAAACCAGCAGCAACATGAACCCTGTGATAACACTGAACCCTTTAGAGTCAAGGCAATTCTTGGGATGAGCAAGAAATGCTGAAAATACCTCATGGGACCATGTTTAAACAGAGGTGATTATGAGCCCATTGTAGTATTTACTTAAGAAAAAGAATATCTGAGTGTCCATCTCCCTAAGTTGAATGTGTTCCTCACAGTTCATGTGTTGAAACTTCTTCCCGGTGCAACCGTGGTGAGAAGGGGGACTTTAAGAGGTGATTAAAAGACCCTTCATGCCTGGATTAATGCCATTATCAAGGAGTGGGTTCCTGATGAAAGGATAAATTCAGCCTCTTTCCTTGTTGCCTCTCTAGTACACTCTGGCCATATAATAATCTACTCTATGTAATGGCAAAGCACAACAGGAAGGTCCTCAGCATATCTGACCTCTTGATCTTGGACTTTTCAGCCTCCATAACTGTAAGAAATAAACCTCTTCTCTTTATAAATTGTCCACTCTCATATATGCTATTATAGCAGCACAAAATGGACCAAGGCATCTATGAACTCAAATTTTAAATGGAGTCTGATTTTCCATGAGGCAGAAAGTTACAGAATGGTAAAGTATTAAGATAGTACTTTTAGACATTAATAGTTGGATATTTTGTCCTTTATTTTCCCTTTGTCCTCCTCTCAATTTCTAGATATGACCCTGCACTTACAACTCCCTTTGGAATTAGGGTAGGAAACTTAACAATCTCAGCAACTAAGATTGCCTGATAAACATGTCTTCTATTGCTTTGTACTTCCAAGAGCCTGAATCCAATAGGAGGAAAGGATTTGTGCCTATAGGAAAAGAGGCATTTTGGAGAAGAAGAAGTGAATGTAGGGATCCCCACTCCAAGCCTGATGCATTCTCCTGGAAGAGAGAGAGGAAGAAAGGTAGTGACATCTAAGGGTCCACAGAGAAGAGGAACCTGGAGTCTTTGTCAAATTCTCTAGAAAGATTGCTCATTTCTGGAGGTGATGCTATAGTCATATCTAGGAAATGGGACCACACAGTCAAGGGGGTGCAGAAGTATCAGGAGGATCATGCAGTCACGGGCAATATCTGTGACAAATGACCAATGGACAGTGTGTCCCTGGCTCCCAGTGCCTTGGTGTTGCCTTAGAACCTGGTGCCATGGCAAAACCCCAAATGAAGGAAGGAGATTTTAGAAATGCCTGTGTCAACGAGTTAAAAAATGAAATTGCATGAAAGGAAAAATGTTAAAGTTTCATTTCTCCCATTTCTAAGCTTTTCAGTGAATTTTTACATATTATGCAAATATGTAAATTCTACATATTGATGGAATGTGATGTGACGTTTTGATACATGTATACATTGTGTAATGTTTAAAGCAGGTTAAAAGTATCTATTGCCTCAAACATTCATCATTTCTTTATGGTGAAAACTTTCAAGATTCTCTAACTTTTTGAAATAAACAGTACATTATTGTTATCTAGGGTCACCCTATTGTACAACTGCACACCAACCCTCTCTAGTTTCTTTGGATTTTTATCATGAAAGGGTGTTGAGTTGTAACAAGGGCCTCTTATTCATCTATTGAGATAATCATATGGGCTTTGTTCTTTCTATATGGTGGATTACATTTATTGATTTGTGTGTGTTGAACCATCCTAGCGTCTCCAGAATGAAAACAACTTGATCATGGTATATGATCTTATAAATTTGACTTATTAATATTTTACTAAGGATCTACATGTTCTTGATTCAGTTTTTAAAGGTCATGTGTGTTTTAGAAATTTATCCATTTCTTCTAAATTTTTCAATTTATTGGAATCTAAATTTTCAAAACTAATGATGCTCTGAATTTCACTGGTGTCTGTTGTAATATCCCCATTTTCATCTCTAATTTTATTCATTTGGGTCTTTTTTCTCTTTCTTTTGGTTCATTTGGTTCATTTATCAATCTTGTTTATTTTTTCAGAGGACCAACTCTTTCTTTTATTTATCCTTTTTATTGTCCTTTTAGTTTCTATTTCAGTAATTTCATCTCTAATATTTGTTGTCTCTTTACTTCTACAAAGTCCTTTTGAATTGGTTTTGTTTCTGTCTTTCTAAGACCTTAATATATATCATTAGTTATGTATTGTATTGGAGAATTTAATCCATTCAAAATAACTATCAATAGATAAAGTCTTATCCTAGTTTTATTTTATCTTACCTTTTGGTTTTATTAGAGTTCCTTTCTTTATCCCTCTCTGACACTCTTTCTTTATGGTTAAATGATTTATGGTGGTAGTATGTTTGGATTTCTTGCTTATTGTTTCTGGTTTGTCTATTAAGGATTTTTGCTTTGTGATTACCATGAAGTTTACAGAATACCTTTTGATTATAATAAGCTATTTGAAATAAGAGCTACTTAATGTTATCATAAAAATTAAAAAAAGAGATAAAATATTCTAATTTTTAAAACTCTAAAAAACCCTCTATACTTGAACTCATTCCTCCCTACATATTGAATTTTTGATGTCTTATTTTACATTGTTCTATACTGCCATCTCTTATTAATGCAGTTAACGTTTTTAATTGGCTTTTAGTCTTCATAGTAAAGATGATATTAATGGTTTACTCACCAAGTTTACAATATCTTATGAATGAGTTTTATACCTTTGCATCTTTTCTTCTTACTCAGTTACAGCTCTTTGTTTCAATTTGAAGAACTTCCTTTGGCATTTCTTGTAGGACAGTTTGGGTGGAGATATATTCTCTCAGCTCTTATTTGGGAACATCTTTCTCTCTCCTTCTATTCTAAAGGGTTCTTTTGCCAGTTTTAGTACTCTCAGTTGGCAGATATGTTTTTCCTCCAGTACTATGAAAATCTCACACTACTCTCTACTGAGAAGTCTGCTGTCAGGCAACTTGGAACATTCTTATGTGCTATTAGTTTCTTGTCTCTTGATACCTTGAGAATCATCTATCTATTTTTCACCTTTAAGGTCTTTATTGTAATATGTCTTAGCTTAGACTTGGTTGAACTAAATCTGACTTGTGTTTGTTGTAATGTGTAATATGTAAGGTGACCTTTGACCTACCTGTGCCTGCATGTGCATATTTTTGTCTAGGTTTAGGAAGATTTCTTTGAATAAGTTTTTTTTTTCTTCTTTGGCACATTCTAGTCCCTATTCAACCTCAATAACCTAAATATTTGCTCTTTTAATGTAGTCCCAACGTTCCTGTAAACATTCTTCATTCATTTTCATTCCTTTTTCTCTTCTGTGTATTTTCAAATAGCCTATTTTCAAGATCACCAATTCTCTGTTTAATCTTTCTTGCTATTGATGCCTTCTATTGCATTTTAATTTCACTTAGTATATTTTCTATCTCAAGGATTTCTTTTTGATTTTTTAAAACTTGTTTTCACCTCTCTGTTTAATCTCTCTGTTAGTGTATTAAATCATTTATTTAGGTTTTCTTAAAGCTCACTAAGTTTTTTTAAAGCAACTATTTTAAAGTTTCCAACTGAGAATTCACCCACATAGTTACATCTGATTTGACACCTGATTTTGACCATTAGGTAAGCTCATGTTTTCCTGAAAGTTCGTAATTCTTTTTGGTATGTGAGACCATTTGAACATTGAAGGATTAAAAATTTGATTTTGTTTCTGCCTCTCCTTCCAGAAATTTGCAGTTGCTGTGTGTTGTTCAGCATGATTCAGGGATGTACCTTCCCCTTAAGTCTTTTCACAGAGCTTATCCCACTAATCTGTTCCTTTTTAGTCAATCCTTATACCTCTCTTTCCCTAGTTGTGACTAGTACTTCTGATTTCTAAAGGCACATATTAGTTTTGATGTTTTCCAGACTTCTTTATTAATTGGAACCATATTATATGTTCTCTTTTCTGTCTGGCATCAAAACATGTTTTTGGGTTTTGTCCGCAGTGCTACATGTTTGAGAACTCCGTGTTTTTTGTTGCTAAGTAGAATTCCATTGCATACAGATACAACAAATTGTTTGCCCACTCTCTTGGGGATGATCATTTAGGTTGTTTTGGGGTTTTGACTTTATCAAATAAAATACTATGAAAACTTATGCCCATGTCTTTTACTAAGAAAATATAATTCTAAATAGGGCCTATATTTAAGAAGAAACTATAATGAACAATGAGAAAGGAAAAACTTGAAATTGAACTATACCAAAAGTATTATCAAATAAAATTTGGAAGAATGCAATGAAATTAGTCCTTTGAATGAAATCAATAGCCTAAAATTTATTATATATACCATTAAAGGCAACTATAGACAAAAAGTTAATAAATTAGAACTTAGTACCTCCCATGAGGATATAACAAATAATTTCTCTTTTGGCTACACAACTATAACCTCCTATAAAATATCTGAAGCAACCATTTTCAAGTGATGGACAATAGGTAGCACTCGGTTATAATCTTCAAGATTAAATGTTGAGGTGAGCTCAACATTTGTCTGGGAAGCTTTTTGGATTGCATCAAAGAGATGTGGAACCCAAATAGAAAGCAGTGGTGTTGCAGATGGAAAAATGCAGATTTGCTTTTAGTGCTGCTAAAGTACCTGGAGTTTGTGCAGCAGGCTACTGGTAGTTGGGAATTGCACAAAAAAGAACCTCAGAAATGTGTGTGGAAATTTCATTGAGGCTATGAACAAATATCAAGCAGAGCATCTACAAGATAAAACTTTGTGAGGCGAGGGGAAAAGGGCTGCTGGGGTCTGTGAGAAGAGCAAAGATCCCAATGTTGACACAGTTGGGGCAGATAGTGGAATTCTGAACTGATTTTTAAAGTTTTTTAATGAACATCAAAATTTTAGGCATGCAATTCTTAGGGCTTACTAACTTCTTTTGTATGAGTTTTTCTTTCATTTCAGCCTATCCTTCTAGAATCATTTTCCTTGTTTCTGAAGGAAATAAATTTAAAGTTGTTTTGAAGTAAGTCTCTTGGTAGTAGACTCTCCTATTTTATTTATATTTATATAAATATATAAATTCTATTCCTGAATAATAACTATGTAGAACACAGGATTGTAGACTGAATATTTGTCTCCACATTTTATAATTATCATTCCATTGTATTTTAACTTACAATTTTTTCCTGTTGAAAAGTCTGCTCTTATATTACCAGAATTTCTTTCTCTATGGTGGTTTTCAAGATCTTCTCTTTATCTTTGGTATTTTTTAGGTCCTCTGCCATGTCTTTTTAGTATCCTGGTTGTGATATACTGTATTAACTGGGTCTTTCTGGATTCATGCAGTGATTTTATTAAGGCTTGCAAAATTCTTAAGTCATTTTCATTGGAAATATTTCCAAATATTCTTCATTTAACCCTCCTGAGACATCAATCACCCCCATGATAGTTTTTCTCCATTCTATTTTTCTTATCATTTAATTTCTCTTTCATATTTTCCATCTTACTGTCTTGCTTAAGTAAATGCTGGTTAAATTCTTATGACATTCCTTCTCTTGGTCTCTGCCTAATCTGCAGCTGAATACATCCATTGTATCTTAACATCAATAATTTTATCATCAAGATTTTCTGTTAATCCTTATTATAGCATTTATATCTTTGGCTCACAGCATTCTAATCTAATTGTTCTATTATTCACAGATTTGGGGGTCCTCAAGTGACTGTTTGTTTGTTTGTTTGTTTATTGTGGTGCTAGGGATTAAAAACCCAGAGCCTTTTGCATATGAGGTAAGCACTCTACCAACTGAGCTATATCCCCAGCCCCTGTCATAGTTTGTCTTCTCACGTATGTGATTCTTTTCTGTTTCTCAAGTCACAGTTGATTTCATTCCTTTAGACCTAAGTGGGGAAACTTTACTCATATAGGAGACAGTCTCTTCTCTTTTTAAAAATATTTTTTAGTTGTAGTTGGACAAAATACCTTTATTTATTTATTTTTATTCAGTGCTGAGGATCGAACCCAGGACCCTGCACTTGCTAGGCAAGCGCTCTATGACTGAGCCACAACCCCAGCCCGACAGTCTCTTCTTTTAAAGGTTGTTCTTGCCCTCAGGATCCCCATCATTCCAATGTTCCCATTGGAAGGATACACAGTAATCTTTCCAGGAATGCATTGATAATCATTCAACTAGTATGTATTAGGCAACCATTATATCCCTGACACAGTGGCACAGTTGTAGATGCTTGGGATAAACATTTTTTTAGCAAAACTCTGAGAAAGATGAGGGACTCAAAGCAGGTCGAGAGTAGACGAATGGGTTTTCCAGATGGGAGCAGAAACAGTTGCTAAGACCCTGAGGTAGGAGTACATCTCATGTGTTAGAAGAAATACAAAATACATAACATGGCTGAAGGTCAAGGAGAATGAGGAACAGGAGTAGGAGATGAAGTCAGAGAAGAAAGGGTATCGAATCCTTAGGCTTGGTAAGCCATTGTAAGAATTTCAGCTTTTACTTCATAGAAGATGGAACAGCACTAAAGGTTTTGTGCTAGGTAGTAACATATTTGCCTTTGGATCTAACCTGATCACTCTGAGTTCTGTGTTAAGAACAAATTGCAGGAAGAGCAAAAGTGCAAAGCAGAAGGATCAGTCAGAGGGTGGTTGAGATAATCCAGGTGAGAGGGGATGGGGGCTTTGAGCGGTGTGACAGCAGTAGAGCTCCTCATACACAATCAGATTCTGGGCAGTCTGAAGGCTGAGCCAACAGGATTTACTGGTGGATGGATGTGGGATGAGAGGATAAAAGAAAACCCCCAAAACGGCTCTGAGGGTCTGAGCAGTCGGCAAAATGTCTCAACATTTTTTGAGACAGTAAAGTCTGTTGGAGGAGCAGATGTTGTGGGAGAGGGAGAGGAACGATAAATTTTGAATATAAGTTTGAGATGTTTAGTAGATATCCAAATAGAGATGTCAAATAACTCGTCAGATATATGAATGTGAAGTTCAAGGAGAGGTCTGGGCTGGAGATATGAGTTGGGAGTTTACTGTATTTTAGAATCTAAACTCATGGAACTAAATGAGCTTATCTTGTAAGTGTAGCTTGGAATGGGGAATATAAGGATTAACTCTTGCCTAGTCCAACATTTAAGAGGTTGGGGAGATGAGCAGCAACAGGTCAAGGAGACAGAAAACGAGCAACTCATAACGGTGAGAGGAAAGCAAATGGTTCAAACAGGGGACAGTAATCAACGACTTCAAACTCGGAACTCAAGTACAAGCCTGAGCTGATCCAACTGATTGAAGTGGGTTCAAAGGGCCTTGAGAGAAGAGAAACTGGAAAATGAATTTAGATGATTTAAAACACTCGCTGTGCTTTAAAGGGCAGCAGAGAAATAGGGCAGTCCGAATGCAGGTTAAGAAAGGGTTGTATATTTTAACTAGGTGAAATAATAGCATAGTTCATGCTGATGAGAATGATCCAATAGAGAGGAAGGGAGGGCAAGAGAGTAGGGAGAGCTTCTGAAGTGATGATATTTACAAAGGAGGAGATGGGCACCCATGCATAGGGAGGAGCCGTCACTAGGAACACAAATGGTTGATTCATAGTATCAGGAGGGAAAGCTGGTATTGGGATATATAGTGATAGAAACTAGTGGAAGTTTTCCTTTGATTACTGAAAGTAGAAGCAGTCTCAAGGGAGGAGTCACTTTCTTTTACCAAATATTAAGGACAACAAATTCCACCAAAAAAAAAAAAAAAACCCTCATATTCATTGGCCAGATCAACAGAGACTCCACCACGTTGGTTCTTTTAATACCAGGAACTCTCAAATGTGATGTGGATATCTCTAATATTAGGAGAAAGCACCAGTGGTGAGAAAACATGAGAGAGTAGATAGCAACTTGATTGTTTGGGGTCAGTGGAGGTAGAAGAAATTGAACAGGTTCTGTGCTTTCATAAGGAAGGATTAGAGGAAATCAATTCAGCCATTTATTGTGGCTCTTCGTACACTGGAGGAAGCAAGGTTAATGAGATGGTTATGCATAGGATATTGCTTCTCTTTTTCTTAATAAAACTTTAATCTCCTACTTTGTCATCAGCATATTTGCAAAAAATATATTCTATGACCAGGATGTGGGGATGTGTCATTTTTTTTTTTTCTTTTCTGGGCTAGGTTTAATCCAAAAGAAGCAAGATTCAAAAAAAGGTAATTTAATATTTTCAGGGTGCCGTGACATCTCCAATTCAGATGAGATATAGGATTACAACTTAATGTGAAAATAAGCAGAGATAACTTTCACTGTCATTAATTTTTTAAAAAAAAATCTTGTTCATAATTTTCCTAATAAATCATTTAACTTAATTTTCTCCTTTGGGGAGATAACTCAAATATGATTAAATTATTTCTGCCCTTGTTTTTCTTTGTCTCATATATTTCACTATTTCTTATATGTACCACAGGATCTGTACATTGTAGACAGTCAATTCTTTTTAAAATGAATGAAACCAATTAGAGTTTTAAACTTAGAAATTTCTTCTCTGCTTTATCATAATACATCATTTCTTGAATTCTGTTAACTATAAGGATTTTTTTTTTTTTTTTTTTGGTACTGAGGGTTGAACCCAGGGGTGCTTAACCACTGAGACACATCCCCAACCCTTTTTTATATCTTATTCAGAGACAGGGTCTCTCTGAGTTGCCAAGTGCCTCTCTAAGTTGCTGAGGCTGGCTTTGACTTGCAATCCTCCTGCCTTGGCCTCTGGAGGCTCTGGGATTATAGACTTGCACCGCCTCACCCAACAAATAGAAGGATTTTAAGATTAACAACATAAAACAAAAATCTAATTAGAGTATTGACAGTCCAAAAAAAATTGCATAATCTGATTTATGCACAAATAGATGCTTAGTTCATTTGTGATAATGAATACAAATAATTCAGGGCCAGAACTATGAAAAAATTTAGCCTAAATTATTTAGGTTGGTTGTCAGAGTGTTTCCCAATCACAACTTTGTGGTTTTTTTTTTTTTTCTCTACCAGATTTGCGCAAACAAATCCCTACATTTCCTAATTTTTTTAGCACCAGAAGGAAAATATTTAAGTGACTAGGTGACAGTGGTATTCAGTTCAAGTGTCACCTTTCCCTTAGGGTTCATTCTTTCTAGATCAAACACATGTCTCTGGGGCTTAGGTATATGTTTCTTACTCTAATTCTCTATCCTCTCTTATCTAGCTTTAAGGAAAAATCTCTTTCTTGATTTGCTATAGTACAGTGGAGTTGACTGCCATTTTCAAAAGTTAAAAAAAAACCAGAAATAATTTTTAAAATAATCACAGAGAACTCCACATACAAATGCAGTTTAGCGTTTCAATCTGTTTCTGATTTTGCAGTACTAGATTAGTGCAGCTGACTTCTGGAATGGTAGGATAAGGGCTTAGGAAAATTTGATTCTCCATACAAGCAGTGAGAACACTGACAAAAATAATAAAAAGAAGTTTTTTTTTTCCAGAAATCTGGAAATTAGCCAAAGACTTGCAAAAAAAAATGTCAGTTTTGTTCAAGTTAAACAGCTGGATGTTGGTAACAATAGCAAGCTTTCTGGTTCTGAACTTGCCCTATTCCCACCAACCTCATCCCTGCTTTGCAGTAACCTTAACACCAATAAAAACAGCCTTAAAAGTGTGATAACTGTGAAAACCATTAGCCTGGCAGCCATAGGAGGGCCAAGAATAGACTTAAGTTCCCCCAAAGTCCTATCTTGAGAGAACTGTCACTATGTGACCTGTGTGGTAGCTTCCCTAAAAGCTCTTTGCTCGGTGGCTATCTCACTTTGACCTCACTTAGAACTGCTTTGTCCCAACAGCATTTTCCAAAAACAATCAGAGCTGGCTAAGAAGGAAATAGCCCTTGGGAGCAACAAAAGGCTGGTCAAAAACTTAAAAGGAAAAATCATGGAAGGACAGGTCCACAGGAAGCTTTGAAAACTCTGACCTATTCCTGAGGCTATGGAAAACCATGTTCACAGGCAGGGCTGTGAGCATTCCTGGGACTCATCTTGGAAGGCCCTAGTCTCCCACCTCTGGCTGATTTTAAAGCTTCAGGCAGGCAGTAAGTGCTAAGGCTGGCAACATCCAACACCCACAAAGAGCCCCTCTGCAGAGGATCCATTCAGGTAAGGAGAACTCTTTCCAAGTATTAGCTGATCACTGAGCTAACTAAAAAGGCAGAGATTTCAGCAAACAGCAGCAGCAACATAAAAACCTTGGAGGGAGGGAATCTGATTTCTCAAGTTCTCACGTTTGATTACATAAAATGTTTATTTTTCCACACACACACACAAAAAAAAAAAAACATATAAGAAATACAAAGGGATTCAGGAAAATAATGTATGTCCACCAGAAAAAAAAAAATCTGTCAACAGAAGCTGTCTCCAGGGAAGGCCAGATGTTACACTAACTAGAAAAAGAATTTAAATTGGCCTTTACTGGTATGTTCAAAGAACTCAAGGAAAGTATGGCAGTGATGCTTACCAAATAGAGAATATCTACAAAGGAACAGAAGATTTAAAACAGAAACAAACAGAAGTTTGGGAGTTGGCAGGACAATAACTGAGACGAAAATTTCGCTAGAAGGGCTCATAGCAGCCTGAAATGGCAGAACTAAAAAAAAAATCAGAGAACTTGAAAATGAATCAAATGAGATGATCTAGTCTGAGGAACATAAATAAAAAATTTTAGTAAAGAAAAATGAACAGAGCTTCAGAGCCCTATCTGCAGTATCATAAAGCATACTAACATTTACAAAATGTGAATTCAAAAAAAGAAAGAAAAGAAAGAGGAAGAATGCCACAGGCCTATCTTATTTCTCATGCTATCTCCTTAGAATTTTTTTAATCATTTTTATTTCTTTATTTATTTTGGTACCAGGAATTGAACCCAGGGGCAATTAACCACTGAACCACATCCCCCAGCCCTTTTAAATTTCATTCTGAGACAGGGTCTTGCTAAGTTGCTTAGGACCTCATTAAGCTATTGAAGGCTTTGAACTTGTAATCCTCCTACTTCAGCCTCCCAAGCCACTGGGATTACAGGTGTGCACATGGCACCCAGGAGAAATTTATATTTTTGCCTTAAAGGACAGTAGTTTGCCTGATTCCTACCTTTTGGCTTCTGCCTTTCTCCCCAGCCAAAATTAAAAACAAAAACTCTTAGACATCTTGAATCCTTTTGTGTTAGGAAAAGTAAGCAGTCTGAGGACCATATTATAAATGTGAATTCCAGCTATATCATTTATTCACTAGAAGAGCTGGAGAGTTACTTGTCTTTTCTATGCTTCAGTTTCTGAGATTAGTGAAATGCAGATAATGGTACCTTCTTCATAGGATTGTCGTGAGGTTAAAAATAAGATCTAAAGGCCATCGCTTACTGAGTTGGGGTAATGGGGAGAAAACCTGGGCAATGCATCTGAAGGTTCCAATAGAATAGGAAGAGAGGGAGTATGCTCCCCAATAGAAGTCACAAAGAAATCCAGAGCCAGGAGCAGCTGAGGAGCTGAGATCTGAGTGAATGACTGAGACCCATAAGCTCCAAATAGCACAGCTTGAATGATCTCACAAAATTGAAGATGTCCAGAGTAAAAAACAAAACAAACAACAACAACAAAAAAAAAAATAAAATAAAATAAATAAACGCCACCATCATGATAAAAGCAAGAGCAGTATCTTGGGAGTAAAAGAGAAGTGGACCAGGGTATAGACCTGGAAGTAGCAATGGTGAATTTTCTTTTCAAGTGTTGCAAACAGATACTAATTTACTGACCTGACAAAAGTGAGCTCTGCATTATTTCGATTAGAGCATAATTCTCAAACTTCCTGGATTCTCCAGAGAATATGTCTTACGTGTTTTCTAATGCTCACACCATTACTCCTTCTCCCGGGTCTCTATTCTGCAGCCATAAGGCTAGTGCTAACCCCAGTTAAAAAGGGACTTAGGCCTTGCATGAGGTCTAAATCTCTGAGGTCTATAAACAGGTGATGAAGCCGTAACTAAAGACGCCATTCCGTGTTTCTCATCTTTTGCCCAGTCTTTCCCAATAACTCACCTCTGTAGCTAAGTCTAAGAGCAATCCCAACTAATTAA
This sequence comes from Marmota flaviventris, assembly GCF_047511675.1. NCBI lineage: Eukaryota > Metazoa > Chordata > Mammalia > Rodentia > Sciuridae > Marmota > Marmota flaviventris. Next base: position 140,293,765 of record NC_092501.1, on the reverse strand, counting down.
ATATACCAAAAGCCACCGTCCCGGGTCCAGAATGAATCTCATTGTAGTCCTGGTATTTCATAGTGATGGACATGGGGTGTCTACTAAGCCTACAAATCACCATACTTCACTATCATACTTGACTCTTCCAAGCCACTTAGTTAGGCCTCTTACTTTTTATCACTCAGCTTAGCTCCTTCCATGATCTTCTCTACAAGAGATCCTGTCCTGATATTCTCCCCATTCCCCGATGAGGGTTCTACTAGGAGCCTGCACCTATCATTCTGGATCTGCTTGCCTGCCTTTCAGCAATCCCCAGAGTGTGAACTGCCCTGCCCACTGGTCTAGAGCTGCCTGAACCCTGCTGGAGTTTGTCGTACTGTGGTAGTGTGTTAGTCTCTCCAGAGAAACAGAACCAATAGGATGTATGGAGATATGCAGGAAGGAAGATATTATGGGAATGGGTCCACACGATCATGAAGGCTGAAAAGTCCCACATTCTGCTCTCTACATGCCAGAGAACCAGAAAAGCCAGTGGTGAAATTCAGTCTGAATCTGATGGCCTGAGAACATAGGGGAATGCTGGATTAAGTCCCCAGATCAAAGGCCTAGAAACTGGTGCTCTTATATCCAAAAGTAGAAGATGACTATCCTAGATCCAGAGAGAAAACTCACTCTTTCCACATATTTTTGCTCTGTTTGGGCCCTCAAAGAGTTGAACAATGCCCACCCATATTGGTGAGGGCAGATTTTCTTTCCTCAGTCCACCAGTTCAAATGCTAATCTCTTCCATACAAACCCAGAAATGATATTTTATTACCCATCTAGGTATCCTTTAATCCGGTCAAGTTGACCTATAAAATAAAACATCATGGATGCTGCTGATTGCCTTCTGAGTATCCTTCCCATTTTATATTCAGGTTCCTGCCTCTTTCCCCCACAATCCATGTAGTTCTGGAAAAACTGGCCCACTACCTCCCCAGCTCTGAGGATTGGTGTACCGATTGCCCACACTGTGCATTTAACATGTAGGGAGGCTTTAAAACAAACCCATTTCCTGGGACCCTTGCTAAGAGACTCTAACTTAATTGGTGAAGATTTTTTTTTTCTTTAAATCTTCTCAGATGATTACAATGGGCATCTGTTGTGGGTTGAATTACGTCCCCTCAAAATTTATATATCAAAGTCCTAACCTTCAGGACCTGAGAATATGGCCTTATTTGGAAAAAGAGTACTAACAGATGAATTAGTTAACATGAAATCATATTATAGTGGCTCTTAATCCATTGTGACTCTAATTTCTATTTAAAGAAGGGAGTTGGGCAAAGAAACATATACATAGAACATCATGGTGAGATCAGAGTGACACTTTATGAGCCAAAGAACACCAAAAATCACCATCAAACTAACAGAAGCTAGGGAGACACCAGGAGTAGATTCATCCTCAATACCCTCAGGAAGAACCAATCCTATGGTCACTTCTGTCTTTGACATCACATCTCCAGAACTGTAAGACAATGAATCTATGTTTTTTAACCCACCCAGTTTGTGAATCTTGGTTATACAACAGACGTGCAAAACTGATACAGCCCCCGAGGTTGTGAACCACTTGTTGAATTGAACAGAAACCCAGATGCAAGCCAATCAGCACAGATATTCCCAGAGCCACGCAGACTCCCTCCAAAGGTATGGCGGTGAGAAATGAGGGCAGATAAGCCCAAGACCTCTGTGACTGATGTCACTATGATCTTAAAAGAGAGCCACCAGCTTAACCTCTCCTCCCTTTCTAGATGTTGTGGTGTCATTATATAAACCCTGGAACAATGGCAGCTATTTCCCACGGGAGAGAAGCCAGCTTATGAATGAAGTTGACACAAAGATGTAATCAGAGTGAATCACAGCCCTGACTGCTCATCAAGTCAGACCCATTATATGAGGGATAAGTATACTAATTAAAATACTTTGAATTACTTTTGTATCTTTTTTTCTTATATCTTGATACTAATTCCATATTATCTTATTTCTAAAGCAGCACATGTTCATGATAAAAAGTTTAATCACTACCAAAAGTTATAAGTGCCTTCCTGCCTTCCCTTAGCCCATCTCCACACCCTGGAGGTAAATTCCATTTACAACCCATTTTGTATTGTTCCAGAAATTTCTTATCTATCTACCATAGTAACTTATATCTACTTTTCTTTACCCTATTCTTACTCTGTTCTTTCTCACTTGGTATCACTTTACATAAATTTGCATGATTAGGTTAAATAAATTCCTGATTTTGCTGATGAATTTTTTCCAGTTCTATCAATGACATCAGGGTAAAGGTTTTTGGCCCAGCAGGGGTGAACTTTAATGGCTGGTATAATCAGCATCAGGAGGAAACTTTATTTTAAAACCATAACACTAGATCAGGGGAGCAATCATGGTTTGGTTTACACGGCTAGCTTTGAAAACAAGGAGATCGTGATCTGAGGTAGAGCAGGGCTTCTCAAACTTACAGCGCATACAAATCACTTGAGGATATTGTTAAAATGCTCATTTTGATTCAGAAGTGGTTTGTAATTCTGCCTTTCTAACAGAGCCCCAGGTAGTACCTGGTTCACATTTAGGATTAGGCAAGGGGAATGCCTCATCACCAAAGGCAAGGTAGGCACAATTATGAGTGGCAAGGTCAGTGTGGAATCCCAGAGAGTTTTAGAGATGCTTAATGTAACCTGACATCTGTAGGGGGGCTAATCGGCTGCTAACAACATGTTTCTCCATCCATACCACCAAAAAGAAATCAAGAAAGGATAATCAGGAGGCTAGTGGAAATTTCCCCAAATAAACATTATTATTCTTTGCCCAGTTTTCAGACCTAGAGGCCATTTGACTAAGAAATGATGCCCCCCCAGAGGAAGGAAAGTCCAGTACTACAGCAGTGACAATTTACCCACACCTTCCACAAGAGATCTCAGCCTGGGTGATCGTGCTATGAAAAGGTCAGTGCCTAGACATTTGGAGGCCTGTCAGACACATATCTGAGTTGATATTGGGACCTAGGACCCTACAACATCAAGGTCTGCCTCATGCAAGTACAGCACATTCAGGACAGGTAGTGAGTGGAGTCTTATCCCAGATTCAGCTCACAATAGGACCAATGACCCAATGGCCACTCGGTCATTTCCCCAGTCTCCCAATTATCATTGGGATGGATGTACACATAGCTCACACAGTTGTTATTTTGTGGCTAATAGCTATACTATTTGAGAAGCCCAAGTGGAAGCCTCTGGAAATGACCCCCTTTCAACCAAAAATTAAGCCACAGGGCAAATGGCAGAAATTAGGGTCATTATTAAACACCTAAAGTACAAGAAGTGTTGGTGGTTTTCTTCAGATCTCTATTTAATTTGCCAGACTGATCTCTATGAAAGCATGCTGTATCCTGGGAGGTGAACATGGACTACTTTTAACCCAACTAAACTTTAACCTTAATTGCTACTTCTGTACCAGATATATGTGGGAATACTACTCTAAATTGTTCACTGAGTGACCTGGGTAGCCATCAACTCCCAGTGTGCCCCAGAGGAAGAAAGAATTCTGCAGCAGGTCCAGGCTATGGTGCAAATAGCTGACCAATAAGGTCATACAACCAGCACAGATATAGAAGAATCAGAGGAATCCGTGAAGGAACAAGATGCCATGTAGAACTCATTGCAACCCAAGTGGGTGAATCACTATGTAGATCCCTAATATTTTGGAGATATCTGTAATACACTAATTGGAACATAAATCTTGGCATACTGTTAGGACTTTTGATGGAGACAGAGTACCTGGCATATAGCATCATGCAGTCAGAACCACCCATCATGATCTGCTTTCTGTCTGACCCATAAAATCAGAAGATCCAGTGAGCCCAGAAAAAAAAATCTAATGTAAAATAGAAGTGAGATGCAGTTGAACGCGTCACAGCGATGGACATATGATTATAGAATTCAGCGTTTCTTTCATATGCCACGTTCCCTGGAGGCTGCCAACCTGAATGGCAAAGAAGCCTTTTAAAAGTTCAACTGAAGAACCAACTTGGAGACAATAAAAGTGTGATGATGGTGTGTCATCCTCCAGGATTCAGTACCTACCCTGAATCATTTATAATAGATAGTAATGTGTCCCCAGTAGATGAATATGTGCCTCTGGGAAACAAAACATGAAAGTCCAAGTTGTCCTGATACCATCACTCAGTGGCCCACCTGGGGGATTTGTTCTTTCATCTGCACACTTGAGCTCTACAGATCCAGAGGTTCTGTGTTATAGGGGGAATGCCTGAAAATTCACAGAAAAAAAAAAAAAAAGTCCTATTGAGTTTCAAGTGTGGCAGCGGCAGAGTCACTTAGGCTTCTTATGCCAAGGGCCCAGAAGGGGAAGAAGGATAATAATTTGATCATTAGGAGGAAAAAATAATCTCCTTACACAGTAACTAGAGAAAACATCTTTGGTACTAGGATATTTAGTAAGATCTCTAAGATAGCTCTTTGTGCTCCCTGGCCCATTTTCATATTAAATGAATAAGAATGATAGTCATGGTCTTAGAAGGGCAAGGTGACTGGGAGCTTAGACACCTCTAATGAAGGATGAGTTTCTGGGACACCCCACCATGTAAGTTCCTGTACCAGCAGAGGAACTATCCAAGGGAAAGGGGAATCTGAAATGGGTACATCAGGAGGGTGATCGTGAGGACCAACTGTGGAATTGAAATTGATTGCAACATGAAACTAGAGTTCTTTCTCTTAAAAATTTCCTAGGAAAGCAGATTCGCAGGATCTTGGAGGAGCTATACCTAAATTTACTAGATTTATTATATAAAACAAGTACATTCGAATAGTGCAAATGGTGAATGGTAATTTGTACTCTGGATAGCATTCCATTACCTGGAAATTCCTCTTGGCAGAAAGAGCTGCCCCATTCATGGTTATCCCCTGTTCCCAGGGACAGCCACCAACCAATAATTAAGGAGTGGCCAGACCCCCTTATCATGATTTTGGGTTGACTAAAGCTACTATTCCAGCTGAATCACAGTTTGAATTCTTCTGCTGCTCATTCCTTCTTCCTGTATTTCTTAACTGGTCAGTTTTCCCCCAGGATGACTCCCTAATAAACCCCTCAATTCAATTATCAGCGTCCCAAAGGTGTTTCTTTTCTTTTTTTTTTTTTTTTTTTTAGGAATGAGTTTTCATTTACCTGGTGGTCAGGTATCTTTTTTTTTTTTAATTTATTTATTTATTTTAGTTCTCGGCGGACACAACATCTTTGTTGGTATGTGGTGCTGAGGATCGAACCCGGGCCGCACGCATACCAGGCGAGCGCGCTACCGCTTGAGCCACATCCCCAGCCCCCTAAAGGTGTTTCTAAGGGAAACACACGCTCCATTATGATAGCAGAAGTCATGATAGCACACATACTCCATCAATTAAAGGACACAGACAAGTTCTAATCTGAGACTCTACATGGTGGTCATTGGGTAGCAATTAGGAAACAGCATATCAAGCTAGACAGGCCTCTGGAATAGAAGATTTAGATTAAACCTAAAGGTTAACACTTCAGTTTTGGACTCTATACCTTAACTCAGCTATCAACCTCTTTCAAACATTCTCCTGTGATAAGGAACAGGAAATTGTGGGCAGAGATAATATCCACTTGGAAGTTTCCAAAGACCAAGTGGAATACACAAAGAGGATCTGCAACAACATCTAGGTGTCTGCTTTCCATAAATCAATCCACACAAACTACTTCAGGCTTGGACACAGGGCTAAGGGTAGTGGGACTGCTGCTTGATCCTACTTTAGTTTTAAGATTTCCTTTTAGGCAGGGAAGATAGGAGTAAACAGACAGTGTGTGCTGCTCAGCTCAAGATAGATATTTTTCATTTGTTTATGCCTAATGGATGCTGAAAAGGGCTAAGAATTCCTAAGGTGGAGACAGGGTAAATTGAACACGGCAAAAAAGTGAACTCTCGAACACAGACTGAAACAACTTTCCCTGATCACATATCAGGAAAAAAGAAAAAGAAAAAAACAATGCACAGACAGCAAGCATCTTGGTTGAGTCTCTGTATCCATGGGTGAGGGGGGCGGGGGTTGGAGTCAATAACAGAATTGCTTGTAAAGGGGAGTTCAAAGTGCAAAAGAGGATGCTGAGGTCATTCAGAGATTAATAACACAGAACCAATGTCAATACTGTAGAAGAAGACTTGGTGTTAGCAAAATCTAGGAGTCTGAAGTGAGAACCTGATTTAGAAAAGGTGATGCTTTAATGCAATAGGACTTTGAGGGTCTGTGGGAAGAATCTAAATTATTTGTGGCCAGAGAGAAGACTACTTTGACCGATGGAGTATGGTAGAAGCAATAACCCTCTGGACCTCACTTTTAAATTGACCAGTATCTTCTGTCTCTATCTCTAGGATCCCTAATCTGCCATGCAAGATGTCCAACTATCCATGTGAGAGGTCATGAGACTATCTGACGAGGAAAAGTTCCACATTGCAAGACCCCCACCAAGCATCAGATATATGAAGAGGCCAGCTGGACCCTTCAGATAAGACCAGCCACCAGCTAGGTACCAAAAATGACCCTATGGGTATCACATAGAGCAGAAGATCTCACAGCCCAGTTTTACCCAAAGACCCAATGGTGATTGTTTTAAACCAGAATTTTTTAAAACAGTTTTTGTTGCAACAATAGGCAACCCATTGATTTATATTTGACCTATTTTTTAGTTAGCATCCACTTGATAACCCTCCCAAACACACACAGTGGGGGATATCCCACCTACTCTGGACTTATTCTCTCCCTAAACAGAAAATGATTTAGTACCTTCAAAAGTAACCTCTCTATAATAGACATCCATACAACAATGGGAAGACCCTAAGTGGACTGCAGTATTCTGACTCTTCTACCATTCTGGTGATAATGTCTTTATCCCAAAGGCTAAAACATTTAACTTGGTCATTGTGATTGAAGACACATTATGGTAAAATATGATTTTCCTTTAAAAGAGAAGAATGTGTGTTGCAAACAGAATAATTCAACTCCAAAGAATGTTCTTTTAACTTGGCCATGTGGTCAAATGCACTTTTGCTGTGGAAACCTCACGATTTAGTGCGGCAGCAGAGAAGTTATATTTAGAAAGCATTTAGTTTGGACAAACACGCCAAATTTGTGCAGTTTCACACCATATGTTTTTCATTTCGCAGTGATCCATTCTGAGATGTCTAGTTTTCCTCTCATTCTAAGGTGGTCTTTCCTGAATGACAGCATCAAAAAATGTGGTTGCCATCTTTAGTGGCTTAGGAAACTCTTTTGCTCTGGTTTTAGATATTGGTTTCCTGGTATTTATTAAAACCTTTCACTTTAGATGTTATCGTCAAGTTCTGTACAATGTCTTTTCCTTTGTTTTTTGTTTTTGTTTTGTTTTCAGCACTAGGGATTGAATTCAGGGCCTGGCACATGCTAGATAATTACCCTACCACTGAGCTACATCTCCAAGTTGTCCAGGCTGGACTCAAACTTGGGATTCTCATGCCCCAGTTTCCCAAGTAGCTGGGATTATAGATGAACATCACTACACCTGGCTTCCTTTGGGTTTTTAATCACTATATATTTAGGTTTCATCTATTATTAAAAACGTTTAAGTGTAGATTTCCAAATGGATTCCTGGGCTCTCCTACATGTAGTTACTATGGTTTAGATTGAGCATGTTCCCCAAAGTTTTTTGGAAGTTTGGTTGCCAATGTTGTGTATTAAGAGGTGGGGGTCTTTAACAAGTAGGGACTAGCATGGGGTACGAGGTCAGAAGGGATTTATGTAGCTCTCATAAGACCAGGTTAGGTCTTCAAAGTGAGCCTGAAGCCCCCACCATCCTCTTGTTTCCTTTCTCATGTGTAAGTTGTTTTGTATGCACTTCCTCCATGTAATGCCACCTGCTATGTGGTTCTCACCAGCTGGAGCCACCGGAACTTAGGTTTTCAGTCTCCAAAACTCTGAGCTTCAAAACCCTCTTTACTTTATAAAGTACTCAGCCTCGGCTATTTTATTATAGCAACATAAAACAGACTAAGACAATAGTGATTAATCAACCATTGTAATAAGTTTTGTTGGTGATTTAGAGGCAGGCAGTAGAGGACCATTTTGGAACAGAAGGGAGAGCCTCATTCTCATCCCTATATTCCTATTGGGAAGTAGACATAAGAAGTCTGTTTATCACAAGATAGAGATGGGATTTAACCACAAATGATTTAACTTGTGCTAACTCTAGAAATACATAGGAAATGTGGGCAACTGTATTTTGTCTGATCCAACAGCAGGATATGATTTATAGAATCAGTGCTATTAACAAGGATCTCAAAGTACCTTTAATGCAGTAGTTCTCAGCACAAGCTACAGCATAGAATCATCTAGGGAGCTTTGAAAGTTCTCCATATCCAGAATATACCTGAGAATAACTAAATCAGAATCCCTGGGGTGGAACATTTGTATTTCTAAAGCTCCCCTGGGTATTATAATGAGAAGTCAAGGTTGAGAACCACCTTAATGTCAGCCTTAAGGCACTACAACATCTGGTCTCAATTTTTGGAATTACTAATAAAAATGACATGGCATTTTAGTCCGTGGTATGAACTGGCTATTTGAAGAGCACACATTCTAGAGAGAAAAATGGCCAAGAGGTCAAAGCTGGGGAAGTGACAGCTCAGAGGGCCCTGTGTTTTCAGGAAGTATCATAGATTTTTAAGAAGGATCTTGGGCAATTGTATTTTATCTGGCTGATTTTACAAACCAGAAAAACCATATAAGATTACAGTGAGTCCGGGGCAGAAGCAGACGAGAACCAGGGTCTCTCTCTTCCGAGGCCAGTCTCTTTCCACTAGCTCCATTTGTGGAAGCTCAGCCCTCACTTAGGGAACTCACGTAGCCTATGTGTTCCAGGAACCCAGAATGGCTGGATTCAATTCTCCTAAAACTCCTTCCCAGAGAAAAACTTTGATACATGGAACCTATGGGTCAACATTTCATTCAAGTCTCTAATTTTCCATCTAGAAAGTTTACATCTTCTCATTATTAGTTTGGGGATTTAGCTATTTGGTCCTTATAATCTTCCATCATAACTCAGAAATGATTTCCCTTCTTTTCTGGTCATGTAAGGAACATGTCTTATGTTTTCTGATCCTCATATTTTACTTCCCCACATTAGTATCTATCTGTCCATGTGTCCATATATTTTTTCCTCTGATAAATTTCAGTACCTCAAAATGTCACCCAAAGTTTGTATTCAATATAGGCTTCCAGATTATTTGATTGTATCTTTTTTTTAACTTATTCATCTAAATTTATTTATTCAAGTAATGGAACACAAATTATGAACTTAAACCATTTAGCCTTACATTAGAAAGGTTTTTACTTATTTAATTTATATGTGACAGCAGAATGCATTACAATTCTTATTATCACATATAGAGCACAATTTTTCATATCTTTGGTTGTATACAAAGTATATTCACACCAATTCGTGTCTCCATACATGTACTTTGGATAATAATGACCATCACATTCCACCATCATTTCTAACCCCATACCCCCTCCCTAGCCCTCCAACCCCTCTGTCCTATCTAGAGTTCATCTATTCCTCCCATGCTCCCTCTCCCTATCCCACTATGAATCAGCCTCCTTATATTAAAGAAAACATTCGGCATTTGGTTTTTGGGGATTGGATAACTTCACTTAGCATTATCTTCTCTAACTCCATCCATTTACCTGCAAATGCCATGATTTTAGTCTCTTTTATTGCTGAGTAATATTCCATTGTGTATATATGCCATATTTTTTTTATCCATTCATCTACTGAAGGGCATCTATTATGAGCTATTATGAATCATGCTGCTATAAACATTGATGTGTCTGTGTCCCTGCAATATGCTGTTTTTAAATCCTTTGGGTTCAGACCAAAGAGAGGGATAGCTGGGTCAAATGATGGTTCCATTCCCAATTTTCCAAGAAATCTCCATACTGCTTTCCATATTGGCTATACCAGTTTGCAGTCCCACCAGTAGTGTATGAGTGTGCTTTTCCCCCCACATCCTCACCAACACTTATTGTTATTTGTATTCATAATAGCTGCCATTCTGACTGGAGTGAGATGAGATCTTCCAGTGGTTTTGATTTGCATTTCTCTAATTGCTAGCAATGATGAACATTTTTTCATATATTTGTTGATTGATTGTATATCATCATCTGAGAAGTATCTGTTTAGGTCCTTGGCTCATTTATTGATTAGGTTATTTGGTGTGTGTGTGTGTGTGTGTGTGTGTGTGTGTGTGTATGTTTTAACTTTTTGAGTTCTTTATATAATCCTAGAGATTAGTGCTCTATCTAATGTGTGAGGGGTAAAGATTTGCTCCCAAGATGTAGGCTTTCTATTCACCTCATAGATTGTTTCTTTTGCTGAGAAGAAACTTTTTAGTTTGCATCCATTCCATTTATTGATTCTTGATTTTAATGATTGCACAAAAGGAGTCTTCTTAAGGAATCTGGGGCCTAATCCCACATGATGGAGATTAAAAAATTTTAGAGGTGAATGAGAACACAGATACAACATATTGAAATCTTTGGATTGCATCTTAACATTCAATTCACTTTTATATGCCCCTGTCTGTATTTTGGTATACCAGAGAAGAGAAAATTCTTATATTTGTACAACAAAGGAAGTTTGAGCTCTTAATCTAAATCAAACTCTAAAATCGTGCTTTTCATTGGCTTTTTGAACCAACCACAGTATTTTAGGTTCTTCTAAACAATGTAGGCCCAGGAGGATCTTGTATTAGGCTGTCATGAGTGATGAGATATCTCTGTCATCTTAATTGTTCATTTTCCATCCAAACTCTTTCTATCCAATATGTCTCTTCCCTGAAAAAATTTGACCTTTGTATCACTATGGTGTCAATTACAGTGAAGCATGGTCTCAGCAACTTATCTCCACTGTGGCCTGGTGCATTGATCTGGGTGGTTATGGAGAAGTTGATGAGATTTTCCAGAGAAAAGTCTGCATGTGCTGAGACTAGAATGCTAGAATTTATGGCTGCCATAGTTAAGATCTCCCTTCCCACTTCCTAGTCCCTGGAGGAGAATGAAAATATCCCACTGCTTCCATATACAACTGGCATCATTACTCCTGAGATCCATCTACCAGCTGAAGACACAAATTCTATATCCCAAAAATACCTTCATGAAATTTTTATTTCTTGTCAAAATTTAGCTTGAAAAGGAATATTTATTTGTCTACTGTTTGTTTATTTAAGTGTCTTATTTGCCTTAATTAGGGCTTCTATTTAAATCTTCAATTTTGTATAACTCCAAATTATCTGCCTAGAAATGAGTTATATTGGAACAAATATCATGAATTATATAGTAGTATCACAATATAGGATATACATACATATATTATTGTTCATATATATACTAATTCCTGAAAAACAAAAATGAGTAACCGTGTCCATTTGCCGCGGGCAGTGATGTGTTATTAAAGCTTTAACAACTGGCTTTTCAAATAAAGCCCTTATTGGTTGCATGGGTCACTTTCTGTATCTATTTTGAAATTACCAACATGACATCACTTAACAGAGATGAATGGAGTCAGCTCTTGTGAGCCGGTGTGTGTCAGTTACAAGTACATCACTATATGCCTACATCCAGGTTTTTTTTCTCTTTATATCTTTCCATTAGAGAGTTTTCATAGTGTTATTATTGCATCAGTAACAAATATTTTAGAGGCATCTCAAGATGACAGAAAGAAAACAAGTTTTAGAGTTATATAAGGTTGCCTGGCTCCAAACTCACAAAGGCAGAAACTTGGAATAGTTTCTTGGCTTGCCTTTCTCTTTCTGAACAAAACGATTGTTGTAAAGATCAAATAGAATCAGGTTACCCTTTAAGGGTACTGGTAGCAATGGATCAAGAATGTTAAGGACCACTGTGACGCACACCTGTAATCCCAGAGGCTCGAGAGGCTGGGGCAGGAGGATCTCAAGTTCAGAGCCAGCCTCAGCAAAAACGAGACACTAAGCAAGTCTGTGAGATCCTGTCTCTAAATAAAATACAAAATAGGACCGGGAGTGTGGCTCAGTGGTCGAGTGCCCCTAAGTTCAATTCCCAGTACAAAAAAAGAAAAAAGAATGTTAAGGACTTAAGGAATAGACTGAAAAAAAGAGGAATTTAAACCTGGTTAAAACCAAAATAAAAGTTTTTAAGATATAGGCCTTTTTTCACTTTTAAATGAGTTTTTCTCCTTCATAACTTTCAAATATTTTTTAAATTATTTTAAACTGATAAAACATAAAAATTGTACATATTCATGGGGTACCATGTAACGTTTCACTAAATGAACTTTTGAACTGCTCCTTATACAGTGTTTCTTTTTCTGCCCTGAGAGTTTAGTTATCCCCACTCAGCTTTTTAAAAAAATTCATAAAGTTAAAGAACCTCAGCAGTAGTGCCCACAGATGAACATTTGGACAGGGGACCCAGCTGACCTCTTTTCTGGGTGACAAGAATAGGAAACACCTGGTGACAGAGTGGAGCCCCTTGGAGAAATCAATCACCACAAGGCTTACTTCTGTTGACGAGTTTGACACATCACCCGTCGTCAGTCTCCTATTTTTGACCCATACGAGTAATCTTCCTTTACTTTTCCTTGCCTTATTTTACACACACACACACACACACACACACATATATATAAATTTTTTAAACTATTTTCAGAATTTCGGTTTGGAAAATGAAGTATGCGCACAGGGTATGATAGGAATCTGGAAATAATTCAATGCCCAAGAAAAACTATTCTGAAAATCTCAGTATCTCAGGATTTAAAAAGACCACAGTGTTTTCTCTTTTGGGCAGAACTTTCCCTGTTGCAAGGGACAGAAACCCAATCCAAAACAGCTTAATTAAAAAGATGGAATTTGTTGGCTCACATAACTGGGAAGCCACTTGGGAACTTTAGACGCAGCTTGATCAAGATATTCACAATGTGCTATCAAGTCTTTCTCTTTCTCTCTCTCTTCCCCCTCTCTCTTCATTTCCCAGCTCTGTTAACCTCTGCTCATCTTCATGAAGGCCAGGCTGGGCTCTCTGAAGATGGTGCCAGCAGCTGGTCAGATAGTCATATGCTCTTCCATCAGCCTTTCTCAGCCATGAGCCCGCACTGACCTGCTGATGAGGGAGGGGAGCCTGCCATGGTTTTGTATAACACCAAGTGTTGCCGATGGGATTATCTTAAGAGGTGGGGCCTTTAAGAGGTGATGAGATCACCAGGGTAAGGGGCTCCCAGGCCTCCCGTTCCCTCATTCTTTCCCTCTTCCTCTGTGAGTACCCAGCACTCCTCTCCTCCATAGCACCTAGCCTTCATCACACCACCAAACCTGACAGTGCCTGGACCTCTAGAACAGTAAGACATGAATTTCTGTTCTTTATTCTCTATTCAGTGGTATTCTGTGATAGAGGCGCACACAGACTAAGATAGAAATTGGTACCAGACGAGTGAAGTGTTGCAATAACATCGAACTAAAAATATGGGAGCCGCATTGGAACCAGGTAGACACTGGAATCTGTTTTGAAGCGAATGCTGGAAAAATCCTGCATCACAATGAAGGCAGCGTTGAGGGTGATTCCGGTGAGCGCTCGGAAATAAAGGACAGCTGAAGGGAGCCTCAGTCTTCGTAGCAATTACCCAAGTGGCTGTTAACAGATTGTTGGTAGAAATATGGACGGTGACCACTATGCTGCCGAGTCCTCTATGAAAACGAGGAAGCAGGTATTGGAAACGGGAGGAAAGGCCATCTTTATTACAAAGTGGCAGAGAACTTGGCTGAATTACGTCTGGGTCACAGAACTTTGAGAAAGGCAGCACTTAAGAGTAATGAACTCGGATATTTGGCAGAAGAAATCTCTAAGCAGCAAAGAATCGAGGGTGCAGTGTGATTTTTCTTGATTGCTTATAGTAAAATGCAAGAAGAGAGAAATGATCTAAAAACAGAATGTCAGGGGCCTCCTAATTCAAAAGAAAGCAGAAAGGGGCTTGGGAAAGCCTCAGCCTGGCTCTGTGAAGAATCAAGAAGTGTGTTTAGGTGAGAAAAGCAAAGACGTGGTCAGTAGACTCTTCGATTAAGGAGATTGAAAATGGGTAGAAGGAAGCCAGGTACTGTTCTTCAAAACAAGGAATGACTGATGTTTAAGGCTGCCCCTCCCTTCACCAGCCTCAGAGTGCTGGGCCCTAAAAGGCAGAACTGTTGAAAGTCAGGGGACCTGGGCACCCTTGGGGTTCAGTGCCCAGGGCTGCCTTAAGTCTCAGCTCCTTGTGCTTCAGGGCAGCACTCCTTGGTCATCCCAACTGTGCTCCAAGCTCAGCTTAGACCACCACTCAGAAGGCAGAAGTGGTGAGCCTTTGGCAGCATCCAGGTGGTGTAAACTCTGCAGGCTCCCAAAGGACAAGAGCTTTCCATAAAGCTTCCTCCATCTAGATCTTAAATGATGTCTTGAACGTCCTAGGGTGTAGGCAGAGACTTGCTGTAGGGGCAGGGCTACCACAGAGTCCCCAGTAATGAAATACCTAATGGAACCATGAGGACTGGGCTGCTCCCAATGCCCCCAAACTTTAGAGCCACCAGCATGCAATGTCTGGCTGGGAGAGGCACAGCACTGGCTCCAACCTGTGAGACTTGCTGTGTGGGCTGCAACCAGCAAAGCCATAGGGACAGGGCTGCCCAGGGCCTTAGAAACCCAACCTCTGCTCAGTGTGTGGAAGATTGTATAGAGGCCAAGAGAGTTCTTCTCAAGCCTTAAGATTTAATGTTGTCCACCCTGTTGGATTTTGAATTTACTTAGGACCTGGCACTCTTCTTTCCTGATACTCCCTTTGGAATGAAAATATTTGTTTTAAGTCTGTCCCACTATTGTCTTTTGGAAGCACATATTTTTTTTTTTTACATAATTTGTTTAGTTTCAGAGGCTTAAAGCTGGAGGGGAATTTGCTTCAGTGTGAATCATGACTTGAGTCTCACCTGTATCTGATTTAGATGGGACTTTGGATTTGGGGCTTTATAGTTGATGCTAGAATGAGTTAAGATTTTGAGGGGCTATTGGGATGGAATGAATGTATCTTGTGTGTGTGAGAAGGATATGGATTTTTGGAAGTCAATGGGGCAGAATGTTTTGAATGTGTCCCCTCTAAATTTCAGGTGTTGCCTTTGTGATGGTATTAAGAGGTGGGACCTTTAAGAGATGATTAGGTCACGAGGGCTCCTGTCCTGAAGGGAATCAAGGCCATTATTGCTATCAGAGTCATAGCCTGACTTCAGGGCTTTCAACAAATCAGATGTAGCCACTTAAACCTCCCAAAATAACAGAAATGTAATGGGAAAAACAGGAAATGAACTTTAATCAATATAGCCATATTGGGAAGGCAAAGTGAGGTCCAGCATCTCAGCCCCATCTTGGGGTACTATGTGAGTTTTAGGTTTAATTAGAGAAAGAATTGGGTCTTGGGGCAAGATGTATGCATAATTAAGCTGTCTTGGTCAAACTTTTGTCTGGTTGATCACTCTCTCAGTTCTGGTTCTGAGCAGTGGCTCTGGAGAAGTCCTTCTCACTGAGGGGACCACTTCTTGCTACTCAGGATGTTGATCTATCAGACAGCATGTGATCCTGGAAGGGGGCAATTCAATTCCCATGAGACTATTGCTCCTGCTCAGGGGGACAGTCTTATTGTGGGGCCATGTGTCTGCAATACCCTGCTATTCTGGCAAAGTATGGGGCAATAACTGGAGACTTCTGGGCACAGCTCCAGGGGTCTGAAACGGGACCTTGCCAATCTTGCCTCGGTTTTGAAGGGGAAAGAAATAAGTTAGGAAATTTCGGGCTAATTAACCTTGTATTGCCAGTTTTTAGATGAACACTCCTTACATGATTAACATGCCTACATGCACACCTGAGCAGTTCACCAAGGTTAAGGTAATAGACGAAAATGAAAGCTGAGAGACCAAGTTTTATCCTGCCTTTTAGTTACCAATCGGGCACCTGCAGGCCTTCGTAAAGAGTCACTGCTTTTAGCAAAGGTAACTTGTACATCCATTATATTATCAAAGAGACTTCACAGAGGCATGATCATCTCTTGTTTGTTCTCTTCTGCCGTATGAGGACACATTTCTTCCCTCTAGAGGTTGCAGGCCTCACCACACAGCTGAACCTGCTGGCACCTTGATCTTAGATTTCTCAGCTTCCCGAACTGCAAAAAAAAAAAAAAAAAAAATCAATCAATTTCTGTTCCTTATATATTATCCATTCCCTGGGACTCTGTTACAAAAATAGCACAAATGGACTGAGTTCTTTGTGGTCTACCCTTTACAACTATACAGGGTAGGAAAGAGGCAGCTCCCCTATGGAATAAGAGCAAGGCTAACAAAAATAAATAAGGTATGTGCACCGGAGTCATCGAGTCCAAGGATTTGACAACATCTCAGGTGGTCATCTGGTATATATTTAAACACGCCCAGAGTACAGAAATATATTATATGTGCTGCTTCTCATAATGATATCAATAGCAACCATTAATCGAAGCTGACAGGGCTGGGTAGACGTAGTCTGACCTCAGGAACTCTACCTGGCTCCCTCAAGCTACCCTGCCCAAAGCCAGCAGCTTCAGAAACATGGGCATCTAGGAGAGCCTGTTTTTTCTCAAGTCTCGCCTCCAGGGGAATACCTGAGCAAGGCACCTGCTTGTCAGAACCTGGCTCTAATGTTCACATCCTGCTGGCACGGAACACTGGGATTTTGTGTTGGATTTTTGCATTTGGCAGACAGAGCAAAGATGAAAGATATGAGGAATGACAAACGTCCACTTTTCTTTCTTAATACCTCCATACAGTCTTCATACATACTTAAAACTTCAAATAAAAATCCCGCTTGATGCAAATGAATAAGTCAAAACTCACATGCTGTGTCTCCAAAAGGAAATACCTGAAGAGTTTCTCTTTGTATCTGTCTCCACATTCAGGAATTCTGCTCCAAGTCCATTTATTCTTAACCAAGTCTGCTCATGATCCCATATTGGTATTGTGAAGCTTCTGGACTGAATCTGTAAATGTCATCACCAAGATACATTTCTATGTATACTAAGAGAATTTCTATGTATACTAAGAAAATAGTTTAAAGGTATTACCATTACATTATGCAAGAAGAAGAAAATACAGGCATGTGCCATTGTCCTCACTTCAGTGACTACTTGGCAACCATCGGTTCTTATCATTTCTTTTCTTCAGCAACAGTCCTCTGGCCAGCGCCTCAACTTGTCTGAGTTGGTTGCACAGTGAGTGGCTCCAAACTTTACTTCTGAGGCATCTGGGTTTCTTGTAGTGCTTTCTGTATAAGATACTGTAGTTTTCTTTGCAGAAATTGCATGTTTCTCTATCTCTACTACCTAACCAGATAATACAACCCAAACCCCATACGAACACAGAAAAATGAAGAGGAACAGGTTTGTACTCATCCTTTACCCTGCTTCTGTCAGCTGAAATCAAAATATCTGATTGGGGCGAGTGTTCTATTTTTGGTTTATCTAATTTACCACATAGTTCTCTAGTCATGTACATATCTTATGTAAATTATTAACAAATAGACATTTAATATAAATATTAAACATACATTTAAGGCATTTCTTAATATTTCTTTAATATATATGGCACATATTTATGAAGTTCAGTGTGGTATTTCCATACGTACATACAGCATGCACTGATAAAATTCAACCACCCTCCTTCCCAACATTTCCCCGCTACCAATTTCTAGTAACCGCCATTCTACCTTCAAGTTGAATTTAAAAAAAAAAATCTTCCACACATGAGATAGAACATTTTGTACTTGTTTTTCAGTGCCTGGCTTTTTTCACTTAACATAATATTCTCAGTTCCATCCATTATTCTGAAAATGACAGGATTCCATTCTTATTTGTGCCTGAATAATACTTCCTTGTGTACATATTCCACATTATCTTTATCCATTCATCTGTCGATGGGCACCTGGGCAATTCTATATCTTAGCTATTGTGAAATGTGTTGCAATAAACATTTAGGTCTTTGATCCATGAGAAACAAATCAATTTTTTTCATAATCTTTTCTCTTTTTTTTTAGTTGCTGATGACACAAGACCTTTATTTTATTTATTCATTTTTTATGTGGTGCAGAGGATTGAACCCAGGGCCTCACACATGCTAGGCAAGTGCTCTACCACTAAGCCACAACCCCAAACCCTTCATTATCATTTTGAAGTATATTAGTAAACAACTATTTCCTTCTCTAAACATACAAAGTTCTTTGAGTCATTTTTCTACTTTTGTTTTAAGCATAAACTAAATTTTTCAAAACCCTGCTAAGAAATGACTATCTGATAATTTCTTGAAGGCTGTGTCTACTTTGACCTATGTCCACAATCTCAACAAAGAACAATTTGACCCCAGAAGTACACTTCCTTTTATCAATATTATCAAACATCAAACATATATCAAAAATAAAGCATTTATGTGTTGGGAAGGACCTGAGAATTAAAAGAAAACTTTAACCAGATTTAATTCTTCATCATTAAAACCCTTTCTCTATTTTTTTCTGTGAGCTCCTCAAATTTTATTTATTTTATTTTTTATTTTTTAATTTGTTTTAATTAGTTATACATGACAGTAGAATGCATTTATGCACTTTGATATATCATACATAGATGAGATATAATTTCTCATTTTTATGAGTGTACATGTTGCAGAATCATATTGGTCATGCAGTCATATATATATATATATATATATATATATATATATATATACACACATACATACATACACACACACAGTAATAATGTCTGTTCCATTCTACTATCTTTCCTATCCTCACATACCCTACCCTCCCATCACTTCCCTCTACCTAATCTAAGGTAACACTATTCTTCCCTAGTGCCCCCCTCCTTATTGTGAATTAGCATCCACATATTAGAGAAAACATTGGGCCTTTGATTTTGTGGGATTGGATTATTTCGCTTAGCATGATATTCTCCAACTCCAACCATTTACTAGAAAATGCCATAATTTCATTCTTTAAAGCTGAGTAATATTTCATTGAGTATATATACATCATTTTCTTTATCCATTCATCTATTGAGGGATACCTAGGTTGTTTCCATAGTCTAGCTATTATGAATTGAGATGCTATAAACATTGATGTGGCTGTGTCACTATAGTATGCTGATTTTAACTCCTTTGTGAATAAACCAGAGTGGGATAGCTGGATCAAATGGTGGTTCCATTCCCAATTTTCTGAGGAATCTCCATACTGCTTTCCATAATGGTTGCACCAATTTGCAGTCCCACCAGCAGTGTATGAGTGAACTCTTTCCCCCACATCGTCGCCAACATTTATTGTTGCCTGTATTCTCAATGGTTGCCATTCTGACAGGAGTGAGATGAAATCTGTTTTGATGTGCATTTCTCTAATTGCTAGAGATGTTGAACACTTTTTCATATATTTGTTGATCAATTGTATTTCTGCTTCTGTGAAGTGTCTGTTCAGTTCCTTAGCCTATTTATTGATTGGGTTATTTGTTTTTTTCGGTGTCAAGTTTTTTGAGTTCTTTAGGTATCCTAGAGATTAATGCTTTATCAGAGGTGCGTGTGGTAAAGATTTCCTCCCAATCTGTAGTCTATCTCTCCTCACGTTATTAATTGTTTCGTTTGCTGAAAAGAAGCTTTTTAATTTGAATTCATTCCATTTATTGATTCTTGATTTTACTTCTTGCACTTTAGGAGTCTTGTTAAGGAAGTCAGATCCTATACCAATGTGGTAAAGATTTGGACCTATTTTTTCTTCTATTAGGCACAGGGTCTCTGTTCTAGTGCATAACTATGATTCACTATGAGTTGATTTTTGTGCAGGGTCAGAGATAGAGGTTTAATTTCACTTTTGGGCACAATAAATTTCAACAGAACCAAAAAAAAAAAAAAAAAAAAAGCCAGTGCTGATTCATTCTAATTTAAAGTTTGAATCTATTGAGTCAAGGAGTCTGAACATTTCACCAATTATCTTCAGAGGAGGAAATGTTAAGGAGCAATATATCAGAGTTCATAATTGCTCTTATGAAACCCTTAGAGTCAGATGCTTCCTTGTTCAGAATTTTTTGAGCAGTGGTCTGAGGTAGCACCAGTAACTTAATACATTAATATCTATGCATAGCAATGTGTGAATATTTACATAAAGTGGGATGAATAAAAAGTAATTATAGCCCCATGTCAATTAAGGTCAAGTTTTATGGCCAAACGGGTTCAGATCAAATCAGGTTTTATAGTCAAATAAGTTGCAAAAATTGGTTTTTCAATTTTCAGAGCTTTTTTTTCACTTTCCAGATGTACAGATAAATCAGAGGACCTATACAGGAAGGCAGTTTCTTTTAAATAGCTTTTAATATTTTTTTATGATTTTTAGTTTACACAGAAAAGGGCTTTTACACGGAATCTTAAATGAGTATAAAATGCTATAATTAACTTCCATTATCAAAAACAAACTCTTAATCTTGGTCACTTATACTGTGCAAATAATAATACACAGAAAATTAGAGAAAACTACAAATTATGCTCATTTTAGCTGTATCGAAATCATTAAGGCACCAATGTGGCTCTTTTGAGATTTTTGAGTACTTACAATCCAAAAGAAGTTACAGCAGCAAAAAAAAAAAAAGCTCAAAATTATGTGTTTTGCAGGCAGACAAGGAGGAGTGGCTATAAAGTGCATTTTTCCCTCTAATTCTATCCCAAAGCAAGTAACAATTTTTTTAGTTGCAGAATATTAAGGATTCTAACAGATTTATTGCTAATATTTATCATTTATTTTACTCATACTCTTTACCTCCTCCTGACTCAGACAATTGTGTATATTAGACAAAGCTAATGGCAGGCTGGTGTTCTGGACTCGCCTCCGGCACTGTGCCCAGCAGACCAGCAAACCAGGAGGGTGCCAATTTTGCTAAGTACCATATATCAAACTGAATGTTGAAATGGGCCAATTTTACCAAAAAAAAAAAAATCCAGTCAACTTGAATCGGTATAATAAGGACATTCACATCTGTCTTAACTCTGTAAAGAAAGTCATAAGCTAGTCCTTTTCTATCTAAAAAGTCAAACTCCTCTGCTCAGCTCTTCAGAACACTCATTCTAATTTTTTTCCTGCAGTAATAAATTTTAATTAGAAATAATCAGTATTAACTCATATCATAGTATAGATACATACAGAAATATATGTATATACACAAATGTATATTTTATTGTTCTATCAGCTGAGAGGGCTAGAACAAGTGGCACTCCGGTAGCCATGAGCTCACCCGTGTCCAGATGTTGGTTTCTTTATTTTTTTTATTAAGTTATTTATTCTAATTTGTTATACATGATGGCAGAATACAATTCATATATTTTTCAGGTCACTGATTGTACACCAAGTATTTTCACACCATTCGTGTCTTCATACATGTACTTAGGGTAATGATGTCTAACTCATTCCACCATCATTCCTACCCCATGCCCCCTCCCTTCCCCTCCCCCCCTTTGCCCTATCTAAAGTTCCTTCATTCCTCCCATGCTCCCCTCCCCCATTGCCATTATGAGTCAGCATCCTCATATCAAAGAAAAAAAATTGGCCTTTGCATTTTGGGGATTGGCTTACTTCTATTTTATAACCCATCTTATAGAATGAGATGTCACTCAATTCTAGAATCACAAATAAAAGCCAATCAGGTCTTTTAAAAGTGTAGTGATTTTTGGCTTTTCACGTATCCTTTACCATTTATTCACACCCCACCCATTTTGTAATAACTAGAAAATGTCTCCTACCTTTCCCCTCAATTCTGAAGCAGTAAACTGGAAAAGTTCCATGTAGGATATTAGAAAACATCCATCAGTTTTACAGAGAGCAACAGAAGACTCTAGCCTTCATTTAAAGGAATATGCTTTCCTTTCAGCATAACTCAGCTCTTCCTTGGGGGAATGTTATAAAACATGTATGTGGTATATCAAGCAAAAAAGTACGCGGCTGGGTGATGAAACTTTGACAGCTGCTTCTAAACAACCCAGTTGAAGTGGTGCACTTCCAACGTTCTACTGACACATCCGCATGACGCTGAGCTAGAAGTGGGGTCTAAAGGAGCCATCTGAGCTTTTCTTTGAAATAAAAAAACGTTTAAATCTCACACTGAAACTTGGGATGTGGTTTTGGGAAAGCATGTGTGTCAGGGTTGGATATCTTAAAATATTTAAACCCCTTGGCTGAAAATAAGAAACGGAGAATTAAGTCAGAGATGGAGAAATGCTGCAGACAACTATAGAGTGATTATCCTCCCAGCATTAACTGGGGCAAATAAGGGTACACAGCCCAGGTACATAACATAAGAAGACTTCTAAAATTATTATATTTATATCATAGAATACAATGTAGTCATTAAAACCACCTAAAAATTAAAACAGCATGAAGAATGCTTATGTTAAAAAAAAAGTATTAAAAATCTGCAATAGAATCTTACTCATAGTTTTCCCTCACTGTGAACCATAAGTAAACACACCTGCTTATTTTTGATCTCTCAACTTGGAAAAGAACTCCATTAACCAGAACATATCCCTGTCAGGATTTTGCCCTTGGCATTCCATCCAAATCCATCACCTCCATGATCCACTGATGAGTTCTCTACTGTGATGGAGCCCACCAGCTGTATTTGATACCAAGTGGCCACTTTCCTCGTTCAACGTGCTTTGTTCTGGACTTCTGGGGCATGCTGCTGTCTCAAACTTGCTATTTTACTGACCAACCCTTCTTATTCTCCTTTGCTGCGACCTCATCTTTTTCCTGCTACCTAAGCATGAGAGTGTCCCAGGGCTCGGCCCTCAAACTTTCTCTCAGATACTCTTCACAATTTAATGTCATCCAGTCTCATGACTAGAAATGTCATCTATGTGTGATGACATTAGCCCACCCACTCCCCAACCTCCTTGACGTCTCCTCTTGTTTCTTTTTTCCTTGGTTCAATCTGATTCCTCTACTGTCTTCCCCATCTCAATAAAGGGTTTTGAGTTAGGCCAAAAATCTTGGACTCATTCTTGTTTCTTTTACAACACGCGTCTGCTCCATCAGGAGAGGCTTTTGACTTTTCCTTCCCAACACCCCACCTGTTCCCACTCTTCCCACCTTCCTTTTACCTCCCAGGTCCAAGCCCCATCATCTCACACCTGGTCTTTTGTTAGAGCCTCCCATTGGTCTCAGCATTCTCTCTCGCCCTCTTGGGTGGTCCTTTGTAAACAGTGAGTCAGTTCATATCCCTCCTCTGCTCTTGCTTTGAAATCATCCCATCTGTACTTAATGTGGTAGATTGACACTCAGCGCAGGTTCTAATCTATCTAGTACAGATGCTTCCTGGCTTACAATGATTCAGCTCAGGTTTTGTGATATTGCAAAAGTAATCCAAATTCATACTTTATATTTTGAATTTTCATGTTTTCCTGGGCTGGTCATGTATGGTGATGGCTCTCTCTCATGATGCTGGGCAGCAGAATGAATGTCAGCAAGCTCCTGGTCAGCCACAAGATCACAAGAGTAAACCGTAGACACTCTGCAGGATATTGTGTTGCTAAGATATTATGTTCTATAGGTTAGGTGTAGTAAATGCAATTTCAATTCACAATATTTTAAAACTTACAGTCGGTATAGCAGGACCATTAACCTAAATAACAAATTCTCCAAAGATGATGAAGTTATTCAAGAGTGAACATTGAGACTGGGAATACACATGTCATGGTAAACTACGTACATATTCAAGGAGGTTGAGGCAAGGGGAAGTTTTTAAAGGCAAAATGAAGGGAAATTATATAAGTTAGTTTTTAAACAATGTTTCTTAGCTACAAGGATCAACAACAAAGGCTATTGATTAATGCAAGTTTAGACGGGCAGTTGTTAGCAGACATCCTTTCAGAAGTATTTTCCGTGTAAGGTCATGGATCTGGCGGAGTCTTTTGTGTTTGTTCCTGTTATCAAGCATATGTGTATGAGATCCTGTCCTTCATCACCTCCCAGCTTTAGTTTGTTTGTTTTGTGTTTGACACAAATGACTCCATTTTTAATTCTAATAATTTTCACAAAGCATATCCCCACAGTAAACCAAAGAGCATCTGTATACAGAGCATAAAGTGACATGCAATTATGTTCTGGTCACACATTTGATTCTACAGATTAAGATGGAGGCAGAAACTACACAGAGGCTCCCTAGCTGCTGCCCCAAATGCTGCTCCTGGCAAGCATTGTCACGAAGACTGTGGGATGTTTGGGGGTTTGGTTTCCGCAGCAGCTTTGCAGTATCCAGGAACCAGCTTGGTGGATATAGACAAGGAACCGCAGAAGCATCAACTTCCTGATCCCTGAATCATAATGTGAGCTGTGTGCTCCAGAAAAGAACAGATGCCCTGTGTCCACTCAATTGCCTACATTCCTGATCCTGGCAGGATAGTAACTTCTGAGGCACATCCCAGTGAGGAGGTTTCCTGGAAGACACACTCAAGGTCAATTCAGCAGCCTGCATCTCCAGCCTTCCAAAGTCTTGCTGAGCACCAAATCCACTAAACGGAATCCTTTTCTCCCTCATTTAATCAGGGAGAGGTTTCCATTCTGACACCCAACTCCTCTGCTATCACTCCAGAGTCAATCCCAAAGTCCTTTCTTTCACCCATGGGACCCTATGTGCTTTGGTGCCCTGTTATCTCTGCAGTTTATGACCTTCCACTCTTCATCTTGTTCGTTCTGCTCCAGAAATTCAGGCAGAAAAATGCACATAGTGCTAAAAGAAAATGGTAAGAAATGAAAATATAGCTGCAATTGCATTCTTAGTGTTATCACTTACAAATATACGTGTATTGCTCAAAACAATAAAGTACTAAACGTAATCCAATTCAAAGGCATTACTGATCCTAAAGAAAAACTGTGAAAGCCTGCCTCTTCTTGGGGATTCCCTGGATTTGCTTCAGCTTTGTAGAGCCCCTGTTTATCTGTTCTAGCCTAACCAGTGAGGAATACATTTAATCTCCCTGACATAAACTCTGCTTAGATGGCTCCATTGTTTTGTTTCTGTTTTCCTCTTTGTGGGATTTTCAATAAAACTTTAAGTTCAGTGGGAATTTATTTTCCCCACACAAATTGCTGTTAAGGCATGCATCCGTCATTTAGGATTTATATTGTTGAGATTTATACTTAGAGAAATTTTATATTTAAATTTATATAATTTCCACTTGCTGGATTTTTGCTCTCCAAAGGGCCAGTCTCTACAGACTTTGATGAATTCTAAGCCTGTCATCCTTCATAGTTGGCTATGAATTAGACGACAGGCTGATTATTTTAGCTATCTACACAATTTGGGCTAAATTCCACAGCCACACAGCTGTAAATATGTACAACTAACAATGACTATGCTAAAATATGATGTGATAGGGATTTTAAAAGCCATATTAATCTAGCTGCCTTTTAACTGCCAAGTTAATAATGAACTCTAATGTCCTGAATTGCAAGCTGTATTTATTTGAATTTGTGTTTGAGCTCCAAAATAAAGATTAAAAAAACATATTAATGCTTAGTGACATTTTTGTTTTCAGCTGGGCATTGAATTCTGGGTGTTGGGTATCTAGGTAAGTGCTCGCCCACTGAGCTACATCCCCAGCCCCTTTAGAGACCTTTTGGATATTATTAAACCTACTAAAAATTACTTGATTGCTTTAAATTTGTACAAGATTTTAATTCATCTTTTCCTCATTAATAATTAGATGGTTAACTTTGTTCTTGAAGAAGCTCAGAATTAAGATTTAGATTCAAAGTAAAGTCTAGAAATGTTTTTATTGCTGGGTATTGTTTTTTTGAGGCAAAGGATTTCATGCTTTGTAAAAAGTCTTGAGATTCACAGCCTGTTGGTTTACTGTGAAGATCTATTACTGCTGAGTACCTCTCTGGAAGGAAGACCCTTCCTTCCCAATTCTGGTATGTCTAATTCTTCAAGTGGAATGCCCCAGCCAGGGACAAGTAGAGGCAGATGACTTCTGTCTATGGGGATTTTGCTACCATGCTGGTGGAAGACCCAGAAGGAGAACCCTTTTTTTTTGCAAAAAGCTGCAAAATAAACTCAATAAATGAAATTTTCAAATGACACAGGAATACCTTTATTGGCAAAAACTCATTTCTACTTTTTGAAAGAAACCGTTAAACTAAGAATGATAGATTATTTTATTTTTTTCATTAGTATTGATTTACCAACAACCCTGTTGAACATTGACATGACTGGAGGTTTCATTTGGTTATTGGGTTTACTTTTTGTGTAAAGAAGACATAAAGTTCCGAGTGGCTTCAGTTACTGTTACTTTGGGGCTTACTGCTTCCCACTGAACCTAATCCTAATGCATAGAGTGAAAAACCGAGTAAGATTTATAGAATGAATCATGGCCGGCATGTGGAGTCTGTGGCTATGAGAAATGCAGGAAATGTAAGTTGATACATGACTATTGAGAAGTTTTATAGTAGACTGTATGCCCTTGTAGCTTTCATCAGTGGTTTACATCCTGACCTCGTGTCAGAGCAAACAGAATAAGTTTTATTCCTCTCTCCTATGACATCTGAAAGCAGCTATTTTGGTCCTAAGTCATCTTCTTTGTAGGCCATGCATCTTCTGGTTTGTCAGACTCCATAAAAACAGCTTTGCATTTTTCTTCTCTGAGCCTGCTCCAGTTGGTCCATTTCACTCTTCAAGTGTGAGATCCTGACCTGAACCTGGGGTGCAGGTGTGGTATGAGCAGGCTGTTATCACCTTCACTCTAGATGACACACTTCTGTTATTTCGTTATCTTCGCCAGCAGATGCATCACATTTTTTCAGTCCTATGGAACTCTTTTCCACACAGTTGCTGTTAAAGTCACATCTTTTCTGACATCTACTTGTGGCATTTTGATATGTTCAAGTGTGTGTACACAGCCACGCAGAGCTGGCCCTATTAAATTTCATCTTACAAGATTTGGCTCACTGCTTCAGCTCAGGGAGATTTCTGAAAATCTAATTCTGCCACTGCTATAGCTTGGATGTTGAATGTGTCCTAAAGTTCCCTGTATTAAAGGGTTGGTCCCCAGAAGGAGGAGTCTTTTGCAGGAGGTACTGGGGATTGAACTCAGGGGCACTGGACCACTGAGCCACAACCCCAGACTTATTTTGAATTTAATTTAGAGGTTCTCACTGAGTTGCTTAGTGCCTTGCTTTGGCTGAGACTGGCTTTGAACTCATAATCCTCCGGCCTCAGCCTCCTAAGCCGCTGGGAAGGAGGAGTCTAATGGGAGGTCATTAAGTCATTAGGAACATGCCCTCAAAGGAAATTATAGGACTTCAGTCTCTTCTTTCTTTTTGTTTCCTGGCCATGAGATGAGAAGTACACAGATGTGCTGTGCATTTCCTAACATCCAGAATTCTATCAGAGGCTCAAAGCAACAAGTCTATCCAATTTTGGACTGGAAACTCCAAAACCATAACTCCAAAACCATAAGTCAAAATAAATTTCTCTTTATAAGCTAATCTCTCATGTATTTTACTACAGTAACATAAAGCTGATTAACAGTCACCAGTTTTCTTCCCTCTCTTTAGGCCTTGTGTTGTTTATGGTTTTTGGTAAGCCTGATCTCTGTTTCTTTGTCTCAATCTGATGTCCAAAATGTTGGACAAGACACCCTGGAAAAGGACCTTCTTCTGTGCTGCCATTCATCAATCTATTTATCAGAGTTTGGGGGTATATAATTGACAGCAAATTATTGTTCTTGTGATTGTATTCAGGATTTCCTAGCCCAAGAAAAGGAAAGCTTTTTAAAGTCAGTAGTTTGGTCACTCAATGCTACTTGGAGTTGAGGGTTTCCAGGTAGTGTTTTTCTGGAGGTACATAAAGTTTCTCATTGTCAAATGATGGGTCAAACGCAAGGTGGGTCACTGTTCTTCATGGCAGTGAGGTGTGTGCTAAGACATGGCCCTCAGACGTGTGCCCAAATCCTGCAAGATGACACTAGAACTCATGGGGAGGAAGGACCCCATGTGCTTATCCTTTCTTACACAGCAACTGCGGAACTGAACTGGTGTTCCCATGAATGAATCCAGGATGTTTGCCTCTTTGTTCATAAGCCACATTAATTTGGATCCTCATTCTGACTCTGTGTTCCCAGCAAGCCGGAGAACCCAGTGTAACATTGTTGTGAATGGTTCAGAATTTCAGTTTCACACAAATCACCCTGGGCTTTTAGGAGACCTTTTCTCCTTTCTAGCCAGAGAGACCAAATGTCAATTTTTGTTCCCTAAATTATATACGCACAGAAAAAAAATAGTTGCTTTTCCAAAGTCACTTATTCTCCTAAAGTATTCTTATTTTTTGGAAAGTTAAAATTGTTCAATTCTCTTATTTTCCACAGTAGCATGAAACTTATTTTTATGCATTTAGCCCTCAAATCCAAGGAGATTCCAAATAGATGTGTGTGATAGTAGTGGCAGGTGATGACATTACCTTCTTCTTTGGTTCTTAGGAGTACTCAAATAAAAGAAGGATACATGGAAATTTCTAGACTAAAACCTGAGTCTGATAAGAGCATATGTTAATTTTGTGTCCATATGGAACAACCGAGATTTCAGGCATCTGGAAGCTCCTCTTCTGGTCATACCCCAATTCTGGGGACTTTAGGGCATGTATAAAAGTGGCTCTGGGACAGAAGAAGTAGACAGTCTGTGATTCCATGTCCAGACCCAATCTGGTATCAGCTATGATCCCAGACCAAGGCTACAGCAGAGGTCCAGCTATGAGTGGAGGGGTTTCTTTTGTGCAAATCTGTGAGTAGATCTTCTTGGATCTGTGTCATCCTGTGGCCGCTCCACAAAGGCCAGGCATATCTCTGTTGCACGCAGTGCTTTCCCAACCTGTCAGAGGCAGTTCACATTCTTAATTCCTGTTAAACTCTTATGAGTCAGGCACATTGGGAGATTTACAACCACGATCCCATTTACCAAAAACTCTCTGAGGTAGACGTGACACGCATTACTCACGTGCTAGAGGTGCAGGGCGTGAGGATCATATTGGCTAATCGATGTTAAGTCCACACAATTAGGAGCAGATGATCTAGAATTTGGAACTTAGGTCTGCTTGACCTGAAACCCTAGTTTATTTCACTACATGTGCTGGTTCCATTTGCTCTGAACAACAGGATTCTTCCATTTTAGTTTTGCTCATGGAATCTGGGTGGGTCACAGCAACCTTGAGGAACCAGGCTAAAATATCTGTCTGGTCACGCTCAGTGCTGCTTTCTGACGCATGCCTACATGCTTACTTTGAATTCTCTCACATAATTTAAGTACTTCAAGGTCTGTAACTTTTGAGATTTGTCCTTGACCTGACCTGGGGACTAGTCCTACTAATGGAGACGGGGTTTTGCTTCACATCAAGAGAAATATGATCAGATTCTTTGTAGCTTCTAAATTATTTGTAGTTGTGTGTGGCCACTGGCTTGGTCACCAGTGTGCT
Organism: Marmota flaviventris; assembly: GCF_047511675.1. Taxonomy (NCBI): domain Eukaryota; kingdom Metazoa; phylum Chordata; class Mammalia; order Rodentia; family Sciuridae; genus Marmota; species Marmota flaviventris. Next base: position 140,264,131 of record NC_092501.1, on the reverse strand, counting down.
AGGAATGTCAAAGGCAAATGCCTCTACTCCCTTAGAGAATGCCAAGACCATGGGAAATGAGAATCAATGTGTTATGTGGGTTGAATGTTCAAATAGAAGCATTGTATTAATTTACGTATTTCCTACAATATTTCTGTATCTTGTTCTCAAGAACACAGAGTTCTTTTTTAATGACCCATAACAGACAACCATTGTGATATTTACACTCTAGAAAGATAAGCAGCAAAATCCAATGATGAAAAAGGTAATAGCTTCAAGGGGATCACTTGAGCCAATGGTTTCACCCACCAAGGGGATTCAATCCAGTAGAAAAGCATCCTTTGTGCCATACAGTGAATCTGCTTGATCTGTCAAATTAGCTTTGGCCTACAATTGTTTCTCTTTGTCAAAATCCATTTTAAATACTAAAGTAATTGTGGATTCTCAAAAGTCTCTCTAATGAGCAAACACAAGGAATTTCGTGGAAAGGGGTATCATTGGTTACGTTCAAATGGTTTTAACAAGTTGGGGATAGAGCGTGGTGGTCAAGCACTTGATTGGCATGCACGAGGCCCTGGATTCCATTCCTAACACTGTCACCAAAAAAAAAAAAAGTTTCAAAATACGAAGTAGGAAAATGTAGAAAGTCCAAAGTAGGTTTTGATTGTTCATTTTCCAACAGATCCAACACAATAATCAGCTATGACACAATAATGGAATACCTTTTCCATGTCCAAACTGAAAATGGGAATAATGGGAACATTTTTCTAGAACTGTTGTGAACAAAGTACCATGAATTGACTGCCTTAACTTTCAACAGAAACTTGTTGTCTCACCGTTCTGGAGTCTGGAAGTCCTAAATCAAGTTGCTGGCTGGGTTGGCTCCTACTGAGGGCCGTGAGGGAAGGATCTGTTCCCTGCCTCTGTCCTTGGCTTGTACGTGACCACTCTCCCTCCTATCTTCACATAGTCTTCCTTTTTTGGTATATCTTTGTATCCAAATGTCGTCTTTTTATGAGGACACCAGTCATATTGGATTATAGTCTACTCCATAACTTGATTATTTTGGTAAAGACCCTGTCTCCAAATAAGGCCACATTCTGAGATATGGGTTATTTGGACTTCAACATAAGAAATTCATGTCTTATTTTCTCTTTTCAAAGAACTCTCGCATTTGTCTATTCTATTGTTTTTATATTATTTATACATTTATTGATTTCTTTGTGATTTTTTAAATTAATTTTTATCCTTTTTTATAATAAAATATCCAAGGTTATGAATTGACTGCAAATTATGATTTAGATAATGAGTATACTGTTAAAATATGAGCTCAGTTAGTAAGAGTACCTAGGTTCAAAAGTTACCCCTGTCCTTAATCTCATAGGACTTTTGTAAAAATTAAATAAAATTATTTGAACAGTATTCAAAAATTAGTTTGATTAGTACTGATCAGTATTCAAAAAGTTTGCCAGCAGTAACATAGTAACACTGGTACTAGCTACGTACCCTTGGTTATATTATTTAGCCCTCCTGCACTCAGGGTTTTTTAACATATAAAATTTAGAGCACTATTGTAGGTATTTGAGATACATGGGCAAACAAAATAGACGAAGAATGCTGTTTTTCACCGTGCTTACATTGTAGCAGGAAAAAAAAAAAAAACAGATGTGAACAGTAGAAATGATGAAGAAATCATGTAGTTTGTAAAAAAGTGATGCAGGCTGTGTAGGATAAGAAAAATCAGAAGTGACTAATGGAGAAAGGGAATTTTAATTTTAAATAGCATAGTCTGGAAGCCCCTTTTTAAAGATGATGAAAGAACCATGCAGATCTATAATTGAATGTTGGAGGTGTTTCAAAGAAAACTGAAGTGGTAGTGAAGAAGTATCAGAAGCACGCAAGAACAAAATGCCCACCCTTTAACCTCAGGTGCATAATGCCTTCTGGGTAGCTCACAGAAACAAGAAGAGCTATTTGATGAAACTGTAGGAATCAGCAACCTTGCCTGTCAGATACTCACCTGGTGTTGCACAGCCTACAAGTTCAGAATGGTTTTACCAGAGGAACATTTCTAATTGATTTATTGTTTGAATAACATTAACTTCATCCTCCAACTAAGTCAAAGAATATTCCAAATAGGAGCATTTTATTTTATTAGTAGGCCTGTATTTAAAAACTTCTACTTCATTGTTATTATTATATTTTGAATTTAATCAATAAAAACTTCTATGGAAATGTGTTTTCCCCTATGTTGTAACTACCTAGATAATAGCCTTGATTTTCGCCTCTTGGTCCACAAAGCCTAGTATTTACTATGTGTTCTTTTATACAAAAGTTTGTTAACACCCAAAGGCACAGGCTATCTCAATTACTATGATTCTAGCTTCACTCAAGTACCTCCTACTGGTGTAAGGACTAGTTCTCACATTGATAGGAAGACAAGGAGAAGAAGTGAAAAGAACCTTGTGCACCAATGTTAATAGCAGCATCATTCACAATAGCCAAGAGGGAGATGACCCAAGAGTTCATCAACGGACTTGTGGATAAACAAAATGGAGCACCTACTGTCAATTTTCATTATCCATGATAGTTATGCTCTACAGTCACCACCAACAATGAAGTCGTGCATACTGAATGACTGCCACAAGAGGAAATGCAGGATTAGATTCCCATGAGCATCCACTCAACATTTCATCAAGAAATCAGTGCCTAGCCTCATTCATGTGTCTTGCTGTTTAAAGATCTTATTTAATATACATTATTGATTCACCAACATTGTACACAATGTTCGTGCTTGAATAAATCTTCTCTAAGACATGTATTTTCTCCATAAGGCACATCTCAGCCTCCTTGTGCTTAAGCACTATGTTTAAGAGCCACATTAAAATCATCAAGAAAAAGAAACCAAAAATGTTTAAAAAAAATGTCACCCAATAGATCATGAAAGTGATAATTTGCACTTTCAAGACTGAAATAAGAAAGCAGAGCATTGCTTTGTTAAACCTCAGCTGAGAACATGGGTGTCTGGTGAGTCAAATATTTTGCTGTTCTGTGAATGTGAATGCCCATGCTAGTTCCACGAGTATTGATTTTTGGAATTGCAAATATATTTTATCAGATTCACAAATATGAAATCTATTTAAAAAATGAACATCAGTTGTACATATAATGGAATACTATCTGTTCTCTATTTCTGTAAAAAAGAATGATTCATGCTATTACGTAGATGGGCCTTAAAAACATTATGCTAAATGAAATAAGCCAGACACAAAGGACAGATATTGTGTAACTTATGTGGACCTTCTAGAATAGACAAGTTTATAGAAACAAAGTAGATTAGAGGTTACCAAGGTACCATGGTGGTGGTAGTGATGGTGGTGGAAATTATTGCTTAACAGATACAGAGTGTCCACTGGGGTGATAAAAAATGTTTTGGAGCTATGTAGTGGTGATGGAACAACACTGATTGTAATTAATGCCACTGAATTGTATGGATTAAATGAGAAATTTTATCTATATTTTACATAAAAGATTCTTAAAGTGCATCAAGAAGGACGTCATATCCAGTTGATCTAAAGGTTCACAGAGGAGAGAAGGCACAAACATGACACAGCTTTAGCTCTCAGTGTAAACAAGCCACGGTATTCAAATAGCATTATTTTATTGGTGTCTTTATAATCGTTACCCTCTTATCTGACTTTGGAGCTTACTGTTCTTAGCATTAAGATGTTGTACTTAATAACAGCCACTTCTGCATGTCACTGGGAGAGGCCCTACCAGCAACTGCATCATAGACAGGATGCAAATAAATGACAGCTGAATTCTCTACACAAGGGAACAGGGACATGTATTTAAGTGAAAATCTGAGGTTTTATGGCCTACCTAGTGAGCTGTTAATAAAGCTGAGTAAGCATCTTGCCACTATTAAATAGTCCTGCGAGTTCTGTGCTTCTCTACACATGATTACCTCTACAAAATTCTCCTCACTTTTATATTGATTCAGTCCCCTGCCTGGGTTCCAACTCTTATCTGTTACTTTCTCAAGGGGGAAAAGCAAATCAATTCAGAGAGGCTGGAAGATGTTTGGCTTTATCTAAAAGTGATCGATGGCAATAATTTTCATCTTTGTTGTTCTCCTGTTCCAGGAGGCTGAGTTCAAAAAGCTTTGCAGAAAAGAAACAGATGGTGAAGAGAAACATAAGGTAATCGTACCTCAGGGGCAGGAGCTCAGAAAAGCTTCATGGATCATTTTCGGGTACGTTCAGAATGCAACTGGGAAAATAATCTGTATGTGAGCAAAAAGAAAGATTTACAAAGAAGCCGAGGAAAGGAGGCTTTTGACTGCATTTTGTTGAATAAGTGTATTTAAAAACTGAGTTTTGGTCATGAGTCTTCAATGAGAACAACCATTAAATGTTTGGGCAGCATAGTCACCACCTCGTATTCTTAGGAGAAGGGTATTCTGATTACATTTTTTTTGCAAAACTGAAAACAGGGTTGGATATCTGGGGGAAGACTAGAAATATGATGTATCTGGTCTTCCTTGGAGCTTTTCCTTCTTTTATACATGCCAAGAAATGTGCACTTTGTCATTTGCTGATGAATCCATTTATTTTAATTCTATACCACATGATGAAAAAAACCTGTTTAGATACTGCAATCGACTAAATGCTCCTGTCCACCCTCCTCACCCCTGCCAAACTCACAAATTGAAATCCTAACCCCAATGTGATGGTATCAGAAGGTGGGACCTTTGGAAGAGAACCAGGCCTGGTGGGTAAAATCCTCAATGAATGGGACTAGTGCCCTTATAAAAGAGACCTCAGGGAGCTTTCTCTCTATCCCCCCATGATATGAGGATACAGTGAGAAGACAGCAGTCTGCAACCCAGACAAGCACTGTCACAACAGCCTGATCATGCTGTCATCCTGATCTCAGACTTCCAACCTACCAAACTATGAGACATTCCTGTCATTTATTAAGCTGTACAGCCCAGGGTACTTTGTTATAGCATCCTGACTAGATTAAGGCAGTAATGAAATGAAAATTCTCAGTTTTTCCAAAGGAAAAAATAACAATCTTCGGCAAGCTAAATTGGGGTAGTAGATGCCAACTCTCATATGTCAGTCTCTTGTGACATGTGGCTTTATTTTTAAATTTCTCACTAGTGACAAAGGATAATTTTATTACTACTTTGAGTCAGAGAGCATTGAGGAATTTTTGTCTCTGCAATGTAGAGTTATTGCCCCTTGTTATACATTCAGAAATGCAAATTTCTTTCCTTTTGTATTTTATCAAGTGAAGACCTAGAACCTGGACTAACCAAAATTTGGGAGTTTGAGTATAATTTACCCTTAGGCAGTGTTAAAAGGAAAACTTTAGACAAATTTAAGATTATTCATTTGAGCAAAGGCCAGTTGATGTATTGAGTATCACTCAGAAGCAGAAGAGGTTCAGAGAATTCCATGCTGTAATATGGGCAGTGAATAACATAGACCAAAAGTGGAAATCAAATACAGAAACAGCTTGATTGGTTACAGCTACACTTTTGCCCCATTTGGACATGGTCTGATCAGTTGGATACCTGTTGTTGACTGAGACCTGGCTATTTGTTACAAAGATTATACTCCAAAGTTTAGTTTTGGTTCATTTCTATACTAAGTTAGCTTATAACTCCTCACACAGGAATTTGGACTAGGGAGACAGACTCAAGTCAATGGCCTCCTACTTATTTAATTTAACAACAATAGGTTTGCTACTTCAGAGTCCTGTGAACAGGCATAGACATGTGAAAAAGGTGTGGTTCGTTCTTGGGAACCATTGAGAGACGAACAACATTTAAAAGGGAACTTCTAGGTTGAGTCTTCTCTTCTGGGTACTGTGTATGTATTTGCATGTGTAGCAGAATCCTGTCCAACCCCTAGCCATCCACAGAAAGGTCACAAGCCTATAAAATTGGAGAGATCAGGGTTAGGTAGGAATTTGGTGGTCTTTATCTATCCATGTACCACCAAAATTAAAATCACTTACTCTTAGGGAAGATGAAAAATAGGAAGACTGTCTTTGCTCAAGCTGATGAAGGGTAATCCAATCTCCTTAGAAAGAAGTACCCAACAAGGAAGGGAAGACCAATACATGGAGAAGAATGGAAAATCCAATCAAAGTGTAGGAATATGATACCTACAAGCCAGAGAAACCCCTCCCTGTTAAATCACACCATCAGAGCTATGTATCAGGCATACAGCTCTGTTCTCAAAGGTGATTGAGACTCCCAGAGGGAAAGCTGGGACCCATATCAAATGGAAGTCAGGAGGAAGAGGTGGGAGGATTTCTGTCACAGATGATGGAGGAGGAACAGATGAGTCAGAGCTTTCTGGTGACTGATGATGGACTGCTTCAGACAGTCTCGCTTGGCCATTCACAGAACCAGGGAGGAAAACAGACTTGACTTCCTCCTCTCAAGGGCCTGGTGCAGACAGGTGGGCTGAGCGGGCTCAAACCCAAAGTCAGCGTCAACTGCCCAGTTACACTACACTCATGATTTAACCACAACATTCATGGGGAGGCATTTTTAAAGGTATACATGGCTCTGGAAAGGAATAGCACATTCTCTCTGCAAAATATTCCTAGGGCATATAAGAATCCCAGCTTACCTTTTTTGAGAAGTTACGTGCACCAGGTACTATTTCAATTGCTTTTACATATTATCTTGTTTCATCCTCACAACAAACCTCTGAGGAGGTTATTATTCTTATTCCCTGTTATGGTTTTGATATGAAGGTATCCCCCAAGAGCTTCTGTGTTTTTTCAGGAATTTTCAGAGGTGAAATGATTGACTGTGAGAGCTGTATACTGATCAGTCCATCATACTTTGAATGGACTGAGTGGTAAGTAGGCAGGAGAGGTATGACTAGAGGAGGTGGATCACTGGGGGTGTGCCTTCCCAGTGGTATATATATCTATCTATTTCTCTCTCTCTCTCTCTTTCCCCCCCTCCACCCCACTCCCCCACCCGCCCCCCACCCCTTGCTGCCCTGAGGGGAGCAGCCTTCCTCTGCTGGGCCATTCTACCATGGTAGGCTGCCTCCCCTTGAGCTCAGAGCAATGGAATCAGCTGAATATAGACTGAGACCTCTAAAACTATGAACCCCAAATAAACTTTCCCTCCTTTAAGTTGTTCTTGATGAGTGTTTTGATCACAATGATGATAAAGATGATTAAAACAAATGTCGAAACTGGGGCACAGGGATGGAAGTAGGCATAGAAAGAATCGATTTGGGGCATCCTAGGAGTATCAAGGGAGACTATTTTACAGTATCTTTGCAGTACACAGAAATTAATATGTTTTGGAAAAGAGAATCACATCTGTGAGGAATTGCAGGGACCAATTATCATGACCATAAACATCATTTTCATGATGTTGAAGGAACCACATTCAAACATATTTAGAGGCAGCACAGCTTATTCTGTAGCTATGTTATTTCCTGCTTTCCTCTTTTCTCAGCCTGACTTCATTTTCATATTTTAGATCGCACGCTAATTGTGCCCTGGAGATTTCAAGTCATAAAGTAGAATAACATCTATGAATTTTCAACCATAGGCATCCTTTAAAAATAATGTTACTAATTGCTGAATAGTCATATTTATTTTTTATAAAATTACTCAAGAATAAATTCAACCCAAATACTTTGGCAAAAAAAGAAAGGATAAAGTGTTTTCATTTTAATCATATCTTTGGTGTGCTTGTGTTTTAGGCTATATATTCCCATAGTCCCAACTCTATCCACTTCTTCCTTCCATCTGAGGAAGGGGAATGGCACATGTCAGTAGTGCAAATACCAGAGTGGTGGGTGAGCCCGAGATGTGGCACATTTTATCTATATTAGGGTTCTCCAGAGAAATAGAACCAATAGCAAGGGTATGTGGGTAGATCAATTTGTATGTGTATATGTGCAATATAGCATATTAGATACAATAAAGAGATTTATTACAAGGAATTGGCTTATATAATTATGGAGGTCAGATAGTGCCCAAATCTGCAGTTGGAGAGCTGGAGAACTAGTGGTATATCCCTAGTCTGAGAGCTTGAGAAGCAGGAAAGCAGATGATATGAATTCCAATTAGATTCCCAGCCCAAAGGCAGAAGACTGATTTCCCAGCTTAAAGATAAGCAGTAAAATAAAATTCCCTCATATTAGGGGTGGATTTGATGGATGGGCCAGGAGGCCCACATACATTGAGGAAAGCAATCTGCTTTATTTAATCAATTCAAATGCTTATCTCATCCAGAAATGCCCTCAAAAACACACCCAGAATAACGTAACCGAATGCCTGGGTATTCTATGGCCCAGTCAAGTTGGTACATAAAATTAACATCACACTATCCATCTTCTCTCCACCACTGTGGTAGACTGGTGGCCAGTGAACTGTGCCTCCTGGGCCCCCTCTAGGATTTATTATATATCTAGGTTTGGCCAATGGGACATCAATGAGTGGGATGAATATGGGAATTTGATATGCACTTTTACACTGGAGCCTGTGCTCTTGGAACATTCCCCTTTGAAACTCAACCACCATGTTGTCAGGAAGTTCAAGTAATCACATGGAGACACACATATGGAAGAGAACTGAGACCTCTGGTTGACAGAGCATCAGCTGAGTTCCCAGCTTGTGGCTTGTATCAATTACCAGCCAGGATGAGGTCATTTGGGACTTTCCAGGCATTCTCAAGAATTACTTGATAACATATCATGCAGTTTTGGCTTTTTTATGCATATACATAAAGGTGAAATTCACTATAGTATATTCATATATATGTAATATATTTTGGTCAATTTCATTCCACCCCTCCTCCCATTTCACATCCCTTCCCCCTCCCCCTCAACCCCCTTACTCTACTCCATGGATTTCTCTTCATGGGACATCTCCACCACAAACACACCCTTTTTGCCTTATACGTTCTTTGTACAGAAATATTTAGAACATTTTACTAGTGTCATAAAATGTATGAGTAGGAAGAATTTCTACATTATTGGAATGATCTACTCCTTGAACATGTGATATAACTTGCTTCTAAAGCTATATGCTTTTGTGCCAGGCAGTTAATTTGGTGCTTTGGGTGATTTGTCTTATTTGATCCCCACCATATGAGGAAAAGGAGGCTCAAAGAGATTAAGCAATTGGTTCAGGATCCTCCCAGGGAATGTACACTTACCCCATCTGACTCAGACAACACCTAACCTTTGGGTGCAACTGCCTTTTAAAATGACCACTGTGGTGGTGATGTGAAAATTATTTAGGTATAGCCAATTGTGGACATTAATTGGAAGGTTCTCTTATGAGTGACTCATGTGGACTATGGAACAAGAAACAGACTTTTGATTACTTAAATCTGAACCCAAGCTCCTGAAATGAAAAACTTGTCAATGCAGTTTGGTTTGTGTCAAAATGCCTTCTGATTTATGTTAATGTCTGTCCAGCCAGGCTTTAGATTTCAGAGCTGACAATTTCAAGAGGATTCAAAGGCTCTGCAGGCATGACCCCCTTGTGGATTTGGGGTTGATTTGTGAGGCTGCGGTGCATGTTTTATGCTACATAGACTCCCACAACATGGAAAAAAAAATTTAAAAACTTCCTATTTACGGTTAACTCTCTTTAGATTTCAAAGTGGGGTTGAGAGTATTTTAATGAAAACTCCTTTCAATATAAACATCAAATGCAATTTCTCAGAGTTCTTGGAATAGTTTTGCTATGAATATTGTTGTTTTGACTATGCATACAAATACTCCACGAAAGTAAAATCAGATCAAAAATTCCTGCAGATCATGTAAGAGACTAAACAGAGGTTTTATCTCTAGTCAAGGTAGAAGGGAATCTCTCAAAGAATAATGTAATGTCCAGGGTTGCTCACTTGGAATCTAGAGGATGGGGGTTGTCTTCTGGCATGGATTATCCATGTAGGTCAATTCTCTCATGTTGATTTTGGAGTCGCATTGCAGAACATAGCATCTTAGGAGGAGGAGACCTTAGAATCATCTCATCTGTTCTCCCCCTGCAGACTGTTGAAGGCACAGGGCAAACACTAGAGTCATTTCAAAAGTCACAAATGCTCATTTTTTCCCTTTCATATGCTAAATCTATCCATCTCCATCAATCTTTAATTTCATATAAAAGAAGCAGTGATCTATGATTAAAATATAGTCTACATTGACTAAAACAAAGCAACCAGTTGCATTCTTTTTGATCCATCTGCACAGGCCATCAACTCTCATCCTTGCCAAAAGAAAAAAATCTTTTTCAGACACTTGAATATATAAATATAATAAACTGATAAGTATGGAAGGCAAAAAACAACTTTTCCTTGGAGACACAGAAATAGGCATAAGTTTTATTGTCTCTACTGTAGTTTAGAAGAAGAACTAAAATATATTCTATTAGTGGAAATAGTGTGGAGAAAATATTGAATGGTTACTACGTATTTATTTTTAAATATATCTGGAAACTTTTCTTGTAGATCAAATTACATGTAGCCCTTTTTTTTCCACTAAAGATTTAACGTTTGATTAAGGCTTTTGTTTTGTTTTGTTTCCTGATTTTGGTATTTTGCGTGAATTCATTAAGTTCTTTTCTCTGTTGAACTGTGATTCATGAACTTGGGTTATCATACAACAATAAAGGCCACCTTATTATAATGGTACTTTCACATGATATTTGTGCTTTATCCAAATTGATGGATTAACATGAATTTAGGAACAATTACAAAGGATGTCAGAGATGCTAGGTTCAATTATTAGAACTTAAGGATCTTAGGAACTGATTCTTCCAGTTTAAAAAATCTAAGTAACTCACAGGCCATCATGTCCCCAGTTTGGGGTTCAGACCTAGATAACTTAAATCTGTGGGGAGAGAATTCCAGGATGAACGTGGCTGGGAGAGTGCCGCAGCCTGGCTGGGCACAAATCACGAGCCACTGAAGCAGGAACAAACTTTATTTCTGAACTCCACCAGCACACTCCACACACGCTCCCCAGGAATTCTCCCGAACGCCACGCGGCTCCTCCAAGAACCAACAACCGGAAACCCCGCCTCTGGCACTTCCCCAACCAATGGGAACTCTCTGGGAATCCCTGTGAGAGCTCAAGCAGAACTCAACCAGAACTCCGCCAGAACTCAAAAGTCATCATCTTAATGGCTCGATAGCGTCACCTCTCAACCACTATTTCTGGCAAAAATGCCATGCGTCATCCCGACTTGGCTGTGGCCCTCAACAGGAGAGTCATCTTTTTCCTCTTCCTCTTGAAAGTCATACCAAAGTTGAAACGGGGGGAAATGCAAACTTTGTTTTTCGTAAAACTAGAGCACAGTTATTATCCACATACCTCAATACATGTGTGAGGATGCTAAAAGGAACCTAGAATGGGCAAAGCCAAGTGAAAGTTGAGAGAAAACTACAAAGATGGCTAGATGCCTCAGACCCAAGAAAAAATATATTTCCTAAAAACTAGAGGTCTCATCCTGGTGTGCAAAGACATGAATCACTTGGATAAGTGGTTCTTAGAGGGATTTCCTTAAGCTTCTGGTTCTATCTAGAGTTTGGTTCAGAAAAGGAAAGCATTAAGAGACCACATGAAGAACATGGAAGAGCCTTTTTAGCATAAGGAGTTTTATGATAGAGGAGGAAGCTTTTAGGCTGTGAAGCCTGGAGGATGGCACCACCCCAACACACACGTGCTGACACCTGTGAAGTTCAGTCCAAGAAAAATGGACTAAGTTATAAGAAAAAGCCAATGGAAAACACTGAGTCAAAGATACAAGATTAAAACAACAGGAGAAACAATAGTAAGGACAAAGTATACCTCCCCCAAAAAAATTTATTAGGCAGCCAATAAAAATTGTGACCAAATATTTTGCCATCAGTTTAAAAGAAAAACTTAATAATCAGTTACTTCAGAAAAGAAAGACCACACTGTTAAAAAAAAAAAAAAACACCACAAATTCAAAGGAAAGAAAGATAACAGAAGATTAAATTCAAGTGATAGAAGTCGGTTTTCATTTCTTTTCCATCACAGAAATAAAAAATGGAATCAGAACTAGAACAAGGAAAAAGAGTCCTGATAAAAGTACAATAGGTAACATAGGGAATACATGAAAGTAAACTTGGAAAATGGAAATGGACTTTTAAAAGGTACACAATAACTAGAGAAGATAGACAAAGGTGATCCAAGTAATATATAACTGGAAAACTTTAAAAAAGATTTAATATTACCCATAAAAAAGAATGAAATTATGGCATTTGCAGTAAATGGCTGAAACTGGAACATATAAGCCAGTCCTAAAAACCAAAGACCAAATGTTCTGATATATGGATGCTAACAGACAATAAGGAAGGAGGGGAAGGAAGAATAGAAGTCCATTGGATTAGACAAAGGGGAATGAAGGTGGGGGAAAAGGATGGGAATATGAAAGTCAGTAGAATGAGACAGACATAACTTTCCTATGTTCATATATGAGCACATGATCAGTGTAATGCCACATCATGTACAACCACAAGAATGGGAAGTATATTCCATGTATGTATAATATGTCAGAATACATTCTACTGTCATGTATATCTAAAAACAAAAAATATATATATATATTAAAAAATCAATTCAACGTATGTAGCCAGAAAAAGTCTTCAAATAAACAGAATTTGAAAAAGTAAATATGCATATTTACACATACACACACAAAGGCACACTTTATAATGGAAAACTTGCCTCATAATGTTTAATATTGAAATGTGAAATGACACACATTCTAAAAAATATAATGTCTAATATAAAATACAGTGGCAGAATTAAGAAATAAACTATAATAGAAACAAATAACCAGGAACATAAACACAAAATGTGGTTTAGAAAGGTTGAAAATAGGGGACTCGGGAAGATGGCGGCGAAGGGAGTGCATCACCCCCATGTACCGCATCACTGTGCGGGAGAATGACGAGTTAGAATGGCTAAAAGCTACCTTGTTAGGAATTTCCAGCAAAACTGGGGTGCTCCAAAACCTAGAGGAAGGATTTCCATCGCACGAGGATGAGCTACGGGGGCTCAAATGCGAGAGATTTGTCTGCACGGAGGGTCACGCTGCTTATTCAGCAAATCGCCCCTCGGCTAGAGTCTGCGGCACGCGCTGGGAAACGACGAGATAGCAACGCAAAGATACAGCACTGCGGATTCTGCAGGCTCCTGCCAGCTGTGCAATTACTGTGCTCAGTGCTGAATTCTGGGTTTCAGACAGGGGAAGGAAGCGGTCCAATTCGGTTCTCCACACCGGTCAGACCACAGAGGAAGCCAGCGGCCACCATCTTGGAGAGCTGACGTCACCATCCCTGTTTTTGACTGATCGCAGCTCATTCAGCTATAGAAAAGGTAATTTCAGGCTGCCATTCGCCTGCGTCTCGCAGACAAATTACTCAGGCTCAGTGCTAAAGAACCTGTGGAAACTGCTTCTTGGAGCCTGCTCCTATCAGAACATACACCGAGCCCGGAGCGGCCGAATTCTGGCTCCCGGAACTGCTCTGGCCCAGGGCTAAAGAACCCGCGGAAACTGCTTCTCAGTCTGGGTCCTGCTGAATACTGTGGAGGTAAATACCAACCGAGCCTTCATAGGCAGTGGCAACAGGATTGAGACGGGGCTTGTGAGGGCCGGTCAGGACTCACTGGTTGCTTTGGTCACCCGGCAAAGGGAACGAAATGTTGCCATTCGCATGGGATACCAACATGGCAGAGATCTGATGTCATCAGAAAGCGGCGGAGGAGATAACTTCATCGATACCAGCAGCGACAGAAACAGTTGGTCTCCTGGTAAAGAAAGTGAGTCACAAACACCCAAGTCTCTCTCACTTTGTCATCAAGCCAGAGGGGCAGAGCAGAGCCGCCGCCCGCGCCCAGAACAGGCCCAGCGGCCCGCTGGCGTGGCAGTCACATCACCCCAATTGGAGTAGGGGCAGAGCAGAGCCGCCACCCGCGCCCGCAAGGTAGGCAGACCTGCAAACGACTGGCAGCACAGGCCCAGTGGTCCGCGGGCGTGGTAGGAGGGGCAGAGCAGAGCTGCCGCCCGCGCCTGCAAGGTAGGCAGACCTGCGACCGACCAGCGGATCAGGCCCAGCGGCCTGCCGGCGTAGTACACACATCACCCCAATTGGAGTAGGGGCAGAGCAGAGCCTTCGCCCGCGCCCGGAACAGGCCAGCGGCCCGCCGGCGTGGTAGTCATGTCACCCCAATTGGAGTAGGGGCAGAGCAGAGCCGCCTCCCGTGCTTGGAACAAGCCCAGCGACCCGCCGGCGTGGTAGACACGTCACCCCAATTGGAGTAAGGACAGAGCAGAGCCGCCGCCCGCGCCTGCAAGGTAGGCAGACCAGCGACCGACCAGCAGAACAGGCCCAGGGGTCCGCGGGCGTGGTAGACACGTCACACCAATTGGAGGAGGGGCAGAGCAGAGCCGCCGCCCGTGCCTGCAAAGTAGGCAGACCTGCAACCGACCGGCAGAACAGGCCCAGCGGCCCATCAGCGTGGTAGACAGATCACCCCAATTGGAGGAGGAGCACAGCCACCGCCCAACCCTGCAAGGGAGAATTTTCAACTATACAAGAGCAATATAAATATATAGGGGAAAATTTCAAAAACACAACAGTTTCACCAAGCAGAAAGAAATGCGAGCAGTATGAAAAGACAAGGGAAGAAAGGAACACAAGCAATGCAGGTCAACTCAACTTTAGAAGAGGTAATAGCTGCAGCAGATGGAATGTCAGATAAAGAATTCAGGATATACATGCTTCAGATGATCTGGAGGCTCAAGGAAGACATTAGACAGCAAAATCAGACAATGAAAGATCACTTCGACAATGAATTACACAACCAAATCCAGGAAGCAAAGGATCAACTATACAGGGAGATAGAGGTTATAAAAAACAAACAAACAGAAATCCTAGAAATGCAGGAAGCAATAAACCAACTTAAAAACTCAACTGAGAATACTACCAGCAGAGTAGAACACTTAGAAGATAGAACATCAGACAATGAAGACAAAGTATTTCAACTTGTAAAGAACATAGACAGCTCAGCAAGACTGTTAAGAAACCATGAGCAGAACATCCAAGCAATTTGGGATAACATAAAGAGACCAAACTTAAGAGTCATTGGGATACAGGAAGGTATAGATGTCCAAACCAAATGAATGAGCAATCTATTCAATGAAATAATACGAGAACACTTCCCAGACTTGAAGAATGAGACAGAATCCCAAATCCTAGAAGCCTACAGGACGCCGAATGTGCAAAATCATAAGAGATCCACACCTAGACACATTATAATGAAGATGCCCAACATACAGAATAAGGAGAGAATTTTAAAAGCTACAAGAGAAAGGAAGCAGATTACATTCAGGGGCATACTCTGGTTTCTCTTCAGATCGTATAAATCTTTCGCCTTTTACATTCAGGGGTAAACCAATCAGGATAACAGCTGATCTTTCAACACAGACTCTGAAAGCTAGAAGATCCTGGAATAACATATTTCAAACACTGAAACAAAATGGGTTCCAACCAAGAATTGTGTATCCAGCGAAATTAAGCTTCAGGATGGAAGATGAAATTAAAACCTTCCACGATAAACAAAAGTTAAAAGAATTTGCAGCTAGAAAACCATCTCTTCAAAACATCCTCGGCAAAACATTACAGGAAGAGGAAATGGAAAATAACAATGAAAACCAACAGTGGGAGGTAGGACAGTAAAGGGGGGAAAATAATCAAAGAGGAAAACAAACCATGTTTAGTAACATAAATAAACAAATATGGCTGGGAGAACAACCCATATCTCAATAATAACCCTAAATGTTAATGGCTTAAACTCACCAATTAAGAGACACAGGCTAGTAGAATGGATCACAACACAAGACCCAACAATATGCTGCCTACAGGAGACGCATTTGATAGGAAAAGACATACATAGACTGAAGGTGAAAGGTTGGGAAAAATCATATCACTCATATGGACTTCGGAAACAAGCAGGAGTGTCCATACTCATATCAAATAAAATAGATTTCAAGACAAAGTTAATCAAAAGGGATAAAGAGGGACACTACATACTGCTCAAGGGAACCATACACCAACAAGACATAACAATCATAAATATATATGCCCCAAACAATGGTGCAGCTATGTTCATCAAACAAACTCTTCTCAAGTTCAAGAGTCTAATAGACCACCATACAATATTCATGGGAGACTTCAACACACCTCTCTCGCCACTGGACAGATCTTCCAAACAAAAGTTGAATAAGAAAACTATAGAACTCAATAACACAATTAATAACCTAGACTTAATTGACATATATAGAATATACCACCCAACATCAAGCAGTTACACTTTTTTCTCAGCAGCACATGGATCCTTCTCAAAAATAGATCATATATTATGTCACAGGGCAACTCTTAGACAATATAAAGGAGTAGAGATAATACCATGCATCTTATCTGATCATAATGGAATGAAACTGAAAATCAACGATAAAAGAAGGAAGGAAAAATCATGCATCACTTGGAGAATGAACAATAGGTTACTGAATGATCAATGGGTTATAGAAGACATCAAGGAGGAAATTAAAAAAATTCTTAGAGATAAATGAAAACACAGACACAACATATCGGAATCTATGGGACACATTGAAAGCAGTTCTAAGAGGAAAATTCATTGCTTGGAGTTCATTCCTTAAAAAAAGAAAAAACCAACAAATAAATGATCTCATACTTCATCTCAAAATCCTAGAAAAAGAAGAGCAAAACAACAGCAAAAGAAGTAGGAGGCAAGAAATAATTAAAATAAGAGCTGAAATTAATGAAATCGAAACAAAAGAAACAATTGAAAAAATTGACAAAACTAAAAGTTGGTTCTTTGAAAAAATAAATAAAATCGACAGACCCTTAGCCATGCTAACAAAGAGAAGAAGAGAGAGAACTCAAATTACTAGCATACGGGATGAAAAAGGCAATATCACAACAGACACTTCAGAAATACAGAAGATAATCAGAAATTATTTTGAATCCTTATACTCCAATAAAATAAAGATAGTGAAGGCATCGATAAATTTCTTAAGTCATATGATCTGCCCAGATTGAGTCAGGAGGATATAGACAACCTAAATAGACCAATATCAATTGAGGAAATAGAAGAAACCATCAAAAGACTACCAACTAAGAAAAGCCCAGGACCGGATGGGTATACAGCAGAGTTTTACAAAACCTTTAAAGAGGAACTAATACCAATACTCCACAATCTATTTCAGGAGATAGAAAAAGAGGGAGAACTTCCAAATTCATTCTATGAGGCCAATATCACCCTGATTCCCAAACCAGATAAAGACACCTCAAAGAAAGAAAACTACAGAGCAATATCCCTAATGAATTTAGATGCAAAAATCTTCAATAAAATTCTGGCAAATTGGATACAAAAACATATCAAAAAGATCGTGCACCATGATCAAGTAGGATTCATCCCTGGGATGCAAGGCTGGTTCAATATACAGAAATCAATAAATGTTATTCACCACATCAATAGACTTCAAAACAAGAACCATATGATCATCTCAATAGATGCGGAAAAAGCATTCGACAAAGTACAGCATCCCTTTATGTTCAAAACTCTAGAAAAACTAGGGATAACAGGAACATACCTCAATATTGTAAAAGCAATCTATGCTAAGCCTCAGGCTAGCATCATTCTGAATGGAGAAAAATTGAAGGCATTCCCTCTACAATCTGGAACAAGACAGGGATGCCCTCTCTCACCACTTCTGTTCAACATAGTTCTCGAAACACTGGCCAGAGCAATTAGACAGATGAAAGAAATTAAAGGCATAAAAATAGGAAAAGAAGAACTTAAATTATCACTATTTGCAGGTGACATGATTCTATACCTAGCAGACCCAAAAGGGTCTACAAAGAAACTATTAGAGCTAATAAATGAATTCAGCAAAGTGGCAGGATATAAAATCAACATGCATAAATAAAAGGCATTCCTGTATATCAGCGACAAATCCTCTGAAATGGAAATGAGGACAACCACTCCATTCATAATATCCTCAAAAAAAAAAAAATAAAATGCTTGGGAATCAACTTAACAAAAGAGGTGAAAGACTTATACAATGAAAACTACAGAACCCTAAAGAGAGAAATAGAAGAAGATCTTAGAAGATGGAAAAAATATACCCTGTTCATGGATAGGCAGAACTAACATCATCAAAATGGCGATATTACCAATAGTTCTCTATAGGTTTAATGCAATGCCAATCAAAATCCCAACGGCATTTCTTGTAGAAATAGAGAAAGCAATCATGAAATTCATATGGAAAAATAAACGACCCAGAATAGCAAAAACAATGCTAAGCAGGAAGTATGAATCTGGCAGTATAGAGATACCAGACTTCAAATTATACTACAGAGCAATAGTAACAAAAACAGCATGGTACTGGTACCAAAACAGGCGGGTGGACCAATGGTACAGAATAGAGGACACAGAAACCAATCCACAAAACTACAACTATCTTATATTTGATAAAGGGGCTAAAAGCATGCAATGGAGGAAGTATAGCATCTTCAACAAATGGTGCTGGGAAAACTGGAAATCCATATGCAACAAAATGAAACTGAATCCCTTTCTCTCACCATGCACAAAAGTTAACTCAAAATGGATCAAGGAGCTTGATATCAAATCAGAGACACGGCGTCTGATAGAAGAAAAAGTTGGCTATGATCTACATACTGTGGGGTCGGGCTCCAAGTTCCTCAATAGGACACCCATAGCACAAGAGTTAATAACTAGAATCAACAAATGGGACTTACTCAAACTAAAAAGTTTTTTCTCAGCAAAAGAAACAATAAGAGAGGTGAATAGGGAGCCTACATCCTGGGAACAAATCTTTACTCCTCACACTTCAGATAGAGCCCTAATATCCAGAATATACAAAGAACTCAAAAAATTAGACAATAAGATAACAAATAACCCAATCAACAAATGGGCCAAGGACCTGAACAGACACTTCTCAGAGGAGGACATACAATCAATCAACAACAAGTACATGAAAAAATGCTCACCATCTCTAGTAGTCAGAGAAATGCAAATCAAAACCACCCTAAGATACCATCTCACTCCAGTAAGATTGGCAGCCATTATGAAGTCAAACAACAACAAGTGCTGGCGAGGATGTGGGGAAAAGGGTACACTTGTACATTGCTGGTGGGACTGCAAATTGGTGCAGCCAATTTGGAAAGCAGTATGGAGATTTCTTGGAAAGCTGGGAATGGAACCACCATTTGACCCAGCTATTCCCCTTCTCGGTCTATTCCCTAAAGACCTAAAAAGAGCATGCTACAGGGACACTGCTACATCGATGTTCATAGCAGCACAATTCACAATAGCAAGACTGTGGAACCAACCCAGATGCCCTTCAATAGACGAATGGATAAAAAAAATGTGGCATTTATACACAATGGAGTATTACTCTGCATTAAAAAATGACAAAATCATAGAATTTGCAGGGAAATGGATGGCATTAGAGCAGATTATTCTAAGTGAAGCTAGCCAATCCCTAAAAACAAATGCCAAATGTCTTCTTTGATATAAGGAGAGTAACTAAGAACAGAGTAGGGACGAAGAGCATGAGAAGAAGATTAACATTAAACAGGGATGAGAGGTGGGAGGGAAAGGGAGAGAGAAGGGAAATTGCATGGTAATGGAAGGAGACCCTCAGGGTTATACAAAATTACATACAAGAGGAAGTGAGGGGAAAGGGAAAAATAATACAAGGGGGAGAAATGAATGACAGTAGAGGGGGTAGAGAGAGAAGAGGGGAGGGGAGGGGAGGGGAGGGGGGATAGTAGAGGATAGGAAAGGCAGCAGAATACAACAGACACTAGTATGGCAATATGTAAATCAATGGATGTGTAACTGATGTGATTCTGCAATCTGTATACGGGGTAAAAATGGGAGTTCATAACCCACTTGAATCAAAGTGTGAAATATGATATATCAAGAATTATGTAATGTTTTGAACAACCAACAATAAAAATTTTAAAAAAAGAAAGATTGAAAATAAAAGATAAATAAGGGACAATCAGGCAGATACAAGTACAAACTCAAAAGAAGAGGAATTATAATGTTAATAGCAAACTAGATGGAATTCAGGTAAAAAAAATGAGATAATTCTATGAATTTAATGATAACATTGGATTATGAATATCCAAGTATCAAGTAATAAAGCAGCAATATTCACAACCAAAAAATTATAAATAAAACTAACAGCCCAATTGAAAAATGTGCAAATAATTTAACAGAAAACGAAATACAAGTGACTCTTAAATATATGAAAAATATGTACATCCTTATTCATTATGATACAAATGTAATTTAAAACTGTAAAACTCATTTTTCACCTATCAATTTAGTGATAGCCCAACAGATTGGTAAATGCAATGTTTGTGGAACTGAGAGAGAATAGATACTTCCATAAATTACTAATCAGAGTAAAAATTGGTACAAAACCTTGTAGTGAATTATTTTATGTTGTTTCATTTTAAATGTAAGTTTAACTTTCTCATACAGAGGAAGGACTTAGTCGCCCTTGACAGAGTTTTCAGCTCTAGACCCCTCCCTCCCTGTTATTCAGGGTAGATGATCTAGATATCTGCCTTATATAACTGCCTCCTGGTGACCACTTCTCCATGAACAGCTGGATGCAGCCTGTAGGACTAGTGCCACTGGCCCTTATTCCTGGCAAGAACTGTGCAGATACACCATAGTGACCACCTTTCTCACAGCGTGACTTGTAATTCGTGCTTACTTGCTTTAAACCCACCGTTTAAACTCCCCATGGGAAATCTATTTGGTTAATGTCCTGGACCCAATAAAAGCCTTGGCTCATGAGTACACTGCTTTAATTCTATATGTATTGCCTCTAAGCATGCCTCGTGCTCTCCAGCATCTGTAGGTAATAAAATCTGTGTTTTTCCTAATCATTGAAGAGTGCTCTCCATTTTAAAGATCCCAAATTAAAACTCTTCCTCATTGTCAGAAAGAGGATAATTTGGCAATATCATCAAAACTACCTCTGCATTTATCCTTAGACCCAGTAATTTAACTTCAGGGAAGTTGAATTTGTCCTGTAGATGGTTAGTTCCTCTTTTGGAATATATGGGATTATTTAAAGAGAATGAAAAAAAAAATCCTTTTATGAGCTAATACATGGAAAATAAAATTCTTCTGGGATAATATGATATGTGAAAACAGCAAGGGGTAGAGTATTGAAGATTATGTTTTATCTAAAAGAGGCTAAGAGAAGGCAAAAATATATATGCCAAAAATTACAAAAAGTGCATAAAAAGTCAGTATCAAGTAGGTGGAGTGCAATGAATATCAATCTTTTTTCTTTTTTTTTTTTTGTTTTTGCTTTTTTGTTTTTTTTAAACCATGTATTTTCCATATAGAAATTAATTTACAATATGATCAAATGAGATTGCCATAACACTACCTACTTTATATTTCTTCAAGTTATGACATTTAAAAAACCCATCTGTTACAACTGTTAACTCAAAAAAGAAAAGGCATCTTGAGACAAAAACAGTGAAAAATGATTGTTTTGGGGGTGCTGAAGATCCAACCCAGGGCCTCATGCATTTTAGGCAAGCCTCTCCCACTTTCTTTATCTATGTTTTTATAGGTCCTTTGACAATAATAAATATTTCAACTATATTCAAAAATATCTTACATATACATTTGCAAAGTTTTAAAAATTTTGGAGAGCACATATACTATTTTACCTCACCATCAAAACCATCCAATGAGCTAAACATTAAAGTTGTTGTTATTTTTTTTTATTCCCACTTTATAGAGTAGGCAAGATAGCCACAACTGAGTTGGGATATTTTTAGAAATATTTACAGATAACTACAAAAATTATTATATTAATGATTTCATAAAGCAGCCTTCATTAGATTTATTCATATAAATTATTGAATTTAATTTTAAATTCACTGAATTAAAAGAGAAAAAAAGTGGGAGATTGCTTACGTTATAGAAAATGTTTATAACAATTCCCTTTACTTATCCCTAAGCTAATTCTGTTTTTGCAAAATCATTTGCTTTGCATCCAGCACTTGTCCCATGAAACTTGCCTAATATACCCTCAGGAGCTATCAGTTCTCCTCTTCAGTGACACATATAGTGTTTTATTTTACTTTAGACTCAAATAAAACCAAAATCACCCTGGGGTCTGGATTTCCTCCTCCTTGTGCCTCACAGGAAGCATAGCTGGAAGGAAGAAAATGTTGATTAAGAAGTACATGAAATATGAAGTCAATTATTTCTATGAAATCGTCCAAAATAATGTGATTTTGGTTCATGCAAGGAGAATCAAAAGAAGCTGAGCCATCTGGAATCCAGAGAATTGAAGAAATGCACTGGATGTTAACTAACAGGAAAATGGAACAGAAGAAGCTATTGACGTTTAAAAAAAAAAAAAAAGCAGTGGCTTTAAAATAACTTGTTTGAGCATCCAATCCTACTCTGCACATTCCGAGGAATGTGATTTATGAAGTAGCCACATGATGAGCTCAGCAGACCTACTCACTAGTAAAACAATTATAACTGATTAAAAACAACAACAACAACAACAACAACGACCACCTAGATTCTTAGTCCTATACTTGTACAGAAAATGAAGAAACATCTATTCAAGAAAACCTATATGTCTTGGCAAGAATAGTGGGAGTCTATGGCACAATAAGCTTTGTTCCCCTCACCCCAAGCTTAGTGTGATGGAAACCCTACTCTGGGTGGGCTTGATCCAGAAGGCTAGGATCTCTCTCCCCAAACACCCCCAGTTAAGGCTGCTATGTCCCCAGGAGGAGCAGGCCACCAATACTTCTCATTACCACTGTTTCATGTTACAGAGGCCAAAATCCAAGCTAGTGCATGTGAAACACTGGAGGTGCCTTCCACCACTTAGCCCCTACTTATAGGAAGGAGGGTGCATCACAAGTACACTAGGCTAAGAATGCAGGGGCCCAATTGCCCTTGTACAATCTTGCTGATAGGATGGAGCCCCTATCCTGGGAGAGGTGAGCCAAGGAGAGAGGAGGCTATTGCCTCTATCCAGCATCACAAAAACAGAAGTCACTGGAATCAGATCCCTTCCTAGAATCCAGATTTGGAGTAGCTCACAGATTTTGCTGAGGAGCAGGGGCAGCCCAGAGGAAAGAGCTCAAAAGTTCTCCATAAATGAACTATCTTTATTTGGAAGCAATCTGTGGAAGCACAAGCGTAAGGTGCTCTCAAAATCAATAAAGATAATGGAAATTCATGAATTGACACATACAATAGTTGAAATGAAAAATGTGCTAAAGGGATTCCACAGAAGATTTGAAGTTACAGAAGAAAGAATCAGCAAACTTGAAGATATATATAGATTCTGCAGCCCAAAGAACAGAGAAAATGAATGAATTAAAATGAGCAGAACTTCAGAGAAATGTGTAACACCGTTAAGGAAATCAATATATATATAATGGGAATACCAGAAGAAGGGAAAGAAGAAACAGGAAAAAAAAGATTCAAAGAATATCATTAATATTAATCTACATATCGAAGAACTTCAAAGAAAGATAAAGAGGAACTAACTAGAACAAATTAAAAAATAAAACAAAGATAAAGAGAAATAAGCTCAAAAGCACTTTCAACCAAGGCAAAAATAGACTAATGCAATTATATGAAACTAAAAATGTTCTGCACTCAACAGAGTGAAGCAATAACCTATGGAATGGGAGAAAATATTTACAAACTATATGTCTGATAATATATATGAGAAATTCAAACAACTCAATAGAGGTTGTGTGTCCCTTATCTGAAATGCTTGGAACCAGAAGTGTTTCACATTATGCTTTTTTTTTATTTTGGGATATTTGCAAATAAATAATGAGATACCTTGGGGATGGGATCCAAGACTAAATACAAAATTAATTTGTTTCATGTAAATTTTATACACATAGCCTGAAGGTAATTTTATACAATATTCAATAATTTTATGTGTTAAATAAAGTTTCATGGATCAGAAATTTTTCTACTTGTGGCATATTGGTACTTTAAAAGTTTTGACATGTGGAACATTTAGGGTTTCTGAATTTCGGATTAGATATGCTCAACTTGTGTCAAGAAAACAACTCAATTTTAAAATGAGCAAGGGACCTGAATAGACATTTCTCAGAAGAAGATACAAATGATCAAGAGATATATGAAAAAAAATGCTCAACATTGATAGGAAAATTGTAACCACAATGAGCTATCACCTCATACCTGTTACAATGACAATTAGATGAAATGATAACAAATGTTGAAAAGAGTGTGGAAAGAGTGGAATCCATGCACACTGTTGGTGAGAATTACTACACGACTAGCAATGGTCCTTCTGGTTACATACCCAATGAAAAAGAAGTAAGTATCTCAAAGAGATGTCTGCACTCCTAGATTAATTGGAGCATTATTCTTAATTGCCAAGATAGGGAATCAACCTAAGTGTCCATTGACAGAGGAATGAATAAAGAACAAATACACATGCACACATATTAGGTGTAAAATTATCCAACCCTTAAAAAGAAGGAAATTCTGTCATTTGTGACAACATATGGGTGAACCTAGAGGACATTATGTTAAGCAAAGTAAGTAGAGAAGGACAAATACTGCATGATCTCATTTACATGTGGAATATACAAAGGCTGGGCTCATGGAAGCAGAGAGTAGAATGGTGGTTGCCAGGGCTGGGGAAGGGGTGTGTGAAATGAGCTATTGATCAAAAAGTGAGAATTTTCAATTATTCAGGATAAGTTTTAGAGATATAACACATAATATCATGGCTATAGTTAATAATATAATGTATTAAATACTTGAAATGTAGGAAGATTCGATCTTAAATTGTTTCTACCATAACAAAAACAAGTGAGCTGATAAATGTGATAATTAGCTTTATTGTGGTAATCATTTCATAACATATCCATATATCAAAACGTCAGGGGCTAGGGTGGGGTTATAGCTCCATGTAGAGTGTTTGTTTAGTATGTACAGAGACCCTGAAATGGACCCCCTCCCAGCATTTACAAAAAAAATATCGTACACCATATATATACATATACAATGTTTAATCATCAATTATATTTCAATAAAAATGGGAAAAAAATGTTTTACTTGATGGAAAAAGTACAGAGATAAGATCATGGAAATTACAAATTACTCATCCTAGCCCTGTGACCTCCTATAAATAAAAAGCTAACTTCTTGTCAGAAACACTGGAGGCCAAAGGGCAATAAAATGACATATCCAAAGTGCTGGAAGAACAAAACTTGTCAGCCAAAAATCTTATATACAGAAAGATTATCTTTCAAAAATGAAAACGAAATAGATACACTCAGGCAAGCGAAAAATAGACTTTGCTGTTATCAGACCTTTCTTGCAAGACATATTCAAGGAAGACAGTAATTCAAATCTACAACACAAAAACATGCACACTAGGAAATGTAATTAAGTATTTTATAAAAGTCCATTTAAATGCCCATTTCTTCCCCAGTCTTCTTTTAATAATTTTAAGAAAACAGTATAGGAAATTATGTATAGAATTACATTGTTAGGCCTATACATGCAGAAATGTAACATGTTTGACAGTAACAAAGAAAGCAGTTGAATGGGAACAATGGTGTATTTGAATAAGAAAATGAGGCCAGATGGTGACTTGAATCCCCAGGAACCAAGGAAGAGAATCAGAAATGGTAAACAAGAAAGTTAATAGAACATACTCTATAAATACACACTTGTTCTTTCTTTTCTCTTGTCAGAATCACGCTGTGACAATACCTTAGGAGAAACTAAATTGTTTCTTTTCTGATATTCACAGAGCAATGGTGTCTAATCCTTATTATATGTTGCTGGATTCAGTTTGCCATTTTATTGAGGGAATCGATGCACAAATGTGATTGGTTTTCCATCTATCATCCAAGGAGATATTAGTCTGAAGTTTTCTTACAATGTCCTGGTCTGATTGTGGCATCAGAATAATTAAGGCTTCACATAATAAATTGGCAAATGTTCCCTCCTGTTTTTTACAGGAGTTTGTGAAAGTTGGTAATTCCGCTTTAAGTATTTAATAGAATTCACCAATAAAAACGTCTGGTCTTAGGTTTCTTCGTGGGAAGTCTTTTTTTATTATTATTAGTTCTAATTAGTTAAACATGACAGTAGAATTCATTGTGCACTTTGATACATCACACATATATGGAATATAATTTCTCATTTTTCTGATTGTACAAGTTAAAGAATCATACCAGTTATGCAGTCATATATGTACATAGGGTAATCATGTTCAATTAATTCTATGATCCTTTTAGCCCCATATCCCCTCCTGTCCCTTCTCTCTCCTCTACCTAATCTAAGGTAACTATTCTTACCTAGCCCCCATCACTATTGTGAATTATCATCTGCATATCAGGGAAAATATTTGGTCTTTGACTTTTTGGGATTGGCTTATTTCACTCAGCATAGTATTCTTCAGCTCCATCCATTTACCAGTAAATGCCATAATGAGATTATTTAAAGCTGAGTAATATTCTATTATTTGTGTATACATATATAGAGAGCACATTTTCTTTTTTATTGTTTTCTTTTTTTTAAAAGAGAGAGAGAGAGAGAGAGAGAGAGAATTTTTTTTTAATATTTATTTTTTAGTTTTCGGCGGACACAACATCTTTGTATGTGGTGCTGAGGATCGAACCCGGGCCGCATGCGTGCCAGGCAAGCGCGCTACCGCTTGAGCCACATCCCCAGCCCTTATTGTTTTCTTTTTAAATTTTTTTATATATTTGTTCTAATTTGTTATACATGACAGCAGAATGCATTTCAATTCACAGTACACATATAGAGAACAATTTTTCATGACTCTGGTTGTACACAAAGTAGAGTCACACTATTCGTGTCATCATACATATACCTAGGGTAATGATGTCCCTCTCATTCTACCATCTTTTCTACCCCCATCCCCCCTCCCTTAACCTCCCTCTGCTCTGCCCTATCAAAAGTTCCTCCATCCCTCCCATGCCCACCCCCATTATGGATCAGCATCCACTTACCAGAGAGAATATTCAGCCTTTAGTTTCTTGGGATTGGCTTACTTCACGTAGCATGATAGTCTCTAACTCCATCCATTTACCAGCAAATGCCTTAATTTTATTCTCTTTTAATGCTGAGTAATATTCCATTGTGTATATATATTAGAGTTTCTTTATCCATTCATCTGTTTATGGGCATTTAAGATGCTTCCACAGTTGAGCAGTTGTGAATTGTGCTGCTATAAACATTGAAGTGGCTGTGTCACTGTAATATGCTGTTTTTAAGTCTTTAGGGTAGATCAAGGAGTGGGATAGCTGGTCAAATGGTGGTTCCCTTCCCATTTTTCCAAGGATTCTCCATACTGCTTTCCATAATGGTTGCACCAATTTGCAGTCCCACCAGCAATGTAAGAGTGTACCTTTTTCCCCAAATCCTTGCCAACATTTATTGTTGCTTGTATTCTTGATAATTGCCATTCTGACTGGAGTGAGATAAAATCATACAGTATTTTTTATTTTTATTTGTTACATATGATAGCAGAATGTATTATAATTCATATTAAACATATAGAACACAATTTTTCATATCTCTTGTTGTACACAAACTAGAGTCACACTACTAGTCTTCATACATGTTCTTAGGGTAATGATGTCCATCTCATTCCACCATCTTTCCTATCCCCATATCCCCTCCCTTCCCCTCCCTCTCCCTTGCCCTATCTAGAGTTCCTGTAATCCTCCCATGCCCCCCTACAACCACATTATGAATCAACATCCTTAAATCAGAGAAAACATTTTGCATATAGTTTTTTGGGGATTGGCTAATTTTACTTAGCATTATATTCTCCAACTCCATCCATTGCAAATGCCATGATTTTATTCTCTTTTATTGCTGAGTAATATTCCATTGTGTATATATACCATAATTTCTTTATCCATTCATCTGTTGAAGGGCATCTAGGTTGACTCCACAGTTTAGCTATTGTAAATTGTGCTGCTATAAACATTGATGTGACTGTGTCCCTACAGTATACTGTTTTTAAGTCCTTTGAGTAGACCAAGGAATGGGATAGCTAGGTCAAATGGTGATTCCATTCCCAGCTTTCCAAGAAATCTCCAAACTGCTTTCCATATCGGCCACACAAATTTGTAGTCCCACTAGCAATGTATGAGGGACCTTTTCCCCCACATCCTCGCCAACACTTTACTATTCTTAATAGCTGCCATTCTGACTGGAGTGAAATGAAATGTTAGAGTAGTTTTGATTTGCATGTCTCTAATTGCTAGAGATATTGAATATTTTTTTCATGTATTTGTGATTGATTATATATCTTCTTCTGAGAAGTATCTGTTCAGTTCCTTGGCCCATTTACTGATTGGGTTATTTGGGGTTTTTTGGTGTTAAGATTTCTGAGTTCTTTAAATATCCTAGAGATTAGTGCTCTATGTGATGTGCAAATGGTAAAACTTTGTTCCCAAATTGTAGGCTGATTATTTCTTTTGCTGAGAAGAAGTTTTTCAGTTTGAATCCATCCCATTTATTGATTCTTGGCTTTATTGATTCTTGCACTATAGGAGCCTTATTAAGGTAGTTGGGGCCTAATGGACACAATGGAGATTTGGGCCTACTTTATCTTCTAATAGACATAGTGTCTCTGGTTTAATTCCTAGGTCCTTGATCCATTGTGAGTAGAGTTTTGTGCATGGTGAGAGATAGGGGTTTAATTTCATTTTGTTGCATATGGATTTTCAGTTTTCCAGCACCATTTGTTGAAGAGGCTATCCTTTCTCCAGTGTATGTTTTTGTCACCTTTGTCTAATATAAGATAACTGTAATTATGTGGGTTAGTCTCTTTGTCCTCTATTTTGTGTCTACAAGTCGATTTTGTTGCCAATATCATGCTGTTTTTGTTACTGTTGCTCTGTATAGTTTAAGGTAGGGTATAGTGATGCCACCTGCTTCACTCTTCTGCTAAAGATTGCTTTAGCTATTCTGAGTCTCTCATTTTTCCAGATGAATTCTGTGACTGCTTTTCCTATTTCTAAGAGGATTGTCATTGGAATTTTGGGGGGGGGGGAATTGCATTAAATCTGTATAGTGGTTTTGGTAGTATGGTCATTTTGACAATAATAATTCTGCCTATCTAAGAACAAGGTAGATCTTTTCATCTTCTAAGGTCTTCTTTAATTTCTTTCTTTAGCGTTCTGTAGTTTTCATTGATATGAGGCTGGAAATCCCTGCTTGCTTCCACAGTCTTTTACCTCTTTTGTTAAGTTGATTCCCAAGGTTTTTGCTTTGTTTTGTTTTGTTTTTTGAGACGATTGTAAATGGGGTAGTTTTCCTCATTTCCCTTTCAGAGGATTGTCACTGATATACAGAAATGCCTTTGATCTATGGGTGTTGGTTTTGTATCCTGCTACTTTGCTGAATTCATTTACTAGTTCTAGACGTTTTCTGGTGGAATTTTTTGGGTCTTCTAGTATAGAATCATATCGTCAGCAAATAGTGCTAATTTGAGTTCTTCTTTACCCATCCATATCCCTTTAATTTCTTTCATCTAATTGCTCTGGCCAGTGTCTCAAGAACTATGTTAAATAGAAGTGGTGAAAGAGGGCATCCCTGTCTTGCTCCAGTTTTTAGAGAGAATGCTTTCAATTTTTCTCCATTTAGAATGACATTGACCTAGGGCTTTAGCATGGATAGCTTTTACAATGTTGAGATATGTTTCTGTAATCCCCAGTTTTTCTAGTGTTTTGAACATGAAGGGGTGCTGTATTTTGTTAAATGCTTTTTCTGTATCTATTGAGATGATCATATGGTTCTTATCTTTATCTATGTTGATGTGATAAATTACATTTATTGATTTCCATATATTGAACCAACTTTGCATCCCTGGAATGAACCCTATTTGATTATGGTGTACTAACTTTTTGATGTTTTTGTATTCAATTTGCCAGAATTTTATTGAGGATTTTTGTATCTATGTTCATTAGAGATATTGGTCTGAAGTTTTCTTTCTTTGATGTGTCTTTGCCTGATTTTGGAATCAGGGTGATATTGGCCTCATAGAATGAGATGGGAAGTGTTCCCTCTTTTTCTATTTACTGAAATAAATTGAAGAGTATTGTATTAATTCTTCTTTGAAGGTCTTGTAGAATTTGGCTGTGTATCCATCCAGTCCTGGGCTTTTATTGATTGGTTTTATTGATTTTATTTCACCACTTAATTTGGGGCAAATCATATGACTCTAGAAATTTGTTGATGTCTTTGAAATTTTCTATTTTGTTGGAGTAAGAGTTTTCAAAATAATTTCTAATTATCTTCTGTATTTCTGTAGTGTCTGTTGTGATATTTCCTTTTTCATCATATTTGTTAGTAATTTGAGTTTCCTCTCTCCTTCATTAACTAAGAGTTTGTCAATTTTATTTTTTCAAAGAACCAACTTTTTGTTTTGTCAATTTTTTTAATGTTACTTTTGTTTCGATTTCATTGATTTCATTTCTGATTTTAATTATTTCCTGTCTTCTACTAATTTGGGTGTTGGTTTGTTCTTCTTTTTCTAGGGCTTTGAGATGTAATGTTAGGTCATTTATTTATTGACTTTTTCTTCTTTTAAGGAATGAACTCCATGCAATGAACCTTCCTCTTAGTACTGCCTTTATAGTGTCCCCGAGATTTTGATATGTTGTATCTGTGTTCTCATTTACCTTCTAAGACTTATTTAATCTCCTCCTTAATGTCTTTTGCAATCCATTGTTTATTTGGTAGCATATTATTTAGTCTTCAGGTGTTAGAATAGTTTTTATTTTTTATTTTATCATTGATTTCTAATTTCATTCCATTATGATCTGATAGAATGCATGGTAGTATCTCTACCTTTTTATATTCACTAAGAGTCTGCTTTGTTGCATAATATATGGTGTATTTTAGAGAAAGATCCATGTGCTGCTGAGAAGAAAGTATATTCTCTCATTGAAGGATGAAATATTCTATATATGTCAGTTAAGTCTAAGTTATTGATTGTATTATTGAGTTCTATAGTTTCTTTGTTCAGCTTTTGTTTAGAAGATCTATCCAGTGGTGAAAGAGGTGTGTTAAAGTCACCCAGAATTATTGTGTTTTGGTCAATTTGACACTTGACTTGCGAAAAGTTTATTTGATGAACATAGACTTTCCATTGTTGGGGCATATATATTTATTATTGTTATGTCTTGTTGATGAATGTTTCCCTTAAGCAGTATGAAATATACTTCTTTATGCCTTTTTATTAACTTTGGCTTGAAGTCTACTTTATTTGATATGAGGCTGGAAATCCCTGCTTGCTTCCACAGTCCATGTGAGTGGTATGATTTTTCCCAACCTATCACCTTCAGTCTGTGGATGTCTTTTTCTGTAAGATGAGTCTCTTGGAGGCAGCATATTGTTGGGTCTTTTTAGCAAAAGAAACAATAATGGGAATCTTTTTTCTTTTACTTGTTCTTTCTAGATATACATCTCAGTAGAGTGTATTTTGTAGATATACATGACGGTAGAGTGTATTTTGACACATTTGCATACATAGAATAAGTATAACCATTATTGTGTTGTATATGATGTGGAGTTACATTGGTCATGTATTCATGTATAAGGATAGGAAAGGCATGTCCCATTTATTCTACTGTCTTTTCTATTTGTGGGAAGTATTTTGATCACTGATTTAAAAAAAAAAAAAACTGTTGTAATTCTTTCATCTCAGATTTTCTATTTCCTTTTGAGTAAGTTTAAATATTTTGTATTTCCAGGAATTTTTCCATTTCATATAGGTTATCTAATGTGTGGGGAGGGAAGGGGAGAGGAAGGGAAGGAGAGAATTCAAAGGCTTTGCAAAACCTTTGACTGTTTCTGCAAATCTTGAAAATACCTTAGTTACTCTTATTTTGGTGTCCTAGTCTTGAAGGTAGACAAGATAGGTTAGGTAAATTTAGGGCTAATAAACCTATATTACGAGATTTCAGATAGACACTTAATTGATTCTCATGCCTACATGCCAAACTGAGCAGCATTTCTAATCAGGAGTCAGATACAAAATGAAGGCAGAGACTCCAGGATTTATCCTGTCTTTAGTTACTCACTGGGCTTCTGCAGGCCCAGGTAAGGAGTTACTGTTGTGTTAAAGGCAGCATCTCTAAGTCCCTGTTCTCACTGGGGGCTCTAGTTGTCCAATTTTTGTGGTTCTTTTACCTGGTTAATGGGGCATGAGTTCAGGCTCTGGGAGTGCATCTGTCCTTTGTTTCTGGGTGGTGCCTGACTGTGTCAGTGTTACCTGGCTCAGATGTCCCAGCTGTTGTCACTTGAGTACCAACACTCAAGAGATGCATGTTGATGGGAAGGGATTGGGTTTACTCTAGGCTGGGCCTGAAGAAGGCAAAAGGGCTTCTCAAAGCTCCTCAAAACTTCTTGCCAGGCTCTGGGACACAAAGGGTTTTTACGGGGAGGGAAGTAGGCAGAGAGGCTGTAGGCTGGACAGGGTCTTCCTCATGGAGGATCCGGCCTTCTCCAGATCATCACAATGGATTTTGACCTCCTGTAGCTAGTCAATAAGGCCTTCGGGGTGGGGGGGGGGGGGTGTCTATGAATCTAAAATAAAGTTTGGCAGTTAACATCCAGGTGGGCTTCTCTTCAGTCAAAGTATCAGGGAGGCATGGAAGGGGAAAGAGAAGAGAGGGCAAAGAGCAAGTTCAAGGGAGCCCCTATTACACCCAGTCACTTAGAGGGTTGGAGAGCCTGGGTAGAGGAATGATTCATGTCCCAGGTGGGACAGAATGCAATGGTATAAGGTTTCATCATGCTACTTAGAACAGCATTCAACTTAAAACTTATGAATAATTTATTATTGGAATTTCCCATTTAATATTTTCAGAGCATGGTTGGTTGAAGTTAACTGAACCCACAGAAAGCAAAACTGAGAACAAGGGGGGCTACTATAATGCCTTTCTCTTCCTACTATAATATAACCTCCCCAAAGGAAGGACATTTTCCCCACTGATATATCCAATGCACTTTAAGAGTGACTTGGACATGGGGGACACTCAATAAGTATTTTTCAAATGAATACTGAAGAACTAGAAATTTTCATTTGGTTGAAGAAATTCTGAAACCTCAAAAATAGATTAAAATGCCCTTTACTTTTACAGATATAAAATTTTATTCATTGAAGTAATATTTTTGTCTGATACTAATCTTAAACCACAGAGGCAGGAATATATGTAGACTTCTAGACTTTAGTTGCCATTTAATTTGTGGGAGGAAAAGGTCATAACTTTATTTAATGGAGATACTGTCAGCTATTTTTTAAAGGGATTCTACACATCCATTTTCATACACACACACACACATATGTATGTCGCTTTCAAACTGTATTCCATATATCTTTTTCTTGAATCAGGATGACAGCTTTATTCTTCATAGCCTTTAAAATTGTCAACATGACCTATAAGTTACTTCATAGGCTTCCAAAACATTTCTATCCATATTCTATCAAATTATGCAATTGAAATGGTACTTTTTATTTTTTCTAATCTTCTTACAACATGAGGCATGAAATTTGTACACACAGCATATCAGTCAAGGAGGAACCACATTGAAAACATGCTCTTGGAATTTCACAATATTCTTAAAATATCAGTGTCACTCTTAACTTAGGACACAATAGCAAGAGTTCTTTTTTTTAAATCGACATATGAAAGTTGTATATATGAGAGTACCATGTGATGCTTCAATACATGTATACATATGTATGTTCAAATCAGGGTAAGCTTGTCACCGCAAATATTTATTATTTCTTTATTGTAAAGGTATTCAATATCCTTTCTCCTAGCTTTTGTGAAATATGTAGTTCATTATGATCTATAGTCACCCTACTGTACAATAAAACACCAAAACTTTTTTCTCCTACCTAACTATAACTTGATGTGACAATTGACAAACCTTTCCCTAAGTTTTGAATTTCACTCACACTACAGACTCATGATGGCATACTCTGTATCAGATCGCCCTCTCATGAGAAAAACTGGAAAATCAATGTAAATAGAATAGCCAGGCATGATGGCACATGCCTGTAATCCCAGCAGCTCGGGAGGCTGAGGCAGGAAGATTGTGAGTTCAAAGCCAGCCTCAGCAAAAGTAAGGCACTAAACAACTCAATGAGACCCTGTCTCTAAATAAAATACAAAATAGGGCTGAGGATTTGGCTTAGTGGTTGAGTACCCCTGAGTTCAATCCCCGGTAACCAATAAAATAGGTAGAATATATAGATATTACTAATATATTCTATGTATATTTCTCTGTATAGATCAGTTTTCTAGATATAACTTTATTACTATACATTCAGGTGTTCTATATCTATTATAGAAATATGCTTGTTCCCCTGTGTTCCTTTTTCTGATTCTCTTTAGTCTCTGTCTATTAGGTAACCCGTGCTAGAACAGGCCACCCTCCAATTTTGAATTTGGTTCAGATACCACACCATGAGACGTACATCTGGTCTCCCAAATGGCTGCTAAGGGAATAAACAACACAACTTGGAAGTGTAGAGGTAAAGCTTGATGATGGAAAACAGGTGACAGGAGGGAGGTGGGTAGATTATGTGGCCTCCTTCCTGGTATGTGGACCACATTCAGATGTGTTTCCTTCCTGGAGTCCTGGGGGCTCCGGTGTGCAGCAAGCTAACCACAATGCTGCGTCTCTTGGTGGCCTATCTGGTCCTGGGGCAGTGGCAGCAGAGAGAGAGCACCTGGTACTGTGCTGCCTCAACCTTGCTTCACTTTCCTCTTCCCTTGTCCTCATTGCCCCGGGCTTGTATCTCTCAATGTGTTAGCACTGAATTCTCAGATCAGGTTCTAATTTCTAGAGAATTTCAATTGAAGCAATATCACTTTTGTATTTCACGGGATAGAATACTATGAAGTCAATTAAAATGAAACCGCTCTATATGGTACTGAAATTGGATAAATAAAGAGGTAGAGGAGAGAGCACGCTAAAACAAAGCAAGGTGTAGAAATGCTGTGTTTCATGCTATCATTTATGCTGCAAAACCAAAAAGAAAAAAATCTTGTGCACTGGACTATATTTCAAAGGATACACAAAAAATGAATTATGGTCATTACTTCTGAGAAGGGTAACTGAGTGAAAGACAACCAATTTTTTACTATGTCGTTGCAAAATCTTTGAATTTTTTAGATATATATGTATTGCCCATTAAATAAAATTAAAGAAAAGAAAGAATGACCATGAAAAGAGATTTGCCAAGAGAGTAATAGAGGTGTTTTTCTGTTTGTTCTCCAAGAAATTATGATTCCTCACTCAACAACTGATAAAAGTGAGAATGGTAAGCAGGGAACACATGGCATGTCTTAAAAAACATATGAAGGTGGTTGGGATTTGCTATGAACAATTGGCAGCCATCCTAGTTCATTGAATGGCTTCACACTGGGAAGAAAACTCTGGTGTTGGTTCATGGTAGAGAATGAACTCAGTGGGGAAAATCTGGGGGAGAATCAATTAGAGGTTGTGGCAATGATCCAGGATTCTAGTACTTTGCATGAGGATTTTGCTAGAGAAGACAAACAGGTAAACTAGGGATTTAAGTCCTGTGTTTTGTGTTATTCTAAAAGCCACTGTATGATTGCCAAAAATAGCCAGTTACCACAATCATACATCTTACTCTTGGTAAACAATATATCTATGTTCTTAGCAATCATTTTATCCCATGACAGATGGGCTAGGCATATTTCAGCTAGGTTTTCTTCTTTAAGATAACTATAATCTATAACACTGATTCTTATGACAGTTCCCCAGAATCAAACTATGTACAATGTAGTGTGAAAAAACTAAATTCTGCCATTTTGTCCAAGACATATATAAGTAGTCTGATTTTTATAGAATATAGCTTATCTCCTAGGAAACCACCAAAATCAAGGGAAATATTGGTTGAGATAAATGTTATCTTAGGAAGTTAAAATACCCAAATCAGAGACACTGAAATATGACAAAATTATGTATTCATAAACTGATAATCTTCAGAATTGAAGCTCCTCAAGGATACAGAGTGCTTACCTTTGCATATAATTATCTATCTATAATTAATGGTCTAACCATTTTCTCCTTCCTGTAGACTTTGTGTTCTCTTGAGTCTCCAAAGAAGAAAGTTTTCTTGAAGAATTAGGAAAACCTTTGAAAAATCATGGTGGCCTCTGTTAAAAGAAGATGAGGAACTAAACCATATTCTAGCCATATATCCACTAGCAATGGCGGGGGAAGACTATAAATATTTTTATGCTATAGGAGTAAATACAATATTTGTTCCTCATTACTTTTTAAGATATGTTTGCCAAGACTCAGGCTAAGAAATATCTCCATGTTTCTGTGAAGCTGAATAGACAGTTCTACATTTATCAGATTTTAGGGAAAGGCCTTTTTCAGAAACACAACAAAGAGAAGACACAGGAAACTGAGAAACAAAGTATAAAGTTGACTTATGTCTATCAGATTAACATAGGCTCATTACTTAACACAGTTATCCTTTGGACTGGTTCCAGGAGCCACCAAGGGTCCCCAAATCTGTGAATGTTTAAGTCTCTTATATAATATGGCATAGTATTTGCATAGAATATATGCATACCCTCCCATATATGTAATTTGAATCATCTCTAGTTTAAGTATGTAATACAACATGAATGCCACATAAATAGTTGTTATGCTGTATAGTTTAGGGAATAATGGAAAAAAAGTCCATGCATGTTCATTTTTTTTTCTGAGTATTTACTATTCCTGATTGGATGAATCTGAGGTTGCAAAACTAATGGATACAGAGTGCTATCATTCTAATTTGTTATGGAGTTTTTGCACTTGTTTTTTTTTTTTTTTTAAAAAAAACTTCTATTAATGCATATAGTTGTACATGATAGTTGAGTTCATTTTTACATACATGCATGAACTTTAGTGTGCTCCATTTCAGTCCCCAGTGCCTTCTCTTTCCCTTCCCTCCTCCCTCTCCCATTCCCCTTCCTCTCCTGTATTCCTTTCATTTATTTTTTTAATTGGTGCTGTAAAGATATACATCATGGTGGAATTCAATATGGAACATTTATATATGTACATAGCATAATTTTGACAAATTCATTCCACATTTTCTTCCCTTTCCCATTCCTCCTCCTCCTCCTCTCTCTGTTCTTATGAGATCAAATCCTCTTTTTTTTCTCCCTTACTTTGCTTTAGTTTTCACATGGGAGAAAATATTTGACCCTTCATTTTCTTTTTTTTAAATCTGAAAACGGGATAAATTTTCCTTTTATTCATGAGTTACTACACATTGTCAACACGCCCTTTTGAAATAAGTAGAATATGGGGGGGGGGAACACCTTTTAAACCTCACCTTTAAATGTTTGCAATCTTTTTTTTTTCTTAATATGCTTGGTATAATTAATCTTTCAAAGGAAGTAAAAACCAAACCTGAATACTTCAAAACCCTTTTTTTAAAAAAAAAATCCAAAAATGAATAAAATCATATAGGACTTTGGACATATACAACCAGGTTTTTAAGTTATTTTTTCACATACACCATCAAATTACTTCAAGTGCAATAATGGAAAGCTACAGCACTTCTTCCTGGACCAGTTCACATTCGCTGTCACCTTTGTCTCTTCTTCAATAGAAATAAAGACCAATCCTAAACATTAAAGTACATCTGTGCATTAAGTCCCTGCGCATTCTGCATAAAGTAGAAAAAAAGTCAAACATGTTCTAGTGCTCAATGTAAACATTTTAACTATTATTTATTAATTTTCCTTAAAGGTACTTAGGAGTGTGTTACGTATTTAAAATTAACCTTAGGAATAGCACCATAACCAAACACCCCGTAAGAACATTTTTCTCGTTAAGCCTTTTGATTTACTTCAGAAGTTGAGAAGCCACCATTGTCAACCTCCCTTTTAAAGTCACCAGGTATCATTCTTGCCTTTTCTGATAAAACAAAATACTATTAAACCAAAATACTAAATCTATACCCACGGGTCTAACCATTTTGGCCAAAAAGAAAAATTACATTAACTGACCAGCCATTGAATGATCAGTTAATTCAAAGAACAAAAACAGTTCTATTAATGATGCTGAAACTGTCAATGTATTGTTGTGACAAAAGAATTTATGTACATATGAATATTTCATATTTATTTATGGATCTTTTGGTACCCTTTTGCAGATAATGGTAAACATGGAGTTATAACCCTGAGAACAGATATAAAACAGAGAAGCTTTGGAAGAGTTTAAATAAATGAATAGATCTGATGACTATCACCAGTTCTTAAAGTTAGGGATATAAATGGCATCCCACTACTTTTTTCAGGTCAACAAAGAAAATCATCCTGTCTTCTCCTGCACAGTTAACAGGATCTCTGAAGAAAAGCATTATCCTTTTGGTGACAGAGGTCTCTAAACCAAATGAGAGGCAAATGTTCTCTACTATAGGACTTGATTTTCTGAGTATGACTTATTTCTTAGTATGATGCTCTCCAGTTCCATCTGTTTACCAGTAAATGCCATAATTTCATTCTTCTTTATGGCTGAGTAAAACTCCATTCTGTATATATACTGTGAGGGTTTAAATATGCAGAGTTCCACAAAATTTTATGTATGAAATAATGCAAGACTTTTTGGACATAACTAGATTATGAAGAACTTCACCTAGTTGGTGGATTAATCCACTTATATGAATTAACTGAATAGGAACTGTAGGTAGGTAGGGTGTGGCTGGAAGAAGTAGGTCACTGAGGGTGTGACTTTGCAGTTGTGAGAAGATGTGAAAAGGAAGCAAAAGCTGCAGTGGAGACCCAGGAGGTTTAAAAATGCCTGTAATGTGGGATGTATGTTAAGGAAAGCTCAGGGATTCAAACAGAAACAAGACAAGACAGAGGCCATATGGGTTGTAGCCAGCAAAATGATAGGAAAGAAGCTACACAAAGCCCTTCAGAACATCACAA
This sequence comes from Marmota flaviventris, assembly GCF_047511675.1. NCBI lineage: Eukaryota > Metazoa > Chordata > Mammalia > Rodentia > Sciuridae > Marmota > Marmota flaviventris. Next base: position 140,224,962 of record NC_092501.1, on the reverse strand, counting down.
TGCCATGTGCCCCAGATGCTGGATGAGGAACTACAGGATATGTTTCCCCAGTTGGATTTCAATCTTGCTTTGGTCCCATTCCTTCTTTCTATGCCACTATTTCTCCCTTTTGGATTGGAAGCATTTATATTGTGCCATTATATGTTGGATATATGTAACTTGCTTTTGATCTTCACTTTCACTATTTAGATTTTTTTCCTTGAATCTCAGATGGAATTTTGGACTTGGACTTTTGGGCAATATTGGAGCTGTTAAGACTGTGGGGACTCCTGGAAATAAATGAAATGTATTTTGAATTGTAAGATGAGCATGCAATGTTGTGGGTTAGGAGTGGTGGGATGTCATAGTTTAGATATAAATTGTCCTCCCAAAAGCTCAAGAATTTTCAGAAATGATTAGATTATGAGAGTTTTAGTCTAACCAGTGGACTAATCCACTGATATGATTAACTGGGTGGTAACTGTAGGCAGGTAGAGTATGACTAGAGAAAGTAGGTCACTGAGGACTTAACTTGGGGGTTTATATTTTGTGCCTGGTGAGTGGAGCTCTATCTCTGTTTTCCGGCTGTCCAGTCCTGAGCTGCTTTCCTCTGCCACACCCATCCACCATGATGTTCTGCCTTACCTCAGGCCAAGAGCTATGGAGTCACTTGACAACAGAATAACCTATGAATTCATGAGCCCACTAAACTTTTCCTTCTCTATGTTGTTCTTGTTGGGTCTTTAGGTCACAGATATGCAGAAGCTGACTAAAACATATACCATATTTTCTTAACCCATTCATCTGTTGATTCGCACGTGGGCTGGTTCCATGACTTGGCTATTGTGAATTGTGCTGTTATAGACATCAATGTGCATGCTATCACTTCAGTATGCTGGTTTTAATTCTTTTTAATGGGATAGCTGGGTCATGATGGTTTATTCCTAGTCTTTTGGGGAATCTTCATACTGATTTCCAAAATGATTGTACTGAATTGTAATTCCACCAACAATGCATGAGTGTATCTTTTTCCCCACATCCTTGCCAACATTTATTATTTTTATCTTGATGATGGTTGTTATTCTATCTAGAGTAAGATGAAATCTCATTGTACTTTGATTTACATTTCTCTGATTTCCAGGAATGTTGAACATTTTGTTTTCATATTCTTATTGGCCATTTGTGTTTCTTTTTTTGAGAAATAGCTATTTATTTTCTTTTGCCCATTTATTGATTTTTTTTGGTTAGATTTTTTTGTTTTTAGTGTTAAATTTTTTGAGTTATTTATACATTCTGGATATCAATCCCGTAATGGAAGTGTAGCTAGCAAAGATGTTATCCCATTGCGTAGGCTCTTTCTCCACACTCTTCAATGTTTCCTTTTCTGTATGAAAGCTTTTTAATTTAATGCCATCACCCTTATTGATTCTTGGTTTTATTTCTTGTGTGTTAGGGGTCTTGTTAAAGAAGTAGGTGCCTGTGAAGGGAGGGAAGGGGTTATGGGGATAGGAAAGATAGTAGAATGAAGCAGGCATTATTACCTCTGTACATACATGACTGCATTATCAATATGATTCTACAACACGTACAATCAGAAAAAAAATGAGAAATTTTACTCCATTTACGTATGATTTGTCAAAGTGCCTAACTGCATTCTAGTGTCATGTATAACTAATTAGAACAAATTTTAAAAATTATAAAGAAAAAAAGTAGGTGCCTATGCCAACATATTGGAATATTAAACCCATGTTTTCTTCTAACATTTCCAAAGTTTCTGTTCTAATTCTAGGTGCCACAGTCTGGCTGGGCACAAAATCACAAGCCATTCAAGCAGGAACAAACTTTATTTCCAAAACTCCCGCAAATGCCACGCACTCGGCCTTCTCCCAGGACACACTACACCAACAGGAAATCCCTCCTCCGGAATTCCCTCCTACCACACTTCCCCAACCAATGGGAACTCTCCGGGGAGTCCCGCAAGAGCGCCAAAGTAGCAGGCTGAGGCGGACAGCAGGGGTCTAATCTCCAATTGAATGCACATCTTAACATAATCATTATCATCTCAATGGCTTGCTGGCGTCACCTTTCAACCAAAAATGCCATGCATCATTCCTACTTGGCTATGGCTCTCAGCATCCTCCCCTTCTGTTTAATTAAACAACAAGCATGTGGCTTAGGGACCATGCCTGTTAAGTTGTCCAATACAACATATAGTCCTTACTCATCATCAGATGAGCTGACCTCTAGGCGTCAGCCTCCTGTCTTAGGTTGGTACCACTGCAATTGGATCATACCCGTCACTGACTACCGATCCAGCATACAGCCATACTTGTGGATAGGCCTTTGCACCAGTGTGTGTGGGGGGGTGAGGTTCTTTGCCTCACCTCTGTTGGCCCCCAAATTTTAGGCCATCACTAGTAGAAGGGAGGAGGATGCAAAATGCCACGACACTAAGCCAATTGAGGGCTCCTTTGAAAAATTGTACCACCGGTGACACCATCAGCAAAGATACTTCAGCACTACCACAATTCGCTGCACCAACAGATAGTTCACAATATATACAAGTGATACACAGTCCAGGCAAGTTCTGCAAGCAGTTCAAAGCGGAGGAATCTATCAATATGTCCATTTCCTCCCAAAGTAAATCGACTCCTTGATTGAGCATTACTTGTTGAGTTATTATTATTATTCATTGATGCATCAGTTTATACAGTTTGCTGTGATAACTATCGAAGAAGCTGTAGTTTGGTTTTATCTTTGTTTTCACCAGCACTGGGATGAAAATAGGAATTCTGGCAATGATGCTAAAAAAAAATTATGTAACATTCCAACAGGTACTAAGAAAACAATTTTCTGAACAATTTACATTGTCCTGAACAGAATTATTAAATATAATGAAAAGGAAAGGTGAAAGTAAACAAACAGATCTATTAACCTCCTTATTTGTACACATATTAAAACAATCCTCAACAGCTGTTTACCCAATTTAAAATAAACCATTAAAATCACGTGAATAAAAAAAAATTCGGATCCATTTTTTCATGAGCGCTCCTCATATATGATATATGGACATACGCACACACAGACATACAACACCAAACACAAGTGTGCACACAAACGTACAACAGATAAGACAATAGTAAAGGCCTTGTAGCTTTACACAGGTGAAATCTCCATTGCAATGTTTAAAACTCCACAGTCAAAAAATAAAACTGATCAGAAAAACATTAACCTAGGTCTGTATGAGCTCAAAAAATAAAACAGAAATTTATGATGTGGGAAAAGGCAATAATAAAATAGATATTGAAAAAAGCATCCTGGTTAATCACTGTCACAGATGTAAGAATAGCCAAGCTAGAGCTCTGGATATCAGCTGTTATGGATTTGAGTCAAATCTTCTTCTTTTTGGTCTATAGAAATCGCTTTGGTTAGTCTCTCTGGAATCCAAATCGGCTGTTGTTCTCCCTGTGGAAACACACAAACAGAACCCCAACTCCAGACAATCACTGGGTCAGGACCTTTCCATTGTCCTGTTAGAATATCCTTCCAAAGTACCTTAGGGTTATGTACATTTTTTGGACACATATGCCTTTCCGCAGCACTAAGCCCTGATGAATCCAAATTTTAAAAGTTTAGAGTAAAAAGGGTTATTTTAAGTTTATCTTTGGGGGATATATACCCCTTTTCAATTCCCTCTTTTTGCTTTAATAAGTACATTTTAATAGTTTGATGAGCTCTTTCAACTATGCTTTGTCCCTGTGGATTGTATGGGTTTAGTTTTTTCTCCGGCATGAAGGGAGCCCATCAAAAATCTGGAAGAAGTTATGCTTTTAAGATTAACTAGGCTTCGAATGACGCAATCTTTCCTCCACCATGAAGGCATTTTAACCACCTTTAATTTAACCATTTAAAGCCTTTTGCAACTACTTAGACAAAACTTTATCACACAAAGATTATCTCATCTAGAAAGATTTCTTTTTACTTTAACCTTTCATATTAAAATATATTTCAACATCTTGAATCTTTTTATATCTCTTTTTTAGCCGTTAACCCTTTTTATAAATTCACATTCTGAAACAACCCTTATAAAATTTCTGATTTAGACAAATTACTCCACTTTAATAATATGAAATACTTTCATGTTTTTTATGGTACTATAATACTATAATTGAAACCCAACTGAAACTTCTTATACTCTTTGTATATAAATTACACCTGATAGAATCTTAACTCTTAGTAACCTTGTTTCAGCAAAGACACAAACACAAAGCAATATTAAACTTTTTTTTCCATTTACCAATTTATGAAAACACACATAATGTGTGTTATGGAACTTAATAAGTAAAGAGTACTTGATTTTATATTTAGTGGTTGATGTTTTAGCACTTTAGCTTTGTAAATTAATCAGATGTCTGTAAAAACCAAGATCTTAAACAAGTGTAGTAAACAGAATTAGCCATCTCTTTTTTGTTGAAGAAAAATCCTTCTACAGGATACCAAGATGGTCCCATTGTGATATATTTAACAACTCCTCTTTAAAAATCCATGGGCTATATTTTTGTATTGTATCAACATATGCCATGAGTGTTCTTGGTTTTACTGGGGTGCCTCCTTCCTCTAACAATTTCTCTTTCTCAGGGGCGAACAACTTCAAACCTTGAGGCAACCATTTTCCCCAGTTTGCCTGAGAAAGTTCTAGGGACAGGCAACTTGAAATAAAAACAAAATAAATCAAAACAAGAACACATTGTGTTTTTGAAATGGTCACCCATTCTCTCGCCTTCCCTCAGGGGCAAACAATTTCACTTACCTCTGAGCTTCAGGCGTTCCCCACATGGGCCACCAAATGCCGCAGTCTGGCTGGGCACAAAATCACGAGCCATTCAAGCAGGAACAAACTTTATTTCCAAAACTCCCGCAAATGCCATGCATGCGGCCTTCTCCCAGGACACACTACACCAATAGGAAATCCCTCCTCCGGAATTCTCTCCTACCACACTTCCCCAACCAATGGGAACTCTCCAGGAGTCCCACAAGAGCTCCAAAGTAGCAGGCTGAGGCGGACAGCAGAGGTCTAATCTCCAATTGAATGCACATCTTAACATAATCATTATCATCTCAATGGCTTGCTGGCGTCACCTTTCAACCAAAAATGCCATGCATCATTCCTACTTGGCTATGGCTCTCAGCATCTAGGTCTTTGATCCACTTTGAGTTTGACTTTTGTTCAAGGTGAGAGATAGGAATCTAGTTTCATTCTTTTACATAGGGATATCCAATTTTCCCAGCATCATTTGCTTAAAAAGTTATCTTTTCTTCAACATAAATTTTGGGCATCTTGATCTAATATCAGATGACTATAACAATGTACATTAGTCTGTGTCTTCATGTCTATTTTGATGCCAATACTATGCTGTTTTGTTACTAATGTCAGTAGTATAATTTGAGATCTGATGTTGTGATGCCTGTAGTGTTGCTCTTCTTCCTCAGGATTGCTTTGGCTCTTCTGGGCTTCTTATTCTTCCAAATGAATTTTAGGACTGTTTTTCTAGTTCTGTGAAAAATATCATTGGTATTTTGATGGAAATTGCATTGAATCTGTATAATGCTTTTGGTAGTGTAGCCATTCTAACAATATTAATTCTGCCTATCCAAGAACAAGGGAGATCTTTCCATCCTCCAAGATCTTCAATTTCTTTCTTCAATATTATCTACTTTTCATTGTAGAGGTCTTTCAGCTCCTCGGTTAGATTTATTTCCAACTATTTTCTGTCTATGAACTTGTTATAAATGGGATATTTTTCCTGATTTCTTTCTTAGCAGATGTATTATTGGAGTATAGGAAAGCTATTGATTTGTGAATGTTGATCTTGTATACTGCTACTTTGCTGAATTTGCTTATCAACTCTGGAAGTCTTCTGGTAGAGGTTATTGGGTCTTCTAGGTATAGGATCATGTAACCAACAAAGAGATAATTTGACTTTTTTTTCCTGTTTGTATTTCTTCTTGCCTGATTGCCTTCTCTTGCCTGATTGCTCTGACTAGAGTGTCAAGAACTATATTGAATGGAAGTGGTAAGAGTGAACATCCTTGTCTGATTTCCAATTTTATTTTTTTATTTGTTCTAATTAGTTATACATGACAGTAGAATACATTTATGCACTTTGATATATCATACATAAATAGAATATAATTTCTCATTTTTCTGATTGTACATGTTGTAAAATCACATCAATTCTGCAGTCATGTATGTACATAAGGTAATAATTTCTATTTCATTCTACTATCCTTCCTATTCTAACATCCTCCTCCCCTCCCTGCATGCCTTTCTACCTACTGATTCCTGATTTTGGAGGAAATGCTTTCATTTTTTCTCTGTTTAGTATGATGATGCATTGCTTTGTCCTATATAAATCTTTACAATGTTGAGATAAGTTTCTTCTATCCCTAGTTTCTTCAGCATTTTTAACATTAATGGGTACTGGATTTTGTTGATTACTTGTCCCCCCCCCCATCTATGAAGACAATCATATGATTCTTGTTTTTAATTCTATTTATGTAATGATTTGTATATGTCTTACCAAACTTACATCCATGGGATGGAAACCCCTTGATCAGGATGTACTATCTTCTTAATGTGTTTTTTAATGTGGCTTGCTAATATTTTATTAAGAATTTTTTCATCTATATTCATCAGGGATATTGGCCTGCATTTTTCTTTCCTTTTTGTTTGGTTTTCATATCAGGCTTCGTAGAATTAATTTGGCAGTGCTTCCTCCATTTATATTTTATGGAATAATTTTAGAAAGACTAGTGTTAGTTCTTCTTTAAAGGTCTGGTAGAAATCAGCCGAGAATCCATCTGGTACTGGGCTTCTTTTTTGCTAGAAGGCTTTTAATTGCTGCTTCAATTTCATTGCTTGATATTGGTCTGTTTTCTACATTTTCATGGTTTAATGTGAGTAGGATTATATGCATCTAGAAATTCACAATATGTTCTAGAATTTCCAGTTTATTGAAGTATAAATTTTCAAAATAGTTTCTAATGATCATTTGGATTTCAGAAGTATCTATGCTAATATCCTCTTTCTCATCTCTAATTTTGTTAAATCAGGTCTTTCTCTTTTGATGAGTTTGGCTAAGGGTTTATCAATGATGTTTATCTCTTCATTGCATTTGTCCTTTATAAAGTTTTTTATTCTCAATTTCATTAATTTTGGCTTTGGTCTTAATTACTTCCTGTCATCTGCATTTTGAATTAGTTGTTTATTTCTACAGCCTTGAAGTGAGATATTATATTATATATTTTGAATTTTTCTTTTTTTTTAATCTAGGAACTCAGTGCTTTAAACTTAGAACTGCTTTAATATGATCCCAGAGATTTGCTATGTTGATCTCTAGTCTCATGGGTTTCTAAGAATTTTTTTATTTCTCCCCTGATTTATTCTATGATCCATTCCTCATTCAAAAATGCATTATTTAATCTCCAAGTGTTAAAATGAGTTTTTTCTTGTTGTTTATCTCTAATCTCATTCCATTGTGAGGTGATAGGATGCAAAGAATTATCTCTATTTTGTTTGCATTTGCTAAAATTTACTTTGTGCCATACAATATAATCTGTTAGAGAAAGATCTATGTGCCACTGAGAAGAAAATGAATTCAGCTGTCAATAGATGACACATTCTGTAGATGACAGATCCATTTGATTAATAATAATTCTTAGTTCTGAAGAGTCTTTACTTATGTCTGGATTACCTATTTAATGGTGAGAAAGGTGATTCAAAATCACCCAATATTGTATTGTGGTCTATTTGACTCTTTATGTAGAGAAGAATATTTTTAATGTATTTTGTGTACATAGGTATTCCAATATTTGGAGCATAAATACTTACAATCATTATATCTTGTCACTTAATATTTCCCTTAACAGTTCAAAGTGGTCTTCTTTGTCTCTTCTGATTAATTTTAAGGAGACTGTTAAGGAGAGCCAAATAAGGGAACTATAATTAAAGAAAAAGGTACATAATTTGAATACTCATAAATTACCTTGGATAAAAAAAAGAATTTTTAGTATTGGTGTGTCCCAAGCAATATTTAAATCTTATTTGTGTATATACAAATAATTCAAATTTCATTGGACATCTGTATTTTTATTTGTTAAATCCAGCACCCCTTCCAGGTAACAAGCACTTCATTATTTAACACCCATAATTTACCTATTCCATTCTGATTTACTAGTGTTGATCTGTTTTAAGCTCCTGAGAGCTAGTCTTGGTATAATGGTTAAGAGAAAATACTGAGAGCCAAACTGCCAGAGTCAAAAAAAAAAAAATCTTAACTGTTCAGTTTTCTAGATATCTCAGCTTTCTCAAGTTATTTAACTTCTTTGGCCTCCCCTTCTCCTTGTCTAAAGTAGAAGTGAAAACAGTATCTACTTCAGATCATGGCTAAGTGAGTTAACTGAACTAGTGTACAGAAAATACTTGGGATAGGGCTTTATGCATCATGTGTAGCACACAGAGTGTCTAATCTAACATTCCTCAATCTGGAATCAAGACTGTGAGTCTTGCAAATACAGAGGATTTGCCCTTTTTTTGTTTTCTGAGTCCTTCCTAATTCCTTGCATCTATTAGATACTCAAGAATACTCCTTGAAAGAGTCAATGAACAAGTTACCACCATTGGTCATTGCCCCTGATGTCTCTTCTGGATGCAATCTATGGAATAGTCTGGATGGGAATCATACAGTAGCTTTGTAGACAGTATTGGAAAATGGGGGAAGAGGCTATTATGGATGGGCTCTAAGAAGGGTAAATGTGGACCTAAAGGTAGCTGAGGCTAATGTGCCCCTGGGAGTAAGCAAAGCTATTGTAGGTGAATGAAAGGGACAGTCAAGGATGAGGAAAAACTTGGGGGAAACTTCCAAGGTTGTCAGGTCTCCGTGTCTCTGCTCTTCTTTTCTCGAGGGCTTAGCCAAATGCGCAAAGTATAACTGGCAACTCTTAAACAAAAACACGCTTCCCTGGCTGTTGATTCTGGATACAATTCTTTGGCAGTTTCTGGAAGCCAAATGGAACTGAGGAGAGTTGTGAAAATGAAAATGTTCAGATGAACTGGAAGATAGGACAGGGCAGCAGTTTCCACAGTTTTCATGCATTGGAATTACCTGGAAAGCTGGTTAAAGTACAGACTCCTTTGACTTGCCCCCTAGCTTCTGATTCATTGAGACTGGGGTGGATCTCAAACAAGCATTCAGATACACACTTCAAGAATCACTAGCAAGAAAAAAAAAGAAAACTGGAGTCACAAAGACCCCATTTTAAAAAAACTCAATTTTCTTTTCCTCCCAACTTTCCACTAAGTGCATCAATTCTATTTCCTCTTGACACTTAGGATCAGTCACCTCAACAAATTACCAAAGCCCCATCTCTTTTCTGTTGCCTTTTTTGTTTTTTACTGACCAGAAGAGAGTCTGAAATGGCCAAGTGGTAGCCTCAACTTCTAATTTTATACGCTTACCATTGTGTTCCCTGGTGAGAATAGTCTTAAAAGGGAATAACATTGTTGGTCCCCTGTAAAATCTCCATCCCTGTCATCCTGTCCTCCTTGTTGAGGAATCTATCAAAAAAGTACTGAAAATATTGGGAACAGATTTGACTGATGTTCACAAAGCCAGACATTTTGTTTCCATGGATAAGGGCAAACCCCCAGACTTGAGGTTTTGGGGAGAATACTCATGTGGAACCCAAACTTATATGTTGACACTTTTCAAAAATTCCATCTTCATAACTCTTCCCACTCATCCTTCTCACCAGGTCCCCAATCTTTCTTCATGTTCCCATTTCCCAAAAGAACTACAGAAAGAGTGATACATTGCCAGGCACAGTAGTGTGCACTCCTGTAATCCTAGCAGCTTGGGAGGCTGAGGCAGGAGGTTCACAAATTCAAGACCTGCCTGGGCAATTTAAAATAAAATTGTCTCAAAAACTAAAAAGGGCTGGGCTTATAGCTCAGAGGTACTGTGTCCCTGGATCCAATCCCAAGAACTACAAAACAAAAACAAAATAGTGATTCATTGTAGATCCTTAAGTAAGCTCTTCTGGACAAAATACTTTAACATACTGTATATGGGGAGGATTTTCACTTTTTTTCCCTGAGTCTGACTACACAGAAATCATTTCTAAGTATTCCTCTGCAGTTTCTACAACTAAGACTTAGGGGTTTTTTTTCACTCAGTCACTTATAGAGAATTTTTTAGGATTTAAGAGTGAGTTGGTGAAAGAATAGAAGTCGTTTTGGGGATTCCAGGAGGGAGTCACCATACCTTGTGGGATGTTACAACATGATTATTTCTCAGTGGTCTTGGTTTTCTCTTTACTCAAGATATTCTGGTTCTTTGAAATTACTTAGATCTGGAAACAGCTAGGACAATCATGGTGACTCAGAAAAGTCAGTTCTCTCTGCTGCAACTGAGGTGGGTTTTGAAATGTTCAGTCCTTTCTTTGGTTTGTGAACTGCCCATCGTTGATTCCAGAGACCTCCCAGTCATTGAGGTGCCAGGAGGACCAACAGACATGCTTGAGCTAGCACATTGAATTGAGTCTAATATTGCACTCTACTCTCCTAAGTCTCACACGTCCAAATACTTTTACAACATGTCTCTCGTGCTTTACCACAGTATATAGGTATATAAGTCTCTTCCTCCTGGGTTAGATTTTGTAGTATACCTATATGCCATGTGATGTACATCTCCAGTTATTGGTATAGAGATAAGAGAGCATGACACAAATCAGATTTGCCTTCCAAGGTATCATGACTCTTGAAAAGGGTAGCTATGCCTTCAATAGATAGGGAACCTGGATTCTTGACCAATAAGGGAGGATCAGCAAAACTTAGGTCTTCTATCTCATGACTCTCCACTTACTTTCTGTTCCAGTTCCTGAGTCCTCACTCCTCCTTAATCAATGCTTTAACTTTCACAAAAGTCACGTGGCAATGGATTTATAGTTTTATCATCTAGATCAAACTTTTTAGGTTATATTTATTTCCACTTAAAGGCCACAAGAGTGAAAAGAATTTTTTTTTATTGTTGGTGGGGATTACACGAGGGGAGAAGGAAAGAAAGTGGGGGAGAAACAAGAGAAAGAGAAGGAAAAGGAAAGAGAGAAATTACACAAAGGATGTTGAATATCTTTCAACCATCTGGAGACCCAGGCTTGGACAATTGGGCATAAATGACAAAAGATAGAAGCAAACAACATCACTCTCCTCCTCCCCATCTCCTCCCCAGAAAAGAGGTGAGGACACCAGTCCTGCCCACCCTTCTCAGTCAGTAATGGACAAAAGATGTCACAGCTGTACCACTCCCCCAGTGACCAGAAAGCCAGTGTTGTGACTGCTGCTATATCATGTCCTCAGAAAGGTTGCTCTGAGGTACCTCTTCCTTCATCCAGCTCTTGATTCTGATTAGTGACTCAGTACTAGTTCATATGTCCATGCCAAAGCCATGAGGGTAAAGAAGATGCAGAGCTAAGATTTTCAGTTTCCACAGGTGAAGGCTAGACTTACCTCCATAGAGACCTCCAAAGTAGGAAGTTTTCAAATAAAAAGAGGTTCAAAGGCCAGATCCTTTAAAAAAAACAGATGCCTGTTCAAAGTATATCTGGGGATTCCTTGATTAGAGAAGTCAAAGATCACATGAACCAAATCTAAAAACGAATCCCATCCATATCCAATAGTTTCTGGCTATGCACCATCTGATGTTTACCCTCAGGGAGAGAAAGAAATAGTTGTATAATTTTTACTATTTTTTAAACTCTCAGTATTTTAAAATATTATACCATGGTCACAGTTTAAATTATATCTTCAGAACTTTCCTGCATTACTCATCATTTGATGACAAAAATGGGACATTTTGGCCCTTTTGCTGGGTTTTTATTTCTCTGGAAGAGAAATGAGCATCAAATTTCAAGCAACTGATCTATTATTTCCTGTGTCTTTTTGAGCTTGTTTCTCTATGCTATATTATATCTGTAAGCAGGGTCTGTTTTTTTAAATTTATGGCTTCCACATTTTTGAAAAGTTTACGCTATTTTTTAGTTTTGAGAGAAGTTGATTTTCTCCCAAGGAATGTGCAATTATCATGGTGGGCGTTCACAAGACCTGCCTTTCATTTATCTTACTGACTGGCAATGCTCCTCATTAAAGAAATCTTCGACAGATCCTGTTTATTTCAGAACAAAAGGCATGGGGAGCAGTTTTCTCAACATATTCTCTTCATGGGGGGAGGAAGAATACATTGACTTCCTAGTTTCACATCCCTGGTGTTTCATGTTTTTTCTCTAATGACATTAGGCTTGCTCTTGCAAAGTCTGTGCACATATCCAGTTTTCTCAGGACAGTGCCTCGCATTTATATAATATTCCACATTATCACAGTTTTACAGATTAAGAAGCAGACGTCTAGCAAGATTAAATAACTTGGTCTAGACCATGCAAGAAGCATGTGGTGAAATCAAGATCCAAATCTAAATTTTCCTGTTCTTCCTAGTCTGATATAAAGTGCTCAATGGATACTTGTTTTATACAAAAGTAACTTGCAATTCAAATCAAAATGCATCAAAGTGTATTTCATGTTCTCCAGATAAATCTCTGGTTATAAGAACCTAGGACACTGAAATCAACTGATTAAAATTTGCTGTTGGTACTTACCAAACATTATTTTAATATTTAGATTCCCTGGAAATTTCAATGCATTGGTAGCCCAGGTAATTGTTATAATAATAATACAGAGTATTATTATTATTATTATTATACAGAGTATTATTATTATTATAATAATAATACAGAGTAGTTTCAGAAAAAAATTTTCAGCCAACCCAGTTACCAGGAAAGCATGAAGATTTAGTCCAAGGAAAATAGGGTTTGATGTCACAGAAGACTCAGTAAACTTCCTAAACCATTTTATCTGGAGCCCAATGAAAAGCAAAATATTAATCAACTGGTCAGAAAGTCTTTTTTTTTTGTAGTGAGTCCTTATCTTTGCCAATTCTTAGACACCCCAAAACCAAATGATTTTTCCCCTTTTCATCTGTAAGTATTGGCATTCTAGAGACATGGCCTCAGCATGTGTCTGGCACCATACTGTGCTCATATCAGGGGTTATATTAGTTTCCTAGGACTGCCATTTCAGAGCCCAACAGACAGACATATATTCTTTCACAGCACTGGAGGGCAGAAGTCCTAACTCAAGGCAACAGAGCCTTGCTCTCCTTGAACTCTAAAGAAGGGTGGTTGCTGGCAATCCTTGACATTCCTTGGCTTATAGATACAGCACTCCAATCTCTACATCTGTCTCCACATGGCCTTTTCCAAAAAACTCTGTCCAAACCTACTTCTTATAAGATCACTTACATATTGGGTTTAGGATTTCTATTATGTCACAACCTAAATATAGCATGATCTCATCTTAACCAGGTTATATCTACAAAGACCCTATTTCTAAATGAAGGTCACAATCACGGGTTCTAAGTGGACATGAATATTGGAGTGATATGATTCAACCCAGTTCAGGGATTAAGAAATTCTTGTTCAAAAAAGGGGTGGGGGGAATGTCTGTGCAGAGAAAGGAAATGCAGGGAATTGGTTTGCAGAATGATTTCTCCCTCAGTCTTCAAGATCAAAGTTGACAGCGCCACTTCATTCCCATGCAAAGAATGGGAAAGCACTTCTTCTCACTTGTTTTGTTTTTCCTTCAAAATTTTACCACATTTCCTGATGAAGCATTTCTATGACCTCGTTGATGAGATGCACTCTTACACTTCTAACAATATCTCCCTATCCCACTCTTTATATTCTTTATCCCCTTGGAAGAGATTTTTTTAACAGATAGACTAGCTATCCAGAACCCAGTAAGTCTTCACAATTGCCAAGGACTGGTAGTGAATATATATAGCTTCCTGGGCATCCCTAACCAGGACTTTTGCTATAAGAATGCTACATATTGGAAGAACTGCTCTCCCTGAGCCAAAAGAGATGATATTTATATGAAATCTGGTCCAAATGAACACACATTGTCAAAGAGAGAAACTTTTTTTTAAATGTTTGAAAATGGACATGTTGTTCTGTTTGAGATAAAGAGCATATGCAAAAACCTATAGCTTTTATGATATTTATGGTGAGAAACTAGATGCTTTCTCCCTAAAACTGGGAGCAAAGGGAAGACACCATTCTGTATTATACTAGAAAACACAGATTATTAAAATAAGACAATAAAGGGAAATTCATTTTGTTTGCAACTGGGAAAGGGAAAATAAAACTATCTCTATTTTCAGATGACAGTATTTTCTATCAATATATTTCTTTAATTTTTTTTTTAGGTGTATATGGACACAACACAATGCCTTTATTTTTATGTGGTGCTGAGGATCGAACCCAGGTCCCGCCCGTTCTCCTGCTGAGCCACAATCCCAGCCACTATCAATATATTTTAAAGTTCTAAAACTACTCAATTTTTAACTCCTAGAACTTATAAGCAAGTATAATAAAGTTTCAGATTACAGGCTTAATATTTTAAAAGTTAATTGATTTTCTATAGTATGCTGGCAACAAACAACTAGAGTTGGAAATTAAAAGCAAAACACCATTCATAATATTACCCTCAAAATAAATCTAACATGCCGCAGTCTGGCTGGGCACAAATCACGAGCCACTGAAGCAGGAACAAAGTTTATTTTTGAACTCTACCAGCAACTCCTCCCAAACGTCACGCGGCTTGTCCAGGAACCAGGCACCGGAAATATCTCCTCTGGAAATCCCTCCTCCTGCACTTCCCCAATCAATGAGAACTCTCGGGGAATGCCCACGAGAACTCCAAAGTAGCGGAGAACTCAAAAGTAGCGGCCGAGGTGGATAGTAATGCCTCGCCTGTCAACCAATACTGTTGGCAAAATGCCAGGGGCCATACAGACTCGGCTGTGGCTCTCAGCATCTCCCCCCTTCTGTTTAATTAAACAACAAGCATGTGGCTTTGGGACCATGCCTGTTAGGTTGTCCAATACAATATATGGTCCTTACTCATCATCAGATGAGCTTACCTCTAGGCGTCAGCCTCCTGTCTTAGGTTGGTACCACTGCAATTGGATCTTACCCATCACTGACTACCAGTCCAGCATACAGCCATACTTGTGGATAGGCCTTTGCACCAATGTGGGGGTGAGGTTCTTTGCCTCACCTCTGTTGGCCCCCAAATTTGGCCTTGGTGCCAGTGGGGGGGTGAGGTTCTTTGCCTCACCTCTGTTGGCCCCCAAATTTTAGACCATCACTAGTAGAAGGGAGGAGGATGCAAAATGCCACGACACTAAGCCAATTGAGGGCTCCTTTGAAAAACTGTACCACCGGTGACACCATCAGCAAAGATACTTCAGCACTACCACAATTCGCTGCACCAACATATAGTTCACAATACATACAAGTGATACACAGTCCAGGCAAGTTCTGCAAGCAGTTCAAAGCGGAGGAATCTATCAATATGTCTATTTCCTCCCAAAGTAAATCGACTCCTTGATTGAGCATTACTTGTTGAGTTATTATTCATTGATGCATCAGTTTATACAGTTTGTTGTGATAACTATCGAAGAAGCAGTAGTTTGGTTTTATCTTTGTTTTCACCGGCACTGGGATGAAGATAGGAATTCTGGCAATTATGCTAAAAAAAAAATTATGTAACATTCCAACAGGTACCAAGAAAACAATTTTCTGAACAATTTACATTATCCTGAACAGAATTATTAAATATAATGAAAAGGAAAGGTGAAAGTAAACAAACAGATCTGTTAACCTCCTTATTTGTACACATATTAAAATAATCCTCAACAGCTGTTTACCCAATTTAAATTAAACCATTAAAATCAAGTGAATAAAAAAAAATTCGGATCCATTTTTTCATGAGCGCTCCTCATATATGATATATGGACATACGCACATACAGACATACAACACAAAACACAAGTGTGCACACAAACATACAACACATAAGACAATAGTAAAGGCCTTGTAGCTTTACACAGGTGAAATCTCCATTGCAATGTTTAAAAACTCCACAGTCAAAAAATAAAACTGATCAAAAAAACATTAACCTAGGTCTGTATGAGCTCAAAAAATAAAATAGAACTTTATGATGTGGGAAAAGGCAATAATAAAATAGATATTGAAAAAAGCATCCTGGTTAATCACTGTCACAGATGTAAGAATAGCCAAGCTAGAGCTCTGGATATCAGCTGTTATGGATTTGAGTCAAATCTTCTTCTTTTTGGTCTATAGAAATCGCTTTGGTTAGTCTCTCTGGAATCCAAATCGGCTGTTGTTCTCCCTGTGGAAACACACAAACAGAACCCCGACTCCAGACAATCACTGGGTCAGGACCTTTCCATTGTCCTGTTAGAATATCCTTCCAAAGTACCTTAGGCTTATGTACATTTTTTGGACACATATGCCTTTCCGCAGCACTAAGCCCTGATGAATCCAAATTTTAAAAGTTTAGAGTAAAAAGGGTTATTTTAAGTTTATCTTTGGGGGATATATACCCCTTTTCAATTCCCTCTTTTTGCTTTAATAAGTACATTTTAATAGTTTGATGAGCTCTTTCAACTATGCCTTGTCCCTGAGGATTGTATGGGATTCCTGTTATATGAGTAATGCCAAATGATGAGCAAAATTGTTTAAAAGAGGTAGAAGTATAATCAGGACCATTATCTGTTTTTAACTGTTTTGGAACGCCCACAGTGGCAAAATTTTGTAAGCAATCAGCTATAACATCTTTAGTTTTTTCTCCGGCATGAAGGGAGCCCATCAAAAATCTGGAAGAAGTATCAACTGTAACATGCAAATATTTTAATTTTCCAAATTCTAGCAAGTGTGTGACATCCATCTGCCAAATATGGTTAGGTATCAATCCTCTAGGATTCACTCCAAGATTAACTTGTGGTAAAAAGGTCACACAATTTTGACATTGTTTTATTATTTGTCTAGCTTGTTCCCTAGTTATTTTAAAACGCTTTTGTAAAGTATTAGCATTGACATGGAACCTTTTATGAAAATTTGTTGCTTCTTCTAGTGTAGAGAAAATATGTATGTCATGTGCAGTTTTATCTGCTAAATCATTGCCCAAACTAAGGGCTCCAGGCAATCCTGTATGTGCTCTGATATGTCCTATAATGAATGGATCTTTTCTGTCCCAGATTAGACTTTGTGTAGTGGAAAACAAAGAGAAAACATTAGAGGAAGGGGAAATCCTACCAGCACCTTCAAGGGATACTATAGCATTAACTATATACTGACTATCAGAAAATAAATTAAATACAGAATCTTTAAACATCACAAAAGCTTGTAATACTGCATTAAGCTCTACATTTTGAGCTGATTGTTTGGGTACTAAAAATGTAAAAGTTTGATCAGGGGTAACTACTGCTGCTGTACCATTATTTGACCCATCAGTGAATACATTTTGAGCATTCATGATAGGGGTTTTTCTTGTCATTTTTGGAAAAACTACAGGATGCAAAGAACAAAAAGACAACAAAGGATTAGATGGTAAGTGATTATCAAATGAAACATTAGATTTACACATGATTATTGCCCAAGTATTTAACTCATTAGCTAACTCATCAATTTGATCCATAGTATATGGAGTAATAATTTTATTGGGAGAAATTCCAAACACTCCCTTTGCTGTTTTTATTCCTTTGAGTATTAATTGTCCTACAGCCTCAGGATACCTAGTAAGAATAGTGTTAGGAGAATAAGATAAATGTATCCACAATAATGGACCTTCTTGCCAAAATACTCCTGTAGGAATATTTTTTGTTGATATTACAATAAATAATAAAGGCAAACTTATATCAATTCTATCCAAATGCATATTTTCCATATATGTTTCAATAATTTTTAATGCCTTTCTTGCTTCAGGCGTTAACATTCTGGGTGAATTTGGATCTGATGGACCTTTTAGGATATCAAATAAAGGTCCCAACTCTCCTGTTGGTATGCCTAGATAAGGCCTTATCCAATTTATGTCTCCCAATAACTTTTGAAAGTCGTTAAGTGATTTGAGTTGATCTACTCATATTTGAATTTTTGGTGGACGGACCATGGTTGAGGATAATAGAACTCCTAAATAATTAATTGGAAAATTTAATTGTACTTTATCTATTGCTAACTCTAGATTATAATTTTTTAATAAATTTGTAAGTGTGGCATAACATTCCAGCAATGTGTTTTTATCTTTGTGTGCTAACAATACATCATCCATATAGTGAAATATTTGTAGTTCAGGATTTTGATTTCTAAGTGGCTGGATTGCTTTGTTAACATAAATTTGACACATAGTTGGGCTGTTAGCCATCCATTGAGGGAGTACTTTCCATTCATATCTCTGATCAGGACCTTCATGATTCAGTGCAGGGATAGTAAATGCAAAACGTGGACTATTCTCAGGATGAATTGGAATTGAAAAAAAAAAACAATCTTTAATATCTATAGCTAAAACGTACCAGGTTTTTGGCAAAGCAGACAATTGAGGAATCCCTGATTGAGCAGGTCCCATAATAACCATCTCATTATTAATGGCTCTTAAATCTTGCAGTAATCTCCATTTACCAGATTTCTTTTTAATGACAAAAATGGGAGTATTATAGGGATATACGGAAGGTTGTATATGTCCCTCCGCTAATTGTTGTTTGACCAGGTCATGGGCTGCTTGTATCTTTTCTTTAGTCAGGGGCCACTGAGGAACCCATACTGATCTTTCTGATTTCCAAGTAATTTTTATTGCCTCAGTGACCCCTTCTGAAAACCCAATGCATGTCTATTTACTCCTTGATCTATTTGAATTGGTGCTGCTATACCTTGTTCTTGTTCTCCTAATCTTTTTTTCTTTCCTGAAACCTTTTCTAGCCATAATAGTGGGCGCATTTGGGTTGATGTAAAACCTAATTGATCTAGGACATCTCATCCCCATAAATTTATAGGAAGATGATCCAAAACATATGGCTGTATAGTTCCTTCACATCCTTCAGGATCCTTCCAATCTAATACCATTGCACTTCTATGGGGATTAGTTGCCACTCCTAGGCCTCGAAGCCTTTGAGTGGCTTGTTGTAATGGCCAATGTTTTGGCCATTCTTGACGAGATATGATGCTAAGGTCTGCACCTGTATCCAGTAGCCCATTAAATTCATGTCCTTGAATATTTAGTTTTAGCATGGGGCGAGAATCTAAATTTAAAGAAAGCATAGCCCAATCTACACCTGTGGAGCCTAATCCCCTAGAACCTCTTTCTATAGTACTACTGGAAAATTTATCATGTAGGCTGGGTATTATTAATAACTGTGCTATTCTATCTCCTGGTGAAATTACTGATATACCCTTTGGAGAACCAGCTATAATTTTTATTTCACCTTCATAATCGGGATCAATTACCCCAGGACTTATCATAAGTCCTTTTAGAGTAGAAGAACTGCGTCCTAACAATAAACCTACTGTCCCTTGGGGAAGACCTGTGGGAATGATTTGAACTCCCATCTCTGGAGTTAGTACTACTCTGGCGGAGGCGCAGATGTCCAACCCTGCGCTCCCTCTGGTTCGACTGATGAGAGATCTGATGGATAATGTGTCCTGGGCACTACCCTGATGGTGTTGCTGGGTTCCTCCATGGTGTTTCTGGGTTCCTCGAGTGCCCCATATATTTGTGGTCATGGGCCCCAGAGCATTGGGCTCCCCTGTCCGTTTTTTGGCAATGGAGCCCGATGCCTTTCTCCACAATATCATGGGTAAACACCTGGTCCTTGTCCATTTTTTGATAACAGAGTACCCTCTATGGTGGTTTGAGAATGGCATTCATTAGCCCAATGTCTCCCTCTACGGCATCGTGGGAAAATATCCAGTATTCTACTCCTTTGATATCTAGTTTTGTTAAACCCTCCTCCTATGGGGCAATTCCTTTTAAAATGTCCTGTTTGTTCACAATTGTAGCGTGTTTTTGGCCTGGCATCTAAAGCCTGTTGTACTGCAGCTGCCAAGACTTGCCCTTGTTCATTAATGTCTCTACATAATTTAATATATATGTTTAAATCTCCATGTTTCCATGGTCTAATGACCTCTCTGCACCAACGATTTGCTTGCTCATAAGCCAGTTGTTTTATTAATGGCATTGCTTGTTCTGTATCCCCAAAAACTCTGGTAGCTGTTTCAATAAACCTATCTACAAAATCAGCGTAAGGTTCATTAGCTCCCTGTATTACCTTAGATAATTGACCTTGTAAATCTCCATGTCCTTATATAGTCTTCCATGCCCTAACTGCATCTGCAGCAATTTGTGCATATATAGCAGGATCATATTCAATTTGTTGCCGTTGACCCTCATAAGGTCCTTTTCCTAACAACATATCTAGATTTCTTTGAGGGTAACCGGCTGCTTCATTTCACCTAGCCGTCTCCATGCAAAATTCCTCATTGGCAACCTTCCATAACAAATATTGTCCTCCATTTAGCACAGATTTACACATACTAGCCCAATCTGCTGGCGTCATGTCCAAGTTGGTAATGGATTCGACCATGCTTACAGTGAAGGGTGCTTGAGGACCATAGGTTGTTACAGCCTCCTTTAACTGCTTCACTGTTTTGAAATCTAAAGCATGGTGAATTTGCTGCCCTCCTGCCTGCTCAAGTACAGGGCATGCTAATCTTTGAGATCCTGTCTCAGGATCCCATCTATCAACTACGGGGGTTGAGGGCCACTCAGCTGTCTCCATAGGTGGAGCTGTTGGTTGAATTACGCCCTCTGGTGATAGAACCGTGTTAGTAGCAGCCTCCTGTTGTAGCTTTTTCCCTAATAGCTGTTTCCCCTCTAAGCTTTCTTCCTTTAAATTTTCTTCCTCTGTCTGACTAGCTCGAGAGACCTTCTCTTTTGCTTGATCTAAAATGTCTTTCTCCATGGTCTGAACCTCTAACAATTTACTTAACACTCTTTCAATTTGTTTTTTACTAATTTCTAATCCATTATAAAGATAACGCAACCCAATAAGATAACACAAAACAAAACCGAAACAGAATGAAACAAAAACGGAACAAAAAATCATTGTATCAATTTTCCTATTTTCTTGACATGTGCATTTGTGGTCTATTTCTATCTCTTCCTCAGGGCAGAACAACTTCAAACCTTGAGCCAACCATTTTTCCCAGTTTGCCTGAGAAAGTTCTAGGGATAGGCAGCTTGAAACAAAAACAAAACAAATCAAAACAAGAACACATTGTTTTTTAAAATGGTCACCCATTCTCTCACCTTTCCTTAGGGGCGAGCAATTTCACTTACCCCCAAGCTTCAAGCGTTCCCTGCACGGGCCGCCAAATGCCGCAGTCTGGCTGGGCACAAATCATGAGCCACTGAAGCAGGAACAAAGTTTATTTTTGAACTCCACCAGCAACTCCTCCCGAACGCCACGCGGCTCATCCAGGAACCAGGCACCGGAAATATCTCCTCCGGAAATCCCTCCTCCTGCACGTCCCCAACCAATGGGAACTCTCGGGGAATCCCCGGGAATCCCCGCGAGAACTCCAAAGTAGCGGAGAACTCAAAAGTAGCGGCGAACTCAAAAGTAGCGGCCCAGGCGGATAGTAATGCCTCGCCTGTCAACCAATACTGTTGGCAAAATGCCAGGGGCCATACAGACTCGGCCGTGGCTCTCAGCACTAACATATGCACAGGATCTCTATGCAGAAAACTAAAAAAACTGATGAAAAATCAAGGAATATCTAAATAGAGAGAAACTCCATGTATTTAAAGATCCATTGCCAGGATTCTGCCTTGATCTATAAATTCAATGCAATCTCAATTAAGTTCCCAGAAACCTGTATTTTTAAGTATTTACAAACTAATTCTAACATTTATTTTGATATTTATTTTTATGTATTCCTTTGCAAAGGCAAAGGAATACATAAAAACAATATTGAAAGGGGAGAAAGAGGGAACGTTTGAGAATGTATACCATTCAATTTAAAGACTTCATATAAGGCTATAGTAATCAAATCAGTTTGGTAATGGTGAAAGAATAGTCACATAGATGAATGTAACAGAATGAAGTGACCAGAAATAGATTCACACCAGGCATGGTGGTACATTCCTGTAATCCCAGCAGCCTGGGAGGCTAAGGCAGGAGGATTGCGAGTTCAAAGCCAGCCTCAGCAACAGCAAGGCACTAAGTAACTCGATGAGACTTTGTGTCTAAATAAAATAGGGTTGAGGATATGGCTCAGTGGTTGAGTGCCCCTGAGTTCAATCCCTGGTACTAAAAAAAAAAAAAACTTCAGTAACAGAACAGATGAAGCAGAACCTTCAGTAACAGAAAAAATGAAGCAGAATCAGTGAACTCAAAGATTATTTGAAATTGTCCAGTGTCCAGATGAGGAAAAAACAAAACAAAATGAAAAAGAGTGAAGAAATCCTACAGAAAGTATGAGAAATCATGTGAAAACATATATACAGTGTGGGAATAGAAGAAAGACAAAGGAACAGAGAGCATATTGATATAAATAATAGCTGAACATTTCCCAAATTGGGAGTAGAAATGGACATACAGATTCATTTGGCCCCAAAGTTCCCTAGGAGGTTGAATCCAAAAAGACCAGCCTCAAGACTCAGTATAATTAAATTGCCAAAAGTCACAAAGAGAATTTTGGAAACATAAGGGGACCTATTACATTTGAAGGAGCCCCTGTCAGACAGACTATCCCAGAATTGCTCAGCCAAACCTTAGCAGGCCAAAAGAGAATGAGATGATATATTCCAAATATTTTTAAAAGCATGCCAGTTAAGATTACTATACCTGGAAGAACTGATGTTCAGGAATAAAGGAGAGAGAAAAACTTTCCCAGACAATAGTGAGTTCATCACTCTGTGCCTACCTCTTAAGAAATGCTAAAGGAAGTTCTTTAAGCTAAAATTAAATGACATTTTTAAAAAACATGTGAATGCAAAAAACTTACCAGTAAAATTTAAAATATAGTCAAATTAAAAATTCTCTAATACTGGTGGTGCATATATCACTTTCAACTCTAGTATAAAAGTTAAAAGCCATATATTAGCAATAACTATAATAACCTGTTATTGCACATAGAATATTAAAAAGATGTAAATTTTGACATCAGTAACCTAAAATATAAAGAAGTAAAAGCATAGACATTTTATGCAACAAGTTAAATTGTTGTCTGCTTTAAATAATTTTTTATAACACTAAGATATGAAAACCACATAGTAATCATAAAGAAAAAAAATACCTGTGGTAGATACATAAAACATAAGAGAAAGAAATCAAAACCTACCACCACAAGTCATCACATCACAAAGAAAACAAGAGAAGAAAGGAACCAAAGTATTACAAATGGTCAGAAACAATTAACCAAGTGGCAATAAGTAAGTTCTTAATTACTTAAACTTAAGTGGATCAGATTTTCTAATCAAAACACATAGAGTGGATACCCCCTCATTTTTAAGAGGTTGGGGGTAGGAGATCCTTCTAGGTTAGTCATTGTGGCATGTAGGCAAGGTAAAGTCTGAAAGGTTTTTATTTTTAGCACTAACCCAGAAAAACAGAGGAAACAAAATTCACAAGAAGTTAATTCTCAAACCAAAAATTTGGACACAATACGTGAAAAATAATTATTTTGTTGTGAAACAGTTTATACTAATATTAAATTACACTTAATTATATGTTCATTGAATCACATTCAGGAAAAAAAATTGCAAAACCCCAGAACTATTAAAAAAAATTTAGAGCAACATTGAATCACTAATCACATGTGCCTGTCAGGAATGTTCACAGACAGTCTGTCCAGTTCTCCAGTGATGGTGGTTTCTCAGGTCTGGGCCATGTCCTAACTCTTTATGAAACACGTACACTTCTCTTCATAAGTAATAAGTGGTTTAGGTAGTAACTGTTAGATGTCTTTCTCCTTTTCATCTTTTGAAAAAAAAAATTAAACTACTTTTGACTTAATACCAACTCTTGGAAATACACAAGCTTTTGAATACATAGATAACTGCTCTCTAATTTGGCATTGATTCCTCCGCCTCCCAGTTTCAGATACTTGAAACAACGATGCTACTCAGTGAAAGGCACTTGAGTAGATCCACCAGGGGAGCATGCATGTTAAATGCTACATGAATTCACTCCAAATCTTCCTCAGAAAGTAATATGTTTGAACAACCTTTAAAACATTCATTTTATGTAATTTCAGGCATCTGAATATATGGCACTATCTATAAAGCATCAAGCAATGTGAATTTCTGGACTCTAAATCAACTCAAAATTAGCCACTAATTCTCATCATAGAGCTAATCATAAAGGTGGTTCTATGTCATGCTTGACTCGTCCTCCAAAATGAAACCACCATTGTTGTGTCTGATTATCAAAAATTTCCAAGTCTCCAGAGGTTTGCTTTGTTTGGGGTTTGGGTTGTCACTTCCTGGTCAGTGCCTAAGACTGCAATCTGTCTCATTCCCTCCCAGATCAAATCTGCATGTCCAGGGCCCTTTCAGGGATAACTTGAAAAGCTGATCTTTTCTCTTTTGCCATAATGACTCAGAGAAAGACAGTTTCATCTACATGATAGCTCTTAGATACATTATTTCAGAGGAAGGAGTCTGATGGTAGGAAATACAGGTATTGTCAGGGTGGATGTTTTGCACTCATTTGACCTTTTAGCATCTTTCAAGTCTTCCAGCCTGTCTGCGTCTTAGGTTTGTGATATTATCTTTTGTATGGAATTTTCAATGTGTTTAACCGAAGAAATGAAAATGGGAACTTTCATGATTATAGAGCCAGATATAAACGGTCTTGATTGGCACTGTTGAATATGCATGTGTTATGTATGAAATTTAAAATTTTTCAAT
Organism: Marmota flaviventris; assembly: GCF_047511675.1. NCBI lineage: Eukaryota > Metazoa > Chordata > Mammalia > Rodentia > Sciuridae > Marmota > Marmota flaviventris. The sequence continues at coordinate 140,200,043 of NC_092501.1, read as the reverse complement.
TAGCCACATTTTTAAAAAGTAAAGCAAAAGAGGTGAAGTTACTTTGGATAATGTTTTATCTAACCCAGAGGATCTAAAATATTAGCATTTCAACTTTAAATTTCAATTTTAAAATAAATATTTTAAAATTGTAGATGAGATGTTTTAATACTTTTTTGTCCTATCTTTGAATCTGGCATGTGTTTTACACCCAGTGTACATTTCTTTTTTGGACCAGTCATATTTCAAGTGCTCAATAAATACATGTAGCTAGTGGCCACCATCTTGGACAGTGCAGGTTTAGATAAAGTGGTGATTAAGAGGAGGAACTGGACTTCAAGTAGTTTAAGAGATGGAGCTAGTATGATACAACAAGGTAAAAAATGTGGGTTTTGGAGATGTATATTCAAATGCCAGTTCCACTAATTAACTAAGAATCTCAAGAAATTTGCCTTGAGTTTCTCTGTTTGCATGTATGTCTAATGCAGATGCCATTTCATCTGGTTGTAGTTAAGATTAAATGAGGCAAAAAGCATAAATCCTTGGGCATCCAGTATACCTTCATTAAATCTTATATTGAATCCTTAGGGAGGAATATATTCTCTGAATTTATTAACTGAGTAGCATATGTTTATTTCGTGGCTGCTGTTGTACAGCAGTGAACAAAGAGACCATGATACCTGGAAAGTAGAGGAAGATTGATAAAGAAATAAACTATGTTGGAGTATATCAGAAGGTGGTAGTGCTATAGGAAAAGTTAAATAGAGCAAGGTAAGGGTGATTGGATATGGAGAAATGTGGCATAATTTTAAATAAAGCAGTCAGGCTAATTTAAGAGATATTTCAGCATAAACACTAAGGAGATGGGGAACTTGACTATGTAGATTTCTGAAGGGAAAGCATGCCAGGTTGGGGGTTGAACTAGGGCAAAGACTCGAAGCTAGGATTATGCCTGGCAGGTTTGAGAAAAAATCAGGGAGACCAAGATGTTTAGAGGATAGGGAATGCAGGAGAAAGCAGTAGAAGAGAATATTGGAGGTTCTGATTATGTGGGTCCTTCCTTGTGAGGCAATGTAAGAATTTGGGCTTCCATGTCCAGTGAGAAGTGAGTTACTGCAAAGTGTGATAAGCTGTAACTTCTAGTTTAAAAGCATCATTCTAGCATCTAGGTGAGAGCAGCCTGTGTGAGATGAAGGCAGGCTAGGAATAAGGGAAGAAACACAGAGCTGGTTAAGAGCTCTTGTAATAAACAAGGAGAGATGAAGGTGGCTTGAACCAGAGTATAGATGTTGAAAAGTAAAGAGGTGAGGTATTTGATCTGTTGAGGAGGTAGGACCAATAGCATTTCCTAATCAAATTGTTCTGAAGTATGGGAAAGAGAGAAGCATCAAAGATGAAGTCAAAATTTTGGAACAAGATGTTTGTCATTAACTGAAATGGGGTGGTGATGTGGTTTAGGACAGAAGAGCAAGAGTTTAATTCTGGATGTATTAGATTTGAGGTATGTCTTTATTCTTTTATGATTCTGAGAACAATAGTCCCACATGAGAGTATACATTATGTCGCTGAAGAAACCAATAATCCACTAAGAGGAAAACACCTGGAGTCCCAGAGTGCGACATCTCCATCAACTGTCTCCTCACTTTGTGGAGAAGCTCATCAATAGACATGCATTTATTAATTCTCATTTCACCCTCTTTTTAACAATTTTGAGATTGGGATGCATCTTACAATAGGATTCATTGCATAATCATTATTTAGCCATGGGCCAATCAGGAGGTAGGTGTCAGTGCCAGTTTGTATGTAATTGGTTGTTTCTCCTGAACACAAGACAACACACTCAACCCTCCATGGATTGATGTACTTAAAAATCATAACGTAGCTCTATGTGCAAGACTTAAATCCTAACATTATATTGAAGTTGGAAGCCAATAGACAGTATCTAATGCTAAAAACATCAAAAATCAGTTTCCTCCATCAGAAGACACAACAATGACTGCATAAACTGGAAATTAAGACTGCTCTCTGGCCACTTGGGTCACCTCATGCCTCTGATTCAGTATGCACAGGCAGGGAGGTTGATCCTGACCACCAGAGGAAAATTGGATGACTATTCTATGGTGGAGGTTAGATGCAATGTGTCTACGGAAGATCCCTCAGGGCAGCTCTTAGTATTGTTATGCCCAGTGATTAAGGTAAATGGGAAACTGCAATGACATAATCCAGGCAGGACTAAGGTGGCCCAGACCTCTTGCAGGTTAGGTCCCCCCCGCAACCAGGTAACTGCTAACTGCAGGCACAACAAATACAGAATGCATAGTAGAGGAAATAACTAAAAACAACCAGCTACAATCATGTAACCAGAAAGGACCAAGATTGTCATTCCTATTTCCTCCTTCTATTGATATGAATGTTTTTGTGCTTACATATGTATGTGTATATTAAGCAAATATCTTTCCTTTCCTCTCTTATTCCTTTATTATATAGGTATCGATTTTTATGTCATAGTATTTATTATTAATTTTATATCATTGTATAAGTTATAGGAAATCAAGAAGAGTAAATAAATCGCTCAAGGATTTCTTCCAAGGAAATGGTGGGTCATTTTTTATTATACATAGGATAACTGCATCATGTTAGGCACAGTATGACTTACTTATTATCTTTATGTGAAGGTTAAGTACCGTTTACAGAGATGCATATGGGTACCAAGCAAGGGGTGGACTCTGGATGGTTAATTGTATGTGTCCACTTGACCAGGTCATGGTGTCTCTGGACTATGTCTGAATGTGTTTATGAAGGGGTCTGAGGTGTTTCCAGAGAGATTACCATTTGAATTGGTGAACAAAGTAAAGCAGATTTCCTTCTGAGTATAGTTGGGCATAGTCTAACTCACTAAAGGATTGAATAGAACAAAGAGGTAGAGAAAATCTGAATTCATTCCCCATCCCTTCCCCTCCCCTCTCTTCTCCTCTCTTTTTCTGCCTGGCTGCTTGAGATGGGACATCAGTCTTCTCTTGCCCTGGAACTGGGACTCTAAATCACCAGTGCTCTTAAATCTCAAGCCTTTAGTTTCACACTGAAACTTCCCCCCATTGGCTTTCCTGGGTCTCCAACTTGCAGAGAGCAGATCACGCAACTTTTGAGCTTCCATCATCACATAAGCCAATTCCTAACCATAAATCTCATTTTATATGTATGTATATCAGGTTTTGGAGAACCTGACTCATACAGCAGTAGAAGCTCAAAGCTCTTTCCTTTATAAATCTTGTAGAATCACATGTGCTTCATAGCTTTGCTCTAAGTAAAAATCAAATTCTAAAAAAAAAAAAAAAAAAAGGAAACTATAAAATGCTTCAATATGCTTTGAATTTTTCCAGAGGTATAGCTGGCACAGTGTCACATGTCTGTAACCCCAGCCTTTTCGGAGGCTGAGGTATGAAGATCACAAGTTTGAGGCCAGCCTCAGTAACTTAGGGAGAACTTATCTCAAAATAAAAAGGATTGGGAATGCAGTTCAGTAGAAAACCACACCTGAATTCAAACCTCAGTACAAAAAAAGAAAAGAAAAATTTGTCCAGAGGCCTGATTATAAAAAGTCATCTTTCACTCTGCTGTTGGAATTTTTCTAAAACTTTCTTGCCTTTTGAGTATTTTGAAAGATCAGTTTTGGAAATTTGGTCACAGAGTTACACATCTTTTAAACAATGCAGAAAAACCAGCATTCAGAGTGTGGGACTCTTGTGGGGGCTGGAGACTTGAAGGAGAAGAAAAGGCTCAGAAATTCAGGAGACCCAGCTGGAAGCAAACAAGTTTGCAGCTAGATTCTCTTGGGCGAGTAGGTCAGACAGAGGCTTCCACATCTGACGGTTACTGACATGAAGAAAGATGCTCCTGGGTCTAGCAGCTGATGTTTCTTTGCAAATTCCACAGACCACTGACAGCTGCTGAGGTATGTACATGCTGCTCATATGGAATCCTCTGGGTCTAGTGGACTTGAGATCAGTCTGCCAGGGAAGAGAACTCAAAATTCATTGAGTAAGGCTCAGATGAAGCTAGGTTCAGGGCATGGATTCACACTTCTTCCTCTTCTTCTATTTTTCTAATAATCAGAATAAGGTGAAGTAGGGGAAGAGAGCTTTCTAGTTCTATTAATCTATAAGACTGAAACCTATAGTTGTTCAAAGCAGGAAGTCAAAGAGCACAATCTTTCCTAAAGGGAGAATTGGAGGGAAATAATAGGCTACAAATGCTTAGTTAACTTGATGCTAAATCAAGGGAAGAATGTACATCGTAGAGTCCCAGTAAAATCTGAGATCGTTGGGTAATTGCCAAGAAGTGGTAGCAAGAGGTAACCTTACCCTGATGAAGATGCCAAGTTCAAGCTGCTAAAGTCATTGAAAAGCAAATGTATGTACTTGTACAAAAAGAGGCAAATTAAAAAATGAGAGAAGTGTGTGTTTGTTTCCTCACATATCTAGAAAGACAAGATAATCTGAAAAACAAACCTTAAAAAGATGCAATAAATCATCTGCCCCTCGGGGAGAAAGCACAGAAATGTGTTTCCTACTCCACCAACATCTTTTTTCATAAGAATAATAATGCCACCGGAGATCTTTAGAGTACTGTATGTATAAATGAGTGGATAAATAAAGGAATAGGTAACTATGTGATTGTTCAGTAGAGCAGAAATAAAGTTAGGAAATTGAAAATCAGAAAATAGTCAGCATATGGGGCACTGACTTCATTTTTTAAACACATTTCCTTTCTAGTGCTTTTTTTTTTTTTTTTAACCCACCTATTTCACCAAGTAGGAAATAACCGGCTTTGGAAAAACAGTTGAGAAGTAACTGGTGTTTCTTATTTAAAAAAAAAAAATGGGGGTAGAGGGGGGAATAATGCTCAGTTCAATTTTTCAGGCTGTAAAAAGAGCTGAATGCAATGACCATGTTTCACAGCGTCACCTAGTGGTCTGGAGGGATAAGATCCTTAACAAAAGCCAACACTGGGTGGATGCACCCTTGGCTTCTGAAGCCTGCACCACCGTTCATTGGGTGGGGGCGGAACAGCCCTGATGGCTGCTCAGAGCTGGGTGGTGAGGCTGGACTTGCTAGCTTACCTTTGCTGATGTGCTCCACAGTTCTGGCCTCAAATCTTTTTCTAAGTCTTTTCCTAAATTTGAAATTGAGTTTCCCCATGTCTGACACAAAACTGCTCAGTCTGGTGTTTTTGAGAATGAGATCAAAGAAAATATCAGACAAATCAAGTGTGTAGTTCTCTGCAGGCATCAATTCCAAGTTATGTGGAAATGACAGGCACACAAACAGTGAATGCTCCTGCTGTGTCTCTTACGTTGTCACTTGATTATAAGGTTGGGGTCTCACTGAAGTGACAGTGTCATTTAGTTCAGGACATTGTATTCTGTTTCCAGAATTATTGCACCTTCTCTTTGACTGACTTACCAGCCTGCATTCTGGACCCCTCAGAATTTTTCCCCATGTTGTGCCAGTCTGCTTTCTAAAATATATTGTTCCCTGCCTTAAATCCCTTATGCATTTCTCTTTGCCCTAAGCATAAAGTCTAAAATCCTTCTGGGCCATATAAGACTTCTCAGGATCCACCTCCACTCACCTCCCAGGCTTGTCTTCTACCCACACCCTCAGCCCAGACAGACTGACCCTGTGGGCTGCACGTGTGGGCGCTGACCCATGTTGCTCCTCCTGTAAGACTTCGCTTCCCCTGACCTTTTTATTCTTGTTTGTCCTTTGTCCTTCCATAGCTTCAAGCCTGGTTTAGGAACCTTGTCCACATTCCCCCAGAGAATTCCACATGATCCCTCCTTGCTCATATGCTATTTATTACTTATAATCCTGCCCCGTGATGCTATTAACCCCTGAAGTATCTTATATTCCATATCCCCAGTACCTGAAGAGTGCCAGAGGCATAATTATCCTGATAAATATTTGAATGAAAGAAGGCCCAAATCAATGGCCGGCTTCTCTGTCCCCTAACATACCGATCACCTTAGTTCCAAATATAAATGAATGTGACATGATGCTTAGTGGGACCTACCTGTGCCTATTAAACCACAGACCCAGAAACAAAGAAGAAGGGGTGTCACATTCAGAAGAGAGCTCACAACCATAATAGCCTGACATCCTCCACCCAAGCCCTGTTTGTTGTGCCTTTACTTAGTTATTCTATAGACTCAGAAAAAAAATTAAGGCAATTATTCTAAACATTCTTAGTTAATTAGGGAAATTAATTTAATTCCTAAATTTCTTGAGATGAAAAGAACTTTCCAGTAAATATATCATATCAGCATGCAAAAGAATTACTTAAAATTTTTATTTTTAAAATCTTTGATCAAGGTATAAATGTCCTCAAATAACTAAGGAAATTATTTTACCTCTGAAAATTCCTATTTGGAGTTGTTTTCGCTATATTATAAACACAAAATCTCATCAAGTGATTTATTTGGGTTTACTTAAATACAGTCCTTTATATTCTGAGAAATTAATTCAAGTATGGACCCCTTCTAAATTATTTTCATTAAAAAGTTTATGACTTAGAGTATCATTTCACTTTTTTTAGAGTGACAAATACCACCTGATTCTTGGAAGGGCTCAAAACCCCACCCTGATAAACACTGATGATTTCCATTTGTTAAAATCAACTTCTTTCGCTTCCTACAAATACTGATATGAAAAGAATTTCTAGTGTCATGGATGATCTACAGAAATAATAATTTAACATATTTGGTGTTGACAAAATTTTATGTTCTTTTCACTTGTATCAAAATAAAGGAAGGAAGCAGAAGAGTTGTGTAATAAAATGTGATTATAAAGTTTTATTTTAGATCTTATAGAATATGTTTGGAGGCAATAAATTTTTATATTTAACGTCAGTATTTTTGTTGAACTACTAACAACTTTATTAGCAGATGGAAATTTTCATGCACTTGATGTGTCAAACCTGTGAATCTCCTCCTCAAAGAAATTTTATAGGGAATGTTTTTCATATTTATATGAAGCAGAGACTGAGTGAGCTTTTAAATATCTCAAGTGGTCTTTGTAAGTATCTTCCTGGAAGATAAACTCTGGTTCACACTGCAATGTACTTCTACCATTAAAGTCTGAATTTCCTTGTTCATAGCATTCTAAAGATATTTTACAATATCTGAAAAGATGCTCTCATATTTTGTGTAACTCCCAAGATATCAACTTTGGAAAGATCCAGAAGGTAGAGTAAAATGTGCTTTGCATTATACCTGCTGAAATGTAGAGCATAAATCACATGTATATCTGTTTGATTTATAAAAGTATGTCCCTCATGTTCAAATTGCAGTTGGAATCAAACTAGTTATTTAGTGAGAATAAAGCTACAGGAACAGGAGTCTTGTACTTTGGCTTTTTCTAACTAGCTATGTGATCAGCTACAGAGTCTCTCTTGTTCCTGAGCCTCGGGTATCTTCTTTGTAAAATGAATTGAACTAGATGATTTCTAAGATCTCCTCATTTCCATAGAGCCTGAAAAGTATTAAATATATTATCATGTAAAAGTTATACTTTACAGCAATAGAATACTTTCTTTTTTTGAATCATCAAATGATTTCACATTTTGGGAACTAAGAATTTATATAGAGTGCTCTCTGAAGTGTTTTTGACCCTGTGCAAGCTAATAGTTATAATAATGGGACCTATTTTAGGGAGAAGTATTGATCTCATTTTTCTGTGAATTAAAACATGAAGAAGAATTTCAGTCATATACACGCTTGCCAAAATTTCCCAAACCATGTTTCATTAAGCACTAGGTCTACAGTGAGTTAACAAAACTCTGCTCTTTAAAAGAAAGAAAGAAATGATATCAAAGTTTAATTTGCTAATGTGAATTGTGTTCTTCAACATAAGAAGGTAGTGCACTGTCAAGTGGGGGGATCTGCTGCATTATCTGTAGGTAACGCCCCCTCACATAGCTCCTAGAGGGAGTAATCAGACAATGAGGTTTTTGGCTGACGCTGGATGTGTGGACACTGAACCAAACCCAGATTTATTGTGAGAAGTAGGGAGGGCAGATCTTGAACCAGTCCAAAAGAGTGCAATCCACAGTTCCACTTAAGAAATTTGCAATTCAATTTAAAGGAAAACCCTACAAAAAAGATCAGCAAAAACGGAAAGAATTTTTCCTGGAGGCAGGGGGCTGCCCTCTGAGAGAGGTTCACACTGAGGCAATCAGCAATTATAGGTACCGTGTCCATGAAGCACTTCCCATGGGAAAGGTGGGGTGTGCTTATTGGTCAGGGGGCCCTCCTCATCACTGTGGATACCTTGCAATGGTCAGGAACTTACTGAGTAGGGGACCTCAAGGTAAATCTGTGCCACCTAGTCATTTTGCAGAAAGGGGTGTGACCCACACAAGGCACAGAGCCCGAGGGGTATGGCCTCAGGGCCAGCATTAACAGAAAGAAGATTGGCCTTCCTAAAGCTCACCCCAGCCTCAGCAGTGTTCAAGTCTAACACCATGGACACCCAGCCTGGCCCCCTGATTATTCACAGAACAAAATTCAGAAATGAGGCAGCAGATTTTATTGTTGCTTTTATTTTTCCTCCCTTAATTAATTTTATTCTTTCCTAACTTCTTGGCATACTACTTGTTACAATAATAGGTGATCAATAATATTTCATTGAGTGAAAATGCTATAGGGTTTCAGAAGAGAAGGAGATTGTGGGGCTTGGGTAAGTTCTAGAAGATTGAAGAAGGTGGTAGGTCTTAGGTAGTCTTCATGGATGGCTAGCATTTAAATATGTGATGGAAAACATATGAGCATTTTTATAAGTGACAGAAAAATTATTATATATCATAATACATGCTGTCTGAACAGTATTTTATTACTCCTGGATTTTTAAAAAAATATGCATTATATTATTCCATTTCCTCCATTTCTATTCAATTGATGGGAAAACATGTTCAAAATACACTATAAAATATACCTCTGTCTTACCCCTATCTTGTGTTTGCTGTAAATTCTACTTAAGCATCACACAACTGAGTTCATCATCATTACAAGACATAATGAAAAATATTGAACCAAACAACCTTAGGGATATTGTTTAACTGCATCATAAGAAATGATCCATAAGAATATCACTGAGAAGTTTCATGTTATCTAAATTTTATTTTTGCTAAGGGAGTCCAACTACAATTTTTTTTCTATTAGTAGCAAGAGTTTTGTTTTTTAACTTTTGTTTTTGTTTTGAGGGGTTTGTTTATTTTTATGGTCTTTAGGCAAAACCACCATGTCTAATCTGCCTGGAGTCAAACTCCTTTAACTGTCAAAGAAACAGTTAAGCTAATATTAAGCCTTTCAGTTATTATTGTTACCAGCCCTGGAGTATTTTGAATTCTTTGTTGTCCAAATGTTTGCCATTTCTAGGGGGAAGATATTAATCATATTGCAACATAATTAATACTGAGTACTCTTCAGAAAGTAAAGAAGGACAATTTATTTTTCTTAACTGTATTTGTAGCCCTTCACATTATGCCACTCTGCCATAGTACCCAACAAAAATGCACAAGGATGGACACCAACTGAATATTGACCTCGACCAGCCAGCGTTCAATGCTCATGCCATCAGACTTGATCTCCTGCCAGTCCTCCTTGTAGTCATCTCTATAGCTTCTCCCTCCCCACCCCCTTTCATTCATGGATGACTTGATCAACTCAAAAACTTCTTTCTTTCCTCCACTACTCCTGCCATCATGAACAAATTCAGCATCCAAATAGACATCAGCATCTTGGTCTCTCAACTCCTCGGGGCTCTTTGCTTCTAATGACCTGTCACCTATGTAGCACATCAAGAAGTTTTAAAAATTCTTTTTCCTGATAACTACATCCTGCTTGGGTGCAAGCAGGAAGCAGGTGATTTGGGTTTAAGTAGGGCTCCATCTTTACAAGCCCAGTAAAGGAAGGAATAAGGGGCCCAAATTTATAGTCATGATCCATGCAATCTGTGCTGAGTTAGAAGGACCACAGGCATCAAGGGAAGACGTAGAGTAGGAAATGGTTGGGTGGATACTGGCACGTCAAAAACTTCTGGAGTGACCACACAGGGTAGAGAAGCTGAAAGCAAAGTATGGGAGATGGAGCAGTGAGTGTTTGGATCTTGGTACATTTTTTAAGTTTTTTTTTTTTTTTTTTATTAACATGTATTAATTGTACATATTAATGGGGTTCAGTGTGGAAATTTTCATACCTGTGTACAGCATGCAAAAATCAAATCCAATCCCCCTTTTCCACATTCCACCACAGCCTTCCAGGTGTCTAGTAGTCACTGTTCTACTTTTAGGTTGACTTTGGGGAAATGTTTTATGCCTAATTAAATCTTAATACTTATTATTAGTTTTTTCAGGTTTGCTTACATTTCCTGTGATTTAATCTTGATAGGTTATAGGTGTCCGGAAATCTATCTATTTCCTCTACATTTTCCAACTTGTTAGCATATGGTTTTTCATAATAATATCTAGTGATCTTTTGTATTTCTGCATTGGTTGTACTGTTTTCCTTTTTCACATCTGATTTGATTAATTTGGTTTTTCTCTTGGTTAGGCTAGCTAAAGGGTTGTTGGTTTTGTTTATCTTTTCAAAGAACCAACTCTTTGTTTCATTGGCCTTTTGTATTTTATAAGTCTAAATTTCATTTATTTTTGCTCTGAATTTTGTTACTTCTTTCCTTTTACTAATTTGGGGTTTGGCTTGTTTTTGCTTTTCTCCATTCTTGAGATGAATCATTAGTTTATGTATTTGAAATCTTTCTATTTTTTTAAAGCAGGAACTCATTGCTCCAAACTTCCCTCTAAGAACTGCTTCTAGTTTATCCCATAAGATTTGGTATATTGTATTTTTGTTTTCATTTATTTTGACAATTTTTTAAAAAATTTTCCTTCTGACTTGCTTGATCATTCACTCTTTGTTCAAAAGTGTGTTGTTCAGTCTCCTTGCACTTGAATAATTTCTAAAATTTTCTTTGTTGGCAACTTTTATTTTTGTTTCATTGTGAGAAGATATAGGGTCAGATTTCAATTTTAAAATTTGCTAATACTAGTTTTATGGGCTAAAACTGGTCTGTTTTAGAGAAACGTCCATGTACTGATAAGCAGAATATGTGCTTTATAACAGTTGAATGGAATGATCTGTAAACATCTATTAAGACCATTTGATAGTCCAGTTTAACTCTGAAGTTTACAATGAAACTCAAAACTTCATTGACATTTTTGTCTGGATGATCTATCCATTGACTAAAATGGGGTGTTAAAAATCCCCCATTATTATTGTATTGGAAACTATCTCTCCATTTAGTTCTCATGGTGTTTGTTTTATCCAAATGGATGCTCTGACATTAGGTGCATGTAGATGTACCATAATTATATCTTCATGTTGAATTGGTGTGATCATTATATAGTGACTTGTCTCTTTTTTTTAGTTTTATTGATTTTATTTTTTTAAATACACAACAGCAGAATGCATTACAATTCTTATTACACATACAGAGTACTGTTTTTCATATCTTTGTATGTAGAGTATGTTCACGCTAATTCATGCCTTTATACATGTACTTTGTTTTTTTGCTTTACAATTCTTATTACATAAAAATACCACAATTTTTCATATCTCTGTTTATATATAAAGTATGTTGACACCCAATTTGAGTCTTCATACATGTACTCTGAATAATGATGTCCATCACATTCTACTTCTCTTGCTAATCCCCTTCCCCCTCCCTTTCCCTCCCACCCCTCTTCCTTATCTAGAATTCATCTAATCCTCCCATGTTCCCCCTGTCTATCCCACTATGAGTCAGCCTCCTTAAATCAGAGAAAACATTCAGCATTTGTTTTGGGGGAATTGGCTTTTTACAGTTTTTGTCTTACAGTCTATTTTGTTAGACAAAGGTACAACTACTCCTGCTTGTTTTAGGCTTGCATTTGCTTGGAACATGATTTTATATTCTTTCACTTTCAGGCTGTGTGTATCTTTATTTGTGAAGTGGTTTCCTTGTAAGCAACATATTATTACACCCTTTTTATTTATTTATTCAGTCATTCTGTACCTTTTAATTACATTCCAGGTTGTTATTAAACCTCTTTTTTTAATGTATGTACTCATTGTTATAAACTTACCTTTTCATATTGCTTTTTCTACATCCCGCAAGATTTGGTATGTTGTGGTAAGGACTTGGTAAGAATTTATTCCTGCCATTTTGTTGATTTTCTTAGTTGTTTTGAATATTCTTCATTCTTTTCTTCCTCGCTTGTTCACCTTTGTGATATTGGTAATTACTGTATTGGTAATATTTGACTGTGTTCTAGTTCTCTATTACATACCTACTCTTCTAGTGGAATTTACACTTTTACCATGCTTCCATGATCATAATCAGGTTTCCTTCATTTCTGGATGTAGGACTCCCTTAAGCATTTTTGTTAGCCTTGTCTGATGGTCACTAATTTCCTCCATTTTTGCTTCTCTTAGAAGGTCTTTATTTCTCCTTCATTTTGAGAAATAGCCTTGCTATGTATATTAATCTCCATTGGAAATATATTTTCTTTCAGTACTGGAATATGTCATTCCATTTCCTACTGGTCATAAGGTTTTTGTTGAAAAACCTGCTTGTAGTCTAATGGGTCTTCCTTTAAATATGACTTGGCACTTTTTTCTTGCAGATTTTAAAATTCTTTGTCTTGTAATTTTACAATTTGATTGTAAAATGCTATGATGAAGACCATTTCTGGTCTTATTTACTTGGCTTTCTATAAATATCCTGTTCTTGGATGTCCAAATCTTTTCCAAGATCAGGAAAGTTTTCAATGCCCTTAATTTTTTTTTCCTTGTCTTTGGTTATTACAAAATGCAGGCATTTGTTTAATAATGTCTCAGAGATCTTATCTGCTCCCTTCATTCCACATCCCCAAATGGGATATTTAAAATGAACTATCTTCAAGTTTAAATATTCTTTCCTCCACTTGATCTAGTCTGTCAGTGACAGCTTTCAACTGTATTTTTTATTTAAGTTTATTCATTTCCAAAATTTGTTTCTTTTTCCAAATCTCTGCTGAATTTCTCATTTGTATCCTGAATTGTCTTCCAAATTTTATTTAACTATTTATCTGCATTCTCTTGGATCTCAATGAGCTTTTTCATAATCATTCATTTAAATTGTTTATCATGCATTTCAATTTCTTTAGAATCTGTTGCTACAGAGTTATGTATTTTCAGAAGTGTCATATTGCTTTGTGAGAGGGGGTTGTATTTATTGCATCCCTACATTAAGATGTGCACATCTTGTCGATGATAGATCTCTACTGCTTTTATGGGGTAACCTTCTGAGTAAGCAGCTTTCTATTGAATGTGTGTTTGGGGGTGTGGGTGTTTTGTGCAACATTGATTTTTATTCTAGCTGAGCTCTGTACTATAGCCTCCCTATAACTTTTCTGTGATTAGTGATTTGGGGCATAGTGTATACTATATCAGAGCTGGAAAGACCCTTTGTCTCTGTGGGCCATAGAGAATGGGATGCTCTGGCAGTTGTGACTTAGAAAGCAGTGGGCATGAGGTGCTCCCTGTGTGGCTATTCCTACAAAGGGGATAGTTTCTCCTCTTAGGCATTAGGGTTTTACTCAAACATTTCTATTTCTAGCTCTGCTACTACCAAGGACCTCTAGCACTGGTGGCCCGAGCAGTGGTGAGGAACTAAAAATATTTGTCCTTTGACCCGTCAGTGGCATAGACCATGGAGAGAGGTGGTGGCAGGAACCACAGCACCCCTCTTGTGCTCACATCCAGTCCTGATAGCAACATATAGTCAGACAAGGTTCAACATGTAGTTGGGGGTCACAGCAGGAACTCTGGTGTTCCTCTGCACTGTTTTGGTAGCAGGACCCACCCTGGAGCAGGACCTAAGCTGGAGCTAGGCAAAGTTTCATTATTACAAGCCAATTCTGGAGCAATTGAGTTTCTCTAGCATCCTGAACATGCCCTTGTGGGTGGGGCAGCAGTGGGGACTCCAGTGTTCCCTCCCAGTTCTATCAGCCACAGGTGCCTGAGTGAGCTGCAGTGGGGACAGGTAGCAGAACCCACATAGGTGGAATGGCAGCAGTTTCCATGATGTTCCTCATGCCTGCCCAAAAGTATATCCCTGGCCAGAGGCAGGAAAAATTACACTCAACTTCCCCTAGCAGGGGTATTTCTTTTCTCTTAGTATGACATTATTCTAGTTGTCTGAATCTAACAGAATTCCAGGCTCTCTTGATGATTTCCAATATTTTCCAACAGTCCACTTAAAATGCAGCTCTACACCTGTTATTTTGGTTCTTCTCTGCAGAGGAGGAAGCAAGTGGAGGTGTCTCTATTCAGCTATCTCAACATATTTTGTTTTAGGCTCAGAACCAAAGAATCCACTCATCACCAATAAGAATGTTAACCACTCCTCTGTTCATCTTCCCAAAGGATAATATGGCCCCAGAAAGCAATGGCTACAAAAGCATTTTTGTCTTTACACCCCCCATTGATCAGGGAGAATCATTAATCAGATAATTTGCCACTGTCTGGCTGGGCACGATTCAGGAGCCACTTGTCAAAAGAAACGAACTTTATTTTTAGAACCACACACGCCAAACAAAACAGCTCCTCAGGAAAAACCCTCAGAGCCCAACTGCCACCACCGGCTTCCCACAAGCCTCTCTCACAACCCAAGCCTCTCCACCTCCCACAATCCTCCTGCTCTTGAGGCCGATTGGCTGGGTCGTGTGGGCGGAGCCAAAAAAGTCCCCCAATGAGCAGCTCCGTGGTCTGAAAGGGCAAGGAAACAGCCCAGTGAGCATCACTGCAGAGGAGCCAATCAGCTAGACGTTGCTGGGGCCGCTGTGAGCCAATCATCAGCCGGCAGCTGGAAGTTTGCTGGCAGCTGGAAGTTTGCTGGGGCCCCTTTGGCTGTGGCTCTCAACATCTCCCCCTCTCTGTTTAAACAACAAGCATGTGGCTTAGGGACTGTGCCTGCCTTAGGTTGTCCAATAGTACATATGGTCCTTACCTGTTATCGGATGAGCTGACCTCAAGGCGTCAGCCTCCTGTCTTAGGTTGGTATCATTGCAATTGGATCTTTCCTGTCACTGACTACCGGTCCAGTATACAGCCACACCTGTGGAGAGGTCTTTATACCAGCAGGGGGGTGAGGTTCTTTGCCTCACCTCTGTTGGTCCCCAAATTTTATCTGAATGATCATGACAAGCAGAAGGGAGGAAGATACACCAAGCCAATTGACGGCTCCTTTTGGAAAAATTGTACCACCGATGACACCATCAGCATAAATACCCCAACACTACCACAAGTCGCTGCACCAACAGATAGTTCACAATGCATACAAGTGAGTTCACAATGCATACAAGTGATACATAGTCCAGGCAAGTTCTGCAAGCAGTTCAGTGATGGCTATTGCAGAAGCTGTAGATTGGTTTTATCTTTGTCTTCACCGGCACTGGAATGAAGATAGGAATTCTGGCAATAATGGCTAAAGAAAAAATTATGTAACATTCCAGAAGGCACTAAAAGAAAACAATTTTCTTAACAATTTACATTATCTTGAAGAGAATTATTAAATATAATGAAAAGGAAAGGTGAAAGTAAACAAACAGATCTGTTAACCTCCTTTTTTGTTCACATATTAAAACAATCCTCAACAGTTGTTTACCCAATTTAAATTAAACCATTTAAATCACGTGAATAAAAAAAAATATTTGGATCCATTTTTTCATGAGCGCTCATCATATATGATATATGGACATACGTACATACAAACATACAACATAAAACACAAGTGTGCACACAACACATAACATAATAGTAAAGGCCTTATAACTTTTTACAGGTGAAATCTCCATTGCAATGTTTAAAAACTCTATAGTCAAAAATAGAACTGATCAGCAAAACATTAACCTAGGTCTGTATGAGCTCAAAAAACAAAATAGAACTTCATGATGTGGGAAAGGGCAATAATAAAATAGATATTGAAAAAAGCATCCTGGTTCTGTCACAGATGTAAGGATAGCCAAACTGGAGTTTTGGATATCAGCTGTTATGGATTTGAGCCAAATCATCTTCTTTTTGGTCTATAGAAATCGCTTTAGTTAATCTCTCTGGAATCCAAATCGGCTGCTGTTCTCCCTGTGGAAACACAAAAACAGACCCCCGACTACAGACAATCACTGGGTCAGGACTTTAGTTAATCTCTCCGGAATCCAAATCAGCTGCTGTTCTTCCTGTGGAAACACACAAACAGACCCCCGACTCCAGACAATTACTGGGTCAGGACCTTTCCATTGTCCTGTTAGAATATCCTTCCAAAGTACCTTGGGCTTATGTACATTTTTGGGACACATATGCCTTTCCACAGCACTAAGCCCTGATGAATCCAAATTTAAAAAGCTTAGAGTAAAAAGGGTTATTATATATACCCCTTCCCAATTCCTTCTTTTTGCTTTAATAAGTACATTTTAATAGTTTGATGAGCTCTTTCAACTATGCCTTGTCCCTGTGGATTGTATGGGATTCCTGTTATATGAGTAATGCCAAATGATGAGCAAAATTGTTTAAAAGAGGTAGAAGTATAAACAGGACCATTATCTGTTTTTAACTGTTTTGGAACGCCCACAGTGGCAAAATTTTGTAAGCAATGAGCTATAACATCTTTAGTTTTTTTCTCCGGCATGAAGGGAGCCCATCAAAAATCCAGAAGAAGTATCAACTATAACATGCAAATATTTTAATTTTCCAAATTCTGGCAAGTGTGTGACATCCATCTGCCAAATATGGTTAGGTATCAATCCTCTAGGATTCACTCCAAGATTAACTTGTGGTAAAAAGGTCACACAATTTTGACATTGTTTTAATATTTGTCTAGCTTGTTCCTTAGTTATTTTAAAATGCTTTTGTAAAGTATTAGCATTGACATGGAACCTTTTATGAAAATTTGTTGCTTCTTCTAGTGTAGAGAAAATATGTATGTCATGTGCAGTTTTATCTGCTAAATCATTGCCCAAACTAAGGGCTCCAGGCAATCCTGTATGTGCCCTGATATGTCCTATAAAGAATGGATCTTTTCTGTCCCAGATTAGACTTTGTATAGTGGAAAGCAAAGAGAAAACAGTAGAGGAAGGGGAAAACCTACCAGCATCTTCAAGGGATACTATAGCATTAACTATATACTGACTATCATAAAATAAATTAAATACAGAATCTTTAAACATCACAAAAGCTTGTAATACTGCATTAAGCTCTACTTTTTGAGCTGATTGTTTGGGTAATAAAAATGTAAAAGTTTGATCAGGTGTAACTATTGCTGCTGTACCATTATTTGACCCATCAGTGAATATATTTGGAGCATTCATGATAGGTGTTTTTCTTGTCATTTTTGGAAAAATTACAGGATGCGATGACCAAAAAGACAATAAAGAATTAGATGGTAAGTGGTTATCAAATGAAACATTAGATTTGCACATGATTATTGCCCAAGTATTTAACTCATTAGCTAACTCATCAATTTGATTCATAGTATATGGAGTAATAATTTTATTGGGAGAAATTCCAAACACTCCCTTTGCTGCTTTTATTCCTTTGAGTATTAATTGTCCTACAGCCTCAGGATACCTTGTAAGAATAGTGTTAGGAGAATAAGATAAATGTATCCACAATAATGGACCTTCTTGCCAAAATACTCCTGTAGGAATATTTTTTGTTGGTAGTACAATAAATAATAAAGGCAAACATATCAATTCTATCCAAATGCATATTTTCCATATATGTTTCAATGATTTTTAATGCCTTTCTTGTTTCAGGTGTTAACATTCTGGGTGAATTTGGATCTGATGGACCTTTTAGGATATCAAATAAAGGTCCCAACTCTCCTGTTGGTATGCCTAGATAAGGCCTTATCCAATTTATGTCTCCTAATAACTTTTGAAAGTCATTAAGTGATTTGAGTTGATCTACTCGTATTTGAATTTTTGGTGGATGGACCATGGTTGAGGATAATAGAACTCCTAAATAATTAATTGGAAAATTTAATTGTACTTTATCTATTGCTATCTCTAGATTATAATTTTTTAATAAGTTTGTAAGTGTGGCATAACATTCTAGCAATGTGTTTTTAGCTTTGTGTGCTAATAATACATTGTCCATATAGTGAAATATTTGTAGTTCAGGATTTTGATTTCTAAGTGGCTGGATTACTTTGTTAACATAAATTTGACACATAGTTGGGCTGTTAGCCATCCATTGAGGGAGTACTTTCCATTCATATCTCTGATCAGGACCTTCATGATTCAGTGCAGGGATAGTAAATGCAAAACGTGGACTATCCTCAGGATGAATTGGAATTGAAAAAAACAATCTTTAATATCTATAACTAAAACATACCAAGTTTTTGGCAAAGTAGACAATTGAGGAATCCCCGATTGAGCAGGTCCCATAATAACCATCTCATTATTAATGGCTCTTAAATCTTGCAATAATCTCCATTTACCAGATTTCTTTTTGATGACAAAAATGGGAGTATTATGGGGAGATACAGAAGGTTGTATATGTCCTTCCGCTAATTGTTGTTTGACCAGGTCATGGGCTGCTTGTATCTTTTCTTTAGTCAGGGGCCACTGAGGAACCCATACTGATCTTTCTGATTTCCAAGTAATTTTTATTGTCTCAGTGGCCCTTTCTGAAAATCCAACCCATGTCTGTCTATTCCTTGATCTATTCGTATTGGTGCTGCTATACCTTGTTCTTGTTTTTCTAATATTTTTCCTTTCCTAAAACCTTGTCTAGACATAATAGTGGGTGCATTTTGATTGATGTTATTTGTTAATGTCAAACCTAATTGATCTAGGACATCTCGTCCCCATAAATTTACGGGAAGATGATCCAACACATATGGCTGTATAGTTCCTTCACATCCTTCAGGATCCTTCCAATCTAATACCATTGCACTTCTATGGGGATTAGTCGCCACTCCTAGGCCTCGAAGCGTTTGAGTGGCTTGTTGTAATGGCCAATGTTTTGGCCATCTTGACGAGAGATGATGCTAAGATCTGCGCCTGTATCCAGTAGCCCATTAAATTCATGTCCTTGAATATTTAGTTTTAGCATGGGGCGAGAATCTAAATTTAAAGAAAGCATAGCCCAATCTACACCTGTGGAGCCTAATCCCCTGGAACCTCTTTCTACAGTACGACTGGAAAATTTATCATGTAGGCTGGGTATTATTAGTAACTGTGCTATTCTATCTCCTGGTGAAATTACTGATATACCCTTTGGAGAACTAGCTATAATTTTTATTTCACCTTCATAATCGGGATCAATTACCCCAGGACTTATCATAAGTCCTTTTAGAGTAGAAGAGCTGCGTCCCAATAATAAGCCTACTGTTCCTTTGGGAAGAGGTCCTTTTACCCCTGTGGGAATGATTTGAACTCCCATCTCTGGAGTTAGTACTGCTCTGGTGGAGGCGCAGATGTCCAACCCTGTGCTCCCTCTGGTTTGTCTGATGAGGGATCTGATGGACAATGTGTCCTGGGCACTACCCTGATGGGGTTGCTGGGTTCCTCCAGTGCTCCGTATATTTGTGGTTTTGGGCCCCAGAGCATTGGGCCCCCCTGTCCATTTTTTGGCAGTGGAGCCCGATGCCTTTCTCCATGATATCGTGGATAAACACCTGGTCCTTGTTCATTTTTTGATAATGGAGTACCCTCTATGGTGGTTTGAGAACGGCATTCATTAGCCCAATGTCTCCCTCCACGGCATCGTGGGCAAATACCCGGTATTCTACTCCTTTGATACCTAGTTTTGTTAAACCCTCCTCCTATGGGGCAATTCCTTTTAAAATGTCCTGTTTGTTCACAATTGTAGCATGTTCTTGGCCTGGCATCTAAAGCCTGTTTTACTGCAGCTGCCACAGTTTGGCCTTGTTCATTAATGTCTCTGGCATCTAAAGCCTGTTTTACTGCAGCTGCCACGACTTGCTCTTGTTCATTAATGTCTCTACATAATTTAATATATGTGTTTAAATCTTCATGTTTCCATGGTCTAATGATTTCTCCGCACCAACGATTCGCTTGGTCATAAGCCAGTTGTTTTATATATGGCATTGCTTGTTCTGTATTCCCAAAAACTCTGGTAGCTGTTTGAATAAGCCTATCTACAAATTCAGCATAAGATTCATTAGCTCCTTGTATTCCTTAGATAACTGACCTTGTAAACCTCCATGTCCTTGTAAAGTCTTCCATGCCCTAACCGCCTCTACAGCAATTTGTGCATATACGCCAGGATCATATGCAATTTGTTGCTGCTGATCCTCATAAGGTCCCTTTCCTAACAACATATCTAGATTTCTCTGAGGATAACCAGCTGCTGCATTTTGCCTAGCCATCTCCTTGCAAAATTCCTCATTGGCAACCTTCCATTACAGGTATTGACCTCCATTTAGCACAGCTTTACACATATTAGCCCAATCTGCTGGCGTCATGTTCAAGTTGTTAATGGATTCGACCAAGCTTACAGTGAAGGGTGCTTGAGGACCATAGGTTGTTACAGCCTCTTTTAGCTGCTTCACTGTTTTGAAATTTAAAGCATGGTGAATTCACTGCCCTCCTACCTCAAATACAGGCCATGTTAATATTTGAGATCCTGTCTCAGGATCCCAACTATCAACTGCGGGGGTTAGGGGCCTCCCAGCATATGGAGGTGGCCTTGTTAGTTGTACATTTATGTCCTCTGGTGATAGAAAGTTGTTAGTAGCAGTCTCCTTTTGTAACTTTCCCCCTGATGGCTTTTTCTGCTCTAAGCTTTGTTCCTCTATCTTTGTCTGAACTGAAGGCTTTGGACTAAGCAAACCAGATATGAACGTCCACAATGGCAATATGCCAACTGGCAGACTCCCTGGGCTGTTCTTTTCTATTCTTTTTAAATCTTCACCATGATGGTTCCATTGTGATATATTTAACAACTCCTCCTTAAAAAGCCATGGGCTACATTTTTGTATTGTATCAACGTATGCCCTGACTGTTCTTGATTTTACTGAGATGCCTCCTTCCTCTAACAATTTACTTAACACTCTTTCAGTTTGTTTTTCACTAATTTCTGATCCCATATTTCTACTATAATACAACCCAACAAGATGTCGCCAAACAAAACCGAGACAGAATGAAATAAAAAGGGAACAACAAAAAGTCATTATAGCCTTTCTATCCTCCTGACATGTGCATCTGTCCTTTCTCCCTATCTGTTCCTCAGATGTAAATAGTTTTTCCTCAGATGTGAGCGGTTTTTCTTCCGTCTCACTCATCTCCAGGGACAGGCAACTTAAAACAAAAGTGAAGCAAAATAAAAGAGGAATCTTAAAATGGCTACCCATCCTCTCGCCCTGCCCTCAGGGGCGAGCAGTTTACCTTATCACTTACCCTCAGTCGCTCCCCGTGCGAGCCACCAAATGCCGCAGTCTGGCTGGGCATGATTCAGGAGCCACTTGTCAAAAGAAATGAACTTTATTTTTAGAACCACACACGCCAAACAAAACAGCTCCTCAGGAAAAACCCTCAGAGCCCAACTGCCACCACCGGCTTCCCACAAGCCTCTCTCACAACCCCAAGCCTCTCCACCTCCCACAATCCTCCTGCTCTTGAGGCCGATTGGCTGGGTCGTGTGGGCGGAGCCAAAAAAGTCCCCCAATGAGCAGCTCCGTGATCTGAAAGGGCAGGGAAACAGCCCAATGAGCATCACCGCAAAGGAGCCAATCAGCTAGATGTTGCTGGGGCCGCTGTGAGCCAATCATCAGCTGGCAGTCTGAAAGGGCGGGGAAACAGCTCAATGAGCATCTCCAATGAGCATCACCACAGAGGAGCCAATCAGCTAGATGTTGCTGGGGCCGCTGTGAGCCAATCATCAGCCTGCAGCTGGAAGTTTGCTGGCAGCTGGAAGTTTGCTGGGGCCCCTTCGGCTGTGGCTTTGTAAAGTTGAATGACAGAAAAGAAAACATTTTTTTTTCTAGTCTTCAGGGGAGGAAGCCTATCCCTTACTAAAAACACCATTATTTTGAAAGCTTGAGTCATAATCTAGAAAAACAAATCTTTTCCAACACCATCTCTGTAAGCAAGGTTTCACCTCTTCTATCTTATCCATCTTCTCTTCACCCAATGTCCTGGCCTCCAAAAATAAAAAATACCATCTGTGTCCTCAAGACCTATTACCTATTGTAATCTTCTCAGCATCTTGAAGTACGAGAAAGATGTTGTGCACTTGTCAGTTCCTATCAGTCATTCCTGTATGAATCAGCAGTAGCTATGATGGGGTTCAGGACATGCTACAAAAACATGGCACCCTGGCATTTGGGAAAACAGCAGGAGGAGGAAGGTCACTCACACTCTTTTCTGCTTCCTTCTCCCCTGAAGCAAGTCATTAAAATCTTTATTCCAGAGGTGCACTGACTGTAGCAGAGGAAAGGAAAATGCTTATCCTCAGAGACACAGAGATGCAAGTAGCATCTGAACAGAGTGGGCTTGCTAAGATTCCCCCAGTTTACTACCATCAAAATCAAAAAACCTTTTCCAGCTGTACTTCTCCCAACCATCCACTTCATCAAACCTAGCACAAAAATACACAGGTTCCTCTCGTTCTTTGGGTCTTTATTTCTAAATGCTCCGAGGCCACATAACTCTGATATTAAATAATTCTTTGTGCTTTTTTAATCTGCCTTTATTCTAGGTACCTCAGCCATGAACCTTGTAGTGGGTAAAGAAAATATAATACTTTTTCTCACCTACACAGGGAGCTGAAAGATTTGGTTAGTAAGACATGTGCTGTGTTTTGGCAAGTTCTCTGCCAGATAGGAGCACATAACACACAAAGGCAGTGTGCCCTCTGCCAGACGAATGGTGACAGCAGGAGGTCACCTCTCCAAACCTATGCTGGGATTAATGAACCACCATTTGGAGATGACATGACGGCTCCTTGTGATTTAATGCACATAAAGCCTTCTTATTTTTCTGCAGCCTGCTTATTCTACGGTAGAGGAACATTAACCCTTTGACCAAAAAACCCTATGCCAGTCATAGAGATTTAGTGGCATGAAGTTTTTTTTTACTTTCAATTTCTAATTCTGAGCATAATTACCTCTTTGTTTTGATTTCATTTATTTTATATTTATAAAATATACTTAATGTTTATATTTATTTAATTTATTTTGATTACCTGTCAATTTTTTAAAATGTGCTTTTCACATCATCCTTCAATTATTTCTTTTTCTATAAATGTATTGTGGAAGTCTTGGGAAATATTGACGAAAGTTCTGAGCATTGTTTATGTATACTAACTCTGTGCTGAAAGTTTTATAGAAAATATAAAGTATACAGACTTAAATTGTGTATTTTAAAAATCTTTCTGTCTGAGACACAATAACCAGCAAGATAAAGAAACTTCCTCAAAGATAGAGCTAAGGACTTGAGTTTGGTGAAATCAGTTTCTAGGGCCAGATGACTTTCAAATTCTTTGGAATGAGATTCAAAATTAAATGAGAAATGCACATTGAATATGTAAAGCAAAGATCATTGTTTTTTCTACTAAAGTTCAGGTGTTGACTATGGAACTACATATGAGTAAAGATTAGGATACTGATCACCAAAATAAACTAGAGATAAATAAACTCAGTTATAGAAAATTTATTCTGACATAACTATAATGAGATCTGAGTTTCTGCTCTGTAGCTTGTAGCCATATATGTACTAATATATTAAAAGATTTATAGATACTTCTAGAAGAGAGTAATTTTCTCCAGAAACTAAGAAATAATACCTTATGTTTAAGTTTTCTTAATTCAAGAATCTTTGAATGAACAAAAAGACAGCTTTAACCAGCAAGAGAAACCTTAGGACATCAGTAGATAAATGAACCAAGAAACCAAATGGAGAATAAACCAAAAAGAGAAAATTAAAGATGATAGGAAGGAAAAAAAATAAATGTTCTATCCTCAGCATCACATAAAAACAAATAAATAAAACAAAGGTATTGTGTCCAACTACAACTAAAAAATAAATATTTTTAAAAATTATTGGCAGAATGAACTCAAAATGATGCTATGTTTAGTAAAAAGAGATAGGCCACTGTTGAGCATTAACATTAAGATGGCTCTCAGTCATGGACAGATTGAGTGAAAGGGGGACAGAAAGAGTTCTAAAAAGGGCAGAATGACAAAGAATTCCTGTCTGGAGAAGTGGGGGTGTGGTTGGGAAGAGATGTGGTTGGGTCCCACACAGAAGTCTGGGACCCAAGAAGAAAGGCATCAATAGCAAATTTGTGGGAACAGGAAAGTCTTCCCTTTTCCAAAAATAGAGATGTCTGATATTTAATTCTCTCTCTTTTTTTTCCCACGGGGTTGGGCCTGTTTTTATCTTTGTTTTGTACTGAGGATTGAAACCAGGAGCACTGTAGCACTGAGCTATGTCCCCAACCCCTTTTTTATCTTCTATTTTGAGATAGGGTCTTGATATATTACTTAGGACTTTGATAAATTGCTAAGGTTGGCCTCAAACTTGGGATCCTCCTGCCTCAGCCTCGGAGTTGCTGGAATTAGAGGTGTGTGCCACCACACCCAGCTAATATTTAATTCTTAAATCATATGCCATGCTAAAAGATTTACTTACTTGTAAGTTCCACCCCCCTTTCCTCCTTGGGGTGAAATGTTTAAGAGAAATGAAGAAAAGAGGACAGAGGGTGAGAGACCCACATGAGTTAAGAAACAGAAAGGACTGAGAATTCTGTGGATTAAAGTAATGAGACCAAGACAAGAGTGTAAGGACAGCCAGGGTTGGGCATGTGCCCAAGGCATGTCGGGATGTAGCAAGGCTACAATCTGTTCATACAGCAAGGTAGGGATTCTGTCACCACCCCTGACCCAGGTAATGAATGTGTCCTGGCATGGAGGTGGCAGTCCCTTAGTGGGTGCCCATCTGCCCTGGGTTGGGGCTGTAGATTCACAGAAGGGGAGAGAACTTGACGGTAAAAGTGGCTCATTATCGGAAAGTGCCTTCTGGTCACGCTGTCTGATTTTCTCCTGATCCTTAAATAAGCCAAAATGGCAGCCAATACCAACCTAAAAATTTATTCCAGAGCTTTCCATCCCTTCTTTCACAGTCTCCACCCTGTGTTGCTTGCATTGGTTTTCCTTTCCTGAATGTGGGCTGTAGTTCTGGTCTTACCCCCGTTCCAAACCTTTACTATATTTGCAACAATTATTTTCCAGTTTATTTTTGTAGGCTGTGTGTGTTGTGTTGTGTTGTGTTGTGTGTGTGTATACACCCACATTTGTGAGACAGAGAGAGAGGAACAATGTAGACTTTTCTAAAGGGCATTCTTATAAATGCTTTCTTTGTGTCTTATTTCATCACTTTAACCTGAAAATTACCCCGAGTTTTCTATTGTCTTTTGCTGCTCTCTCTGCCTCTTCTTTCACTGGGAGCATGTGACAAGAGCCCCCGAGGCAGGAGGGATGAAGAGATAAGCCAAGACATCTGACAGCCCTGGCTTCACGGTTGAGGAGCTGTTCCATCATGAACAAGTTATTTAACCACTTTAATTTTGTCACTTCTGCTGTAAGAAGTGGATAATGATGGTGCTGGTTTCATAGTGTCATTGTGAAGATGAGCTACAATAACATGCAGAAAGCAATTAGTAATATGTCAAATGTGTCAGAAGTGTTCAGTGTCACCGTCATCATCATCCATATTAGCTGCATTTTAAAGCTGGTAGTTCACTTTGTAATTCATCTTTTTAAAGTAATTTTTCCTATTTATTTTCCTGTAATTTATATTGAGTTTGTAATTACATATGCATATGTGGGTTTTTTAAAATACTTTTATTTATTTTTCTGTGGTGCTGAGGATTGAACCCAGCACCTCACACGTACTAGGCAAGTACTCTATCACTGAACCACAACCCTGGCCCCTAGATGTGGATTTTTTTTACCGTAATTATGTTAGCCCTCTAAGATAATAGGGTGTTTATCTTTAGTACATTCAGTACTCCCACCTGAGAACACAGCCAATCTCTCCATGCATTCAGTTCTTACACCTATCAGGAAGGCTGTGTCATTTTCTTTATCTTGGCAACTGAACACAAGAGGGACATTTGTCAAATATGTCCCATTACCCATCCAGGATGCAAGATTCTGCATTCAGCCAGGATAGAGGAAAGAGGAACCCATGAGGACCCACTCATAGGGACTTGGGCATGCAGACTCTCAGAACAGACTCATTTTCTTTCCATTGTAAGCTGTGATTTCTCCAACTGTCAGTGAATTCCTTGGAGGACCAGCTGGGTCTTCAGCCCTGGTAAGTCTGTGCTTGGTCAGCGCAGCTCAGAAATAGCCCGGGGAGGCCAGCAGAGAAAAGCAAAGATGTGAGCTAGTCAAAGGAGTAGAGAAGAGCAGCCCCTGGAGAGAGGATGAGGCTTGAGCCATCATCAAGGTGGACTTCTAGAAATGGGAACATTCCCTGGAGTCCTTTATTCTCCTACCCTTGAAATCTGGTCCTCATAAGCAAGGGGTGGACATGCCTCTGGAGGGAAAGTAGGGAGACCTAGCTGAGATTTGCAGCCCTGGGAGCATTTCTACCTATGAGCTCTGCCTTGATCTTGTCTCCCTCCCTCTCTGAATGACCTGGGGTGCAAGGTTTCTCACTGAGCTTATTCTGCAGATCCAGAGGGGCTGGATAGCACCCCGAACAAGAAAAAAAATGGAAAACTGGCTGTTTGCTTACTCTGAGCTTAAGTGGGAGAAGGAGGAGAGATAGAATTTATTGCTTCCAGTTTATAATGATTATCTGGGGAGAAATGTTACGATCCCCATTACAGATGCTGAATTGACTTTGTAATAAAGGGAGACAAAGCCATCCTGTCATGATGTGGCAGTGACTAACTCAGTCCTGTCTCCACGGTGAGAGGACCCTGGCATGGCCAGGGTAACTACTCAGACCAACAGCATGTTGGTATTTGTGAAGTGTCTTCCACTCCTCTGACTTCCTGACTACACCTTTTGAGATCTAGAGGTCTCTGATTTTATGCCATTCTCCAAAGCCTCCCAAAGACACTTGTAAGACTAAACCGTGTCTACACCAAGCCACTGTCTCTGACCTATGACCCCATGGAAGTTGGATTTTGCATTTTTTTTAGAGTGGAAAGTAAAAGCTTTATTAAAGGACAGTAGAAAAGACTTCTCTCTGGAGGAAGAAGGGGACCCAAGAGGTGGAATCCATGGAAGGGCAAGATCTTCCCTCTTTTATAGCTAAGGTCTTCTTTCAGCTTTCCCACATTCCTGTCCTTGGTTCTGTTATCTTGCAGTGATGGAATGTAGGTAGGAAGGCCCAAAGGATGGGAGACAGGTGGGCTGAAGGAGTAATCTGGGCAGGGAAGGCTTTTGGATTAGCATCTCCTTGTTTGCTGGGAGCTGCTTCACTAACATTTCCTTGGGATGAGCTCTGGGCCTTGGGGACATTTTCAATTCCCCTTTTCCTGGACTCCATTGTCAATATGGCCTTCATTCTCGATATTAGACCCAATTTACCTAACTACACTGACTACCTATCTTTAAATCTGGCTTCATTCTCCCCTCTAATTTGGGAACTCCTTACTGCTGTAAGGAAAAGGGGCGATGATCGTTCTGGTTTCTTCAAGCTGAAAGGGGGCAATGTTGAGCAAGCAATTTGGAGTCCCCCTTTTTAAAAATCGGGTCTATCGAGTGGTCCATGATAGAAGTCCTATTGAGAAGTAACAGGCTGGAGGGCCATTTGAGTGATGGGTGGTCTATAAGAGAAACAAGAAGTTATTAGTACTGGAACTAGATTGATGCAGCAATAAATACCACAGCACAGGAATATGCCAATAAGTATGATGACCAAGACAGAGACTAACAATGTTTTCCACCAGGAAGTACCAGAGAACCAGGAGCTAAGATATTGTTCCCATGACAAGGTTGGTGAGGACATGGCTTCTATCTGAACATGTAAATCTTTAAGGATACTTGTCACATTGCCAGAATTGTCAGGGATGTAAACACAACATTCAGTTTTAATAATGGCACAAGTACCACCTTGAGCAGCAGTGAGGACATCTAAAACCATCTGGTTTTGTAAGATGGCCTTCCTCATAAGTGTTATTTCAGTGTTAAGGAGAGAGATACTTTTCTCAACGTCATGGAGGGAAGTTTGAGGATAATTGTTTAAAGTCTCTACATGCCACATTACATCTTCTAAACCAATTTGTGGGATAAACAGTGAAGTAGATGATCATACCAACGAAACACGGATTATCCCCATTTATGTTTGAGATTGGGGAGGTTTGCTGGCTGCTTTATATTTGGGATCCATCTCCCCTGCATCCAGGAGTACCCAATAGTACATCTCCCTATCCAGCCTGGGGGAAGCCAGGGCCATAGGTTAGTTCCACATATCCATTGAGTCCCATTGGGTGCTGGCCAAATAATTTTAGGTCTAGAAAGCCAATCTGTTCCAAACCAATCATTGGCTTGTAAAATTATAATTTGTTGGCATAGTGACTCCAGGGTCCATCCTAATTCTCAAGTAGCATTAGGCCACGTGTCATAGGTCTGGTTTCGTTGTTCCAAACAGATTAGGATTTCTTGATTTAAATGCCCAATAGTGGGAGTGAGCCATAAATCTCTGTCCCAAATTTGATAGTAACCATCTTTGTACCTGTGACATGTTGATGGTGTAGATGGTGGAAGGAGAGAATCAGATGGGCCTATATGGGATTTAACAGTGGTAGAAGTCTGAAGGTTGGTCTGGTTTAAAGTGAAAATCTTTCCATGACCAGGTTGTGATAAAGTTTCATTTATAGGCCATAAATTAACATCGGCACCAGAGGCATTTTGTAAAGAGGGTCTTTCTTTCTTTTATTCTAACATTAAGGATTGTAAATTTATCGAGTCATTTCCTTATAAGGGGGATACCCACCAAGGCAGTCCAGAAGTGCTGGAAAGGGGTAATAGTCCACATATCCAGCAATTATCTTTCTGTAACTCCACCGCGCGACCAGCACGCTGGTTTCATACAAGAGGTTCGTAGCATAGAAGTTAACTAGTAAGATCAAAATAAACACACAAGACTCAATTACCTTTTTCTTTGACCAGGTCCGAGACAGCCCTCCCTCTGGCTCTCGCCTCGAACCACCCGGTGGGGCAGCAAGGCTTATTCAGGACTAGTAGGAGAGAGAGAGAGAGAGAGAGAGAGAGAGAGGGAGAGAGAGAACGCCAGGGAGTGGCCTTTTATTGGGGAACAAGAAATTCAGGGGAAAATTCTATCCAATGAAGGTTGAGGGGGGCAGCATTCCAAGGTCAGGGTCAGTGATTGGTCTCAGGGTCAATGGTCAGTCACACCCCCACACGGACAGGCTCTCGCACCTGGAGAGGGTGGGGATAGCTCCTACACAGTTTGGCCAGAACGCCTCACACCCAATCAGGGAGGTGCCCAATCACGTGCAAGAATGGCTTCCCACATGTAACCTAGTGGCATATTGTTGGGCCCACATTAGAAAAGAGTTAGTCTCAGTGGATCTGTTCTAGTTCCCATATCAGGGAAGTTGTTCCCTGGCATAGTGTCTCTTTGAGGAGGCTACAGAGAGTCTTAGCTAATTCCCCATATCTTGGGATCCAAAGCCTACAGTATCCAGTTATCCCTAGGAAGCCTCTAAGTTGTCTTATGGTTTGAGAGGATACTGTCCTATAGGGGTTATTCTTTCTGGTCCTAGCCTGTGGGTTTCTTAAGACAGCTGTAATCCTAAATATCAAACTTGGTTTTGGCACAATTGAGCTTTTTTCTTTGAGACTTTATAACCCTTATCAGCTAAGAAGTTTAAAAGTTCTTTAGTAGCTTCTGACATTCTTTTTGAGTAAAGGCACATAAAAGTATGTCATCTACATATTGTAGGACAGTCAGAGATGTTTTATCTCTGAACTCTGTTAAATTCTTAGCTAGGGTTTGGCCAAACAAATGAGGGTTATCTCTGAACCCTTGGGGCAATACTGTCCAAGTTAGTTGAGATCCTGTCTGGTTCCTCAAAGGCAAATAGATATTGTGATTGGGAGTCTAAGGGTATACAGAAAAAGGCATCTTTAAATCTAACACAGTAAACCAAGCAGCGGCTGCTGGAATCTCAGATAACAGAGTGTATGGATTGCCGCAGTCCGGCTGCAGCAAAATAACCGGGGGGTGACAAGGAACTTGTGTAGATTGATACAGCAGGAGTGGGAGCTGTTTATTGTAGGACAACAGAGGTATTTATACATTCCACACAGCTTATCTTAATTAGCATAAACTAGATACATCAGTCAACCAATAAGGAATCTCCACACTTAATGGCTCGCTGGCGTTACTTCACAAACCACTCCCTCTGGCAAAATGCCAGGCGCCATCCTGACTTGTTTACAGACTCTAACATTCCCCTGGCAAAATGCCAGGTGCCATCCTGACTTGTCTACAGACTCTAACAATGGATTAGGAACCATAGGGTGGAGAGGAACAACTGCTTCGATAATAATTCTCAGGTCCTGAGCTAGTCGCCATTCCCCATTGGGTTTTTGAATTCCTAAAATGGGTGTGTTGCATGGGCTGTTGCAGGGCACTAAAAGTTTCTGTCTTTTGAGGTTCTGAATGATCTTCAATAAGCCCTTTTTTGCCTCTGGGCATAGGGGTTGTCTCTGATGTGGAAAGACTATTTTGATTGGAACTGCACTTTTTGCCCATCCAATTTTGCCTTCAGTAGCCCACACTTCAGGGTTATATTACATTCTAATAAAGGCAAACATAATGGCCCTCTCGGTCCTAAATTCATTGTAATGGACGTCTGAAGTTTTGAAAGTAAGTTTCTTCCCAATAGAGGGGTAGGACATTCGGGGACTATCAGAAATGCATGAGAAAACATCATCCCATCCCACTCACAACTCAGTGGGGGAGTAACCTTTCTGGTAATAAATAGGCCATCCAGACACTCCTTGTATGGTTATAGTATTAGAGGAAAGAGGTCTGGGGTAAGAGGTAAGCACAGAATAACTGGCACCAGTATCTAAGAGGAAGTTGACCTCTCAGCTCCCTACGGAGAAACATACCCAGGGCTCACATGCAGTGATAGGGAGCCAGGGTTGAGCCCGGGCCTCATCACAAGGACCTATGCCCCTGAGGACAGTCACTCTTTCAGTAATTGCCTTGACATTTAGGGCAGGGCTTTTGAGGTGGTCGCTTGGCAATTGGGCAATCCCGTTTGAAATGTCCTTCCTCTCTGCAATGGACAGAAGTCCATTTTGTGGATTGAGGAGCATTTCATCTTCCTCCTTCCCCCTGGGAGCTTACTCCTCTAAGAGCAAATACTAGCGCTTCAGTTCTTTTCTGTCTCTTGAGCTCTTTTTCCTTCTTTCCCTCTTGATCTCTGTTATAAAAAATGGAAGTAGCAAGTCAGAGGATGTTATATAAAGATTGATCAGGGCCATATGCCAATTTTTGTAACTTCCTCCTAATGTCTGGGGCTGACTGAGTGATAAATTTGCCCTTTAAAAGTAGTTGGCCCTCTGTGGATTCAGGATCCACGGTGGTGTGTTTTCTCATTGCCTCCCTGAGTTTCTCCATGAAAATAGCAGGGCTTTTCTGGGGTCCCTGAATAATTTCTGAAACCTTAGAATAGTTAATGGGCTTTTGCTTGATTCTCCTGAGGGCCTCAAGGACCACCATTTGGAAATGGCTAATTTTCCAAGCATCTTGCTCATCATTTGGGTCCCACTCAGGATCATTTCTGGGAACTGCCTGTGCTCCAGATGGATAATTGGCTTTGCTCCTAGTCTGTTCTACTGGGGCAAGAGCAAGGGGTAGGTCATCCCCAAATTCCTCAGCTGCTCCTAGGACTGCTTCCTTCTCATTGAAAGTCAAGGTCTGGTTGAGTAATAGCATAATATCTTTCCATGTGAGGTCAAACACTGGCATATGTTTTGAAATACCTCAATACATTTATCTGGGTCCTCCAAAAATCTCCCCAAGTCTGTTTTTATCTGCCTTAGGTCTTAAAGGGAGAAGGGTATATGTACTTTGATTGGCCCAAATTCTCCTCCTGGTATCTCTGGAGAGGTAATACATTTGATCTGTCTGTTAGGGAAGAGGCAGAGAGGCCAGGATATGGAGGACAAGAGGGAATCTGTTGCACACCAACATCAGATGGAGATTTTGTGAGTCCTCCTGATTCTTTCTCCTTAGTAGGTGAGTCCCCAAGATTTTCTCTCTTCATGGCAGATATCATAGCTAAGTCTACTTTACATTGTTGGTATGATTTAGACTTTTCCTTTAAAAGTAGTTGACTCTCTGTGGATTCAGGATCCTTAGGGAAAAGAAAACCTGGACATATGGCACTTCACACCATTTCCCTTCCTTTTTGCAAAATTTATCAAGCTGTAAAATTATATTAAAATTGATACTTCCCTCTGGTGGTCAGGTTTCTCCATCATGGAGTTTGTATTGAGGCCAGGCCTGGCGGCAGAAGAAAATGAGGCACTTTTTCTTGAGCGTCTGTGGGTCCAAATTTATCCCAATTTTCCAAAATGCAGGTTAGTGGTGCACCTGGCATATTGGAGAGAGAAGTTCCCATCTGAGTGAGAAGAAAACAGGACTCAGGCGCCCGTGCCGGAGAAAACTGTTCTCATTAGGGATGTCTCCCTAAGTTTGAGTTTCCTTAGGGATGTCTCCCTAAGCTTGAGCTTCCTAAATGGTCCAGAAAACCCATCTCTCACCTTGCTCTGCCAAAGGTATTTCTGGTCCCCTTTGGCAAAGTGCTAGGGTCTCAGTTTGCCCTGTGCCAGAGACCCTGGGGGGATTCAGACTTAAGGGGCCTTACCGCTTTCCTCCCTGCCACTAAAAACCTACAGCAAAAGAGAATTGCTCACTCTTCTTGTTGCCTTTTGCTCCATAGACTAAAGGAATCTGAGGGTGAGGGATATCTACTGGTTGTAAGGTAGCGCTTTCTGCCAGAGAGACTACTGGAAGAGTTGATTCTAAAATGCCTCCCTCTAGCAGCTTAAAGAGAACACAGCACATTCTAAACATCAGACCGGTAAAACAGACTAGTGAAAGTTACCTATGCACATGAGGGAACCTGGGAAGATTTTACTAATTATCCCATGCCTTTATCTCAGTCCTACAACCTGAATTGCTAGCATTTCTGACTGGTGAAGGAAGGGGAGCATCCAGGAGGGAATGGATGTGGGGTTGGGATGTTGCATAGCCCATAAGGAGGCAAACGTGATTGGGGCTTTCCGTCAGTGCCATTCATCTACCAATCACCCTAGATACCCCTTAGGGCTGTCAGGAGGTGGTTCAAGAGAAAGGAACCTTAGGAATACATCTGAGTGTAGCCTAGACCGGAATTCCGCAGTTGTTCCAAACTCCTTCCTCCACCTCCACACATCCAAGGCAGATCGGAATTAGGGACACTGTGTACTCACATCAGTTGCTCTCCGGGCCCAGACAGAAAAGTGGGAAGCGGCTTTGGCAGAACCCAACATGCCTGCTCTGTATGGCACAGGTGATTGAGAGCTGCCTAGGCCAGGAAACCTCTCACCCAAATCTTCAAAAGTGGCGGCTGCACTTATTGCGTTTAAGTAGCTGTCGGGTGTCCACATCACCCTCCAGAAAGAAAGAGAGAGAAAGATGCACCTCAGACAGACGTGGGGTGCATGGATGAGGTGCATGGAGAGGCGCTTACCTCGGTGTAGAGGGAACCTCCAATCTGTTACCGCTGTTTACTGGTGACAAGTCCTTGCTTCCCCAATGCTGAAGTATAACACCAGAGAAGCACGCCCAGGCAAGGTCAGAGTGGAAAGTAAAAGCTTTATTAAAGGACAGTAGAAAAGACTTCTCCCTGGAGGAAGAAGGGGACCCAAGAGGTGGAATCCCTGTATTTTGCATTTTGAGCAAACAGCTCCCCTCTGAGGACAGTGGCTGCACACAACCCATTGTCAATTTTGAGACCAGAGATACCACCTGCTTCTATGCTCCTGCTCCTAAGCTAAACCACAGCCTCTAGAGAATTCCCAGCCAGGCTTCATCCAGTTCCACTCCCAAGCCTAGCCAGCCCCACTCCACCATGGAGCCTCTTCATGGCCAAGCAACTTACCGAAGAGCAGGGGTCCTCTCCACTCACCTCTCCAGGGACTCCGAGTAAAAGCTGACAAGTACCTTCCCACTTCATCCAACAACTCAGGAAGAGGGGCTCCCAGGCAGACTCCTACTAGCTCTTCACCCTAATCTTCCCAAGTCCATCAGAACCATAAAACAAGCAAACAAACAAACATCTCAGGTTCTATAGAAGATCTTAAGACAAGGAATTTCAAATATCACAGCAGATGCCATTCAGGACAAAAATAAGGAACCCCTCTAGCCAGCAAACTGATACCCATTCTCTACTCATGAACTGACTGCCCAAATACATCTTTGCAAACCAAATACCTTGGGGGAAGCTTCCAAGGCCCATTCCGAGAGGCTGCCCTGCCCCCCTCTCATTGTTATTCAGTGTCTCATATACTGCTGTGGTTCTTGGCCAATGGAAATTGAAAGCTGTGACCAAGTCTGTGGCAAGGCTGACAGCCAGCAGTTGGTGTCCTGGAGATGTAGGAGGGGCATGTGCATCCTCACCACTGTCCCATCCAAGGGCAGCCCCTTCCTAAGAACCCTGGAGCTTCCCTGGGTGAATGTGAAATCACGCTGGTAAGCAAGGGCAGAGCAGAGCTAGTGTCTGGGGTCCAGGTCTTCACAGCCCTGACAAAGAGGATGCTGCTAGGCAGTGGGAAGAGGGCAGCTGGCCATTTCAAAAAGTGATAAACGATTAAATGAATATTCATAGATAAAAATTTAAAAAGTAGTAATATCTGCCTTATACCACATTCAAAAATAAATGGATCACCTATTCATATATAATTTATTTTTATTGATTCTTTTTAGTTATACATGACAGTAGAATCCATTTTGATAAAATTATAAAAGCATGGAATATATCTTATTCTATGACATTTTCCAGTAAATGGATGGATCTGCAGACTATGGTGTTAAGTGAAATAAGCCAATCCCATAAAACCAGAAGTCAAATGTTTTTGCAGTTAACATGGAAGCTAAACTAAACCTCAATATATAAAATATTTTTAAAAAACACAAGAGGATATCTTCATATCTTGGAGTAGGCAAAGATTTTTAAGCAGTATACAAAAATTGTTCACCGTAAAAGAAAAAATTTCAACTAGACTAAATTGAAATTAAGAATTCCTGATCATCTAAGGACACCATCGTGTGGGCAGGTGGTGGTCACAGAATGCTAGAGGATGCTTGTAATGTTTGTGTCTGGAAAGGGCAATATTCTGAGAATACTAATAATTCCTGTGGATAATGAGGAGAGGTGTATTTGGTCCCTATTTCTGCTGTAACAAATTATTACAATGCTAATGGCATGAAACAAATGGCATTATCTCACAGTTCTGAAGGTCAGAAGTCTTCAATAAGTTCACAGGGCTAGAAACAAGGTGAGAGCAGGCCTGTGTTCCTTCTGGAATCTCCAGAGAATATGTTTCCTGGCCTTTACCAGCTTCTAAAGTCCACCTGCAAACCACCTTGGTTTCTGGGCCCTTCCTCCATCTTCAAAACTAGAGTATAGCATCTTTTCTCCTCTCTGACCTCTGCTTCTGTCCTTCCATCTTCTCTAACCTTGACCTTCCTGCTTCCCTCTTATCAGGATGCTTATGATTACACTGGATGATTCAGAGACTCTTCCCATCTTGACATCCTTAATCACATCAGCAAAATCCTTGTTACCATATAAGATAACCTTCTTAGGTTCTGAAAATCAGGGCCTGGACATCTTTGGGAGCCATTAGTCAGACTACTACAGAATGATATAGACATTAGGGAACGGGTCAGCAGGAAACTTGGGTGAATAATAGTAGGGGAGGATTTACAGAGGCTGATAAATATATGAAAAAGTTATCGAGGAGGTGCAGATTGAAGAAGCCATCAGATGGTAAGGCTACCCAACTGAATTAAAATTCAGACAAAATCACGCAGCTAGATGGCAGGAGGTGTTGATAAGAAAGTACAGCAGCTCCGGAGTGTTGATTATGGGGATCTGTAGAGTCAATATGGAGAACTCTTTGTCAGTGACCTCTGGAGCTGGACATGAATGTGTCTAGTGGCCCAGAAATTCCACTTCTAGTTATGAATCCAAGTAAAATGCACATACATACTCACCAAAAGACACCTCTACAGATATTCATGGCACAATTGTACCCAGACCAGGACTGCCCTAATATTTATCTGTGATAAAGAATGCATGGATCTTGCTATAGTCTTAGGGTAAAAAACAGTGATAATGAGTGAGGCTTAGCTGCATGCCTCATGATTGAATTTTCTTGGTGTGGTTGTTGAGTCGGAGATTCTACCCACAAAGGCTTTATGTGTGATTCCATTCGTGCAGAGTACAAGGGCAAACAAAAGTAGTGTATGGTTTTGGAAATCAGAATGGTAGTGGCCCTTGAGGCTGTGGCTGTGACAGGAGGAAGACACATAAAGGGCGGGGTCCTCTGGTAGTGTTGTGTTTCGTCATCTGTGTACAGGTCACACAAAGAGTTTATTTGTATGTTAAAATGAATACAACTATACAATTGAGACATTTTATGTTATACTCAATAATGTTTATAAAAATAAAATATATATAAATAACCCAACTCTAGGGAAACTGTTCTTTCCCACTTGGCTGATCCACACAGTTGCAAGCTCTCACTTCATGGTTAGAGAGAAATTTTTATCTGCCTGAGAGAGTTGAACAACTGCCTTCCATCTTCCTAACTTCCAATCAATCAAACATCCTATAGCACTCAGGGCTCTAAATTATTTTATTTGGCTTTCACTTAAATGAGAATCCAAAGATCTATATGGTAAATTAGACCTGAGATCATGAGATAATGAATAATACTACCTAGAAAAACCTATAACTGCTACTTTTTTTTAGAATTTGTTTTGTTTTGTTTTTAATATAAACAAATTCAACTCTGTCCCTGGGGAAACATAATGTGACTAATCATATACCTTGGGCAATAAAAATTCTAGTGCCTAGATTTCATTATTAGACCAATTTCTAAATTTCCAAGTAATCCAAATGTTTTTCTGTATTTAGAGTTAAAGTGGAAATATTTTCTACATGCAAAATATGTAATTCCATTTTCAACAACAACAATAAAATCCTATGGACCAGCTCCTGCAAGGTAGTTGAAGCATTTCTTACTCAGAAAGGAAATTCATTGCAGACATAAAAAATACCTTTGGAGCAACAAAATAACCATGGTTAATTTTTCTGGACTTAATTCTACTTTCCAGGAAGCTTTCTTCAAATCTATACCAAAGTAACCTTAATAGACCCTGATGATTCTTCCTCATAGTAAGTTCTCAACATAGAGGAGCCATGTGGTTGATTAAGAATATGGTGTTTTATTTTGTCATCACTAAACTGGCAACTGCCAAAATTTTCAAAGTAGAGAACTCATTCCTAAAATATCTGCATACCAGTTCTTCTCTCTTAATACGGTATAAGGTTCTCCATCCATTCATGAAATCATTCACTCAGTCCCTCCCAACTCACATACTGAGTGTCTATGATAAGCTTTAAGAGCTGACAATAGACAACGGATAAAACAGCCACAGACTCTGGCCTTGTGGAGTATAATTCTATAATAAAGGGGAGATATACAACAAGAAAAGGGATGTATAATATGATTACAAGTAGAGATGGGGTTTTCAGGAAGAGAAATGAAGCCGGCAGAGAGAAAGGAAAAGATGGAGTTTGATACTTTGCATGATTAGTCAAAAAGACTTCTCCAAGCATGGTCCTGGGTGAAGTAAGTTTGAACTCCACCAATATCTGGGGGGAAGAACATTCCAGGTAGAGGAATAGGCTGTGGGAAAGTCTGGAAAGGAGCAAGTTTGGCACCCCTCAATTTTCACCGTAGTGTCCAGCTAACTGGCCACCTGAGTCAATTCCAAGTTTTACCTTCTGAGTTCATACCTAGTTTCATGGCCTTTGACATCTTGGCATTTCAATGTCTTGAAAAATGAATTTTTCTTCTAACATGAATGTATCTTTTTCAGAAGTAAGTCATCTGAGGAGCACAGTAGGGAAAGATGGTAAAGACCTGAAGGTGTGGTAGACTATTGAGCATTCCTCTGATAGCAAGGTTTTAACTCTCCCCACTGGAGACTACATAAATCCATTCTATGCATATCCCCTAATAATAACAAGCACTTTCTGGATGGTTGCTTTGAGTTCCTAATGGTTATGGCCTAAGAAAGCCAGGAATTTGTAGTAAGAACCAGGGATAAACATGGAGCTGGTCTGAGATTAAATGTTGACCCTGCCTACCTCAAGCAACTTGGCCTCTCTTCATGTCTAAGTTTCCTCAACTCCTAAATGGATACAATAATACCAGTCCTCTTATACAGTTGTTATGGAGATCACTTTAGTTACTATGAATTCTTAAAACCATGTCTGATCCATAAAAACTTTGTAAATGTTGTGTTTTGCCATTTCCCCCATTCCCCTGATTCATCTTCCACATTAGTGACAGACAGGTTTCTTTAATAACACTTTCTGATTATAAATGCAGTAAATGCTCATTGCAAAAAAAATTGAAAATAAAGAAACATAAAAAATAAAAATAATATCTAATCTCACCACTTATTAGAACTATAAATTTTTTATTGCCAGTTTTTCTTCTATGCATATATGTGTACATGCTCTCATTTATTATTTAAAATTGATATCATACTATGTAAACATGTTTACCTTGCATTTTCCACTTAACATGCATTATAAACATTTTATAAACATATCCTTTATTAACATGATTTGGGGGGGATACCAGGGATTGAACTCAGGGGCACTTAATCACTGAGCCACATTCCCAGCCCTTTTTTGTATTTTATTTAGAGACGGGGTCTCACTGAATTGCTTAACATCTTGCTGTTGCTGAGGCTGGCTTTGAACTCATGATCCTCCTGCCTCAGCCTCCCAAGCCACTGGGATCACAGGTGTGTGCCAGCATGCCCAGCGATTTTTAGTCGTAAAATATTTCTTTCTGTAATATATATACTTACTTCATGAGATTGTAGTGAATATTAATAATATATATAAAATGTTGTTAGAATGGCATCACTTCTATCTAGAAAAGGTAAAAAAAATAGTAATAACAATGAAGCCACACTAGAAGTGACTTAATATATTTCCAGTTAAAATTAGATATTTTCTGACTGAGCAAAAGACACACAACACCCCACATCAGTTGTTTATCTGAACACATGGTTTTTGGTTGTGTGACTGGACAGGAGGGATAAGTATAGTTTGAGTAGGGATTTGGAGGCAAGAGGCTATAGGGAAGGAAAGGATTGCCAAGTGTCATTGCTGCAGCCCCAAGAACTGAATTTGACCATCCATACCCAGAAAAAAAGAGAGCCAGGGGCTTACATAGCAATTTCCATGAGAGATGACCCTGTGAGGTTCTTGGTATCATGAAGCCAGAAGCTCACTGTATAGTTTCCACTCAAGAGCACAATCACAGTCATTGAAAATAGATAATTATGTGTGGCTATTGCTCTGGGGAGGTGTCTTCTCCTGCTCTCTAGATTGGAGCCCAGCTCTGTTCTGCTATTTGCTTGCTATTTGAAACCTCCAAAGGTAGTCTTCCTCCTACAGTTAAAGTTGGTCAACTTTACAACGGTGTAAAAGGGATGCACATACAGTAAAAACTGTACTTAGAGTTTTGAATCTGGGTCTTTTCCCAGGCTAGCTCTATGCAGTCTGACACTCTCTCGTGATGCTGGACAGTGGCAGCCCCCAGTCAGCTACATCACTATGAGGGGAGAAAACCAAGACCCCACATGTGCTGTGTTGCTAAGCTATGGTTCAGTAGGTTTGGGGGACTGAGTGCAATTTTCAACTCATAATGGTTTGATCCTTTTCAACCCCATGGAGAGTTGAGGCTCACCTGTAAAATGTCATTGTTCTCACAATGGTGTCTTTAACTGTTCCCATGGGAGAATCCAAGTCATTTCTTCACAATTGAAGTTAGAAGTTATGATAGCCAGAGGAAAGAGAATAGGATGTGTTTTTTTTTTTCTGGAAACAACATGGAGTTCTCAGAAAAGAAGAATAAATCTTCATCTTCAGCCACATTTTTTTTTTACTTTTAAATATTTTCCATTTTTTTATCTTTTACTTTTCATCTCTAGCTTCCACATATGAGAGAAAGCATATGATCTTTGACTTTCTGAGTTTGACTTATTTCACTTAACATAATGTTCTCAAATTCCATTTTAACATAATGTTCCATCTATCTTCCTGCAAATGACATCCTTTTTCTTTATAGCTGAATAAAACTCTGATGTGTATATACTTCAATTCTTTATTCATCATTCATCATTCATTGATGGACATCTAGGCTGGTTCCGTAGTTTGCCTATTGTGAATTGTGATGCTATAAACATGGGCGAGAATGTATTGCTGTAGTATGACAACTTAAATTCTTTAGGATAAATACT
This sequence comes from Marmota flaviventris, assembly GCF_047511675.1. Lineage (NCBI taxonomy): Eukaryota > Metazoa > Chordata > Mammalia > Rodentia > Sciuridae > Marmota > Marmota flaviventris. Next base: position 140,159,363 of record NC_092501.1, on the reverse strand, counting down.
GAGGAGTGATATAGCTAGGTCATAGGGTGGTTCCATTCCTAGTCTTTGAGTTCAGGGGGCAAACCTCAGTGTTCAAGCAGAGAAGACTGGATGGCAAGTGTGAATAAGTATTGCCAGTGGGGACCTCTGAAAGCCACAGAGATAACACCTAAGAAAGGGAATCAGTTTTGCATACCCACCACCAAGCCCAGAATTGTTTTGTAAAAATCTCTCAGAGAGCCAAAGCTTAAGTAAATTGCAGCAAATCAAGTAAAATGTTTCCTTTAATTCATGGCTTCCACTTTGACACTGGAGGAGTTGGTTAGTGCCTCAGGAATAAGGTGGCTTCGGGTAGAGGAGGAACGTTCTAGATGATGGGATATATAGGAGAATGATAAGTCCCCTGATGTCAAATACAAAACAACTTCTAGGTAAGGCAATGTATGCCTTCTGTCTTTGTTGCTGTTATGAAATGAATGATGTCCTCCTCAAAATTCATATGTTGAAGTCTTAATCCCCAGTATCTCAGAATATGAGTGAATTTGGAGTTCAGGGCTTTTAAACAGAGAGTTAAGATAAGATGAGGTCATCTGGATGGATGGGCTCTTTTCCAATATGATTGATGTCCTTGGAAGAGGAGATTGAGATGTGCACAGGAGGAAAACGATGTGAACACACAGAGAAGATGGCTGTCGACAAGTCAAGAAGGGAAAGGAACCGACTGCCATCTCTGCCTCCAGAATTGTGAGAAAACAGACTTCTGTTGTTTAAGCCCTGCAGTTGTGGTTCGCTGGTACAGCATCCAACAATCTAATATAGCAGCCCATGGTCGTTTAGATGTGGGTAAATGATTTAAACACTGAAAGAATCACTTTGTAGACAGACCAACCTTACCCTACAATGTTCGGTAACTTTATTGGCGAACAAGTTTTCTAAATCTTGGTTGCATTTTTTTTAAATCAACTTTAAAATCTTAAAGGAAGAAATAAATGGAGTGCCCAAAGTTTCGGCTTTTGATTTTAATGAACTGTCTTTATTGAAAATAATAAATTTTCTGACTTTTTCTCTATTAAATCCAAGGAGGAAACGAACAAATTTTTAGAAAGAGAGCTCAATTATGTACAAGATTTAATTTTGAAAATTTATGACTCAGCTTTAGAATGTCTTGACTTATAGGAAGAATCTTTTGATGAAGCCCTTTCATATTTAATTGGATACATTTATATACTCTATCAGAAGTAGATGAAATTGAGAGGGCCTACAATTTTTCAGCTCCTATATCTGGTGAAAAATAATCATCAGAGGACAACTAATTTAGTGAGTTTTGTCTTGTAAAATATATATGAAAAAGATATTTTCAGTGTAGCCAAAAGATCTTGCTATGAGAATATCTGAGCTGAAATTTATATATACATTATGATATTAAAAAATAAGTTTATATCAAATATATCATTTGTTTAGCAAAATCTTCCCTGAGCTAGCTACTTGGCATGTTTCCTTGGGCCATCCCTTCTCTACCCCTACTACCAGATGATTAGAAATAAGTCTGCCATTTTAAAGGTTCAAACTGAACTTGAGATCTTCTTCCAAATAATCTGCTTGATTTCCCAAAAACATGTGCAAAGTTTTGTCCCCATCTCAATCTCAGCAGTTTCTCCCACTGTTATGGGTTAAAATGAATACCTGCAAAACTCACCTGCAAAACTCCTAACCACCAGCAACTAGATTATGATTATATTTGGTGATAGGATGCTTAAGAAGGTAATTAAGTCAAAATGAAGTCTTTAGGGCAGGCTCTAACCCAATATGACTTGTGTCCTTTGAGAAAATGAAATTAGGATGTGAACATGCACATGTGCAGAGACAAGACCACCTGAGGACACAGGGGCAGGGTGGCCACCTTCAACCCAAAGAGAGAGGCCTCGCCACCAACCCACCCTGCATACCCCTTGATCTCGTACTTCCAGCCTCCAGAATTGTGAGAAACTAAAATTCTGTCATTTAAGCCACCAGTTCTGTGTACCTTATAATGATAGCCTAGAAGATGAATATATTCTTTGGGGTTTCAAACAGCCCTATTATCAGCCACTGGTTTTAGACTCAAAGTCTGCAGTTCTACAGGTATAAGTCAACAGGATATTTTCTCCTACTGTGCTGTACACCATGTTGAACAGGTCAAGAGGAATCCCTCGAAAGCTGTGCATTGTGTCCTTTTTCTTTCCTCACAGTAGATCTCTGCCATCTGCTCATGCCCAGACTACCAATTCTGCAGAGAGCCTGTACTGTTTCTGAGATCCCTTGCATTGAGCCTCCAAGTGGTTCGGTGGTGTTTTTGTGTGGCTTGTTTTTTAATTAGTACAAGAAACCAAACACCTTCTCTCTTTCCTGACATGTACATGACACCTCCCTTTGAAGAGTGAGTCTCCCTCATTTGCCTCTTTAATTTTTTTTCTCCACGTTTGTTTCCTGGGATGGGGGAGGGGGAATCCTGACTTGTTATGATGAGCCATGAAATGATTTAAAGAAGGATCCTCTGCCTGTCCTCCTCTGGCTGAAACCTTCTGGCTGCTCTTTTGTCTGCTGTGTCTGCAGAGGTCAGACTGCCCACACTGGGAGGCCTTCTTCCCGCCTCCCAGGTCCAGCAGGCTCCCTACGCCCTCTCACTGCTCTGGGCGTAGACCTGGGCTCTGGGCATAGACCTGGGCTCTGGACTTTGCCTGCATCTCGTGGTGCTTCCTCTCTTCCCCAGACTGGAGCGGCTGCTTCTGCAAAGTGTTCGGGAAGCCCTGGGCTTTGGGCTCCTCCATCTGTGAAGATCAGATGGGGACTCGAGGTTCCCTGTAACGGGGGAGGGGGGGGAGTCTCTTGGCTCCACTTCTCTAATTGATTGCATATCCCTGGTCTCCCCTGGTTTGCTAATGCATCTCTATTCTTTCCTTGAGCTTCTCAAACCTCCACACAATCACTGAGGGTGTTAGCAAGACTTTTCAACCATGCCGCCTACCAAGGGTTGAGAACAGGAAGGCTCCCTGACCTCTACACCCTACCTCCTCCCCACCTAGTCTCCTGGCTGCCTTTTCTCTTCTCAGTCTGTGGGTCTTTATTGCAATTGCATCCCTCTTTCCACCCACATGATTCTGCACTTTTGGCTTCTCCCCTGGACTAACCTACCAAGTGGGGTTCAGCTCCTGAGTCTTCCTTTCCTACCGCCTCTTGAAAACACTCTTTGCCCATTCACCCCTTTCCAAAGAACCCTTTTCATCTAAAAGTAAATTTACAATTGAGCACATGGAGAAAATGAAGACTTTTATAGGAAAAAAATAATTGAAATGAAGGATATGCATCTCTCACCCACACCTGCATTCTGCCTTCTCAGGACCCCGTGTTGGGTACTCTTAGGGAAGATCAGAGTGATATCTCCCTGAGAATGAAAATGGGGACAATTATATCTGTGCTACCTGACACTGAAGGATGCTGGATGGATCAAATGAGAGTATATATTTCTACAAGTAGAAAAAGTTCTACTTAGCTGGGCGTGGTGGCACAGGCCTGTAATCCCAGCAGTTTGGGAGGCTGAGGCAGGAGGATTGTGAGTTCAGAGCCCGCCTCAGCAAAAGCAAGGCACTAAGCAACTCAGTGAGACCCTGTCTCTAAATAAAATACAAAATAGGGCTGGGGATGTGGCTCAGTGGTTGAGTGCTCCTGAGTTCAATCCCCGGTACCAAAAAAGAAAGCTCTATTTAAGCATATGTACAGTGAATTGGCATTTTATTTCCAAAACAGACCTTATTACTGTGGTCTTCCTTATAAACATGATTCTGGAAGTCATTTTCTTCATTAAAAATGATTAAGTTGACTCTGATTCAGTGGGAACTGCCATCGGTTTGGGCAGCACTGCCTTGTTTTCCTAGGTCATTATTGCCCTAGGTGAATTCAGCCACAAATGAAGCTTTAGGTTTCATTTCTACTAAGCTGACAGACCAAAAGGAAGTTAAGAATCCTTTCCCCTAACAACTTAAAAATAATCATAAATGTGAATTTTAAGTGGGTAAATACATCAGGCAAGGAGTCAAGATACACGAGTCCTAGTCCATTAATTAGCAGAGCTGAAGTGACATTGAGAAAACGGTTTGAACTCTGACAACCTTCATTTCTCACCTATGGAAAACAGGTCGGATAACACCAACCTTGCCTATTTCAGGGTTGTAATGAAGATTAAATGAAGCCTGTGAAAACACTTTGTGACTCTAAAGTACCTGTGGAAGGGAAATATTATTAGTTATTAAATTTATTCTGATATGGCCACAGTCAATATTTTGGAAAGTCATAAAATAACACTAATATAATTTGGTTCAAAGGTATTATCTCATTTACTGTTCTTAAGAACAAAGTTCCCAAAGTTAAGACAAAGTATCCAACTTTTTTTCTCCAAACTTGAGAGCAGATATGATCTTTAATATTATAATTATCAAATAATTATAGAGGAATTACTAGAGTCCAGTCACTCTAACATACAGTGAACTCTGAGTCTTAGCCACTGTACAGCTTAGAATTCAGAAGAGGAAGGGGAAAAATGTGCCTATAGTAAAAAAAATAACATCAGCGCTATGTAGGCAGCAATAAATTATGTATTGTGGATTAAAATGGCCTCAGATATTGAAAGGAGAGAGTCTTATAAAGAGAAAACAGTGGGACTTTTGCCATATCTTGAAGGACACAAACCATGTACAGACACACATAATATCCTGGGCAAACCTCCAGACAGGAAGAATATTATATAAACAAAGGTTATAGGTGAGAAATAATGGATATATTTGAGAAACATTAAGGTAGACTGATTGACTATAATCAAGGAATTATGAGGTTTCCAATGGGGAATAGAGTTAAGGAAGACTTTGAAACCCAAAATAAGGACACCATATTTAATTATGGAGACAGTGGGTCATCTGGGAATAACCCAGAATGGATTAGAGAGACATGATGTACTCTAGTTAGGAGCCTTTTCTAATAATGTAGCTTTGAGAGTGGTATTGAGAAAGGAAACAAGTCAGTGATCATAAAATATCAACTTAGAAAGTCTACCATCAGCTGAAGCCATGCTGGGACTCAGAATAAATCAGGTTTGGCAATTCAGATTTGGAAGCAGGTGATGGGTGACACCATGAAAATAAGCAAGACCAGGCAAAAGCATAGAAGCAAGAAAACTGAGAATGATAACTTTGGACTAAAACTTTAGGCCCTCCCTCATTGAGGGAGGAAACAGAGAGGAGATAATAAGTGAGCAAAACAGGGTTGTTGAGAAAGGTAGGAAGAGGAATAGATGGGAGGGAGTACAGCCAACCCAGGGAAGGGCCCAAAATGGTAGAACATCTCACCTCCATCTTACTGTGACTGTTGTGGCTCTTCAATCAAGAGCTATTTACTAATTACCTACTGTTGGGTGCTCAACAGTGGACAAGGAAGTGTGGGTGCTACAGTTTGGATAAGTATCTCCCAAGGACCCATTTGATAAAGGTTTGGTCTGTGTCTGTGACTCCATTGGAAGACGGTGGAATCTTTGGGATATGGAACCTAGGAGAAGGAAGTGAGGTCATTGGGGTCATGCCTTGTGAAGTAAATTGTGGGACTCTTTTATTTTCCTCTCTTTTCACTTCCTGGCTGTTATGAGTAAATAGTTTGACCTATCATGTGCTCCCCTCCATGATGTGGTGCCTCACAAGTTCAAAATTAACAGGGACAACCAATCATGGTCTGAAACCTCCGAAACTGTGAGCCAAAATAAACCTTTCCTCTTCTTAATTCAATTATCTCGAGTATTTTGTTATAACAGTGGAAAGCCGACCAAAACACTAGGTCTATAAGATGCTGAGAGATTAATTGTCCTTAAGGAATTTACTGTCTAGATGCTTGAGATAGTCATGTTTGCATTGCTACAGTGAAATAAATAACTGAAGCAGCTAACTTTATACAGAATAAAAAGTTTTTTCAGCTCACAGTTTGGAGGTACAAGGTCCAAGATCAGATGACCCCATTGCAGTGCATGGGGGCACATCAGGGCAGGAGTGTGTGTATGTGTATGAGAGACTGTAAATCACTAAAGAGGAAATCAGAGAGACTGCAGTCCCACAATCTCTTCTGAGGGTGTGCCCCTGAAGACCTAAAGACCTCTCCTTAAGCCACATCTCCTAAAGTTTTTACCACCTCCCAATACTGACCCTCTGGTCACTTCACCTTGCCTTTGGGGAATGTTCAACATCCAAACCACAGCAACACTGCAGCAAACTGACTCCACGGGTAACAAAGACACAAAATAATAGTTATACAGAAGAACTCTGAGTGCAAGTGTTCTTGGTGAGAACTGTGAGTGCTGTCAACATCCGTGAGGGACACAGGTCAGTTGACACATCCTGAGCCAACTTTCCTCACCCCTGTTCCCCCTTCTCTGCTAAAAAGACAAATCCTATTAGCATAAAGCAGCATTCATAGTTCATTTGTAAGGGGGCTTTGCCAGGTCTTCCTACTGTCTTCCCACAGTCTTCATGCAATTGATCATCTGTTTTCCATTCATGGTCTTTAATATCATCTTCCATCAGAAAGAACCAGAAATCAATGATCCCTGGGCTGGGACAGGGCAGGAATGTCTGGCTTTGCCATAATGTCAATAACAAGGACACAGAAGCCAACTTGAAGGGGTACCCACTGACCAAAGATGGCATCTGATCATGAACTATATAAGAAGGGCAAGGCAGCTTCCTCTTTACTGTAGAATGCCTATTCCAGACGAATATATCTAGAGTAATGCAAAGTTAGAAAAGCAGCATTTTGCAACCCATCATAGAAAGAGATGTATCAGGGGCTAATCATCAGTAGATACTAAATACAGGAAGGCATATTTTTATGGGGAGCAGGATATTTCAATGGTTCTAAGAGAGTTTCCCACAGATTGCACAGTGGTTGCTAGGGGGAAATTTGTACTTACACAGTGACAAAACATAAAAATGCCTTGATTAGGTAAACAGTTAGCATCATGAATGAGGGCCAGTGGGTGCTCTGTGCCTCTAGGTGAGATGGCCTGAGAGAAGACACAACCTGTGTTCTGGCCTGTAACACATAACCCATGTCTACTCACAAGGGAACATCAGACAAACCCAAAATAAGGACCATTGAACTTTAAGAGGGGAGGACAGGGAATGTATTCTTCAAGAATGTTAGTGTCGTAAAAGACAACCAAAGCCTATAAAATATTCCAGATTAAGGGAGAATAATGAAACATGACAACTGGATATAATCCTTAACCCTAAGTTAGATCATGGGAGATAAAATGCTAAAAAGAAAAATACTGATCAATTAACATGCTTGGAATATGGATAGTCAAGTGATCCGTCAGTGTTAAATTTGACTGAAGTTGAAGTATGTTGCATAAGAGAACAAGCCTACCCCTAGAAAATGTCCATGAAAATATTTAAAAGGACAACATGTAGGTGATTAACTTTTTAATGATATTGAATAAAAATGCTTCTGAGATAAATAGATGGATAAATGGATGGAATCAGTAATGATGCAAATCAGGTAAAACATCAAACAAAAATTGAATCTGGTTAGAAAGTGTATTATGGGTATTTGTGCTAATGTCATGCTTGCAGATTTTATATGAGCTTGAAGTTGTGTCCATATAAGTTTAAGTTTTTTAACCTGCAGGGATTCCTTGGAACATCAGAAATAGAGAAGAAGGACTAATTGAGGGAGGGTGGCTCTGTACACTGTCGTGTTAGCTCTGAAGCAGTTGCCCAAGTTAGAAACGTGTAAACCATCCATGCACTGTATGAGCTGATGTCAACGTCCAGTCCTTCCTCACTCTGGCACTGACTTGGGGAAATGACCTTATACTGTTCCAGCTCAGATTCCCTTCTTCTTCTTTTATACAGAGGACAATTCCAAACTGCACTAACCTGGGCTGGGACGGTCCCTTCTGTTTCCATGTCTGTAATGCCCCACGATCTTACCTGGAGCACATCCACATTATTGATCTGCTCTATTCCTCCAGCTCTAGTTTCTCTATTCCAGATTTGCTCCTGTCTGTGCCCCCGTGAGTGTTGAAATGGAATCCGCTCCTCCGGTGTGTGTTCTCCAGTGTGTGCTCTGCCCAGAGCAGGCTCCTCTTTCTTCAGAAACATTCTTTCTGTGCCCGTAGCCAGTCTCTTCTCTGGGAGGAAGTGGAATCCAGGATGGTTCCCACAACTCTGGCATTCGGAGACAGCAGCAACAAAGGGCCTGCAGGCCCTTTCCAACTCGGCAGAAGTCACAGGTTCCCCGATTGCCTTATGTGACTTGACATGGACTTCCCCCACCCCAGCATCTGGTGATTTGCTCCCAGGTTTTTATATTGAGCCATTTTATGCCCACTTCTTCATGGGCTACATGCACAGTGACATGATAACTCAAAAACTGGTTCTTAAGGCCTTTCCAGCTCTGTTTTCTCTCCTTCAATAATTAGCTTTGGGTTGGATGTGATCATATGCCTGTAATCCCAGCAACTGGAGGCTGAGGCAGGAGGATCCCAAGATTGAGGCCAGTCTCAGCAAATGAATAAGGCACTGAGCAACTTAGTGAGACCCTGTCTAAAAACAAAAGTAAAAAAAGGACTGGGGATGTAGCTGAGTGCTAAAGTGCCCCTGGGTTCAACCCCAGTACCCCAAAATAATAGTTGTTAGGGGACCTATCCATTCCCAACTGCAACCCCAATCTTGTTATCATTCTTATCCAGTTTGTAATGATTTCCCATGGGAATCCCAGTCTGTTTCATAGTGCAAAGATACCATGTCAAGTTCACGCCTGACCTCCAGAGAAGACACCTCAAGGGAAGGCCATCGTAAGATAATGTGTGAGAGCTCTTTTTCTAATCACAATTAAGTATCTCTTAGTTAGGACAAACCTGTTCTTGATTTTCGTAATACAGTTATTAAATCGGGTTGTCATTTTCTTAGGATGCTCCTTTCTCTTTCAAGGTTAAAAATAAAACTAAATCTCTTTGCATTTACAATAAACCTTTCAAAAGCAAGTAATACTGAAGGAAGACGCAAAGCAAGAGTTTTATTCACTTCAATGTTACTATGCTAAATCCTTTTTGGTAATTTTATATTAAGTAATTAGGAAATAAGTAATTAGGAACTTATTATCAAGGACTTGTTAAAGAGAGAAATCAATCAAGACTTTAAAATTAGTTTCTATGTTTTTCTTTTTCTGAGAACAATAAAACATCATATCTATCAATTTACTCATGGACCACATGAGTCTATCTAGCAAAGAACTTTGAATTCTTGATGAGCTAAAGTTATTTGAGTCTAAATCTATTTGAGTTCTGCAGCGTGTCCACTTCAATGACAGAAACAGCCAAAGAGCAAAGAAAATGGAGAAGAGAAAGGCAAGAGGAAGCAAAGAGAAGGGCAAAGATTGATGAAAAAAGAAAGAAGTCACCCACTCACTCAACCAGCAGATACTTACTTAGAGTCTCCTGTGTGCCCAGCACAAAGGAGAAGAAGGAAGGGGTGCGGGGAGGGAGGAGGAACAGCATGAATAAGTGACAAGGAATCCCACCATTATGGAGAAGCCAGGAGTTCCTAAACTAGAGGAACCACTGTGGCATGTGACATGACAGCACCCAAAAGATGCAGCTGCTGCCCTTCAACATTTTTTTAGTTTATTTATTTGTTCTGATTTGTTACGCATGACAGCAGAATGCATTTCAGTTCATAGTACCCAAATGGAGCACAGTTTTTAATTTCCCTGGTTGTACACAAAGTAGAGCCACACCATTCATGTCTTCATACATGTACCTAGGGTAATGACGTCCATCTCATTCCACCATCTTTCCTACCCCTATGCCCCCTCCTTTCCCCTCCCACCCCTTTGCCCTATTCAAAGTCCCACCATTCCTCCCATGCTCCCCACCCCCACCCCCATTATGGATCAGCATCCAATTATCAGAGAAAACATTCGGCCTTTGGTTTTTTGGGATCAGCTTACTTCATTTAACTTAATATTCTCCAACTTCATCCATTTACCTGCAAATGCATTAATTTTATCCTCTTTTAATGCTGAGTAATATTCCATTGTATATATATACCACAGTTTCTTTTTTTCCATTGGTTTATTGAAGGACATATATGTTGGTTCCACAATTTAGCTATTGTGAATTGTGCTGCTATAAACATTGATTGACTGAGTCACTGTAGTATGGTGTGTTTAAGTCCTTCAGGTATAAACCAAGGAGTGGGATAGCTGGGTCAAATGGTGGTTCCAGTTCAAGTTTTCTAAGGAATCTCCATACTGTTTTCCTTAGTGGTTGCACCAATTTGCAGTCCCACCAGCAGTGTATGAGTGTGCCTTTTTCCCCACATCCTCGCCAACACTTATTGATGCTTCTAGTCTCAATAACTGCCATTCTGACTGGAGTGAGATGAAATCTTAGGATAGTTTTGATTTACATTTCTCTAATTGCTAGAGATGTTAAGCATTTTTTCATATACTTGTTGATCGATTGTATATCTTCTTCTGAGAAGTATCTATTCAGTTCTTTAGACCATTTATTGATTATTTGTTTTTTTAGTGTAAAGTTTTTTTGAGTTCTTTATATATCCTAGAGATTAGTGCTCTATCTGATGTGTGGGTGTGGTAAAAATTTGCTCCCATTCTAGTAGGTTCTCTATTCACCTCACTGACTCTTCTGCTGAGAAGAAGCTTTTCAGTTTGAAACTATCCCATTTATTGATTCTTGATTTTATTTATTGCTCTTTAGGAGTCCTGTTAAGGAAGTATTTTCTTGAGCTAATATCTATAGTTCAATGGCTGGGATTGTGGCTCCCTAATAGAGCATTTACCCAGTATGTGTGAGGCCCTGGGTTCCATTCCCAGAACAGAAAAAAAAATTAAAATTAAAATCTGTTCTTCATAATTCTCCACAGCACATCATTAAAGCTTCACAGACTCCTTCTAAAATAGAATGATTCCAGCAATGAAATCACCCCAGGGACTGCAGAAGCTCTGCCAGGCCCCATTCACTTGGGGGATATTTGCCAAATATCAGATGAACTATATAGCTCAGGGTCGAGTTTGGCCCAAAGGCTAGAGATTTGCCAAATCCAAAATAATCCAATATGCTTTTCTAGCAAATATTCTGCAGTTTGTGGTCATGTCCTGAGTTCACAAGTTTCACGTACTGAAGAAAAAAAAAATGAACCTAATAGAAGTGTTACTTTTTTATGGAATGCCAACTTATTTATTTTCCTAAAAGATAAACTAAATGAAAAGTGCACAGTGACAAATGAAATACACAACTGATTATAAATTTCACCAAAGATTCAATTCATTAAAATTAGTAAAGAGTTTTTAAATCACATAACTAGTTCAATATACGGTAATTGGAGACATACGTGTCGAGGTGTCTCATTATATCAGTGCTTATTTTAGTAAATGAATTTCCTGACTTTTTTAAAATCACCAAGACTTTCTGGATTGTTGGCACTATTTTGCCATCTCATTCCCTTAAAATCAGTGTCTCCTTTTCCTCTCCCTACCCTACCCTCCCTCTCTTTCTCTCTTTCTGATAGCAATGGCTTACAGAAAGCGTTGGTAACCAAACCTGAGGAAGCAAAGCAAGAAAGAGGCAATAGACCCTTCTTTCAAATATTAGTTTTATAAACTGTAGTTCCATTTTTTATTTAGCCATTGTGTTCAATATACTTCTTGTTATTTTTTTCATTTAGACCCTTAAGCTAAAATGAGAAAAAAATGTAAGCGTAAATTTCTTCACATTTTCTTAAATCCTATTTTCGTTTTATGGAATTGTTTAGCTGAAAGTGCAAAATCTTTCTTTATATAATTTTTAAAGGCTTTGCCATATTTTGAAACATGATTTCCCAGATGTCTGAGGGCCAAATGGTTTCCAGAGAAAGACCATCTTGGCTTTATGATGGAAATCAGTGGGTATATATAAGACTCAATGGAAAGAAATTTATTTTATAGATAATATCGTCTGCAACTATTGTATGCATCTATTTCAATATTCTGTTCTATGTTAAGAATTTGAACTTTAGGTTATGACTTTTAGACAGGGAAATTCCCAGTAAAATTCCATAATGTGAGATCTCTGTGGAAAAACAAAATCCAGGCACTGAGCCCCGAGTTGCTTCCTCTCTCTTAAATACTCAGGAAAACAAGAACAAGGTGAAAAGTTGTAAAGACACTACAAGCTGGAAATATGTGTCAGCCACCGCAGGAAGATTTTCAACTCTGCAAAGTGCAGATGGGGCCCATGGGGAGGCAGGAATAGAGTAGAAAGACAGCACGTTTCATGGGTCTCGCTGAGTCCCTACTTCAGCTAGGGGACTTTCTGGAGTAAGAGGTGGGTTGCCCCACTCTTAGGGGCAAACAGATTCATTTCCCAAGGTCAGCAAACCCTTCCCCCTTAGGAACAGTTTTTAGTTTTTTTCAGGACTATAATTTCCAGTCATTCAATAGAACCAGAGTGGAAGTAGCAGGAATTGTTCAGTGAACGTCACTGAACCTATTGTGCATCTGTAGATGACAAGGAACATGTGAAGAATTCAGGATGAATGATAAAGGTGGCACAGTCTTTGTTATTTAATATAGTAATAAACACATAAAAATCGTAATATAAAAGGCATCCTGTTTTAAAGACCTGAACACTAATGGAGGCAGTTTCACAGATTGCCCTTGACCATTCCCACATCCCTCCTCCATCCCTTCCGGTGACTCAGCCCTGCCTTGTATCTAGGATAGCTGCCACTCAGAGTGGAGGACTATGTCTCCCTTTTATTCTGGGGGTATGAATCCTTCTTGCTGGAGGGAAGCTACCAGGCCAGCCCTAGACAACCATCTTCTCAGATGTTCTTTTCATCTTTTTATGTGAAAATTGTTTCTTTTCTGCTGTTATTTGGGCACTCAACAGGTGAACCTAAATCAAAATGAGACGGGGAACGAATCCGATAAAGGAGGAAAGAAAGAAAAATGCCTGGCTTGAGAGCGAGAGCCAGCAGGCTGAATCCTGAGGACGCACGCGAGAGGCAGGCATCTGCTGCTGCTGCTGCTCCCCACACCATATTTCTAGCAAAGAAGATCTGCAGTCACTCTTCATTCAGGCAGAGTCACGGGAGATAAATGAAACCGTGACCCAATAAATTTGGCCGGAAGAGCTGCACATTGACCAGTGTTCCAGTGGGAAATGAGTCAAAAGCCTCAGTGAGGGTTCCCGAGAGAAAGCACTAGCAATGGCGCTGCAGGTTAACAAGATCAATGAGAGCGGGGAGGGGGAAATGTCACTCTCATTTTTCTTATAAAAAGTCCTCTCTTATTCTCAAGTTCCTACTTCAGGTGACAGACAGCCACATGTTTTCCTATTGCAATGGGAAAATTGTAGGCTGTCCTGCATGATCCCAACTGCATTATGTTCATGCCCTTGTAAAGTTCTCTAAGTGGAGGGCAGACCTGTGACTTGCATATAGCGAATAGAACAGGGCATTTCTATTATGTTGCATTATAGAAAGCTGTCATTATTTTACCTTTCACTGGACGATATTATTTTTTTCTTCTTTCTAGATACACATAATCATAGAGTATATTTTAATATATTATACATACATGGAGTATAACTTACTCTAATTAGGATCCCATTCTTGTGGTTGAACATGAGGTAGAGTTACACTGGTTGTGTGTTCATATATGAACATGGGAAAGTAATGTCCAGTTCATCCCACTGTCTTTCCTATTCCCATTCCCCCTCCCTTCCCTTCATTCCCTTTTGTTTAATCTAATGAACTTCTATTCTTCCCTTTCCTCACCTTGTTGTATGTTGGCATCTGCATATCAGAGAAAACATTCAGCCTTTGGTTTCTTGAGATTGGCTTATTTCTTTTAGCATAATATTCTACAGTTCCATCCATTTACTGGCAAATGCCATCATTTCATTTTTATGACTAAATAATATGCCAGTGTATTGTGTATATATACCACATTTTTTTTATCCATTCATCTATTGAAGGGCACCCAGGTTGGTTCCATAGTTTAGCTTTTGTGAATTGAGCTGCTATAAACATTGATGTGACTGTGTTACTGTAGTATGCTGATTTTAAGTCCTTGGGGTATAAACCAAGGAGTGGGATAACTGGGTCCAACGGTAGTTCCATTCCAACTAAAAAAAATTTCTTGCAAGCCAACATTCTCTGGAGATTTTACTTGCTGCATTGATAAAGAGGATATGTTGAGGAGATTTCAGGGGGTCTCTAAGAACTGGGGAAAGTTCCAACAAGGGCCAGTAAGGGGCCAAGATCTTTAACACTACAACTGTCAACAACCTGAGTGAGTTGATGCTTCCCCTGGAGCTTCTAGGTAAGAACACAAACCCATTGCACCTTAATCTCAGCCTCAACAGACCTTGAGCAAAGGACCCACCAGCTGGTCCCAGCCCCTGTTCTATAGAAACTATAATAGGTGTAGTGTTCTAAGCCAATAAGTGTGGAAATTTATTACATAGGAATAGATAACTAATAAACCTATTAAAGTAACAATCACTTCCAGTTTAAAACTTATCAATTTTTCTTTTATTACCTCTGGATTGAAAGACTTTCCTTATTTCAAAGTTTAAGAGAAATTCATCCATGTTTTCATCTAATACTTGTAATTTCATCTTTGAAATCTCTAACTCACTTCAAGTATACTCTTGTTTGGCATGAGATGTAGATCTAATTTTTCTAAATTGCTCCCCATCCTCTGACCTCTCTGTCCTTACCCTGTTCCATCTTCCATACCACGGCTTAATTCATATCCTCAAACACAGCTCCCCCCACGTTCTCTAATCAGTGATCACAAATGGCTTCTTGTCACCTGTTGCATCAAGTCTGAAGTTCCATGACATGTATAAATCAAAGCCCTTCTTGACATGCACAATCTAACATATTCAGTTCCATCTCCATCATCCTAAAATGCATCCATTTTCCAGTCTCTGAGGTAGCCTTCTAAATGTACCCTGAATTTGAGGATTTTGCTAGTATTATCTTACTTTTTCTTCCTACCTGTACATGTTCTCAATTCGTTAAATCCATATATTTTCTTCTTGATGTGACTGTACCACAATAGGATGCTGATTTTATTTTATTTATTTAAAGTCTACATACTTTTTTAAAAAAAATTATAGTAGATGGACATAATATCTTTATTTTATTTTTATGTGGTGCTGAGGATCAAACCTTCCCACCAAGGCACATTATAATAAAATTTCTTAAAATCAGTTTTAAAAAGAACAAGAAAGTAAAAGCCCATGTTACATACCAGAAAATGAAGATAAGAATTATCAAAGACTTCTTACTGAAAACAAAGAAAGAAAGAAGACAGTAAATCATCATCATTACAGCAATGATTTTTAAAAAAACTTAGCTTTTGAAGAAAAATTGAGATTGCCTATGAAAAAAAAATGTAGACAATAAGCACAAAGCAAGAGTCCCTTTAAATTGGTATGTAAACAGCCTGTGACAAAAATCCAACACCTCAAGATTATATTTTAAAAATCCTCTTAGCAAACTAAGAATAGAAGAAAAGTTCCTCAAATTAACAAAGGGTAGCTAAAAGAAATTTATATCTTAATTAGTGGTGAAGGTCTGAATGCTCACGCCTATGATCAGACACAGGCACAGATGTCCACTTATATCACTTCTATTCAGCGTGATATTGAAATTCCTAGCCTGTGCAATAAGGCAAGAAAAAACATATAAAAGACACACAGATTGGGAAAGAAGTATAACCATTTTTATTGACAGATGAGTATGATGATCTATAAAGAAAGTTCTAAGAAGTCTACAAAAAACTACAAGAGTTAGTATGTGTGCTTAGCAAGGTCTCTATATGTTAAGTCAAGATACAAAAATAACTATATTTCCATATGCCAGAAACAAAAACTCAAATATGTTTTTTATTTTTTAAAAAATATAATTTACTAGAGATGTTGAACTTGTTTTCATATAGTTCTTGTCCATTTGTATTTCTTCTTTTGAGAATTGTGATTTCACCTCACTCCAGTTAGAATGGCAATCGTGGAGAATACAGATAATAATAAGTGCTGATGAGGATGTGAGGGAAAACATACATCATACATTTTGGATGAGACAAAATTAATACGACCTTTAAAAATCAGTATGCTGTTTCCTCAAAAGACTAGGAATGGAACCCCCATATGACTCAGCTATCCCACTCCTTGGTATTTATCCAAAAGAACTAAAATCAGCATACGAGGGCTGGGGTTATAGCTCAGTTGGTAGAGCAGTTGCCTAGCATGTGTGAGGCACTGGGTTTGGTCCTCAGCACCACTTAAAAATAAAATAAAGGTATTGTTATATCTACTATAAATTTTTTTAAGTATATAGACTTTAAAATAAATAAATAAATAAATGAAATCAGCATACTGTTGAGATACAGTCACATCAATGTGTTTATAGCAGCACGATTCACTATACCCAGGTTATGGAACCAGCCTAGGTTCCTAGCAACAGATGATTAGATAAAGAACTGAATCTATACCCAATGGAGTTTTACTCAGCCATAAAGAAGACTGAAATTATGGCATTTTTCCAGTGAAGGGATGGAACTGGAGAACATCATGCTAAGTGAAATAAGCTAGACTCAGAAAGTCAAGGATTGAAGTTTCCTCTCATATGTGGGGGCTAGAGCAAAATAGGGGAGGTGGGAAGGTGGGGTACCATGAAAATGGAAGGGAAATCAGAGGAAAGGAGAAGGGGGGTGAGGATCAGGAGAAGGGATGGGAAAGGGGAACGACAGTGACATGAAGTTGGCCCAATTATCTGTGTCTATGTGTGGATTTACCATGAAGTTCACGTTTATGTGTTCCTCTAAGGGACCAAGTTATAAAACCAATAAATAGATGAGGGAAAGCCAGGAGACTAGAGGAGGGGGGATGACAGGGTAAAAGAGCAAGGAAGGAGGAGGTACTGGGAACTGAAATAGAACATATTATATTCCATGTATGTGTGATCATATCAAAATGAACCCCACTGTTATATATAGCTATAATGCACTAATAAATATTCATGTGTGCGTGCACACACACACACACACACACACACACACACACACACTGGAGAGAATAGAGAAAAAGATTCATCCTCACCGGCCCTTATTATTTTGTAGATATAATTTACTAAGCCATCTAAAAGGGGTTCTTAAGGATAATTTCAACCAAATGTGTGCAAGATCTGTGCACTGCAATGCACAACATTATGAAATTAAAGCCGACCTAAACAAGTGGGCACCAATACCATGTTTTTTAACTAGAAGACACTGTATTGTTAAGAAGTAAATTCCTCCCAAATTTTTCTGTAGATTCTATACAAACCTAGTAACAATACAAGCAGATGTAGAAATTGAAAAGCCCATCTTGTGGAAAGGAACACAACCTAGAACCATCCAAACAACTATGAAAAAGAATAAAGTCAGGATTTGCATCACCTAATTTAAAGACTTAAGGTAAAGCTACAGTAAGTATATAGACAGTGCACTATTAACAGAAGGGTAGACTATAATTCAACAGAACAGAATAGCAAGTCCAGAGATAGACCTATGTATAGATGGCTGATGAATTTTTAGCAAAACCCTCAGAGTAACTTAATATGGAAAAGATTATCCTTTCAACAACTTTTGCTGGAGCAATTAGATAGCCATATGCAAGAAATTGAGCCTTCAGTCTCTTACCACCAACAAAAGATAACTCAAAATTGCTCACAGATTTAAATGTAGGAGCCAAAATTTATGCAAATATACTCATAAAGTTGGTGATATTCCATGTAAGCTATAACTCAATCATATTAAGTGTATATAATCTCCATTATTATACACCATGTTTTTGTTTATATTGTATATATGAAAAGAATGAGTTGAAGTTCTCTTCTTTTAGAAAAACAGTTCTTTATAAAGTACTCATTTCAAATCATGACCTCATCTAGGATCCCTAGGGTCTATCATAGGAAAGTCTTCCAGGTCAAAAATCTCCATTGCATGAGAAATACAGAATTTCACATGATGTTTCTGTTTTCGGGAATGTTCCTATATGCATTCCCATATCCACCAGAGGCTTCATCTATTGCTACATTTGGAAATAGTTGCAATGTTCGAATTTCAAACAATCATTAATACAATTACCTCAAGAGAACATTTATGAAAAACTTCAAGCAAAGTACTTAAGGTAACAATTGAACAACATAAAAATAAAGAAGCGACAGAAGAACTATGCTATAGCAAAGTCATATTGCTCCCTCCGTATTTCTTTAGAGCCCAGTGCATGCAAATGTAATTCTAATCTGTCTGATGTAAGCTTTGGCCTCCTGCGAAAAAACGGCAGCCAAAGCCATTCCTGGGAAAACTGACTGCTGAGCCTGGATCGTTGTTCTATTAACAATATCTGAATATGATCCTGCCTGATATGGTTGTTGATATGATTGCACGACTTCCTAAGCAACTGGCTGTTAATTGTCTCAAGCAGAAAAATAGCACTGCTAGATGAGGTAAATGAAAATAAATTAGCATGCTCTTGGAAGAGAAGGATCTTTCTCATTATTCTCTCTGATTTTTCTAAGCAGAAAAGAAAAATAAAATGCATTCGTCTGGAGTTCCCCATACTTCTTCTTACTTGAAGTATAGCCAGGACATTCAGAAATATCTCGTTGTTTTAACCTTAACTATTCTCTCTTGCACCTGTTCACTTTATATATTTTTTTTTCATTGACTCCTACTTGTTTTCTTTCTCTTTTCATATTCTCTTTTCAATATTATACAGAACAGTTCATAGATACATGAATGAACTAACTAACTTCAGGCCACTTTTGGCACCAACCAGTGAAATCATTTCTCTCTCTAGTACCCCAGTTCCTGTCCTAGCTGCCTTCCTGAATCTCTTTGCATTTGCTTGGTCTTTACTGAAGCTCAGGGGACTCCTTAAATAAAGGCCTAGAGAAGTCATCTCTGTGTGCAACTGCCTCCCTCCATAATTTAATAGAGAATTTCAGCCTTTCCCAACCCTGTGCATGGAAAAGCCTAGTTATTTGGCCTTCAGCTACTATCCCATGGACCATGAAAAGATAGTACCCTTTTAGCATTTTCACAGAGTTTATTGTTTTCTCCATTTCTTTGCTTGCTTTGTGTGCAAGCAAAACACTCATTTTGAAATCCATAGCTTTGTATGACAGGATTTAGCCAATTTTCAGCATCTAATTATTCACATAACCTCACCGATAACCCATGGCATTACAATTTTTCTGTTCTTAGCTCTTTAACTCAGGTTTGCCCAAATGGAGCCCATGTGTGCTAATCACATAATAAATGCTCTTTAGACCATGATCTGATATTAGCTGTATAGAGCCCTCATACCTGGAATGCCGTACAATTTTAATGACTTTTAAATAAGGCTTCTAATGAATATCTCCTGCCATGTAACAACTGAGTGATTTTAAATTTTGGATTTAAAATTGGGTCGCGTTCACCCTTAGCTTTTCAAACCCTTTATTTTTAAAGTATTTAAGGAGATATTTTCACAGGTGGATCCCTTGTTTCCCAGACCACTTCTGTCTCCTGCGTTCACATTTCCATTTCCACCTGCTGGCTAAACACCGCTATCCAGACATGCTGTCCTCCAGGCCTCTCAAACTCAGCACGTGGAAATGCTCGCCCGCCACCTCCCCTTCCTGAGTCTGTTACCCATGCAGAGACACCTGACGCTTCTCTCTCCTCCACTTCTCATCGTCTCCCACCAATTCTACTTTTGGAATAAACCTCACATTTGCTCCCTCTTCCCTGCTTCCCCTTCAAGGTGTTGGGTCCCGCCTTCCTAGACTTCAGCAATATATTTAACAGGTCCTCCTGCCTCATGCTCTGTCTTCTCCATCAGGAGTCATGCCAATCTACTCTCCCCACCATTTTTTTTTTTTTTTTTGGACAGGGTCTCAATAAGTTGCTTAGGGACTAGGTTGCTGAGGCTGGCCTCAAATTTGTGATCCTCCTGTCTCAGCCTCCAGAGCTGCTGGGATTTCAAGTATGCATCACCATGCCTGGCTCTCCCCTCCATTTTTATTCAAGCCTTTTCAACAACTCTCCCTTTCTTGCCACGTAAGGTGTGTACCTCTTCCCGTGGCAGAAATAGCACTTCCTGTGCTTGCCCCTATCCCCCCACACATACACTTGACGTTCTCTCAAAGCCCCTTGGCTCCAGCCCTCTGTACGTGCCCCACCCCCTCATTCTTGGCTGGGTAGAGGGCTTTGGCTGGGCTTGTATTTTTATGATCCTATAAAAAGAAAAGCTGGCATAATGAATTTGAAAAAAATTTAGATAAAAATGATTTGTAACTTTTCACTTTAAATCAAAGATTATTACCCAGTAATATTCACGGTTGGTACTTTATAAATAAAGGTTCATTCAGTCAGGGTAAACTCAACACCTGCACAGCCTCCTAGTAAGGTTCTACTTTATGTTACCTAAAGCTGTAAAATGAAGGCACATAGAGACTATGATACCTGTGCACTAGAAAATAGCAGCTATTGACTGTGCATTCAGGTTCAGTTCCATTGCACACAATTTCAGAAAAAAAGGAGGAATTTAGTTAATACTCCGGAATCATCTTATGAATAAAAAAGGAATGGTAGGTCTAGAAATAATCCCTCAATAACATACTTGAAATTTGGGAATAGTATACCATGTAAAAGATATTCAAAAAGAAAAAAAAAACTCTGCAAGGCAAAATTGGATTTATGTATTACTTTGTTCTGCAGACACAGCACATGCCAGAGGCCAATCATCTCAGTCTTTGCTCTGTAAAACTAAGGACTGAACTGACAATTTCCAGATCTGTCTGACCATTTTGAGTCACAACAGTCAGGTCTTTGTGTGTCGATCACAATAAGGTCCACGTCTCAGCAGTTTGCAGTGAGCGCGTATTCCTTCTTCGTGGCTGCGTGGGTCATCCATAGCTCTTCAGGGTTTGGAGCGACTCAGGTTCAAGCCTGTTCCATGTGACGTTCATTCTGGCTAAGGGATGGGGGAGTGCAAAAGGCCAATCCATACCACAAAAGCACATTTAAAGCCTCTGCCGGAAGGTGGTATGTGTCACATCTGATGACATTCAACTGGTGAAAACAAATCTCGTGGCCTAAGCAAATGCAATGGAGCAGAGAAATATACATCACCTATGGGGAGGCACGGCCAAGTCACTGCTAACTGTCGGGGTGCGTCACCCTTTTACAGAGGGAGTGGGGGCACTGGGAACAGTAAGGTGCCATAATTCCTTTGACATGATTTTTGATCGACCCGTTTTTGGTTTGTCCCTCTGTGTATGGTCAGGATTCCCCTGTTCCAAACAGGTGCAAGAATCAGCTTTACCTTCAGCCTTACTTACTTCAGTGTTGGATACCACCAGGACAATGGCTGACACCACCCCTTAATCTCTCAAACCGTCCACCATGATGGGCACGACTCAGGTGTTACCTAAGGGCCTTCACAACTCAGAGGGTCCCCTCCCCTGAAATACCATTGAACTTCTTGTCTGCATTCTTTACTTTGACTCTTCCCTTTTTTAAAATGTTTTTATTAGTGCATTACAGTTAGACATAATATTGGGGTCTATTTTGACATAATCATGCGTGCATGTAATATAGTTTGCTCCACTTCAGTTCCCAGTACTTCCTCTCTCCTTCCCTCCCTCTCTCCTTCCCTCCCTCCCTCCTTCTTCCTGTTCCCCTTTCTCGACTCAACTGGTCTTCCTTCTGTTTATTTATAGTTTTTTTAATTGGTGCTTTATAGATAAACCCAAAGGTGAAATTCACTGTGGCATATTCCTAGATGGACACAGCATAATTTGGCCAATTTCATTCTGTGGCTCCTCCCTTTTCCCATCCCTCCTCTCTTGCCCCTCTTTCCCCTTCCTCAATTCCACTGATCTTCCTTGTATTTTTATAAGATCCCCCACCCCATTTTTTTATCCTTTTTTTTTGCTCTAACTCCCACATGTGAGAGAAAACATTGATCCTTGACTTCCTGAGACTGCTATCATGTTATTCTCCAGTCCTATCCATTAACTAGCAAATACCATAGTTTCATTCCTTTTTATGGCTGAGTAAAATTTCATTGTGTGCATATACCGCATTTTCTTTATCCATTTGTTTGTTGACAGGCATCTGGGCGGGTTTCATAGCTTGGCTATTGTGAACTGTGCTGCTATAAACATTGGTATGCATGTATCACTACAGTATGCTGATTTGAGTTCTTTTGGACAAATACTAATAGCTGGATCATACGGTGGTGTCATTCCTATTCTTTTGAGGAATCTCCATGCTGCTTTCCAAAGTAATTGTACCAATTTGCAGGACCACCAACCATGTATGAATATACCATTTTCCCCACACCCTCACCAGCATTTCCTATTATAATAGGAAATATATATATATATATATACACACATGATAGTAGTGATGCAGCCACATCATTGTTTATAGCAGTTCAATTCA
Source organism: Marmota flaviventris (assembly GCF_047511675.1). Classification (NCBI taxonomy): domain Eukaryota; kingdom Metazoa; phylum Chordata; class Mammalia; order Rodentia; family Sciuridae; genus Marmota; species Marmota flaviventris. The sequence goes on along the minus strand of NC_092501.1, from coordinate 140,136,815 downwards.
CAATAGCTAAGCTTTGGAACCAGTCTAGATGCCCTTCAACAGCTATGTGAATAAACGTGGTATATTTACACAATGGAATATTACTCAGCCTATTATTGATATTCTTGATAATTGCCATTCTAACTGGAATAAGATGAAATCTCAATATGGTTTTAATTTGCATTTTCCTAGTTACCAGGGATGTTGAACATTTTTTTTCATATATTTGCTGGCCATTTGTGTTTCTTCTTTTGAGAAATGTCTGTTTAGTTCTTTTGCCCGTTCATTGATTGGGTTATTTGGGGTTTTTTAATTCTCTCTGTATAACTCTTTAATATGTCTTTTCCTTCACTTTATTTTACAGTCCCTTTAAAAGATAGTTCTAAGTACACATTTTTGAGTTGCCAGTTACTTTCTCTCAGAACACTGATTACTGCTCTCTTTGTTACAGCTGCCATTGATGTTGTTGATTAATGGACTAGCATTCTAATTTTTCTGTTCCAGGAGCTGGTATTTTTAAAGCTATCGCTGTATCTTTGATGTTATGCAATTTCAAAACCGAATCCTCAGATCTTTTTATTTGTCCTGCCTGGTAGAAGTTGTTCTTCCTATATTAATAAATTCTTACATTTTATGAAATCGAGACAATTACTCGTCATTATCTCCTTAGATAATTTGTCTTCTTCATGCTCATTATTCTTTGCGTTGGGGACTTGAATTAGCTGTATGTTGAAACTTTTCATGTTTTCCTTCGGATATTTTAACTTTCTTATATTTTCCATTCCCATCTGCTTTTCTTAATTCTTGTATTAATGGTTGTTTAACCTATTCATTGAGTTGTTAAGTTCCAGAAATACATTGTTACTTTCTAAAACTGTCTTTGGTTTTAGAAAAGACAGTTTCTTTCTTTTTGATGATTTCTTGTTTCTTACTGTTTTTGTAAGAAATTATGCTTTTTTTTTTCCTTTGGACATTTTACAATCCATAACTGAGCATTCCAATATTTGAAAAGTGATTGGGCTCTAAATCAATTACTTTTGTTTCACTGAGTCTTGCCCGTGGGTATGATCTTTGATAATGAGCTAATAATTGGTTGATGTTAAGTACTCTGGGGTCTAAATGGAGGGTGTGTTCCTCCAGAGTTTGTGTATCCTTTGGAAGGTGCTAGGGGCACCAGCCTTCAGAGTCCTCAACTTGGTCCTCTCCAGAGTCTCTGGTTCAGTTTTTAGAACTTGTCACTCACTCAGGGGGTGGCCTAAACTTGCCAGGCTGGTATCTCTGTTTGTTAAAGACATACTTGTCTTTTACATTTAGATGAGAGTGCTTCACTCTCAGCATTTGGTTTTTATTTCTTCTTGTGTTTTCTCTTTGGACTTGATTTTCCTCATTTTGAAGCCTCCAGGAAGGCAATACATTTTTTTTTTTTTTTGCAAGAGCTCTTATATTCAAGTGAGAAAACCTCTCAGAGTATCTAATCTACCGTATTGCCAGCAGTGGATGTCTTCGTGATATTTTTTACTCTGGGTTGATGGCTGTGCTCCTAATAGCTGAGCTTGCCAAGAGTGAAAATTCTCCAATAAATGAACCATGACTTAAATTATTTTAAATTTAGAACATCAGAGTTAGAACACTTAGACTTTCTTGCCTATAACAGAACTGGTTTGCTCAGCTAATGGCCACAGAATGCTGATAGAATTGTGGGATTCAGTTCGGGCTGCTCTGCCTGAGGGTGCCAATAAATCTGCTACCATTGCTGAAAAGTTTACATAAAATATCAATCTTGTTGAATGATGAGTTAATGCTACAAAGTCATGCAGAAAGGCTAACATTTATAGTTACAAATACTTAGCTAGTGTGGCTGAATTGCTAAGGTTTTACTCTAACTTGATTGATACTCAAGAGACTTCTCAAGTGAGCATTATTATGGTTGATCTGGGACCAGCTTTATTCTGATACTTATTATTCTATACCTTAATTTTTTTATTCATGGAATATCCCTAAGTCCTTCCCCCCCCCCCAACACTGCAAACAGAAAACAGTACCAAAATGCTAAATGAACAGGTTTTTGTGAATAAAACATAATAGAGTCTGTAGAAATGAGAGTCTTTTACAAGGATATACTATCATGAAGTACAGTGTCCGGATTGAAAATATTAATTTGTCAAGAGAGTGAATTATGGCCTGTATGAAAAACAATCACACGATTCTGATAATGTGTTAAAAATCAGGGTTTTCTGACCATAAATTAGGTTCTTGATTTAGGAACTTTAACAATTTCTAAGTCATGCATAAAAGTACAGCAGACTCTAAGAAACTGCCTGCCTCCACCCATCCATGTAGAGAACCAGGTAGTCAGTATTTTAGTAAACACATCCCTTAGAATTACACTGAATTGTGCTGCATAGCAAATCACGTATTTACTTGAGCTCTTATAGTATTATTGCCAAAAGTGTGGATGTTACCGACAGGAGACTGGAATGAAGAAAGGAGCTGATGCAGGCAAGAATCAATAAAACACACTTATACAGATTTGAAGTTCACATCCAATAATGAACCAGCTGGCATAAGTCTTCCACCTTAGCTCTGCACAAAGCACTCTCTGCAGCCTCCTTACCAATTATGTCCTTAAGGAGCGAATAAATTCATTTACCCTTGTTTAAACACACACATGATAGCCCTGTGTACATTCAGCCATTCCAGTTGCAGTTCAAAAAGCTGTATGTCCACACGAGATAAATCAAAGTTAAAACATATTAAGTGAAATGACATTTCAACGCTTGCACTTTCTACCTTTAAAAACCAATCACGAGCCGAAGATATCTTTGACTATGATTTATAATTATTGAGTTCTGAATCTTTTTTGTGTTGATATTTCAGACATTAACTTAGAAAAGCCTACCAGAGATAATGATTCAACCTCTTAGCAATTTAAATCTACTGCGAAAGCTTAACGAAGAAGTCTAAACTAAGTCCTTTGAATCTTGACATTTTTTTCTTTCTCTAAAAATCTTATTTTCATGGAAAATATATTTAAACTTCAAGAAGACTTTTGATGGACAATTTGTGATATTTAAATGCATTTTAAAATTCATGCTTAAAGTTTCATTACCAAAAACTAGCATCCATCAACTTGGCAGAACACAAAATGTAAGAAAACCTAATTAAGCCCTGATTTTTTCAAAAATATTTTTTGTTGTAGATAGACACAATACCTTTATTTTGTTTATTTAGTGGTTTTTGTTTTTTTTTAATGTGGTACTGAGGATCGAACCCAGTGCCTCACACATGCTAGGCAAGCGCTCTATTATTGAGCTACAATCCTAGCCCCTAATTTTTTTTTTAAGTGAAGTAAGGAGATTTTAAAAGACCTCAAGGTGAGTGAAGAAGAAAGAGGAGTTTGAAATGTAAGAAAAGATCTTCAAGTATTTCTTTTCATCTTCAATTTTACACTCTTCATTGCTTTTCTTTTGTTTTGAAAAAGCTGATGAGAACACATCTAAATGTATCTGGAAAGTGTCACAGGGAATTTAAGTCAGTTCTTAAGAGAGAGAAGAGCTAACTTCATCAAGGGATAAACGAAATGCTTTTTTATTTCAAATTCTGTTTGAATGCTTATTCTATCGAAGGATGGACTGACAGAACAAGAAAAACCCCACCTCATGACTTGTGATGGGAACAGACAACCACCACTACATAGTTTTTCAAATAACGTTGTTAGGTTACAGTGAATAATGACATCAAAACTGCACTGTTCAGTTACAACATCCTCCGTCCAATTCAGGACTCTAAAATTGTTTTCTATGTAGATATGTCCCAGTTAGTAAAATGTATATCTAGATAAGGAAATTCCACAATGTCTTTTGGAGACATCTCTCTGATTACACTAAGATCAACCAAACCCTACAGCTGAAGTCCCTCTCCAGGCTTTCTACTTGCACAAACTCTGCTGCTCACGAAGCTGCTTTCAGGATGTAAGGACTAAGTCATAATTAATGTCTTCTAATAGATAAGCAACACAGAATTGAGAGCAGGGATAAAGTTATCCATTTTAAAACAGGGATATGTAAACGTTTTACAGTAAGTAACTATGGAACACAAGGCCATATCTTTTAATTATGACTGTCTTTCTGCATGTTATTCCACAACACTGAAGTATGTTTGAATAGAAGTAGGTGTTCTTTGTGTCTTTGTCAGTAAATAGCTTCTTGTCATTTGCCTACTGCATGAAAAATATGCTCAGACAGAGTTTCACAGCCTATTCAGTATAAATTCATATCCCTTCATATTTAAGAATTTCTACATAGGTCTGGATATAAATTAAGCACAAATTGTTCCACATGTTTCAAGGGGGAAAAAAATTAAGTGATTAAAAAGTGTTTGTTATTCATAATACTAAAGTCATTTTCTATCTCATTTTATATACCATAATGAATTAAATGAACAGAAACCCAACTGTATATTTAAATTAAAAGGAAACCGAAAAGAAAGAACCCAAAAAAAAGGGAGGCTGCATAGTGACAAGAGTCCATCTCCCCTCGTGCCAGTGAAGTTTAAGCTGTGAGCATGCTCAGACACATGGGAGGCTCTGGAGTTACTATATCAGAACTCCTTCTGAGGTGTAAGGAGGATACGTCTAATAACTCAATCGCTGTAAGCCTATTGTTATTTTTCTGATATTAAACATCTCTCCAGGCTCAGATTGATTGCAATGTTCCTTCTACTTCCTTTCATCGTTCTGATAGATGTCAAAGGTAAGGCTGCTGCTTTCTCACTTTAAGTAAGAGTAATTCCCAAAGAATATAAAAAATTCTATTTAGTTCTATGTATGGTATTCACAATAGACTCATGGCAGTCTTTGAAAAATAGACAACACTTTTGCGTTTCATTATCATTATCCCTAACTGCTGGTAGCCCCATACAGCCTAGCAATTTCTGGATTCAACAAATTTTTCATAGAAACTTGCCTTTATGTGTTATTAAAGCCATAGATGAAATAACTTTTAAAAACAATGCTTACTATATCAATTATAACAGGGAAACTACTTTTAGTATTTGTTTTTGTAAAGTAGGATAAATTAATAAACTAAAAATTTATTTGTAAAAATTGAACCTGTTGTAATATGTCTGTAAACAAAAAAAATGTAATTGTTAGTAACTGTTTTATTATTAATACAAATTAGGAACTGTAAAGTCATACAAATCTAAAACACAGTATCTCTCCCTAAAAATTAACCTTTATAAAACAAAGTTATCAAAAAAAAATCTACAAAAATGACTTAAGATTGTGAAGTGTCTTCACAGAAGTAACTGATTTTGATGTTATTCTGATTTTTTGTACAATAAAGCCAAATGACAGAAAACAAATCTACAAAAGTGCATCTATTTATATAATTCTTTATTTTTAATTTGATGCAATTTTAATTTAGTCAAACTGCTCATTTTTAAATCAGTGACATTTTTTGGAAAGCTGACAAAAAAAATTAAACTTAAATCTTTACCTGGCTTTAAAGAAAGAAACTTGTTTTGTTGTGAGCTCATATACTTAAAATCTACTCATCACATCATGGTATACTGGGCTTATCATTAACATAATTTAAAAAATGCACTTATTTCAATTCATAATGTTTCTTCAAGACTTTTGATAAGCCTCAGAGAATAAACATTAGAATTTAAAATTATTTTTGTTTTCTGAGAAATCCTTTTCTGGTTTTTAAAATACTTAATGTTATTAGACGTATTCCAAATAGACATTTAAATCATAAAATAAAGTGACATATTTATGAGCATAAAGGCAAGATGTACAAGCATAAAATGGAATATTTAAGAATATATAATAAAAGATTATAAAATACTTAAATTTTATTTTGAATTTGAAGTGTTACTAAATTATCCTTTCAAATTATTTCAAAATATTATCTCCAAGCACAATTTTTATTCTGTTTCAATCTCTCTTACATGAAAACCTAGGGAGAAACAATCTATAAACTCATCTTGCCTGAAATACAGTTGTAGAAAGCAGTCTATTTCTTTGATTTAAGATCTTACCTCAGAAGTTCATGTCCTGTCCATATTTGTAATATTCAATTTTACAGCATTTTTAAGAATGAAGAGTTAAAAGTTGGTTTCTGGATTTAAGATCTATCATAGAGATCACCAGTGCCCTTAAAAATGCCCTTAGTGTACAGAACTGTAACTGCAGTTAACCAATTTCACTCTACTCTGCTTTTGCTCATGATAATATATCTATCTGATTTTGCTTAAACCCTATAAGGCAAAAAAAAAAAAAAAAAAAAAACTATCTCTAAAGTAGTGGTTTCTGATTTGCTATAATGTGATGGCATTCTTTAAATAAACAAAAAAAGTTCTAAGCAAATCATTTTGTTTTATTTCTAAGTAAATGAAATTTCTAATGCCAAATACCAGGTCCACAGTACCAACTAATAAAGGTTTATTGGTTAATTCTATTTCTTTAGAAATTTTTATTTTCTAATTTTATATCATCTTTGATTACTAATTTAAACTTTTATATTAATAATAATTCATTTCCAAAATAATTATTGATCCATGCTGTGATATCTTTTCTCTGCTTGTGGAAATAAGTATTTACTACATAATTAAACTGTTTTCTTTTTCACAATGTAATCGTAGATGGCTATAGTGGTAAGGTTCTTGATAATAATCAAAGAAGGGTCATTAAAAATTATATCAGAGTGAAGATTGCTTTAAAATTTAAATAAACATTTGTGCTAGACTCTTAAAGCAGTCTAAACAAAATGAAAAGTTAGAAATATGATGATTGTCTTCTATTTTCAGGCCATGATCACCCTGGAGTGAGTGTCTAGAAATGAATAAAACTGAGTATCTACTCACAGTAACTGATAACTAGAGATAATATTCTTATATGTGTTTTATCATTAATTTATTCATTGTGCATTCTTAAGACACCTTTTTTAAATGTTGTTGATGAACTAATTAGGGACAATATTACAAACCAAAATCAAGTGCTTGTATAGGAAATTAAAGTATCAAGTATTAAGGATGCTACTGGATAACTTATTCAAATAATTTACTAACCTTCAAAAAATGCCTTCATGCAAAGCAGAGCCTGATTAGAATCCTGCAGTGGGCAGTGTTCGACTGCCCCCTAGCGGCCAAGTTCAAGGTATGCCTTGGACGGTCCTTTCCAAGCGATGTCAGTTATCTTGGTCGCTAAGACTTAAGAAAAGGCTTTCCAGCTGCATTTCCATTTCACACAATTACATCCATGCTGCGGAGAGTGTAAAAATCAATTCTGCTTCAGGCCAATCATCCTAAAGGGCTAAAGCTGTACTGCTAATAAGAAAGAAACTCACCTGCTTAAGGCGAATGGAGCCCTCTGTAAGAGAGAAAGTTGGGAAACCCAGAAACCAAGGCTTCCTACCTGTGAGAACTCAATGCACTAGCTGAATACATATCCCAGTAGATGTTTACACACTTGCTGGTTGTACTGTGAGTGAATAAGACCAGGTGTAATAAAAGTTTTAAGGCCTCTCATTGAAGTGGCAAAATTGTCTACCACTCAAAGGTTAGAGACAAAATTGAAGGTGTTCCTTTTCAATAAGTCAGTTTGAAAAGTTACACATTTTATTCCTGGAAAATAGTGTCCTAAACAGAATTCAATTAAGAAGGAATGCTTTTACATAACTATGAAACTATTAAGGCACTTTTTAAAGGAATTTATACCTATTTAAGAAGCCCAAATGTCCTGGTTTACTTATCTGGTAAATACATGATTTATTCATGAAGAATGAACATGCTTATCTTAGATGAGAAATAATGGTGCTTTTAGAGGTACAGTTACCTGGGGGGGGGAACAAATCTCTCTTGCATGTTTTATTCACATTACATCAGTTTCTCACCCCTATACTTCCAAGGATGAGAAGGGACCCTTCCAGGATTTAGTATGTATTTTAAAAACTAAAGCTTGCTATGATGGTCAGCACTGTTAAATGCCTCTGAAAAGCACCCTAAAACCAAAATAAAATAACTGACTTAGTGCTTGTGTGTTAAGCTTTAATATTAGAAAGGAATTGTAACTGAAAAGTTAACTTTATTGTGAAATCAAGGGCCATTAAAAGATCTTCAACATGATTGAGAAAATTCTGGCCCTGGGACTGGGGTTATAGCTCAGTGGCAGAGTGGTTGCCTAGTATGTGTAAGGCACTGGATTTGATTCTCAGCACCACATAAAAATAAATAAAATACAATATAAAAAAATATAATGTTAAAAATAAATTCTGGTCTTCCGTTCTTACCCTGCCCCTCCTTTCCCAGTTCTTCTGACTTAGCCCTTTACTTCTGTTCTTCTCCATACCCTTTTCCCCTTCTCTCCCACTCCCTCCTTTCTCTTGCTTTTTTTCTTACTTTATTTTTTAATTGATGCCCAGAAAATAGGCCTATTTTGGGGGTGTTTTGATATATGTACACATTGTGTAATGTTCAAATCAGGGTAAACATATCTTGCTCCTCAAATATTTGTCATTCATAGTGAAAACATTCAAAATCCTTTTTTCTAGTCTATTCCTTTACATGTTTATTAGCATGCATTAATGGTACATATTAAAGGGATACAGTATGATAGCTCAACCCATGCATACAGCAGGCACTGATCCACCCTGGGTAGTTAGCATTTCCCTCTCCTTATCATATCTTTGTTTATAGCCTTCAAATTTCTCCTTCTTGCACAGAAAGACAAATGCTTAATATTCTCACAGTGAAAGCAAAAAAACAAAAAGTCTATCCAAATGTAAAGTAGTGATTACTAGAGGCTGGGAAGGGTGAAGAGAAGGATGGGTGAAAGAGGGATCATGGAAAGTTGGTTAATAGGGACCAAAACACAGAAGGAATAAATTCTGGTGTTCCTCAGCTCAGAGGGATGACTAGAGGCCACAAAAACCTCTTTGGTATTTTATGAAGCTGTCACTTTTTTCCATATGTTCATTTCTTGTGTTTTTCTCCTCTTCTCGCTGTTGTGTGCATTTGTCTTGGACATGCTCCGGGCCTCTCTTCCCACATCTCATCCACTCACTCTCATCTCTCTTCCTGGTTTCCTCCATACTGAAATCTTCCTCTCTTTTCTTGTCTGTTCCAACCCTCTTGCTCTAATCTCTGACTCTCCCCTTGACCTTGCTACATCCCATCCTCTCTAATTCCCACATCTGCTCTATCCTGGCTACCCACATCTGCCTTGCATTTCCACCTTGGCTATATCCAGTCCCTCAACCTGCCCCTTTATTCCAGTATGCCTCACTTCTAATCACTTCCTGCTGTGAGCTTCCTTCCCAGTGACTTCCTGTCTCCTCCCCTTATTTTCTTTCTGTTCTTTGTCTCTATCCCATCATCTCCTGACTTCCTTTCTGTTCTTTGTCTGTATGTCATCATCTCCTGGCCTGATCAGTGGTCACCAACCAGAACTAAATGAGTACTGTATCTCAGTACTCAAAACTGACATGCTCTTTTTAGGTCCTAGTGATTTGTCTATAATTAGGAAATCCAAAAACCTGTGATAACTGAAAGTTTGATCGCCTTTGCCTAAAAATATCTGGTCAGAATGTCTTTATGCATGATAACAAAATTTCATGTTTGTGCAATAGCAAGTTGTGAATGTATTTGATGATGGAGTTTTGCCCCAGATCTAGTAGGAAATGTTATATAATTTATAGCACATGCATCAAATCATCTTTCTAAAATTAAAAATATACATAAATATTACATCAGATTTCTCCAAAAGGTTTCTGCTAAGGTGATACAGATCTGTACCAGCTGTCACCCTATTCTGGTCCACAATATCCTCTGCTACATTATTTTCACTGGGAATAGAATGACTATTTTCTTTACCCAGAGAAGTTCAGTGTTAATAGAATCTGTTTTGATGAGGAAAAATAAAGCTTTAACTCGTTCTCTTATTACAGTTTATTTTTATTTATTCTCTTAGGTGGTGGTTGTTGTTTAATTTTAACAACTACATTTTCAATCTACTAGTTCCAACTGTGTTTAAAGCTGTATGTTCTGGTTTTATAAACTTTGATTTTATCTCATGGTGTTCTTTCTTCCATTCATTCTTTGAGAATATTAAGCATACATACTTTAAACTACTTTTTAAAGCTCTGTTCCAAGTATGAATTCTCCCTTTTGGGCATCCTGGACATGTGCATGAAGTTGGAGAGATTTTTCTCCTGCCCTTGTCTGTCTCAGTGTTCTCATTAGAGCCTCCACGGTACTCAGATCTGAAACATAGCTTATGTTAGTATCTCAGACATTTTACTTGTGGAGGACCCCCTTCCAATCCTATGTCCCATTTCCAGAGTACCACACTGCTTTCCTGCTGACCCTAGGCAAGAGGCTATATTTAACCACAATCTTGGTGGGGGGGGGGGGGGTCAGGCAGAACTGTTCCCTCCTGTTCCTCTGTCAGAGGCTCAGTCACTGCAGGTGGCAGTCAGAGCCTGGCAGATCATGGCTTTAGGTCCCCATAAAACAGTAGCTTTTTCTCTATTCATATTTGATAGAGATTTTTCTCTCCTATGACCCAAAGGCTTGAATGAAAAAAACTAATAGCAATCTTTTCTGTGTCTTTGGAAAAGAGTATGACATGGAAGCAGAGTCAAGATTTGCTCACAGTGGATGACCTTAATCCAGAAGACAGAAGAGAAGATGGTTTTGATTCCCCAGGTTGCACTTTATCAGGGACAGGATGGGAGAGGGCACACAGGGAGATTTGGAGTTATGACGTGAAAGGTTGTATGTGTTAAGTGGTGAGGACAGGTGAGGCAGCAGAGTGACTGGATTGCTTCATTAGACCCATGTCAAGTCATGACCTTAACTAGCATTTGGCCTTCAGCATACCCAATAATCTCTCAGCTTCGTCCACAATATTAAATAATCATATCAATAATTGTGATGTTAAAGATAGATTGTAGGACTCTAATCCCTGAATGTTGAATAGATCGGGGAAGGGACCTAGGACTCTACATATTTAAGAAGCCCTCCACATGGTTCTGACAACCTGATCCCATGGATCACACTTCTGGAAATACCGGCATGGTGGTTTGCACATCAAAATAGAAGTAGGTTTTTTTCTATTAAGAAATGCTACCTCTTTCTGTGACAGCTATTTTACTCTTCATGTGTACTGTGATTGCTAATTGAATCCACCTGAATTTTTTAACACATTAATTTTACTTGAATGATTTTTTTTAATCGGAAGTTTATAAGGACAAATTAAGTATTTGGAAAGGAATAGGTGACCCGACGTTGTCTAATAATCAATATAGAGCTTCTTGATAGCATAATATCCATTATTTATACATAATACATGAAAACCTTAATATCCAAGTTTACCTACAGATCAGTCTCGATGTTATTAATCATTCCATCCTTTAGAAGAAATTCATTGATTCATATCAGATGTCTTGAGAAAAGGGGTTTTGCATTTGTGGCTAGATCTTCTTTCTCATTCATCACCTGGCTTTCATTATCCACTTTTTTGTTTGATTATGGTCCAGCCAGAGGACATTAGATTGGTCATTGCCTGTTTGCCTGTCTCTGCCTCCCTCTCCATTTTTCTCTCTTATTCACATCTTGCCTGAGACATTCTGTCTCGACCACATGGGGTAAAAATAGTATCTCTATTGCTGTAGATATTTCTACTCCCATTCCCCTATTATGTAAATCCATGAAATATAAGAAATTTAGAAGATGTATAGTTGCTCCTCTCCCATCCTGTCTTGGAGGATCTCTGCAAAAAGATTTCCTTAAAAGCTTCAACTGCTGTCTGAGAGTGAGATGAGAGAGTCTTTATGTAAACGTCCTTATAGGCAGGAAAAGGATAATAATCTATGCTGAGTGTTACTGAAAACCCCTGTTCCCTTATTTGAAGCCATTTCCTTTATGGCTGTTTCCTGTTTCCCACTTTAAAAAATGCTGCTCTTACTGTAATAACGAAAGCTAAAAATCATCTACTGAGAAAAGTAAGTCATCCTCCCTAATAGCACAGGGCTTCACAAATGCTAGGTTATTTTTGCCCATTTGTCTGCGTGAATTGTAAGTTTTGTGAAAAGAGAAGTATGAAGAAATTACCTGTGCTGTGACCATCTGATTCCCAGACCAATGTGGGCCACCCTAGCCCAACCAATACAGAACCCACTGGAAAAGTGGAGAGGCTGAGATGGCCTCAAGCAAAAATGTCTGCATTTGAAAAATGATGCATTGGTATATGATAAATGAAAAGCAGAATGTGAGCATAGAGCTTCTGTGGGCACTGAACCCACATGGATATTTTATCCAACACGTATACACCCCAGTTTGGCCTTAGCAATGTTGTTTACTTATAAGTCACATATATCCTAAATCATATCATTCCCACACCACATACGGGGATTTAGGTATATGTGGCTCCCTTATGGAAACAATATTGCTATTCCTGGAAATGTCGAGTTAGACAACAGTTTTTGAGGCATGGTCTAGAAACTGGGAACTTTTCTACCCATTAAGAGAATAATGAATTAACGGATGATAACAGTGAACTATGAGAAAAAAAGAAAAAAAAATAGAATGCATTGCCATAAATACTACAATAGAATCATTTGTGAGATGGTTGGGGAAGGAGAAAGATCATACTCTGAAGTGGTCTAGGAATGACTTCTGAGATGAATATCAAAGGAAGAGGAAGTGTAGAAGGAGGAAAATTGCATTTCAGACATAGAGTCGAGCTATGCTCAAATCTCATTATCATATTACTATAAAAGTCCTGACTGCCAGGAACGTTTTCCTGATGGAATACAAGATTAACTGTAGAAAGTTAAAGGAGAACTGACCACAGGCTATGCCTGATCTGAAATCTTTTTGGATGCTTTTGTTCGCTCACTTTCAAGACTATATTTATATGTCATTAAAGTATATGTCAAATTTTCTATCCATTTTGTCTTTCAAAGTCATTTGGAGTGCTACCAATTTAGGGCTATGGTGACTAATGCTTCTGAGAATGTTCTCCTAGGAGTCTCTGGGTGCACATGTGCACGCAGTCTATGGGCACATACCTAGAAAGAGAATTGCTGACTCATAGGGTTTGCAAGGGTCCCAGTTCAGTAAACAACTCAACACTCAACTCTCTATCATTATCTTGTTTTTAATTATACCAATACTAGTAATCTGAATGACTTCAATTTGCATATGCCTGGTTACAAATTAGATTTAATATCTTCAGATGTTTTTAGTCACTGGATATCTTCTTTTGTTTAGTGCCCATTCAAGTCTCTTGCCTGTTTCTGTTTTTGTTTTTGTTTTTTTTTTTATTTACCATTCATCATTTTCTCATTGCTTTGTAGGACATCTGTATATATTCTAAATACCAGCTTTTGCAAATATCTTCTATTGTGCAACTTGCAGTCTCTTAATGGTAACTTTCTTTTTTGTTTTTAACAAAAGTTGTTCATTTTCACATACGCTGAGCATTTCTCCTTCAGGATTAGTGTTTTTGTCTAATTTTTCTCCTTTGTATGATCCTTAAGATCTTCACTCCTCTATCATAGAGATTTTTCTCCTCTCATATCTTCCAGAAACTCTCTTGTTTTACCTTGCATATTTCACTTATAATCTACCTACAATTATTCCCCTCCCTCTGTTCTGCAGCACCACTGGTCTTAAGTCAAATGTCATGTGTGTATCTTTTCCAGAACTTTCTATTCTGTTCCCTTGGTCAATTTTTCAATCTTGGTACCAGTATCACACTGCCTGAATTACGGTACCATTATGATATCTTGATACACAGATGACAACTTCTCTCCCCTTGTTCTCCCTCTTCAACAGTGTCCTGCTCTTCCTGTCCTTTGGAGATACCGTGTACCTTTTAGAATCAACATATACTATATGTGTATATGTCATGCTCTTGGGATTTTTATCAAGCTTGCTTTGAATATACAGATCAACTTGGAAAACAATTAACATCTTTAAAATATTATCTTCCATTTATTTAGATCCTTACTATCTCTCAATAACATTAGATTCATCACATAACCGTCTTAAACATTTTTGTTAGATTTATTCCTAAATATATGAGATTATTGATAGCATAGAAAAAGCCACTTTTTAAAAAAATATTTATTTTTCAGTTGTAATTGGACACGATGCCTTTATTTCATTTATTTATTTATATGTGGTGCTGAGGATCGAACCCAGGGCCTCACATGTGCTAGACGAGTACTCTACCACTGAGCCACAACTCCAGCCCCATAAAAGCCATATTTTTAATCATTTTATTTTCCAATTCTTTGTTCCTGATACACAATTGATTTTATAGTAAACCTTGCTAAACCCACAATGCCAATAATTTATTATTTTGGATGTTTTATGTCCGTGGTCGTATCATACATGATGCGTCAAAGTTGTATTTCTTCCTATATTTACACTATCGATTTGCTTTCCTTGCTCAACTACATCAGCTAAGTCCTCCAGTGCAATGTTGACCAAATGCAAGAATAGTGGAGATGACTGTCCTTTTCCCATTCTCAAAGTGAGAACATTTCCTATCAAGTATATTGTATGCTACGGGAGTTCATAGATACCCTTAATTAAGTCAAGTAAATTACCTTCTATTTTCATTTCGCATGGTTATTTTAAAGTCAGGATCCAGTAGTTCTATCCCTGGAGTTCCTCTCACAAGCAAAATCAAAGACAAGTGACAAACTAAGAGAAAATATGTGTGAGTTATAGCAAGAGGGCTGACCTCCCTGGAGAATTCCAGTCACGTTGCCAGATTCTGTTTTCTCACACACGGTTCCAAACACTGTGTTCCAGACCCCTGCTGTCAGGAATGAAAGTTCCACCAGTCTACTAGGAGCATAAGTAAGTTGGTTTTTTACAAAGCCAAATGTACTCCTTTCAAAGGATTGTTTTTCTTCTTCTGCAGATAGGTTCTAATTTTCAACAATAAAGGACAATTCTTCTAATAAATCAATATTAAAATATAAAGTAGCTGAGAATTTTTTTAAACATCCATATTGACAAACTAAAATATTTGCAGCTTTTTTGCAGGTCTCTTTAAATTCTTTGATTTTATTGGTTGAAGAAATGCAAAAACCTGGAAACCTCCCACCTCGTACGTCTCAGTGAACTTCAGGGTATTGACAAAAAAAAAAAAAAAAAGGCAGGAAGGCAGGGAGCCAGTGAATTAAGGAGAAAGAGAGAGAAAGGAGCCTTCAGGGTAGAAGAGGAAGTAAAAGCAGGGCAGCCGGCAATACCAAGCCAAGGGAAGAAAGCTTTCACCCTAGTGCCTGTGGATTTAGTAACAGAAGGGACAGTGCTGATTTTCTTTTTCTTACATACATGACAATAGAGGAATGCAGTCATAATTATCCATTCACAGCACAATTTTTCGTAATTCTGTATATAAAGTATGTTCATGCCAAATTATGCCATTATACATGAGCTCTCTTATTATTATTTTTTTGCATTACAATTCTTAATACACCTTTATACCACAATTTATCATATCTCTGTATATAAGGTAAGTTGACACCAAATTCACATCTTCATACATGTATTTTGTATAATGATGAGGGTCCCTTCCACCATCCTTGCTATTCCCCTTCTCCCTCCCTTTCCTTCCCACCCCTATTCCCTATCTAGAGGTAATCTTCCTCCCATGCTCTCCCTCCCTACCTCATTTTGAGTCACCCCCCTTATATCAGAGAAGATTTTCAGCATTTGTTTTTTGGGGATTGGCTATCTTCACTTAGCATAATCTGCTTTAATGCCATCCATTTCCCTGCAAATGCCATGATCTTATTCTTTTTTAGTGCTGAGTAATATGCTGATTTTGATGAGCATTTCAGTGTAGCAGGAGGGTCAAGACGACAAGCTGCGGATTCAAGAACCAAAGAGTATAAAGACGTGGAAACATTGACTTGTATGATTCTTCTGAGAAATGTAACTATAAATAGGAGAAGAATGTTTCTCAGTCTTCTAGAAGCACATGGGTAAAACCGGATTTGGGTGGGTTGGTTGATTGGTTGGTTGATTGATTTGCTTTGAAGATGAGACCTGGTTTTTAGAGGGGAGGAGTGGAGTTGCTGAGAACGAAACTCAGGTCTTCATACATGCTAGGCAAGCACTGTCCCACGCAGCTACACCCTCAATCCCTGAGACCTGATTGAACGAAAATGTTTAAAAATACAGTGGCAAGCCCAAGATACTGACAATAAAGGGAAGAAAAGAAATGATTCACGGAGAAAGTCTAAAAGTAAGGTTAAGTGAAGTATGGAACATCAATGGAGGGCTTCATCCTTTGTGCATCGTAAAATCATAAAAGCAGCATCCCCAGCCACGGCTGGTGACTATGGTTTCCATACAGCTCAGCACAGACAGGGCTCGCAATCAATACCCCATACTTGTGCATGGTACGTCCTGCATGTCCTGTTCTTGAATGCAGGTAAATGTGTAAATTGATGGGACTCGAAATTGAGAGAAACCCACTAAAAGGAAAAAGAGCCAGAGAAAGTTCTTTGACATAAGGGAGGCCATGGATGGAGACAAATTTACAATACCACCCTCTCCCTCCTCCATGTTCCCCATGGCACGTTTCCACAGGGCTTCACACTGCCTGTCTCTCCACTCTCTCCACTCACACCCTTCCGTGGTTCCCAGTACACTGCAGGTTCTAGGAGGTCATTGTTCTCAGGCAGGCTTCAGGAAGAATAGGTAGCCTCCCAAATCCTGCACAGTAACATGAGCATTTAAATTCACAAAGACAAAATTTTGACCTATATGCATGCATGCACACATATACCTGAGGTTTAGACAGTTTACTGGTCAGCAAAGAGGTATTTTGGGAGATCTTGTTTCCTTCAATCTCTTACAACCCATCAAGAGTCACAGCTTTCAGGGTGTGACATGCATAAAGGCTCCCAGGCAAAGATGTAAGGCAGAAACCCATCCCTGGTGAGGATAATATTGACAGGTTGAATGTTTTCTTTTTCTATTTTAAAAATATCAAGCCTATAATCTATTCCACAAACGTGGGTAACATTTCCCAATATCTATCTGTTCAAATATCAGGCAGTCATCTGAAACAAAAGACAGGGTGATAGTTTCTGCAGGGAATCCCTGAGCAGTGTCCCAAGGGACGTTCAGCAGCATGAGGTGGTCAGTTTGTCCCAGAACATGACAGAATACAGAGGCTTAGAGAAATCCAGTTAAGACAGGAATTTTTGAATTGGGAAGGAGGTGGAGTAAATGTGATAATGAACCTGGATTGAAATTCTGCATAGAATGATTGATGTGGCCAAGCAACACTATCAGGGCAGGGAGAGCCAAACAGCTACAGAAAGCATAGGATTTCCAAGTTTAAAGAAAACCAATGGATAAGCCAATTTCTCTCTTTTAATAAAATGGCCTTTTTAGAAAGAAATTCCTATTTTCTTCAAACAATAAATTATCCACCCTGCAAAGGTGGGCTTTTAGTGATACTCGGACTCTTCGCAGAAGTGGGGAGAGAGTGTGTTTGTGAATTGATCAGATGGAGCTAGATTCACCCTTGTTTTGCATGGGAGCTACCCAGAGTGGTGTTGCTACTCCCCTCAGAGATCCCTGCACCACAGCTCCAGGTAGGAATGAATGGACTTTGTCTCTTTCAGTAATAGAGCTTAGCACACAGTAGGCACTCAGCTAACATGGTCTAGGTGTTAAACATTTATCTAGTGCATTTATCCAAAGTGTTCACGGCAGAGGCTTCCTCTGCAACTCCTCCAGTTCCTCTCCAGCTCCCTTGCTTTCCTCAGTGACAATGTCATCTGAATTGGGTGAAGCACCACTAGCAGTGGTGCATTCTGGGAAATGGCCTCCTTGGCCTGTATCCTCTGTGCTCCTCCCAGAACCACAGCAGCATCATCTCTGGTGGGAGAGTGTCAGCCAGAGCTGCAGGGTGAGAGGACACGGGCTTTCCTCAGCTCTGCCTGTGATTACCATCAGCAGAAAACCAGTCTAAGCAAAGAGGGACTTGCCTGTCTCCATATTTATTTATTTATTTTTGGTATCAGGGATTGAACTCTGGGGCTCTTAACCACTGAGCCCTGTTTTGAGACAAAGTCTCACTAAGTTGATTAGGGCCTCATGAAATTGCTGAGGCTGGTTTTAAACTCACGATCCTCCTGCCTCGGCCTGCTGAGTGGCTGGGATTACAGGCATGCACCTGACTTTTCACTGATTCTTTAAACTGAGAGCTAGAATACCATTCTCATCTGTTGGTTCCCAATAACTCAGGGCAAGTGTTGGTGGACAGCAAAAAATCCCCTTGAACTGCAGTCCCCTGGGCTTCCAAGGGCTATCATGGAGTTGTTTTATAAGCCGTTTGCATGGACATGTCCAAAATATTGACTGGAGAGAGAGGAGGGACTATTACTGAGCAATTTTCTTTCACATGCTCCCATCTCCCCTCAGCTGTGTGTTTGGCAGGGATCCCATAGAAATGGCTGTGGAAGCTATCAATATTGCTTTGATGTAGGCATCCTCCATTTTTATAATCTCCAAATTTCAATAAAACTGTCTCTTTCTACTTCCACAGATGGCAGAAGGAATAGACAGCAGAATATGCCTCCTACAGATAACAAGCCAGTTTTTTGTTTTGTTTTGTTTTTCAGTATGTGCCAAAATCCAGCAGGGGCTCTTCATTATCATTTAAATTTGATAATGACAGATCAGAATGATCAAGGAAGTGCATTGAACACTAGACAATATTTTTTCATGAGAATAAAAACATAAGCCTGCAACTTTTGGAAGGTTAAATTTTGAAAGGGGCTCTTTCTTCAATTACATTTTTTATTTCCAAATGACCCATTAGTTCACTTATTTAAAAAAAAAAAAATATTGAGTGCCACATAATACCGGACACTAGATAGAAAATAGAGATTTAGGATGCAGAGGGCAAAGGATAAGAAGTAGATCTGATTCATTTATTTTTTTTCCATATACAATTTTTACTTGAAATGCCTTTGGGACACTGCCACTCTGGGGTGGGAAATGGGGAATTATGAGAAACACAATCGGCAGGTCTCTCCATGCATGGCTGTCTCTCGCTTCCCCTCCCTTTGTCCATACTCACTAAATGACACTTAATATTCTGAGGAAAAGGAAATAATCTTGAATCCTCTTATCCGCGAAAGTTGGCTGCTGGTCTTCCTCTGCCTCTAGCTGAGTCTGCATCTGAGGAAAGGCATGTACTTGGGTCCAGCCCTCAAAGGACTCACAAAATCTTCAGAATGAACTCCAGAAGGAAGGACATCCCAGTCTCACAGTGTGGTACCCAGACAGCCTCAGCCTCCCATTTAAAAATTCCCTTCCAAATGTTAAGAAAATATTACTATCAAGAGATTGAAAGGACATTTTTACTGCTTATTGATTATTTACAACCTTCCTTCAACACTTTCTTTCTTTCTTTCTTTTTTTTTTTTTTTTTGGTACCGGGGGTTGAACTCAGGGGTGCTCAACCACTGAGCCACATCCCCAACCCTTTTCATTTTTTATTTTAAAATAGGATATCACTGGGGCTGGAGTTATGGCTCAGCGATAGAGCGCTCGTCTAACACATGCAAGGCCCTGGGTTCGATCCTCAGCACCACATTAAAAAATAAATAAATAAATAAAACAAAGCTATTGTGTCTAACTACTAAAAAATAAATATTGTGTCTAACTACTAAAAAATAAATATTAAAAAAAAAAGAGTCTCACTAAGTTGATTAGGGCCTAGATAAGTTGCTGAGGCTGGCCTTGAACTTGCATTCCTCCTTCCCAACCATCACGCCCTGCTCCCTCTTTGAGAGGCTGGGGTTGTGGCTCAGGGGTAGAGTGCTAGCTTAACATACATGAAGCACTGGGTTCAATCCCCAGCACCACATAAAAATAAATAAAATAAAAGTATTGTGTCCATCTACAAAAAAAAAAAAAAATTAAGAAAGAAAGAAAAGGAATTTGAGATGGCTTAAAATAAAAATCATGTCATATGACTTTTGAAATAGAGTAAACATGAAGAAGTAGGAGAAGCTTCTGTTATAGTCTAGGTTTTTTTCTTTCACAGATAGAAGCCACACAAAATCTTAAAACATTAAGGCACAGTAAGCTCTCATGTTGCAGAGCTACTTCTTTTGGTTTCTTTGTTTTTGGTTTTGGTACTGGGGATTGAACTCAAGGGTGCTTTAACACTGAGCTACATCCCCAGTACTTTTTATCTTTTACTTTGACACAGAGTCTTGCTAAGTTATTGAGGCTGCCTTTAAACTTGGGATCCTCCTGCCTCAGCCTCCTGAGTCACTGGAATTACAGGTATTGGTCACCATGCCTGGCTAGAGCTTCCTTCTTAAAATCCTGGTTTTGTACCTTGAGTTGAGATTGCCTGTGTGCCAGGGTTCACTCTGAGCCAGGCATTCCCCGTATTTAATGCTTGTGTACTATAGAGGATGCTGGGCCCACCGGACCTATCCCCCCAAAAAAGACTCACAGTAACCCCTCCTTAAATCTAAGGAAACAAAGATTTGAAGAAGTGAAATAGCTCACTCGAGATCACATAATGAGTAGCAGGAAGAATCCTAATCCAGCTCTGGTGCTTTGAAGAGTTGATTGAATTTCATTCATGGATCATGAATCAATTTAGTGACTTGTGATCTCTTTTCAAGTGAATAAGATAGAATAATAGCTGGGCATGGTGGCACATGCCTATAATCCCAGGGACTCAGGAGGCTGAGGCAGGAGGATCTCAAGTTGAAAGCCAGCCTCAGCAACTTAGCAAGGCCCCAAGTAACTCATAGAGATTCTGTCTCTAAATAAAATATAAAAAAAGGTTGGGGATGTGGCTGAATTCAATCCCTAGTATCAAATATTATTATTATTATTATTATTATTATTATTATTATTATTATTATTTTCAGAGTTCATCACAGACAGTAAAAGGTTAAGTAATATTTCAAGAAATTCTGTTTTCATTGTGTAAGTATATTGGGGGCATGTGGAATGTGCAGGAGTATGGGTGTGATGGGTGTATGCAGAGGTGTCTAGAGGTATATGGAGGGAAAGAAACGTGGGTGTGTTTGGGTGTGTACATAGATGTAGATGGATGTGTGAGTGAGGGGTTAGTGTGTGTAAAATTTATTTCTAACTGTGAGTTACTGTCTTAAAAAATTTCAAAGCTACCACACTAAGATATAGCAAATCTCATTTATTCACATTCCAAGTGTAAGAAGATGACTAAGTTTTAGAAATCTGCCTTCTATAGAAATTTTTACAAACAAAAAATTAAGAGATGTTAAGATCTGTGGCTCAGTTGGCCTCCCCCATGTGAACATGTTTACCAAGCCAACCTCCAGAGCCACACAGCGAAGAAACTCTTCCTAAAATAGTCACGACTTGACTGGCCTTGTGCCTGGTTGCTGAGACTAAATCATTCATCTGCAACTGCAGCAAGCACAGAGAAAATATTTTGCTTTTATACAAACAAAAGGTAGGAGGCAGGAGATCATGCTAGGGCCACGCTGCAGGTTAGCCTCCTCTAGCAGGAAGGCCCAGAAGATGCAGCAGCAGATACTTGAGAGACTGAACAATGACATTCAGGTGCCCCCTGAGGACGGCCAGCGGCTCTGTTTTTATGCACTTGCTGAATCTCCAGGGTCATCTGGTCTAAACCACTAAAGCTCAAATAATCCACTCATCCTCTCTAATGATGTCACTGAAGGCTTAACATACATTTGCTATTCAGATAGAGCTTTAGTGCCCAAACCTGCTCCTGCCCTTTACCAAATGCATCATTTGTCAAACCAGGAGGGCCAGCAGCTTTCCCTACATTAGGAGAGTCTGTGGAGTCTGGAAGAAGATGCCTGGCCTCAAGGCAGCATTTGCTAGAGGGCCAAGCCCCACAAGGGCATTTTCCCCAAGAACCAGAATAGAAGTGCCTTTATGTTACCCAGTTTGTCTTCTCTCATTGTTACGTAGAGGTCATCACACCCTTAGGCACAGTCGCCATTGACATGCAATAAAATAAATAGAAAGACCCAGGATACAAAGTAGATGCTCCATGAAAGTCTGTTCTCTATCTTTGGTATGTTAAGAAAGCTTCATTCCCTGAACCAGCCTGAAGAAACTCCTGGTCACCCTGCTGGCCTTCAGTGGCGTGGCTGGGAACGCTTTGCCAACATCTGTCCGGCTCCCTTCAGTGAGTCCTCAGGAACTATGACCATTCCTCTCCACCTTCTCCCTAGATCAACTTCTGTTAAATTTCAACTTGAATACCTTTCTCAGAAAAAAAAAAAAAAAAACACAGACTTCTATGATTTTATAAAGTCCATTTACAAAGAACATGTCTCTTTATTTTCTGGAAAATACTCTCTTACAATTGAAAGAATGTCTCCTACATCTAAATTTCTGAAATGTTTTGTCCATCCTTTCCATAGATACAATACTTGTGTAAGTGTTCATCGCATTTCCTTCTTGTACTCTTTTACTCAACCTAGAATGTGTGCAGTTCTCCTTGTTCTTAGGTTCCCTGCATAGAAGATAATTTTTAAGTCGTCTTCATAGAGGGCTTGTGCTTTTTGGAATGAAGTTTCCAGACTTGATTGGTATCCTCTGAGCCCAATGGGTTAAGAGGAGGTAGACCTTCCCTGTGTCACTTTCTAGGTGAATGACAGGCAAAATGTTCAACTTCCCTTATCCTAAAACATGAAGAATAACACCACCCACCCTTAGACTGAAAGAAGGATTAGCAAAGTGCTTAGTTAAGTACTGTGCAATGTGCCTGGTGCACAGTAAACTCAATAAGTGTTAGATATAATTTTAATAGGGTGCAGGATTTCTCCCTCATACTCCAACAGTTCTTTTGCATATGTCTACTTTTTAATCACAATTCACCTCAGATCCTTCCATCTATCTGTTCAATCCTACTCACTCACGGTTTTGCCTTTTTGCTTCCAACTGTGGACCACTCCCTGATTTCAAGCAGAAGTCAGACAATACCTTTGGCTCTGGCTAAAATCACTCAGCTGAAATGCGAAAATTCAAAATGAACCTTGTTCCCGTTCTCGGGATAGTGTGTGTTACCTCCGGGTGGGTCATCGTCAGTTAAACCGGTGTCACTAAGGATGCCACAGCAGCGGCTACCAAGAAGAGCAGACAGAGGCAACTTGAGCTTCTTTTAAAAAGTCAACGGGACAGAAAGGGCTCGGCCGTGGTCACACTTGGTTCTCTTACACGAGATTTCTGTCCCCCCTTTCACATAGACTTCGCACTGACTCAAGGCAGTACAATCCCTCCTTTGTGCCAAAAAGGGTATTTTCCCTGTGGGAATCTGACCAAGTGCTTGCCCCGGGCTTTTCACTGTGACGGTGTGGACGACTGTGGCAACGGCGCAGATGAGGAGAACTGCGGTGAGTGGTCCCATGTCGAGTCCACCCCCCCATCCCCACCACCCCCACACACCCCACACACACCCCCACCCCGCCACCACACACCCCTACACACCCCCACCTCCATCCCCCACCCCCAGATCCCCCCACACCATATGTGCCTTCCTGCTGAGCCCCCGAACTGTGGCCAGCTGGACAGTGATCTGCAGTGACCTGGCAGAGATGATTTGGTGTTCCCTAAGCAAACTCTTTTTAATGCAAATACTCCCCAATTTGTGGTAACGACTTGTATTTTCATATGGAGAACTTGCTTGAATGAGATACACAGGATTATGAAATGTTATATTTTGTGAAAATCGAAACTGCATTTTAAAAATTTACTTGAGTACTCATTTTAATTTTAAGGAATCCTATGACTGTCACCTCCTATGGCTGGTCATTTGAATCAGCTGTGAGACTACCCATAAGATGTGAATGAAGTCACCTAGAGAATTAATTGACTGAACAGACCTATATTGAGTGTCGACAATGTGCCCGGGGCTTTCCAATCATTGGGACCAGTTAGCTCAAGGAAGACAAGCGTCTTGACCTTGTCAAGGTCAATATGAACATGGATAGTGTGAACTAAGAAGATAATAAACCTGAATTAATGACTTAAATACTCAGACTGATATGAGCCATGAAGAAAATAAAACAGCACAATGAGATGGAAGTGACTTGGAGGGAAGAACACTTTAAAGATATAAGCAGAGAAAATCTTTTTAAGAGGGTGACGTTTGAACTGAAAACTAAATGAAACAAAAGAAAGAAGTCACAAAACATTCTGGAGGATATAGAATTCCAGGCAAAGGATATAGCCAGTCCAAAGGCCCTGAGGTTGAACAAAATAAAATGACAGGTTTGAGGAATAGAAAAGCCAGGGTGGTATAAGCAGACTAGATAAGGATATGCATAGGGGATGAAGAGGCACACAGCAGCCAGATCACATTGGATCATACAGGCCAATGTTACGTCTATATATTTGCCAATTTAACATTGTCCAAATTAACATTTATTTTTCTGTGTAGGGAAGTGATATGGAGTCTGCAATGTCTAGTTAGTCCCACAGTAGACACAGACCTCCTGAATCTGCAGGAATCCTGTGTGTGTTCTGCCATAGAAGGCCCAACCAACAATCAAAGTAGGGCAGCAGAGCCCAGGAGTGCCAGCTGTCTGTCTGTCATCCACCCTCCTGCCCGGGTTACTCACGCATCTTCCCTTTTTCCCACCTTCCTACTTCTCCTCTAAGACTCATTCAGGAGTCCCCTCCCCTGAGAGGGGACACACTAAGTTGGCCCCAGTGAAGCTTCTCTCACTCTCGAATGGGTGCAGTTTCTCTCTCTTGCTAGAGCCCCCTGGGCTTATCTCTACAAACACTGAAGTGACCTGTCTTATCTTTTCACCTGTTTCTCTTTCTAGACATAAACACCTTGGGAAGAGGCCCACGTCTCACTTGTTTTGCTGTCCTCAGAGCCTAGAATAGTAGAGGACACAGTAGGAACTTAATCACGCGCTCAGTTTTGGAGGCAGCTCTCTGGATGCCAATGAGCAAGTCACTCAAAGAGATCTCCAGTTTGCTGCATGAGAATCAGGGACATGGTATTTATCTCCCTCATGAGAATGTTCTGAGGTCAAATTAAATAATGCCTCTGAAGGTGCTTATAACACAATTGAAGGCATCATAGTGGAATCACAGAGGATATTAATCAGAAGCAGAACTAAATTAAAGATTGCAGGGATCAAGGAAGTCTGTTGGCAATTACTTAAATTTGCTTTTTGATTTGTGTAAACTTAAGCATCATACATTATAATGCAGATCTTATCATTTACATAGCATGTGCTCAAGTAATGATGCTTCAAAATTAATTCTCCTTTTTGTAAAAAAAAAATGTGATTTTATCACTAAAAAAGGATACTTGGCAAATAAACAGTTCATATGAACATATGAAGATTGACGCTTATTCATGGCAAATTGAGTAAATACTTTTTTCAACAGGACTTTATTAATTTATTAATTTAATTAATTTACCCTTTATTAATGAGCACTTTGGTTTTGCTTTTTGCTAAAGGTTATTTAGTTGAGGGCTAGCCCAGGGATAGAGCATGTGCTTAGCATACCCAAGGCCCTGGGTCCAATCCTTAGCAACAAAACAAAATAAAATTTTAAAAGTTCAGATGATGTAAATTTTGCAGAATCTACCATATCTATCAAGCATGAGTCTACATAAACCTGGGGCAGTATACATATATGACAAAAAGAAAATTCAGATTTTATTTTCTTCTGAGGTCCTCAAAATTAAGGTCAAACACTTAAAATATCAGGATTAGAAATGGGTGATATCTTCAAGACACTTATATAAAATAATTATATACATGTGTTCTTCATTTTATGATAAATATATCTGAAATATTTGTAATTATAAAAAAGGAAAATCCCACAGATGCTTGCCTAGCTTTTTCTCTCTTACTATGTATTTAAAATATTGGTCATTCTATTGCTTAAACAAATTTTCATTTCATTATTAAATTTTTATACTTTTGTTTTATAATATGATTCTGATTTCTAGAATAACTGACGTATTAATCACCGTTTCACAGGTGACACTAGTGGATGGGCAACCATATTTGGCACAGTCCTTGGAAATGTTAATAACGTGACATTAACACAGGAGTGCTGTAAGTGGTATTGGTTCAAAGACAGTATCCGCATTTCAAAAAACATGACTTGTGGTGGGTGTATTTTTATGAGTACAGCAGTTCCCCCTCTTTATGTTTCACTGCAGTCTAAAATGAGTATTTTGAGGGCTTGGGAATGTAGCTCAGTGGTAAAGTGCTTGCTCTGCATTCCCAAGGCCCTGGGTTGGACTCCCAGCACTGTAGATAATAATGATAATGTTTTGGAGAGAGACCACCTTTACATAACTTTTATTATGATATGTTGTTATAATTGTTCATTTTATTATTATTCATCTCTCACTGGCCTAACTTACAGATTAAACTTTACCATAAGTAAATATTTTAGAATAAAAGTGATTTATATATATATATATATATATATATATATATATATATATATGTGTGTGTGTGTGTGTGTGTAAAGTTTCATAATATCTGTGGTATCAGACATCCACTGGAGGTCTTGGATTGTGTTCCTTGTGAATAAGTGGGGACTACTGTAGTGCAATAAATTTGCTTCTGAATTTTAATTTCAGTTTAATGTATTTTGCTGACCAACTGGTCTACCCTCTGTCCATGGGACTAAAATAATAGAAAAAAATGACCATCTGTACTCATGTTTATTTTATGTATTAGTGTATGATTACAGGAATATATGAATATTGAATAGTTTTGACAAACAGTAAGGTTCTCATTCCCTTTCATTATTTCCTTCAACAAAGATATTAAGCACTCAATACTTTCTAACCCCTTAGGTATTGAAGTACAGTGATAACTAAGATGTGGTCTCAGCCCACACATGCTTCACATCATAGCAGTAATAATATATATAACATATACATAATAATATTATATATAATTATTCTATATATCATATAGAATAATATATATAACATATATATGTTATATGCATATATTATATATGGTATATGTAATTCGATATACATTATGCTATACTAACAGTATACAATCAGTCTTCTGTATCCATAGTTATAATTATGGATTCAACCAGCTATAAATTAAAATATCCTGAAAAAAATTGTGTCTGTACTAAACTTGTACAGATTTTTCTTCTTGTCACTATCCCCTAAAAATTACAATATAATAATTATTTACATTGTATCATAAGGGATTATAAGTAATGTAAAGATGGTTTAAAGCATACCAGAGGATGTGTGTAGGTTCTATTGCAAATAATGAAACATCTTATATAAGGAATTTGAGCATCTACAGATTTGGATATCCATTGGGTTCCTGAAACCAGTCTCCCCCAGATATCAAGAGATGACTGACTGGATGTTATACAATGCTAGTTTATATATAGCTCACTTATTGTATACTTAATTGCATATAATGTATACAAATTAGAAAGGATAAAATTAGAATAAATGTAACTAAAAATTTTAATATTTTCTTTCTCAGCTACAAGGGGTTGACTCATATAGATCCCAATTTGGAACTTACTGCTATACCCCATGGGCAGTCACTCAAGTTGTGGACCTTTGTGTTTGGTTGGTTTGGGTTAGGTTTTTGTTTTATATCTCTCTCTCTTTTTTTTTAGTAAAGAGAGAGAACACATGGTCAGAAATAAATGTGAGGAAAATTCCTCCATCAGTGTTGCAGAGAATGGGTGAGAACAGCAAGTCTCAGCTGGGACAACTGTGTTGGACAGTATTGGCTGATATTGCTGATGATCCAAGCTAGAGCAGAGTGGGTGGTGTTGACATCCAGTGGGCAGAGGCTAGAGGTGCTGCTGAGCATCCTGTGGTGCCCACAACAGCCTCCACAACAAAAAAATTATTTGGGCCAAAATGTTAATCATGCTGATTAAACAGAAAGAATGAAAAAGGAGATATTGATTATCATGTGTATTACGATGCTCTGGAAAACACTACGAATTTGAGCCCAGAAAATGCCATAAGGACAGGTGAAGTAGAAGGAGATGCAAGAGACCTTTCAGAAAATTCATAGAACCTGCAAGCAGACTGGGCTGCAGGGCAGGAAGGTGAAGGGTTATACCCACATTTCTGGTTTAGACAACACACAGCTTGACCATATAAAATCCTTTTATTATCAAGTAAGAGTTTCTAACCACAGGTTTTTAATCTAAAAGTTTAACCTTAATCTTCTTGATGTGAACAAACACTGAATTAATCATACCTACATTATCTTTAGAGTTGAGCTAATTAGCATATTGCTATAGATAACATAAAATATTTTCTAAACTTCATACACTATAAGTATCTTTTGCATTAAGTAGGTACTCAATAATAAGTTTTCTGGCTATTAAATTCACTGTTCAAAGAACATTTGTCTTAAAAGTGATCTAAAAGAAGCAGGACATATTTTAATAAATAATGAAAAATATAAATTTAAAATTCACAAATCTCATTTTGTTAACTGCATCAAATCAATATCCATAAGGTTAGTGAAGAAAGCAAAGATTCCAGAAATATTCTCTTCCCCTTCCTCCCCTTCTGTCTCTTACTCTAACACAAGCACACACGTACACACACTGTGATTGTTCCATGGACCAACCCGGCCTTGTCCCTCCAAATATTCCTTTGGCATACTACTTTGTATGCCATTATCTTAATAATTCTGTAAGTTCCTTCGGAGGAAATTATGAAAACATTTTCTTTATTCAGATAGATGGATCTTTGGTTTTCTCAACTATACACAACTTTAATTTTTTGTAAACAACTTCTACGACTTCTAGTTTCTACTTTCAACTTCGTGGTAATGAAAAACAAAGAACCACATAACTTTCCTATGTTCACATACAAATGCACCAAAAAGTTATAATCTTTGTATATATAATTTGTCAAAATTCACCTACTATCATGTATATCTAAAAAGAACAAATTTTAAAAATTAATTATAAGAAAAACCAAAGAGCCAAAATGAAAGGATATCTGATTGGATTGATTTTAATAGGGCACATTAGTGGCTGTGGCAGAATCTGGGTCTAATTCTTCTCACAGGTCTAAGTCTGACAGGGGAAAAATAATGTGAGATAAATTTTAATCAATAAAAATTTATTAGCAACTGTTTTGTGCTGTTGGATTCAACTGACCCAATCATTTCCATTGTGATTTATTCAATCATACTAATAAATTTCATTGAAAAGAACATAGTCTTGCTTTACCATATGATTCTATGCTATTTGAACATGTCTGTGACTTCTTTCTACTCACCTGTTAAACACCTCTGATATGACCACTGAAAGCTAGAACTGAGTTGAACACCACACTAGTCCATACTCTATGGACTAGGAGAGAATGCTTATTTGCTTTTATTATGCACTAAATAAGTCCATTTAACAGATGTGAATTTTATGTATTTGATGAAAAGAGGACAAAGCTTGTTATTCTAACAAAGTCATAAATACAAAAATGCATTTTTTGCCCCAAGTAAAACCTTTCTCTTTTTGCTCCTAGTTTTAAACCAGTATCCACAACACTGTGACTGCAAAGAAACCGAATTGGAATGTGTAAATGCCGGCCTGCAGTCTGTGCCTGTGATTTCCACCAACGTGACACTACTGTGAGTACAGTATCGGGATGATATTTGTCCCTAAAGTCACAAGAAAACCCTCCAGTGGAATTATATCAGAAAAAAATAATAGAAATTCCATTTAAAACCAGTCGTCAGAGAATTCTGCATGCTTCATCTATAAGAGGGACATGTTTTCAACACTGTACATTAAATTAGATCTGGTAATATTCAGCTCACAAATGCCTGAGACCTGGAGCACTTATTTTAATTATTTTCTGATTTATGTATTTTGTAATTTATGTATTGCTACTAATCTGCCTGTGCTGAAATGTTAAAAAGCAAACACACTCACTTATGCCATCTCATTGTTAATGTTTATAATTCATCCAAGATGGAATGAAAGATCAATGAGCTAGTTCTATCATATCATGCAAACTTTTCTGCTTTTTGCTGGAAATTTTCAAGAGCCTCAGAACTCTGCTATCACGTCATCATTTGAGCATATTTGAGTTAGTTAGGATCTTTGGTTGTTTTGCTTTTGGTTGTTGTGTTTTATTAACTTATCCAGAGAGTAAAAGAAAAAGTTGAATCACCATAGATTCTCCCGTTTATTCTACTAACTGGCTAAATTTGTAAAATATTTGCAAACTTCAGTCATGCGATGCATGAAGGATCTCATGTCTAACAGTGGTACTGTAATATCATAATAGAACGGAAGAATTCCTTTGCCTGGGAATGCCATAGTCATTGTGATATCTTAGCACAGCTACTAGTAGTAATGCTAGTGTAAATCAGCCTACTGTGCTGCCACTCATATGAAAGCATAGCACATACAATTATGTATCACGTACAACACTTGATAATGATAATAAATGACTGTGCTACTGGTTTAAGTATTTGCTATCCTATACTTTATATTGTCATTGTAGAATGCACCCCTTCTACTTATTAAAAAAATTAACTGTAAAGTAGTATGTCTTTTAGGCTTCACACATCTCATTTGTAAGCACACTTTCTGATGTTCCAGGTGACAAAATCACCTCACAATACACTTTTCGGAATATGTCCCATGGCTAAGCTGACATGACTGTACCTTTGTTTTTCTATCTGAATTTTTATTCTCCAATGAAAAGTTTTCAGTTATAGTCACGTTCAAATGTGTGTTTAGTACCATGGAACCTCAGCAAATATTCTTTTCCCAGTCATGCAGCTTCTAGAAAAGGGTCTGGTTGGCCATAAAAATCCATAATAAAGTCTCCTTTACTTTATTTTAGGTCTCTAAAGAAAAACAAAATCCACAGTCTTCCAGATAAAGTTTTCACCAAATACAAAGAACTTAAAAAGATGTAAGTAGCTATTAATAGCATATTTATGGAAAAACCCTTATAAAAACAAAATGAAACATGAAGTTTATCATCTTTATCACTTAATTTATGTTTGTAAATTTAAGATTAGAAAATAAAATATTTAAAAGTATGAAATCTTTCCACTCCATAATTTAAAGTGGCTGAACTGATTTTATTTTAAACTTTTTCAGAGAGTTAACTTAGAGTTGAGATAAATATTTCAATAGGAAATTACATAGGTCCATATTTTTCCTTAAGAAGTTTTGGAAAATAACAATGCAGAGGCAATACATGTACTGTAGTGAAAGCATAGATAACAACAGTCAAATCACTTAAAACTCAGGATACAGAGACTACCTCCCCAGGGTAATAGGGGCAAAAACACATTTCTAGTACAAACAGTACATTAGCATATCTGAGGAAAGAGAAAATCAATAAGTAGTGGTGCATAGTCAGCATATAGAATTCAGTGAGAAAGAAAGGGCAAATATGCTTCCAGCATCATCCAAGAAAGATAACTGGGATTGGGAAATATAGAGGTGGTCTCTGTTGGAGGTTAGGGATGAATCATCAATCTCCACCACAGTTTTCATGAACGGTCTCTTAATATTATGCATACGGTTTTCTTTGATACCTTACTCACTAAGCAACCTTATGATGATGAATAACTTACCATCTTCTTCACAACGAAGCAATTTAATTGAAAAGTTGCATTGGATAGAGGGAAAGGACATTCCTATCAGCAAAATGGGATAGTTCATTTTCATATTTAATAGGTGAAATATATACAGGTTCATATATGATTCCTCTGTAAGGTGGGTTAGTGTCTGGCCAGTACCCCAGGAGCACTAGAGAGCTATACCTGCCAATAGGACCATTAGTCTAGATAACAAAATCAGCAGGCTAATGCTGTGCATGCTTGTATCTTCATCTTTGTGTTTTATCCTTTGACACGGAGCATAGAAGAAAAGTCTCTAGCTGTATGAAATTTGCAAAATAAACTACCAGACAAAAATTATCTGAATCTTTGGGTAGAAATACCAACAATGATTCCACGTTCATGAATCCCAAGGACGGATTCCCTCATAAAAGAAAGGAAGTCAGTGAAGGAAGTCCATCAGGTGGTCTCGTATGAGACCTGAGTTTGAAGATCACCTCTGTAAATCCCACCTGCAGTTAGGACTTCTGTACCATCCAAGAACATGTGGTAAAATTGTCATTGTCACACTGGTGTAGCTATGCATTAACTCTGGGCTTCTAGGCTCCCCTGGAGAGGAAATCTTAACCACAGTGCTTCTAATCTTCCTGGAAACTCTTAAAATCACAGCACGTTCATTCTGTGAATCAATATTGTTCTTGCAATGCTGAAATTATGCTCAAGGGGGAAACAATAAAATAGAACTAGTAGAAAGAAAAGGTGGAAACATCTTGTTTCAGGGTAGCTGATAAAGTTGTTAGCCAGTTCTTCATCACTATAACAAATACCCGGAATAATCAACTAATAAAGAGAAAAGGTTTATTATGGTTAAGTCCATGACAAATGTATTTTGAAGGTTTTAGTCCATGAATGGTCAGCCCTGTTGCTTTGGGCCTGTGGCAGTACATCATTGTGGAAGCACATGGAAGCACATCTCACCTCATGATCAACATCAAGAAGTGAAAGAGAATGAGGAAGAAGAAAGAGCTGGTGTCCCACTATCACCTTCAACAGAACAACCCCAATGACTTGAAGACTTCCAACTAGACCCCACCCCCTAAAGGTTCTACCAACTCCCAGTAGCACCAACTTGGGGACCAAGCCTTTAACACATGGCCTTTGTGGACAGTTGAGCCAATTCTATCATCAAGTGTCATAGAAGCTGTAAGAATTTCTAATTAGATCCACTTATTATACATGAGATAGCTAAAGTCTACAACGATTAAATGACTCATCTAAGATCTACAATCAGACAGTGAAAGAGTCAAAATTACAGCCCAGGTCTTCTCATGCTCAAACCAGGGCTTATTTTTTATTTAAAAAAAAAAAAAGACCTAGAGATGGAAAGAAACTGTTCTATATTTGTACCAACTCATACTATCCTGACCCATGCAGATTCACCCTTTTATCTTTTGCCCCCTGCTGTGGGGAAAGCCAATTTCTGGGGAGGTAGAAGGGTCACTAGAGGATTAGGTCGGAGAGGTAAAATAAGATTTCTCAGGCAAAGTCCTTTCCTGTCCAATGATCATACTTTGTTCTATGTCAATACTTTCTTGTATGGTAACTGCTAGTCCACTAAGTAATTCAAGCACTGGAGTAATTCAAGTCCTATATTTTCCTAGTGATTAACCTTCATTACCAAGATCAGCTGGAAACTTCTTCAAGTAAATGTTTAATTCTACCTTGTCTGAGAATTTCAGGTACCACATCATGACCTGAACATTAGCCAGCAGGGTTCTCTCCATGTGAGCTGCATTTAATGCTTCCTAGGTGATTTATTTCTCCCAGAATCTCACAGAAAAGAGATTATGAGACCCTCATCAAGAAACACTAAGTGTCTATTATATACAAGATACAGCACAGGGGATGAAATATAATTCCTTTCATTTAGATATCACTTTTTAAAGCTTATGAAGAATTCTAGTATTTGGAGTTCTTATTTAGGCTTTGGTCCTCAAAGTTGGTGAGGTGGGTAGGAATAAGGATCCCATTCTGGAAGAAAGGTTGTCTGTCCAGAGTCAGACAGCTGGCTCAAACCTTCTGATTGTGCTCCTTAGGAAGCGTTAGCCCATATGATCCAATCTCAAGAGTATTGTTTCCATCAGTGAGACTATCTATGGCCTGGCGTGATGGTGCACGCCTATGAACCCAGCAGCTTGGAAGGCTGAGACAGGAAGATTGCAAATTCCAACCAGCCTCATCAACTTAGCAAGGCCTTAAGCAACTTAGTGAAACCCTGTCTCTAAATAACATATAAAAAGGGTTGGGGATGTGGCTCCATGGTTAGGTACTTCTGGGTTCAATCCCCAGTACCAAAAAAAGAGAAACAAAAAAAGAAACCATCCACTACCAAATTTTGATTTGAAAATAACTCACATCCTTTTCAAGCATTGCTCAAATATCCTACAGCAGCACAGAAGTCAGCAACACTTCATTATACCTCTTTTCCTCCCCATCCCCTTTCCTTTCATTTCTAGCTCCTCCTACCACTCCCCCTCAAACTCCCAGAAAAAGCTCCCCCTGCCCCAATTCCACTGTGTCCCTCTTATTCTACTGCTCTTGGTTTTTCTCCCCAGTTCAACATACAATAGCCCAAATAACCAACATAGTAAATACCCAACCATCCCCAGGAACTGGTATCAGGAAAAGGGAGGAGCCAGATGGATAACAGGAGAGGAAAGGCCAGCAAAGTCCACCTGTTCGTTCATCCCATCAACAAATATCAGTGCCTTCAAGGGGCCAGTCGCTAAGCATACAGCAGTCAACAACATGGGTGAAAAGACCCCTCTTTGTGGAGCTTAAACTACAATGGAGAAAAGGAGTCAAGAAACAAAGTTTTAAATGTAGAGTGTGGATCTAGGGTCAGTGGTAGAGTGCTTACATGACATGTGGAAGACCCCTGGTAACTACCTGCCTTAACTCCTGTGGATCTTGCCCCTACTGTTCTAATTCTATGCCATCTGAGTCACTGCTGAGGCTGCATGTGCTCCCTCTTGTACTTGTACACTTAGCACTTAAGAGGCACTATTGGGTCCTTCGATGTATCACTAGTCAGCTTCATCCTGTTACATTCAATTTTTCTTACTAAATGATGATCCTTTTTGGATCATCCAATGTGTGTTCTATTCCTCCCAGATTTCTGTGATCTGCAAATAAGATGAACTCAATATTTTAACCAAGTAATGAAGTAAAATATTGAAGAAGACAGTGCCAAATTATCTTTACATGTCCTTCATCATCATCCTTCTGATAAGGTCTATATAATTCTTTATTTTGTCTATCACAAACCACTTGATCAGTGCCTGATAGATTTACTGGTATATATCCCATGTTTTTTTCTGGTCAGTCTTTCAAAGAAGAAATTGAAGTTAATCAGGCACGCCCTGTTTCTCATGAACCGTCCTGTTCACTTTGTTTTTGAGATGTTCGCAAAGCAACATTGAAACAGCCTGTTCTAGGAGCTCAGCAGGCCTGCTTGGAGCTCATTCACCATAACTTGTAAAACCTACTACTTCCCCTTCTGAAAAATCAGAACCACGTTGGCCATCTCTAATTTTCTAGCTGCTCCAGATTCCTCTGGAATTTGTCTTGCTTTGATGTTCTCGTTTTTTTGGTGTTTCTCGATTGCTAAGATAAATTGTACAAACTAGAGGGCTTTATTTCCTTTTGGTTAACAAATTCTATCTTGGACTTTCCCTACCCCCCTCCATAGCATACATACTTTCAATTCACCTCAGTTCTGAGGCCACCTTCTGTGAGAGACAGGGACAAAGTAGGAGTTGAGAAATATGCTGTTATTTCCTTTTTTTTTTTTTTTTTTTTTTTTTGCTACTGAGGATTAATCCCAAGGGCACTCAACCAGTGAGCCACATCCCCAGTCCTTTTATGTTTTTTAAGCAACCACTGAGTTGCTTAGGGCCTCACTAAGTAGCTGAAGCTGGCCTGGGACTTGTAATCCTCCTGCCTCAGCCTCCCAAGCTGCTGGGATTACAGGCGTGCACTACCATGCCCAGCTGGTTATTTCTTTACATTCTCACAACATTATAAGCAAGTCCCAGGAGGTCAGCTTACACTTCTCTTAAAGACCTTCTTACTTCCACAGTATCACCAGAAGTACATTTTTATTTCCCACAGAGTACTTTTCTTTCTGATTTTTTAACAGGCCGTGGGTCAACTATGATTTCGTTTTCATGAAACCCTCACGTTCATCCTTGATTTGTGAAGGAAGCACTCTTGGGCCACCATAGCTGCCTTTTGAGTTGGAGGTCCTCCTGGGTCCGCACAGTACCATATAGTACCCCACTCCCCTGCCGTGGATGTTATAGCATACATACTTATGGACATTGTGAGGATCAGTGTTTTCCCAATGAATGAGAACCAACATGCAGGACTAAAGAGAGGGTAGGGAGCAGATTTAGAAGAAAGAACAAAGGAATATAAACCAAGAACACTAAAAGGATACTGGGAAAAGGGTGAACTGGGCATTTTGCCTAAAGAAAACGAATTTCCACAGAAGATGTAGCATATTCTGGAGAGGTCACTTAATCATAATCGGAGAGACTGAATACCAGTGAAAGAATCTAGATTTGATTTGGTTTTAGCAGAGAAAGGCATGCAAAAACCTGTTTTTGAGTCTATTGAGTGAGTAAAGTTCGTCTGCATATTTTGGCTGTATTGAAATTTATCCTAAGAGAGTACAGAATTTAATGTCAAGCAAGTCCCCAGTCAGGAATGTTCTAAATACAGTAGAATTGAGGTCGGGTAGGCACTGGGTAAAATAAATGCCTAAATCAAAATTAAATTTTAATTGCCAGATGAATAAATGTTGCTTAACTGTTCTGAATGCTTTTATCATTGGTCAATTTATTCACTTTAATAATCTTTTAAAATGTCAGGACCTACTAAATAAAGTTGAGAAAGAAAAGGCAGTTTCAGATGACCTTTCAGAGAAATAAAATACAATTTATGGGATTGACTCTAATACTTTATCACTGCTACCATGGAAACCAACAGCAGTTCTCCTCCTCATTGTAACACAAACCTTATAAAAATTAGGAATTCCTTCTTCAACTGGATTGTTGTTAAATGCAATCATTGGCAACAAAATGTAATTCAAGGTGTTTGCCTGGCTCTTGAATACAAATTGTCACATTAAAAAAATAGCCTATGCATGTCTTTAAAGCATTTATTTGCTTTAGTTTCAGGTACATAAATTCCTGGTGTTTCTGCTTGAAAATTCTGACAGCTGAAACAGCAGGAATTCATGAAGCAGTAAGTTATTCTTAGAAAAGCCATTCAGTGTAAAGTGTATTAAATGGGTTCATATCTAAGTTCTGACTAAGAGGAGGTCGCCACTCACCAAATTATCATGTTTCCATATTTCCCCTCTCATTCTCTAAGCTACTCTTCTGCAAAGAAGAAAGTAGATACTGAAGATGGAGTTTAAGTTCAGCAGCCTATGCCTGAGACCTGAGACTTGAGACTCGAGGTCTGAATGTGGAGGCAGCCAGCCAGCTGAGCAGATAACTGGAGTAGAGGCTCTTTATTAATTAAGGAGCTTAAGTGACATCAGTGAAGGGAGATAGTTTGTACACATCAGGTGAATCATACAGATCATTGGTTTTATTCCTATTGCCTTTGACTACTAAGAGAAAAACTCAAGGTCAAATTCACAATTGATTATAAATGTACCTATCCCTTAAGATTTATGTAAAATATGCATTGTACTTTTTGATTGATCATCTCAAATAAAACATAAATAGCATTAGTTAGGTAATGAATTTTATATTTAAAAGAAAGTTCAATATACCTTTATTGGAGTATGATATTCTTTTTCTATTCTCATTTGCTTCTGTAACCTAATTCACCATATTAGCTTTCATTACATCAGTCCAAGGACTCTGAAAATGCTAAAACAGATATTGATCCATGTCGGTTCATCCTGTTCATAGTAGAACCATAATCCAACAGCAGAATTTGTGCTGTATTATGAAGCATCTCGCCACAGACATGGTGCAGGGGATAGGGGGTTGGGAGGGCACAAGGTCACACTGAGTTTCAAGTTTATTTTCAGCATTGAAATTGATGCTCTGTGTATCACTATAGATGTAATACACGTGCTCTGTAGTACCAACCCTTTCCACATGGTGGTCCACCAGGAAAATGACATTTTTTATACTGGGCTAAAAGAATGGGTTTGCTAATAACTGGAAGCTAACCTTGGCTTTACGGGGCTACCTTGAGATCTAAGGCTGTCAATAACTTAGCACCCCTGTACCACACTCATGATTCGAAGGTAAATGCTGGAATGCTCTGTTAGGGAATAATTATAAGAAAATTCAAAGTGCAACCAGACACGGAATAAGCACATGTTCTGCCTATACTGTGCAGTAGAGTACCATGACAATTAAGACAATATTGTGTAATATTTGAGGAATCAATTCAAATCAAAACAAGAGAAATCAAAACCATTCAGAAAACTGTGTGTTAATTAGTTACTATTATTTGTGTGGCTAATCCCTGCCCCTGAAAGCCTTTAGAAAATATGAATTCAAGGGCTGAGATTGTGGCTCAGGGGTAGAGCACGCACCTAGTATGCGTGAAGCACTGGGTTTGATCCTCAGCACCACATAAAGTAAAATAAAGACATGGTGTCCACCTATGACTAAAAAATAAATATATATGTTAAAAAAGAAAGAAAATATTAATTCAAGGCTCGCCTCCTTTTGTCTTATTTCTAGGAGATGGAATTATATACTCAGAGAATCCTGAAAGCACTATTACTGAATCAATAGGATATTGTTTGTTAAGTTGCTTCAGAGGTGAAGTAAATCACAATCCTGTGAGTTGAGGGGGCACAGTAGACCCAGTTCAATGATGGGTAGAATCCTGAGCACCTCACTATCTCACTTTAGGCTTCTTACTTTGCATCTTGAAATGGAAAAGAATAAAACTGGCCACCTCCTTTGTTCATGGGAATAGAATGAGGAGGGATGAGGAGTTAAAGACTGAATTCTGTGCTGAGAGAGAAATTCGAAGAAAAGGCTGGCTAGTCTCTCATGGCCAGTAACTCCTGCCAGTCAGAACAAGAGGCTGCCATAGCTCCAACCTGTAGAAATAGGACTATACCCAGACACAACATATCACCCCAGAGTTTAGCAGTACAAATCAGAGATGCCCAAATTTCATTGCACAGGTGCTATCAGACAGTAGGCATTGACTTACTTCAAAACCATCTCTCACTTAACAACACCTGCCCCCAACATGCAAATAGGACCTTGGGCTTTATAAGCCAATTGCACAAATTGTCTTCAAGTGAAGAGCACATTCAATAAACTAGCAAAGCCCATAAACCATAATTACCTGATCCTTCTGTCTTATTCCTAACAGATTTCTTCAGCATAATTGCCTTAGACACATATCCAGGAAAGCATTTTTCGGATTATATAATCTGCAAATATTGTGAGTAACGTCTTTGTGATTAAATAATGGGTGTAAATTTAAGTAAACTAAAAGGGTAGAATGGTAGGCTTTCAAGGTTTGACTTGGTGGTAGAGAAATAGGAGGAACAGGTTATCACAAAATACTCAGATTAATTATTATGTTTAAAAAATTATTCAAAGATTTAGATACTATCAGAAAACATATGAAGACTCTCTGTAACATTGTTTTCTCCAACTTGGGTCACTTCCACAATATTTTAATATTTTTTTCCTAACCATCTCTATATGCTTTCCAAAATATTAATATACTAAGGATG
Source organism: Marmota flaviventris (assembly GCF_047511675.1). Classification (NCBI taxonomy): domain Eukaryota; kingdom Metazoa; phylum Chordata; class Mammalia; order Rodentia; family Sciuridae; genus Marmota; species Marmota flaviventris. The sequence goes on along the minus strand of NC_092501.1, from coordinate 140,097,404 downwards.
TGACCAAAAAAGAATAAAAACAAACATTGACCCACATATTTAGTTATTGTACTCTTATATTCTACCATAATGCAATACCCTGAGCATTATTTTTGGCCACTTCTCTTGCCCTGCCCCTCGTGTTGAACACACTGAACGTGTGGTTATTTGTAACTTCTGATCATCCCTGGGTGTCTTCCCCTCTGCTCAGCCAGCAAAATGCTCTCAGAAGCAGATGTCCATACTTTACAGTCATCATCAGTGGCTCATATTCTAATTACATGAGACTAAAATGGAGTATTGAGTTTGCGTTATTAACTCACCCATGCTATTTGTAGATATCTCAACCACAACTGCATTACTACTCTCAGACCTGGAGTATTCAAAGACTTGCATCAGCTAACATGGCTGTAAGTATCCCAGATTTTGTTTCCCTCATAAATGATCACAGTATTCATGATACACAGCAGTGCTGTTTCCACTTTGGGAGGTATCTTGTTTATTATTCTGTTTCTCCTTGGCACACAATCTGGAGCACTTTGACCCAAGCAGTTTAGACAGTGGCATGCCAAGCATTAGGCTTGCCAAGTCAGCCTGCCATTCCCCCAGTGTTCACCAAGAGCAGGATTCCTCAACCTCAACTCTATTGACATTTTGACCCATATAATTCTTAATTCAGGGGAGACAGGGAGAACAGAATGTCTGGTGCATTTTTAGGATGTTTAGCACCATCTGTGGCCTCTACCTACTAGATGCCAGTAGGACACCTCTTCTTCCAAGAGTTGTGACAACTAAAAAATGTCTCCAGGCATTGCCAGATGTCTCCTGCGAGGAAAAATTGCCCTCTGTTGCAAACCACTGACCCAGAAAGTAAGCAAGTTAAGGACTTATTCTGCTTCCCAGAGCATTCAGAGAAGTCTGATAATATGGTAATTTGTGGCATTTCACCACTATCCAGACTGAGCCACTAGCTCCCTCTCTAGGACTCTCATGGCATATTTCTTTGCTTTCTTCAGGAGAATTAACAAAGGGCAATAGTAGGCTTTGAGTGAGTTTGCTCATCTTCTACAGGTTGTCCTGGACCAGTGGAAAAAGCCAAGAATTTGGCTTCATCCAGAACTTGTGTGTGCCTGACCCAGTGCTTAATCTCCTAGGCAATGTACCTAATCTACCTAGGTCTCTTTTTTCTTATCTGTAAACTATAATCATAATTCCTTTGTAGGAGAGATGTCATGAAGATTAAATCAGATAATACACATAAAATGTCACATGCAAAACTCCTGGCACATAGTAGGTGCTTATTGTAACTCCCTTTCTACTTCCTACCCTTTGGGACTCCTCAGAATACTAGGAAATAACACCTGACTTCAAAGGCAACAAGAGAGAAGGTGACCTATTTCCCCGTAGTCTAGTTTCTTCTACAAGACAAAAAAATACTCTATATAATTTAAGACAGTAGTTTGAATATACAAATATGTTTACTCTTTCACCTGCCAAGTCCTTATGAATAGTTATCACATCCGTTCATTCATTTGTACAGACCTTGTTAAATACATCATGAGACCAAAGAGCCATCTGTTAATTTCCTAAAGATTATTTTTGCATTCATTCTCCATTCAGCCAATCAAATAGCCAAAGCATTTATGGAGCCAATAAGTGTGAATTATGCTGGACCAGGCTCTCCGAGATAAAGAATAAAAATACCTGGGCTTGTAAGTCTAGCAGAAAGTAGATACAGGGAAATAAAGCAAACCATCAGGCTCCAACTTGATAAGTGATGGGATGGAAGTTGCAGAAATTTGGAGGAAAGTGATATTCTAGCTACAGGGTGAAGGAAGAGCTTTCAGGAAAATGATACGTGGGCCAAATGTGGAAGAACAAGGAGGAGTAAGCCAGATGTTGGAGGAGGCAAGAAGGGAATGGACCATTTATTTATTTATTTATTTTTCTGGTTTTATTTCAGAAGTGTGTCTAACATTGGAAATGTTTTTGATATGTTTTGTCAGAATTCTAGACGACAATCCAATAACCAGGATTTCTCAGCGGTTGTTTACTGGATTAAATTCCTTGTTTTTCCTGTAAGTGTTCATCTCTCTTTCAATATATCTGTCTGCAAATTGCAATGAAATCGAACACTAGCTTACAGAAAAAGCCTTAAAACAACCTCAAATCCACTAAAAATTTTATTAGTCATAACCTTTCCTGTGTTCCTTCTTCTTGCCCATGGCTCAAAGGGAACAGCTGACTAGATTATAATGTATATTTTAAGCCTACTAGTTGACATTTTTTTTTGGATCCCCTTCCATTTCTTAAAGTCCTGAGGCATGTTTTTATTTGTAGTAGCTGACCAAAGATTCATTTTTGTATCCTATTCATTTTTATTATATCCTAATTACATTTAAATCTATTAGGATCTCCAGGAGCCTGACTCCAACTTCATATTTAATAGAGAAAAATATGCTTTTGTTCAGCAACAGTCACTGGAAATTCCAGAATCTTTGCCCCGCCAACAGAGCTGTTCTCATAATTATGTTTTTTGCTGTTTATTAATATACTGGAATGATTCATCTGCAGGGGATTATTATGTTTCTTTACAGTTAATCATATGGCATCATTATTTTTCCATTTGTCAAAAGGGACCACCACGTCATAAATTAATCGTGAGACTTCACATGTTCCTGAGTTGTTTTTTCTCCCAAGTCTCCCCAACTGTCATTCCTTAAATTTAATGTGGTTTCAAATATGGCCCTTTAATGTTACAAATGATTAATGTTTCCCCTAAGAAGAAACATTGGATTATGGCACTGGAAATGATTGCAAACTTGAGGAATACATGGAAAATGATCATGAACTTCAAAGTCACTACTATATGCATGCTTTTGTTTCACATCATATTTATGCCTAGGATATATCTCATTCATGGCTTCTTTGAATCTGCTGTTTAGTTCTTGCCAATCACCTATTTAAAGACCACTTTGAAGGGGTCTTTATGTATAAAGTCTTCATTCTTCGTATTCATTTTGGCATGCAAATCTCTAAATTGTGGAATAGTAAAAATACTGTTCTTAAGATGGCATATAATTTTGTTTCTAACTAATATTTTCTTTATGTAAAGATCTATGGTTAATAACTACTTAGAGGCCCTTCCCACGCAGATGTGCACCCAAATGCCTCAACTCAACTGGATGTGAGTATTCATTCAAGGTTTAATTTGTTATTTCTCCAGAATACAAAAACTAGCCACGAAGTTCATTCATGAAAGTCCATTTTTAATTTTTTTCCCAAAATCAAAAATCTAATCATGTTACTTCCCAGTTTTAAGATCCTTTGAGGGCTCCCAAAGGTGCAAGAGTGACATTCGACCTTCCCCCTGAGCACCCAACACCCTTTATTTTTTATCTCTTACCCCATGTAATCTCTTTTCCTGCCCCTCCGCCAATGTCCTTTCCTCCCGGATTTACGGATCCACTGGTTCTGCCACCAATTCCCTAAGTACATTCTGTTCCTTGAACTTGAAAGCTCTGGCTCCCTTATTCTTTTGGCTAACTCCAACATTTCCTTCCAAAGTCAACTGAAATATCACCTCTGGGGACTCTGTTCCTGGCATTCCAGCCAGTTTCCGTGGCTGCATTTTTACTTCCATTGTGCCTCCTACAAAACTACTGTGCCCCCATTTTCTACCTCTCCCAGCTGTCTCAGGGTATATGATCATATAATCACTGGTTTACTTGTTCATCTCTCCTCTATTGTTTCTTAAGTTCCTTAAGGACAGAAATGAAATATTTGATTTCAGTACCCCAGTATTTGGACTCAGTAGGTACTCAGTAAACCTTTGATGGATGTGCCATGCCATTTCCACTTCTTATTAGCTATTCATACATAAAACACTCCTTTAATTTACACTATGGCCTCACCACCACTACCCACCATTCTCTGCCATGTGAATCTTAATGGTCTCCTACAACAGCGAGGCTGGTACAGCCATTGATTTCCCACCTTGTAAAAATAGGGAATGTACCAACCTCCAGAACTCCTCTTGTAATCCAATCGAGGGACTGGTACCCATAAAATGATACTCCTCTCTGAACTGAAAGTTTCTTGTTAAAACTCTATTAGGCAGTATTGTGTTTACTCACTTTTGTTTCTATGTACTTAAGTTTATATCTATTATCAAAAACCTTTTAAAATACTAGAGGATCCATAAAAGTGTGCCATTATTAAAAGCAGAAATAAGGTCTGAAAAGCATGAGAAGAAAACTAAGAATAAGTGGGAAAGTATTTAGGCACAGAACCTCTGCACAATGAGAAATAAACAGGAAAGAGCAAGAGAATATCAGGGCCCCAGCCTGTTTGGCCTCCCAGCCACTGGGCAGGAAGGACAGCAAGGAGATCAGGAGCCAGCCTTAGAGCCCGAGTTTCCGGCATGTTCATTGTCACTGTAAGCTCCCAAAACCACCACGGGAGAAAATAGATGCCCAGTGAAAATACAGATTTAGCAAGATGGCCTGATCACAAATGAGAAAGAGTCCTTATGCCCAGAAAATAGAAAAGTGAGAAGTCAGATCCAAATTGCTCCCACTTAAGGGCAAGAGAAAACTTGCACTGGTCTGGCCTCTTCTCCCTCTTCACTTGCCTTCAAGTGGGATAGTTGCTTTCATGACTCCAAAGTGTTCTAAGGGTGAGAACGTGAAAGACATTTTCCTGTTTTTCTCAGCAATACTTGGACATCGAAAATAATATAGCATTTATTGTACCTAATCACAGCTTTCCAAATGGAAAAATAATATTGAGTTCCTACAAAAATCTCCACAAGGTTTTAAAATTGGATTTAAAGGAACATGATATAGAGTTGGATGATTTTAGTGTGACCATGAGAAGAGTTCGGAAGCAGAAATGTAGCTATTGTCCTATTTGGAGAATTTATAGGAAGTTGACTATAAATATAAGTTGGCAGGAAAGTTGACTTTTTCTTTTTCTCCCCTGCACTGCTTAAAGCAAGACTGCCTTTCACAAAGGTTCTGGATGGCATTTCCAGGGTATATGGGATGCCACTGTCCTAAGGAATCACCTGACAGAATGACATCTTCCTCCTGTGCTTTGTGGACATTAATGGGAATCACAAACAACGGGAGGACTTTCTAAGACACAGGGGGCTGGAACTTTGTCCTAGAGTTTCTGATCCAGTAGGTCTGGGTGGAGTCCGAGAATGAGCCATTGTAATACACTCCTAGGTGGTGCCAAGGCTGTGTTCCTGCCACACAATGAGTGCCAACACACTGGACCATGGCATCACTGAAGTTATAGGGGAAGGAATCTGTGCTTTGGCATCACACAGACCAGGAGGCCCACAGCCTGACACTGGTGTTCAGTATGTGCAAGATAACTTTTTAGGCTGACTCTCTCCTTCAGGAATATAGAACCAAAGTATCTACCTGATATTGGAAAGAATGTGAGAATAAAATAATACATGATACCCAGGGCATAGTTAAATGTCTGGGCTTTAGATTCAGACAGTTCTGATTTGAGTCAGTTTTACCACTTACTATGCATGACCAGGAGGAAATGGAACCTCTAAGCAAGCATTAATTGCAGAATAGCACCTGAGGCAGAATATGATGGTTGGACAATATTATCATTGATAACATGGTGTCCAGAACAGAGAGACACTCAGCAGATGTTAGGCTGCCCTTTTCCTCAATTTTATTAAGCTCTAACATTAACTGGAAAGAGAAAAGAGGCATTTATAAATTACATAGCCCTGCAACAATTACAAGAAAAACAGTAAATTTTGAATTGGAGTAAAAACAAAGTTCAGAACAGCTATGTCAACAAAATGTATCTGTCCATATATGATTTGTACAAAAATACTCAAGATACTTTCCCTCCATGACTTTCAGGGACCTGGAAGGCAATCGAATCAAGTATCTTACGAACTCCACCTTTCTGTCCTGCGATGCGCTCACTGTGCTGTAAGTACCCAATGAACTTCAGTAAATGAGGAGAGACCTGATAGATTTGGAAATTCAAAGAAAACAATTGGCAATGAAGGTTAAGGCAGGGTTTTGTTTGCAGCCTTGGTCTGGAGCTGCTGTAGAGAGTGCACAGGTTGATTTATTGATTTTGATGGTGGAGCTGAGACTTCAATTAAGTTGCCCACCATGGGGGTCTCCCGCTGGCTCCTTGATCCTGAGGGAAGTTGTCATTTCTGTGTACACTATCAGCTGCCCTGTTTCCCAAAAGTTCATTTCCTAACCCAAAGGTTGGCAGTGAAATGAGATCATGTATGTTAATATGATTAGTTGTGCAAGGATTAGCTATTACTGCCAAAGACTCTTATCACTTGAAATCTCTCTTCCTAAAGAAAAAAATAAATTATATGCATATATATATATGATCTTATTCTAAAGGGAAAATAACCTAACATATTTGATTGGCCAAAGATTCTGACTGGTGATTCTGAATGCTGCTTATGCTTGTTCTGGGGGCGGGAAGACAGAAGGATTGGTCAATTGGCACATTTTGCACTGGTAAGCTGAAAAACACAAGTATTTTGTGTTTGTTTTAATTATGGTTTTCCACAGATAGTAAGCACTTGGTTACGATTGCTGATCGAATGGGTGATTGGAGAAAAGAATGATGCAGAAAGACTAGAAAGAGACACTTTCTAAAATAATCAGAATCCAAACCAAGTGCAGCTTTATAGACCACACCAGCAGCTCCAGTTGCTCCTAGGAGCACTTCCTGGAGAGTTAGGGAGGCATTCCTGCCTCAGGTTCCACACCAGAAGATGCCTCCCTTTGAGATCTCAAAGGAGGCTTATTAGATTACAGCCGGATCAGTGGCATCTCCCAACGATGACTGATTTATGACAGCAGACGCAAACCCACGGTGTTGACTCTCGCCATGTCTTACAGGTTTCTGCCTAGAAATCAAATTGATTTTGTTCCAGAGAAGACATTTTCTTCATTAAAAAATTTAGGAGAACTGTAAGTAGCATCGTCTACTAGGAAGAATATGATTGCTTCTTCCAGGATTATAAGCTTAAATGACTAGTGAGACTGCTTTTCCACTAGTGGCAATCAAAATCCTGTAGACTATTGGATGTTAAAATTCAATTAAGAAAATCAACATTATCCTAAAGTCAGAGCACATTAAAATCAGACAGTGGGCTTAATGTGGAGTTAGCCTACTCTAGTTCCCCTACCTATTTTCTTTGGGTGATTTCATGAGTATGTATGTTTGGGAGTAAATGAGTTTTCCAGATCTAATGGATGGAGTATAGTTAATTTTCAGTAAAATGCTTGCTGAATGAAAAATGGACTGACTGAAATGATATTAATAAAAATTGCATGAGGAATAAAAATTCTTATCTCTTGAGAAATTATGACTTTTGTAGCACAGGGATTGGGCTCATTGAAAAATATTCAAGGAACTCCTGTAACTTTTTCTGTTCAAATATTTGTTTTATAAATATAAAACCATTTGCTTTGCCCCCCCACATAATGGTTATCATTGGAAATTAAAATTCATTCATCTATTAAATTAAAAATCATAGCAACTGGGGTAAAGAACTGGTCCTTCTAAGTGGGGCCTTAAAATGGAAATTCATGTCTTAAAAAACTCTTTCTCCCTTTTTTTTTTTTTTTACATCTTGTTTTTTAATCCAGAAAGGACTGGAGAAAAAAAAATAAATGTGATTTTAAAAGTAATTTTAAAAAATAATTCATGAACAATTATGATCAATCAAATCCATAAATATTTACTAAGTAACTAGAATAGGCAAGGCTCTGCATAATGAAAGATATTATTATTTTATGACAAAAAAAAATTAAAAGTAGCCCATTAAGAACAGACTTCCTTTAAGGGCCATTTCCTCATCAGGCTCTGGACTTGGGTTACTGGTTGGGGTGGGCAGCAGCCCAAGACAAAGAGGGGCTTATTTTATATGTAAACTTAAGGAAACAGTGAGTTGGAGTTCTATTTTGAAAATTGCCCTAATCTTCATCTTATTTTATATGTCGATAGATCCCCCCATTAAGAGATACTAGCTTGCTGATTTTAAGGCCACCAGTATACTATCCAGTTCAATGCACTTTGCTCTGAGCTTCAGAAAATTCAGAAGTCGATAGACTAAACTTGAACAAGGCAGGTCTACAAGTCTTGATTCTACAAGTGTTGAATAACTTGCCATCATAACATCAAATTCTTCCTGGGGAGGAATAAGCATAAGTACATGAGGCCCCTCAATTCTTTCCCCCAGAAGAGTGCACTTTATTTTTCTATCTGACACTTTCAAGGACAGTGTCTAGGTTTACGAGATCACCACCATCTTGCTCTATTGCCGTGCTCTCTCTGGCCCACACACACCTGTGGCTCTCCTTTCGGGCCTTGATCCAGGTATGCTCCTCCTCTCTGGACCTCCAGATTAGAGTTCCTACCTAGCAGGACCTGGTGCTCGGATGTCATGAAAATCACCTCCAAAGCAAACTGTTTAAAGTAACAGCACATCTTACCCCATTGCCAGCTCCTTCACCTGGACTTGCCATCACGTGGCTGTAGCATCCTCCCTGGCAGCCAAGCCTGAAGACTGCTCCCTGGTCGTCTGCTTTCCTCTTAATGTGCTAAGTTTTCCCAGACCCCAAACCATGCTAATGTCCCTGTTAAGTCTTCATCAGCTCTCACCTGGCCATAAAGAAGCCTCTTACCTCGATGATTCTCTCTTCTAGCATTTCAGCCTTTCTTTCTGGTCCAGATGTAATTGTCATCCCATGACTCAGAGCCTTAAGATGCCACTATCCTGCTCAATGTCCTCCTCACTCCTTGTTGCCTGATGTTTGGCCTCACATGGCTCTCAAATGTTAATGTGCAGAGGAATCACAGGTCTATTAGTTTAAATCCAAGTTACCAGGATTCCTCCCTGAGATTCTGATGTGGTAACTCTGGGTTGGGTACCTGAAATGGGATCTTTCTAAGAAACCTCAGTGATTCTGATGCCTGGACTATGTTCTGCAGAAGACTGCCTTGGAGCATATTCATAACCCTCCCATCTTGTCTCCAAGAACTTCCAGGCTGGCTTTTACTATGTTTCCCCCACGTTGTTTCTCCTTTACCCGTGTTGGACCACTTGCTGACTCCTAAAGACAACATTCAATTCCAAGAATTTGTTTCTCTTGTCACACTCTACTGTCACCTAAAAAAGCTGCTCATCTTTTACCCCACCTAAAATCATTGAGCTTTGTTGAAACACTTCCTAATTTCTCAGGCCAAGATTGATGACTCCTTTCTTCTACCTACTGTCTTCCCTTCTGTGATTGCACCTGCATCATTCTTTCCTTGATTTGTAATCTGGTTATATCAGTCCATTTTCTATTGCTATACCAAAGTACCTGATGCTGGGTTTATGAAGAAAATAGGTATATTTAACCCAAGGTTTGGAGGCTGATAGTCCAAGATCAGGCAGCCCCACTGATGCAGCCTCTAGTGAAGGCGTCATGGCAAATGACATTTTGGACTTAGCATGTACAGAAAGAGTCACATGTTAGGACACACAACAAGCCAGAGAGGGATTGGGATGAGGTTTGCATTTTTAAAAATGCAAAACTCACTCTCATGGAAACTAACTGTAATCCCAGGAGAATTACCTTAATCTCTTTTGGGGGATAAGGCCCCCAATGACCTAGCTACCTCCTACTGGGCCCCAATGAACAGTAGTTGTTACTCTAAATGAAAGCTTCTTTAAGGAAAGAACTCTTAGCTGTAACTCCCACATTTCCGTCAGCAGCTCCAAAGTGTCAAGAACAGTTAAGACTTTTTGTTCACTCTTAATTAGGCAATTGTGCATCTGTTTTATCTTTTACATTTTCTCTGACGCAGAAAGATATTCTGGGTTCTTAAACAGTGTTGATTTCTTCTGATTCCAGCATACACAGATTGAATGATGCTATCATATTTAATTCTAAACTCTCATTTGCTTATACAAAAATAGTCCCATGTAGGAATGTGTTTAAGAGGTAAACATTTGTCCATTTAAGATGATGTGGGTGGATTGTCTCAGTGGGAATGCAAAATAAATAGAAGACGCAAGACTTGACCTCAAAAAAGGTTATTTGGATAAACAAGAGATCACATACATGAAGCACGTAGGAATCAGCATGAGTGGTAGTACAAAGAGTACCTAAAACAGAGGAAATTAATCAAAGCAGATATTAAAGCCAGGATGTGTTGGAGAGGGTGTGAAAGGAAATTCCAGACAGGAACTGGATGAAAGAAATGTCACAAGCCTGTAAGTGGTGGAAAATACATCCATCTGGCTGACTCACACGGCCTTGTTGTGTAACAGGTTATCAGGTTAATTAAATTGAATTCGTATTTTCTGTTATATCAAATGGGGTGATGATAACTCTGCAGAGTGATAACTGTGTCACTTACTTCTGAGGTAATTGCTTTGGGTTTGCACTGTCATCAACAGGGATCTGTCTAGCAACATGATAATGGAGCTACCAGTCCACCTGTTTAAAGACCTGAAGCTTCTCCAAAAACTGTAAGTTCTTCTCATGATCATCAGATGTAAATGGCAACATCTTAGGTTTTCGAAATAATAACATCCATACTTCTCTTCCCCTTCCTCCAATGGTAAAAAAGGAACCTGTCATCCAATCCTCTTTTGTATCTCCACAAGAACCAGTTTGGAAGTCTTAAACAACTTCAGTCTCTGTAAGTAAAATATCACAATTATGTCCATTATCATTTTAGTGGATGTATTTTACTGAGAGACACATTGATTTTTAGATGGGTGTTTCACACACAGGAGCATGCACCCTCAGGTGATTGTGAATACCACGGCTACCATCAATTATATACTGAATGATAGCAGAGGCACATTTTTTACCATTCAGTTGTATCAAAGCCACTTTCTGTGTTTGAAACATATATCTCTTCTTCCTGAAAACTGGGTTCATTATGGAAAAATCTCATCCTACAATTTTAACAAAAAATTAAATTTGCAATAATTTTGTTTCTAGAATTATGGAAAGAAACAAATTATGTAAGACTTGCCTTCTTTTTCCCTTTTACCTTTTCTGTAAGAAGCTACTTGAAACCGGTCTACGTTGCAAGATTTTTACTTTTCAGTAGGTAAAAAAATTATCTCACAAATATGTAGATGAGTAATGTTGTTTAGTATCTTAAAACATCAATCAGATTAGGTTTCAATGGTGTCAAGAACTCTACCCACTATTCTTTGAACCTCATGATTTCTTTCCCTAGGTGACGATTTGTTGGCTAATGTTTATTTGTTTGTTTTCAACAGAGTATTGCCTGATTTCTGCCTGAAGCATTTCTTTATTTAATTCCAAAGATCAATCCTTAATATCACTTTTTATTTTTGTTGAATAGGTTTTTATTGGAAAGTAATGCAAGATTAAGTTCTCTGTGTTTTAGGATATTAGAAGGTATTAATCACAATCACATCATCCACATAAAGCTAAAGCTGTGATTAGTCAAAGAGGAACAGAGAGAGCAAAAGAAAGAAAGTGAGGACCTTTGGAAAGAGCTCAGAGTTTCTTACTAGAGTCATGTGTTGGTTCCGTAGTATAAGAGCTCCCTTGAGTTCCAGCGAGTAAGGTGACTCCTCTATGAAGGACCCAATAGGCAAAGGGAAACTCAGAACCATATTAGAAATCCCTATTCAGATTCGCCAAAAAGAAACAAGAGAAAAAGCCAGGCATCTTTCAATCATATATTTTTAAAAGCAAAAGTTTCCTTTGTTATAGATTGTTCTTCCTCCATCTCTTTTCTGAAAACATAGTAGCTCTTAATGCACACCATCCTAAAGAAGTCTTATTTCAGTCTAAAGAAAGAGGGTCTTTACTTGTAGAAGTTTCTGGATAAATTAATTGTGTAGGGCTGGGCATGGTGATGCTCGCCTGTAATCCCAGCAGTTCGTGAGGCAGGAGGACCATAAGTTCAAGGCCAACCTCAGCAACTCAGCAAGGCCCTAAGCAACTTAGCAAGACCTTGTCTCAAAATAAAAAATAAAAAAAAAAAAGAGCTGGGGTTGTGGCTCAGTGGTTAAGCACCCCTGGGTTCAATCCCCAGTACCAAAAAAAAAAAAAAAAAAAACCAGTTGGGCAGTTTCATTGAAGCCCTTTGAGGGTATCTAATGAGAGGTGGAGGAATCAGAAGTATGCTTCCCACTTTTATCTTAGAAAACGGTTGTCCTTACCCGGAGCTACTCTGGCTGCCTCCATGTTTTTTCAACCCTCACAACACATAAACTGGGAAGAAATAGATATTTAAATTCAGTTTCCCATGAGAGACAGGATGGAGTGGAGGTACCAGCTGGGCTTTGGAGCCTGAGCAGCCTGAGTTAAATTCAGTTTCCCACAAAATTCACTTTGGTGATGTTCACAGGTTGGGAGAACCAGCCCTGAATGGAACCTTCTAACTTCCATGGCATTGTTTATTAGATCAGACTGCAGACGGATTTCATAATCACAAGACAGCTCTGCCTATTTTGATTGATTGATTTTTGCATTGCTGAGAATGGAACTCGGGGCCTCACACCTGCTAGGCAAGTGCTCTACCACTGAGCTAGAACCCAGCCCCTCACTAGTTTTTTGTTTTGTTTTGTTTTGTTTTTTTTTAAGCAATCTCCATTTCATTATCTCCTAGCTCTGTAGGTTGGAAGTACAAGCCACCTAAACTGGGTTCTCATAGGGTTTTACTCTATTGCCAACAACTGGAAAAAAAAATGCTCAGCTTTTAAAGAACTCCTGTAGAATACATACATGACTCATGTAACTAGATGACACCCCCCTATGAGCCCTCCAGTGAGGACTCAGTTCTCGCCGTAATCTCAGACTCCATCCATACTCCAAGGGGAGGGCATTCACTGTAAGAGTGAGGGCCACTGGGGGTTGTGTTAGTCAGCTCTCCATCACTGTGACCAAAATCACCTGACTGTAACAACTTAGAGGAGGAGAAGTTTTTGGCTCACTGTTTCAGAGGTTTAGTCCATGGTTGGCTGACTCAGTTGCTATAGGCCTGAGGTGAGGCAGAACATCATGACAGAAGGGCACGGAAGGGGAAGGCTGCTCAGCTTATGGTGGCCCGAAGTCGACAGTCCCTTGCCATCTTTAAACCAAAGAAATGAATGAAAATGTTCTATTGGAATGTAGTTCTGCCTGTGAATGACAAATCGAACTCCAAGGATAATATTCTGAGAAAGCATACTCTAAAATTTCCCTCCTAATTTGATCTGGTAACATAAAATTTTGAAACCTTTGGAGGAGCTGACAAAGAATGCAATTATTAATGAAGTTGAACCCTAGAAACATTAAATCTATTGTGTATATTTTCCAGAGACCTGGAAAGGATAGAGATTCCAAATATAAACACAGGAATATTCCAACCCATGAGGAATCTTTCTCACATGTATGTATGTATGAAAGAATGGACAAGAAAACATAGTGAAATGTATCACATGTTGTTTTGTCTACTGTCTACTGTATCACTGCAATGTGTTTTTAATGCAACAAAAGTCTTTTATTGAGAACTTTTTAATTTTGTCACCTTTGGTCCCTGTCAAATAGAGTTCAATATTATGATGCGCCGACATGAATGACCCTTCTCTCTGGAAACACGATGTTTATCCAATTGAGGCCCAATAAGAGATCAGGGTACCAGAATGCCACATATTACACAAGATGAAGTCACTGGCTAAGTGGTACTCAGGCGACCTGGAAACATTAATTCACTTCACATGAGTGAGCAGTCGGCTGCTCTAAGATTTGAGCCCTTAGGAAGCAAGATGCTATATAAATTCCAGGTGTTGTTACTGTTACTAAGTGCACTACAAAATGGAGGTAATTAATCTTTCTAGTAGTTTTTGTTAAGTCACTTTAATATATTTGGCTAAAGTGCACTAAGTTGTGTTAATATATGTGTTTATAACATAATCATTTCTTTATCAACTGTATAATCTATATGTTCATGATTTCAAAAATTAACCATTGTTATCCACAAAAATAGGGAGGACTCACTCGTAAGATCACAAGTTGGGTGCAGCAAGTGGATGAAAGTGTTGATGTGAAGGTGCTCTTTTGGGAGAACATTTTGTTTAAGTCTGTGCTACAGTAGAGGCGTGATGGACAGGTGTTTGGCGCATACCCACGTGGTTTTGTTCATTTCTCTTCTTGTGGCACCATTACATAAATATTTAGAGAGGCTATCAGTTCCTTGTTGCAGGCAGAGGTGAGGTGTTCTTAGAATAGAGGTGCTTTAGAATTCAATGGAGAAACTTCTATTTTCAATATAGGCCTCAAGTCAAGGTCAGGAAGGACCCAACCAATATAAGCTTAGCTCGCTCCCTGATGAGTGACGATTTCTTTCATCTTCCCTGTCCTTTCCTCATTGAAATAACTTCACCTCATCGCTTCCACCCCTTCCACCTGCTATCTGGTCACAGTGGAAGAACTTAAAGAAGACAGTGGAGATAATGGAATATCTAGAGAACCAAAAGGTCTAATGTGTGTCAGGGAAAAGAAAAAAATAAATAAAAGTCCTATGTCACGTTTCTTTAATTGGTCACCAAATGTTAGGAAGGTGGACTGTGTCTCTACCTGACACACCCAGCTCTTGATTATCCATCACCCATGTGCTGATCTAGGAAATCTCTGTTGAGTACCTAGAAGGTGCCAGTCACTCTTCTAGATGCTGAGAACACAGTGAGGAACAAGAGAATGTCTGTCCTGGGGCGCTTTAGAACCTCAGTGAACAAACAAATAAATAATCAGGTATTAAATGCTAGGAAAAAATAAGTAAAGCAAAACGAAGAAGGCATAGGAAGAGGATTTAGATGACTTAGGTAGAAGTCAAAGTGACATGGCATTTGAGTAGACACGAAGGGAGGGAGGGAGCAATCCTAGCAATGTCCAGGAGAAGAATCTTCCAATCAGAGAGAAGCAATAGCAAGACTCTGTGGAGGGCCTGAGTCTGGCTTGTGTGAGGGCTAGAAGAAGTTATTGTTCTGAGCAGAAGGTGGCTCAGGGCAGCCCAGGGTCCCATCACCAAGGCCATGTCATTGTGGCCAAGGAAAGCTTTGTTTAATTGGCTTGGGTAGAGACTAAAATGGGAGATGAGAAAAGAAAAAAAAAAAGGATTAGACTTTAAAAAAAAAATAAAAAGAACAGAGAAATGAACTTACAGAGGTAATAAAAGAAGAAGAAGAAATTAGTTTTATGGGAGAAAATCCTAAACACACAGGTTTGGGGGATGGCCATAAGCCAAATGACCTCACCAATTCCAACACTTCGAGATTCCCCAGCTCATAAATTCAGTGACCACAAACAAATCTGAACAAATCTATATTTTCCTCTAGAAATTAAGTGCTTCCAGACCCTGGTAAGTAATCTGTGTTTAAGGCGGCTGCTTCTCCTCCCCACTCTGGGGAGGCTGAATTTTCCTAGTCTCAGAAACCAACCCTTACCTGCCCGTGTTAGGGAAAAGGAGGCACTTTAAGGAGACCTCACTATTTAATACTAAGGACAAATCAGGGATGTTTTCAGTAAGCTACAGTAGGATTCTTACATCCCCAGCACAAGTCCCTGGATGTCGGCTAGATTTAGCAATGATAATCTACTTCTAATAATACCCAGTGAGAGAATAATCCAATGTGAACACCGAAAAAAGTAGAGCCCCTGAGGCTTCAAATTTCCATAACCCCCCTGGCTCTCAGCCAAGCCACTTCTGAACTTCCATGTCCTTTAGGTTCCTTATCTCTAAGAGGACACTGCCTAGAGTAACACCTTATTTAATGAAGAGCCCTCTAATTAGGTAGTCACTACAAACAAAAGCAAACAAACATAGCGAAGTTGCCTACCTGCAGCTGTAGTTTCTGTATCATTACTATGAAGTGACTCTTTTTTTCCCTTTGACTTTAGTTATTTCAAAAACTTTCGATACTGCTCCTATGCTCCCCATGTCCGAATATGTATGCCCTCGACTGACGGCATTTCTTCATTTGAGGACCTCTTGGCTAACAATATCCTCAGAATATTTGTCTGGGTTATAGCTTTCATTACCTGCTTTGGAAATCTTTCTGTCATTGGCATGAGATCTTTCATTAAAGCTGAAAATACAACTCACGCTATGTCCATCAAAATCCTTTGTTGTAAGTATGTTTCCTATATAAGTAGACAGGGTATCTTCTATGAGCTGTGTGCTAGAGATATATAGTATGTGGCATATGTATTGTATAGAGAGATCTTCAACAAATGACATCTAATATGAACTATATATGGTGGGAAAATTTATTTGCAATATATAAATGTAGTTTTTTTGTAGCTATATATGTTTTTTAATATTTTTGTAGTTGTAGATGGACGGCATGCTTTATTTTATTTGTTTATTTTGATGTGGTGCTAAGGATTGAATCCAGTGCCTCACACATGCTAGGCAAGCGCTCTGCCACTGAGCTACAGCCCCAGCCCTTATAGTTATATTATAGTTTGCATAATCTTATAATGACCTACCCTGGGAGTTTATTTCATGGAAATGGGGAAACAAAGTGATAATTCAAGTGATGGATTATGGAGATGGTTTTGTGGGTTATAAACTAAGCTTAATTAACTTCAATTACAGTAACACCCACACTTCTCAAGCTCAGAAAATGATACCTTTTATTCACTGCCAGTAATACATGCTTAGGGTTTAAACCTAACTCTTCCCCTGCAAAAAGGTCCTACCTCCCCACTTTTTAATTATAAAACAAAGTCATGGTGTGGTTCTTGAGAAATAGCATAGATTTTGAAGTCCATTGGCTTCTTGGTATTCCAGTAGATGATTACACTAGTTCATTTAATACAGGTTGAAGGAGCTAGACAGACCTAATCAGAAAATTAACATGAGAGATGCTGGGAACGATCGGTTGCTTTGATTCGTCCACAGGTGCTGACTGTCTGATGGGCATTTACTTGTTTTTCATTGGCTTTTTTGATATAAAATACCGAGGGCAATATCAGAAGTATGCCCTGCTGTGGATGGAGAGTTTACCGTGCCGCCTCATGGGGTTCCTGGCCATGCTGTCCACCGAAGTCTCTGTCCTGTTGCTAACCTTCTTAACCCTGGAGAAGTTCCTGGTCATCGTCTTCCCCTTCAGTAACATTCGTCCAGGGAAGCGGCAGACCTCGGTCATCCTCATTTGCATCTGGACCGTGGGATTTTTAATTGCTGTAATTCCCTTTTGGAGCGAGGATTACTTTGGAAACTTTTATGGGAAAAATGGAGTATGTTTCCCACTTTATTACGACCAAACAGAAGATATTGGAAGCAGAGGATATTCTCTTGGAATTTTCCTAGGTAAATTCTCTTCTTCATTTCCTGGGTAAACATCATTTCGATACAAATACCACAAACTTCAGCAAAAGGTAGATTTGTCTATTTCAGAATGTAAAGAAATAGAGTCAAGATTCTGTCCTTGTTAAAGAAAAGTTCTATGTATTTCTAGAAGCTTTTCTTTAACTTTTTATTATAGAGATATAGTGCAGAAAACAAAGGCATGCTATTGGGATTTGTGGATTTCTTTTTTATTATCTCTATATACCTTTGATTTCATGTGTGCATACAGTTACTATGAGCTGGAAGAATTCTAATTTAGTGCCTAGTCCTGAAACCCTACCCAGGTTTATGAACACTTTTTTTTTTTTTTTAGAAAAGACCCTATACGAATGACAAATTTAGCACCTTAAAGTGTTTTTCTTTTAAATTCTATAGTATAATGTGTATTAATTCTGCTTAATCTTAAGGCCATCCCTGGGTCATTTCTTTAATTAGAGCACATGACCATTTTCATTTTCCCTTCCCTTCTTTCTCCTCATCAGCATATAGGCAACAAGTTCTATGGTCCTTTTTTGCCACCAAGTAATATTCATGAAACTGTGCCTCTGACTTAGGGCTCCTTCCAGCCTCAACCTGCTGCTATTGTCTCAGTTTGAAACCTTCTGGCCTCTACCCAGAATAATTACCTTAGTGGATGCTGGTCTTTCCACCTCCAGATCTTCCCCTCCTCCCATTTTTCTGTTCACCACCCCCGTTATAATCTCCCTCCCTGTCCAAAGACTGGGTACACCTCTGCTCAGAGACCTTCAATGGTCCCTTACCACTTTCAAGACCAGGTTTAAAGGAGTCACTTACAACTCATCATGACCTGGCTCTAACCATTGTTCCCCTTCTTCTCCATCTACTCCTTTTCTTCCTCCTCCAGAAAACAAAATACTCTCTCTCTGCACCCCTCTGATAATACTCCTCACACACCACCCTGTGTGGTAGCTTTTGTTCGTAGATATGTCACTCCCAGGGTAGAGTAGGCTGTTCTCTGTATCCCTCATGACTCGTTTCTTCCTTAATCCTAGGTAGGTGCACTTCATAAACACACACACCCCACATAACATTCATTGAGTCAACAGGATGGATGCAGCGCCTGCCGTGGGCTGTGCGTTCTGCTGGGTACTAGAGGTAAAATAGATCTGACCCTTACAAACCTCACCAGCTGCAGAGAAAGATGGAGACAGTAAACACGTCCTTACATCACAGGCTTATAAATGCCATGATGGAAGAGTACAGGATGTTCTAGGAGTCCCAGACCTGAGCACCAGGGAAGGCTTTCCAGTAGAAACGAATCCAAACGGAGGCCCAAAGGATAAGGAGGCATAGCTAAGTGAAGGCAGAGGAAGGTGCGTGTGGGGGCCGTGTGCCAGAAAAAGACACGGTGGATTCCAAGGCCTGAAGCCAGAGGCTGGTCCAGATGTTGGACTAAAGAAGTTTGGTGCAGGGGCTGAGATTGTGGCTCCACGGTAGAACGCTCGCCTAGCACATGCGGGGTGCTCTAGGTCCATCCTCAGCACCACATAAAAATAAATGAATGTAATAAAGGTATTGTGTCCAGCTACAGCTAAAAAATAGATATTAAAAAAAAAAAAAGTTTGGTGAAACTGGATCTTGCAATTAAAGCATCGGGTCCACTAAAAGTGGTTAAGAACCTCTGATGTATTTCAGATACAGAGATAGTAACACAGCACACACACACACACACACACACACACACACACCATATACTTGTTGCTGTCATACTTATTGTCTGTCACTGCATCACATGCATGGTTTGCATGTGATAGGAGTCCTAGAGCTCGTCCTAGAATACTTTTTTTTTTCTGTTTTAACAATATACAATTTTAAAATTAATTTAAGTCTTTTATTTTTTAATAATCTAAAGAACAGTTTTAGATTGAGAGGAAAGTTGTCAGCGTCGTGTAGCTTCCCCTATTGTTCACATCCATCCACTACCAGGGTACATTGAGAACACACACTTTTCATTCTTTCTGGAAGTCTGTTCTCAGAATTTGGTCTGGAGGAGCATTTTCTAACCATTATTTTATTTTCTGGCCTAAGATACACCAATTTTATAAAACTCCATTGTTTAGCTGTATAATGAGATTCCACAGAATATGAAGCATTTTGGTTTAAAAAAAATAGCCTTGAACTTAAATTATTTTTCCTAGACTTCACCAGTCTTACATACACCCGAGCCTATTTTGTGAAAACAAAAATAGCTTTTTTACATTTTAGAAAAGCTAGAGTTTACTTCCTAATATATCTAGATGTGAATTTCAGAAGTCTATAATTTTTCATAAAGGATTTATGTCTTAAACATGTTTTAAGCAACTATGAAAATTTGTGCAAATTTTATGTTCATTATGAAGAATGAGATAATCTCTTAGGGTTTTTATTACAGCAAGAATAGAGCAAACTAAGAGACTATAAAGTCTGTGCCTCAGGGAAAGTGAGGCTAAGTGAGAATCTTGGGACTATATTTGGCCCCAAAAGAGTGATTTATATAGTTAAATTTGTAACTTTCTGACTTCATTTTATGAGATGAATCTAAAGGGTTCTGAACCCATAGTCGTTTAAAATACTGTCAGCAATCTAGAGAAAAATAAGCAAAAAAAAATGCATTTTTGTTCTATGTATTATTTTTATTTAAGACCAAACAACACAAGGAATAATGTTTCTGAGGCAATTCTATTCATGATAAATTCCAAGGTTATCTTATTCATATGTATAAGATAAGGAAATGGGGTTGTATTTATTTTTTGAGACATGTATATGATTATAGCAATCCCTTAAGGTTTGAATTTGCAGGATGTGAGAACAAAAATAGCTTTATTATGTTTTAGAAAAGCCAGAGTTTACTTCCTAATATATCTAGATGTGAATTTCAGAAGTCTATAATTTTTCATAAAGGATTTATGTCTTTGGGCTGGGATTGTGGCTCAGTGATAGAGCGCTTGCCTAGCACATGTAAGGCACTGAATTCGCTCCTCAGCATCACATAAAACAAAGGCATTATGTTCATCTATAACTAAAAATATATTTTTAAAAAAAGGATCTATGTCTTTGACATCTTTTTGAGTTGGAAAACCCAATTCCTTTATCTTGTTTTCTTAAACTCAGGAATTTTAACAGAATAACCCTAGGCTGATACAAAAGAATGCTTCTTGGAAGCACAAGTTTAAGAGGTGCCATAACATCTAAGTTCCCCAGTATTTTACCATTGACTTCTACGCCTGAGATGTTAAGAGATGTGCTTTTCCCCACAGGTGTGAACTTGCTGGCATTTCTCATCATTGTGTTTTCCTACATTACTATGTTCTGTTCCATCCAAAAAACCGCCTTGCAGACAGCAGAAGTGAGGAATCACATCGGAAAAGAGGTGGCTGTTGCAAATCGCTTCTTTTTTATAGTGTTCTCTGATGCCATCTGCTGGATTCCTGTATTTGTCGTTAAAATCCTTTCCCTCCTCAGAGTGGAAATACCAGGTCAGTCAGTTCCTTCTGTCATTCTCAACTACATTCCTTTTTTATGCCCTTTGTTTGATGAGACCAGAATCTAGGACAGTGCCTTACACCTAGTAAATTCTCCATGAACACCTGTGAGCTCCGTATGAAGAGTTATTATTTCCCTTAGTGTTTTGTAACTGGAATGCTGAGATGGAAACTGGGTAGTGGGGTAATTCAGTGAGGAATAATTAAAAAATGGGAGTTATGGAGAAAATAAGTCTGAGCATCTTGCTTGCACATGAGCTAGATAGTGGTTCTTAACCAGGAACATGGGAAACAACAACAATAACAACAATAAAATATACATGGCCAGGTTCCACCCAGAGGAACCTGGCCATGTATATTTTTTGTTTCTGGAGGCCCAGGCATGTACAGAGGTACTTTGCAAAAGCTCCCCTGTGATTCTGATGTACACACAACTAGATAGAACCACCAGTCTATTGCATGTCCTAGCCACAGAATGTCATTCACACTGGGCTCTGTGGAATGCTAGCTGTACCGTAGAAGTGCCTCATCCAAAAGACCAGGTTCTCAACTGACAGTCTTACTTCAACCAGAGCAAACCATCTTTCGTTAATTAGGATTTTAGCTGAGTACCACAGCACACGCCTGTAATCCCAGCAGCTCGGGAAGCTAAGGCAGGAGGATTGAAAGTTCATAGCCAGCCTCAGCAAAAGCAAGGTGCTAAGCAACTCAGTGAGTCTGTCTCTAAATAAAATACAAAATAGAGTTGAGGATGTGGTTCAGTGGCCGAGTGCCCCTGAGTTTAATTCCTAGTACCAAATAATAATAATAAATTAGAATTCTACTTGAAGCCATTTCTGGGATCTAGAGATCACAATCATCTGGAAGCCTCCCAGGGCTCTAGCCTGACTCTTGTTGATTGAAAAACTCATCGTTTCAGTGAATAGCAACCTCTTTCCCTCTGCCTTGTGCACAGTTGTGTGAAACTTTGTCAAATGCCTTGTTGCACCATGGCACAGGATGGCCACAGTGGTCCCTTAACCTAAAGACTTCATCTTCACAAGCAAGCATAGATGTCCCTTGAACTAAGTGAAGTGGGAGTTACAATCAGAAGGGACATCAGGAATGAACATTTGGGAGATTTTGCTGGCCTGGGTGGTAAGAGAAGAAGCCAAAAGACTTTGTGTGAGATCACTTGGGCAGAGCTAGTTGTACATGAAGAGGAGAGTTCATTAAATATTAATGGTCACAGAATGTTCTCTTGAAAAATGTCCAATATATGACCACTACCTGGACATCTCAATTTTAGCATCCTATCATTTCAAATTCAGCAGGACTAAACTGTACATTGGCTTCCATTGTTCATGGAATAAAATCCAAATGCTGGGATTAGCATTGTAAAGCTTCTTATCTCCCACCCCACCCTCACATTTTCTATGATCAGACCCTTTGGAATGATGGGGCTTTTGCTTCTGCACTTTTCTGAAATGACATCAGCCTTTGCTGATCTCTTCCCTCTACCTGGATTGTACTCTCCATCCTTTCTAGCCTTTTAAACACCCCTTCTCCTCTTACAAGACTGAGTGCAAGTACTCCCTCCTCTAAAGTCGCTTTCCAAACCTCTCTCACCCCTTCCATCCAGCCAGAAGCTCAACTGCCCACCACATCTTGTTTGCACTGCACTCTCGCCTTCCTTAGTTGACCCACATCAGCACTGATTTTGAATGGATCCATGGCCCCCTCCAGGTTATAAGCTTCAGAACAAGGGGACCAGGCCTTACTCATCTTTGAAATTTCCAAAGTGCTTTTTACTTAAAATTATTCAATAAATGAAAAAGCTTCTGCTGGCCTGTGACCTAGGAAAAATGACCTGTGTCAGGAACACACAAGGCCACCCACAACACATGAGCTTCCAAGCAGAGCTTCCCTCCTTGATTAGAGAAGCTGAGCTTATCCGAGATGGTGGAAAGAATGGAGACAGGAGATCCAGTTTCCAGTCCTCACCCAGTCATCGATCCATGCAGAGAGCTTAGAAATGTCATCTCATCTAGACAATTTCTCATATTTCTTCCCCTTTTTAATATTCTGTGAATCTTAGTTCCTTGAGGCTTTTTCCTTTTTTATTAGACTACGAGGGTTATCAGAATAAAGTATCACAGAAAATTACTTTCTCACAGTTCAAAAGTGACCACAGATTTTGTCACCAAAGGTCCAAGGAGTTCCCAAAGAGGGAAACCTCAACTCAGGACAAATGGGGTCCTTGGCATATGAGATAGAAAAGAATTTTAGCATACACCAGTTAGAGACAGAGACAGATTATTTATGAAAGCAGATACACATTCAAGGGAGAATGCAGGCTATATCAAGATGTCACAGGAGAAGAGATGTCTCCAGAGAAGGGTCCAAGAGGTTCCCAGAAGCAAGAGGGAACTGAACCCAGGACCAATAGGTTTCTTGGCACTTGTGGCCAAAAAGAATTTCAGCAGAAACCAGACAAAGTCAAAAACAGAAGTTCATTTAGGAAAGGTAGATATACATCCAAGGTAGAATGCGGGCTACCTCAAGAGTGAGAAGCAGCCCTAACTTGAGCTGAGGGTCCAATATTATAGGAGGGCTGTATCGGGGGCTGGACTGAAGATGGATCCAGGGTGGAGCTGCACAATTGCGCACCAGTTTTCCCTGGATTTGTGTATTTCCCTTATTTTATAAAGGGGTGGGCCAAGGGCATGTTGCTCAAGATTTACAACCACGCTTTCACTTCACACATGGCTTCTAGATAGCTCCCAGCATTTCTCTCTTTGTCCTCAAATCCCTATCTCATAAAGAAAGAGATATCCTTTGAGGTAAAGCAAAGAATACACATTCAAGGAGGAATGCCGGACCATCTCCAGAGAGAGAGACCGAAACCTCTTGGTGTGGAGTGTTGATATTTAGAGGCACAACTGGAGCTGCACTAGACATGGAGCCAGGGCAGAGTCACACAGTTTGGCTCCAGTTTTTCCAGAGCTTGTGCACTGCCCCTGTGTTACTTTTTGCAGGCAAGAACACAGGTCTAGGCCCAGGTCAGGAACACAGACTAAGGACAAGGAGGTGTTGCTTGGGAATACTTGTTTCACGTGTTTCCAAGGTTCATGGGGGTTTCCTGCATTTCAACAGCTCAGGGACACTTTTCTGTAGCCCCAAATTCCTATCGCAGTTTGGTTTTTCTTGGGGCCTCTATCATTGTCGTTCAGATGGAAGTCTTTGCTGTGTCTTCATGTGGCCTTTGCTAGGTGTGGACATCCTGGATATCTCTTCCTGGGTCCTTAATTCCCCTTCCTTTAGAGACATCAGTCAGATTAGAATAGGACCCACCCTAATGACCTCATTTTAACTTACTTCTTGAAAAGCTCTGTCTCCAAATATAGTCACATTCATACATTCTGGGACTTCAACGTGTATATTTGGTGGGGTTGGGGATCAAAATTGGCCCACAGCACTCTCTGATTTAGAATCAGGAGGCCACTGGAGAGCAAAGACATTTGATGGCCGCAGGAATGACCAGCCTCCTGGGAGAGCCTGGGACAAGTTAGATTGTGATCAGCTTAACTACAACCTCCACGAAGGTCCCTCGAACCGGAAAAAATGTCCTGTGGAAACAGGACTGAGCCACACATCAGCCCTCCTTTACATTTATGTTCACTACTTGGAGGTTTATCTGGGACACCTTGGTGGATCTAGGAAAGAAATCCATCACAAAGCCCAAAAGATAAAACCACCTTTAGCCCTCTTGTCCCAGAACTCAGCTGCTGATTTTGAATTAGGAGTCTCCCTGAGACTGAAGAGGAAGCCTCATGCAGAGTGCAAATTACACATGGAAACTTCACGGCCCTTTTGTCTTTGCCTAAATGAAAGTAAGTGCTCTCAAGAATTGTTTCTCCAACAGGTTGGGGTAGGATTACTGTTTGTAATTCCTTTGGTGAGGAACAACAGACAAAAACCAATCGACTTAGCTTTTCTTCATTCATTAACTGTTCAGATCATTTAATTTTTTTAAAAAAATCAACAACAAATAGTAGAGATCTTGAATAAATCTGAGATAGGGTATAGATTTTATTTTCTGATTCTCTGTCCGTTTAAAAAACTAAGAAGAAGGAAGAGAATATAGGATAGGGGAAGAGGGAGGCAAATACAGAAGAGGAGAGAAGAGAGATGAAGAAGAAGGAAAGGAGAGGGAAGGGAGGTCAGGTAAGCAGAGAAAAAAAGGCAAAGAAACAGAGGAAGAATTAATATATATAAGAAACAAAGCAAGGTCAATAGAAGAATAAAATTATAGTGGCCAAAGGATTAGAAAATTGCAGGATTAGAGACAGAGTCAGAGAGTAACAAAGAAGGGAAGTCCCACTGGTCTTACTACCCAGCTTTTCGCCCCATCGGGAGGTCTTTGAGCTTTTGACCACGTGGAAGGAGGCAGCATCTTGGTCAGGTGTGAGAATTTGAAGAGGGATGTCCACTGCAGCCAGCTATCAGCAGCCTTCTTATACAGAGAAGGTCGGTGAGGGTCAGAGACCGCGAGGGATTTGTCCAGGGTCAATGAGCTAAGAAGTGTTTCTCCAAAGGAGCAGGTTGCCTTTAAAGAGGGGGAAATACATTTCATTCTAACCCAGCAAAGGATATACTGGGGAAGGACACTCTCGCTCCAAATTTCTCCTCACGAAAAGCCTTTTCTGGCCTCTTTCCTGAATATTCTATTAGCAGATGTAAGACTGCACACAAAAGAATTCATCAAACTTGGGGGACACATTCCTCTTTCCTCTTCAAGTCTTCCCACCTCAAAAATAAGATCTCTGGTACCCAAGGGCAGGATAAGAAGCCTTGAGGACCGGATGGATTTACAGCCAAGGTCAAATCTAGCTTCTGGACCTGAAGTTTTCTGACCTTGTTCTGTGGATTATTTCCTCATTTTCTAATTTTCCTATAAGTGAAGGCAATAAAAACAAGAAAAATACATGGCATACCAATTTCTAACTTACAGAGGTTTCAGTTATTTCCTCTTGTTTTGTCCCAAGGATCGACAAGGTAGTTACTAAAACTCAGAAAAGTTAAGAGGGAAGACTTTGAACCTGTAGCTCCTGCATTCTTCCAACAAAGATATTTTTTCTCATTGAAGTAAGAAGAAATTCAAATGTCCTTTGTAACCCTCTCATAAATAGCATTGTCTGCAGTATTATTGTGTTTGTCTGTTTAAATTCTCACCTTCAGGCTGGGGGTGTTGCTCAGTGGTAGGGCTATTGTCTACCATGTGCAAGGCCCTGGGTTTGATCCCCAGCAACACACACACACACACACACACACACACACACACACACACACACCCTGACTCTCAATTCGTTTTCATGCTTTGTTTCCTTCTCCAGGCACAATCACCTCCTGGATAGTGATTTTTTTCCTTCCAGTCAACAGCGCCTTGAACCCGATCCTCTACACGCTCACCACCAGTTTCTTTAAGGACAAGTTGAAACAACTGCTGCATAAACATCGGAGGAAATCCATTTTCAAAATTAAAAAAAAAAGTCTATCTACATCCATTGTGTGGACAGATGACTCCTCTTCAGTTAAACTTGGGGTTTTGAACAAAATAACCCTCGGGGACAGTATAATGAAACCAGTTTCCTAGTAATGGCTTTGGATCACTGGACTTTCAAGGGTACCTAAAACAGGTACGGCTTTGGGAAGATAGCGACCGCAATGCTTTTCATCTTGGTCAGTGGCAACCCTTCGGCACAGCGGACACAGTGGAATAAGTGACTTCTGGCCCTGCATTCCAGTGGCAGCTCTACTATGCATGAACTGGGCTGGGAACGGCACTGAAGGACTCTTCTCCTCACCTTACATGCCTGAAACACACAGTGACTCCAGAGAGGGTAGGCTGACATGCCGTTGACCTCTAGCTACTCAGCACCACCAACCTGCCCTCGAATGCCCACATGTAGACACTCTATGTTCTTCATTTTACATTGTTTCACTGTCCTTAAAGTACAGTCACAACATCTTATTCCAGGGTGGCCATGATAACATAAATCTAACATCCTTGCTCTCATAGTATCAAACCAAATTATTAGCATCCTGTGGATGCTTGGACAGCAAAGGATTTCTGAAGATGTTCCACCTACCCCAAGTCTTACCTACAGAGGCTGCTGGAGTAGCAACTTTGAAAGCAGAACTTCATACAAAGTTGCCATGTCTAACAGATCCAGAAAGGCCCATTGATGACCCCTAGTACCATTTGCCTTTTTGGCTTTCATTTAAGCTCAGAAGACCTAAGATACTTTGAAGCAGAGATTAGATTTTTGACTATAGATGCAATGACATTGACTTTGTGTTTCATTTTGCATTTGTATTTAAAAATGAAAAAAAAAATACCACTAATAATTCAAAAAGAAAGAGCTAAGATCTTAAAAAGGATTTTTTTCCTAAAGTTTCACTGGGTACAAAGGAAAATTGGGCACCCCAACTGCCAACAAGCATATTTTAGTATTTTTAAAGTATAATTTCTTTAGAGCAGTATTTCTATTGATGGTAACTTCTGCCTTCAGGCCACAAGTCTTGAAGGAAATTAGAACAGTGGGAACATTTGTTTACTTGGATAAATCCCCTACACACACTTAAAAAAAAAAAAAAAGATCAGTACAGTTTGGATTTGTTTTTCAAAAATGAAAAATGCTAGTGAAGGCCTGGATATTTTTATACTAAAAGTTTATATGTGGGGAAAAAAAGAGGTAAATAAAAATATATTTTGCATTTGTCCATATATTTTTTAAAGTTTGATGATAACCATGAATAAGGTTTATTGACTGTTAAGCATGTTTCTCCTGATAATGAATATAGCTGGGAAGCGCTGAGTCTCATTAAACAAGACATATCTCACATTTTTTTTAATATATATATATATATATATATATATATTTACTTTTAGTTGTCAGTGGACCTTTATTTTATTTATTTATATGTAGTGCTGGGAATCAAAAAAACCAGTGCCTCACACATGCTAGGCAAGTGCTCGACCACTGAGCCACAACCCCCAGCCCACATCTTACATTTTAAACCCATTTCTTCACGTTCACTGCATTATGAGTTTCCTTTAAAGAGATGAAACACATGTATCTGACCAAGAATGCCACAGCACCTATATTAGGGTGATGAAGATGCCCTTTTATCCAGTGCCATCCAGGATACAAAGTAACTCAGAGTTTGTGTGTCACAGCCATCCTGGTCATTTACTTCTTTACTTAATATTGACTAATGTCATAATGTGAGTTCTTTCATTTTGATCAAGTCATGTATTTCTTCCAGAGGTGAAATCTTCCCATGAGGTTCTTCGAAATGTCGTTCCTACCCTTTGACTAGGCGGCCCTTTTTTCTTATAGTTTCAAACATTTCTCTCTCTTTTCTCTTCGATATGATGAACTGCTTCATAACTTGCTCTCTGGATTCACTGACATTTTATGCAATGCCCTTCGCCAGTCCTTGATCCCTGTATGGTTTGGATCTTGAATGTCTCCCAGAGGCCCCTCTGTTCACAGCTTGGTCACCAGCCTGTTGCGCTGTTGGGAGGAGGACATGGATCTACTAAAGGAAGGTAGGTCATCCGGGGCATGCTCTTGAAGGACTATTGGGACTCCAAACCCTTCCTCTCTCTTCCTGACTGCCATGAGGTGAGCAGGTTTTCTCCATCTGTTCACTTCTGCCATGATACACTGTGCCACCCCAGCCCTGGAAGCAGCAGAGACAAGCAGCCATGGACTAAAACCTCTGAAAGTATAAGCCAAAAAAAATCTATCTTTCTTTATTGTTTATCTCAGATAATCTTATCACAGTGACAGAAATCTGACTAAGATGATCACCAGATGATTTATTTCCTGACTCATTTCCCAACAGCAGGAGCATAAATAAGGGATTGACCCTAAGCCTATGGTATTTCAATTTTGGTACAAATATGTATCTCCCATTTTTGAAAAGCACTGTCCACAGCCCATGAACCAAGCCTCTGAGAATGGTCAGTTGTCAACATCAGCTCAGTGTTGTTGGGAAGTTGGCATGAGGAGAAGCAGAAGATCTGAGACTTCAGGGAAATTGGCAGCGACACAGAAAAACAGAAGTGAAGTATTGGTCAACAACTTGCAAGGAATAGCATAATTTGAAATCTCATAGCTTAGTGACTTATAATCTCATTCCACACTGCTGCACAGATGGAAGGCCATTAGAAATGTGTATGATTTTTGCAAATAGTAGTCTTTTATCTGGATTGAATGAAATCTTTTGTGTTAGGTAAAACCTGTTTTCCAAACCTAGTATTTCTATGTGATTATGAAAATACCACCTGAATTCATGAATCATTTTCTATGAAAATATAAACATTACCTCACTATCACCCCAGAATTTAAATGCCATAGACTATGCTACCTCTCAGGGGGAGAGGTTGAAGATACATCACCTGCTCCACATCCCTATGATGTTTCTGTGTGTGACTGACATCATGTCTTGAAAGGAAAATGCTATTCTTAACAGTCAATGTGGAACCTCAGAAGAGAATCCAGAGAGTATATGAATTATTTATGTTGGAAATAGCTAAGCTTGTTGGTCATTTTCCTTCATTCTTAAGGTTCAATGCTTTTTTGTGTCAAAATGGTTTGTGCCTCCCCATTGTAGTTGCTGAAGTAGCTTCTTGAAGATCAAAGGTTTTAAATGATATTACTCCTGTTTGAGCTTTATATACAGGTAGCAGTACCACCTCCCCCTACCCCCGCCTTCCACCTGAGCACCAGAGCCATGTTTACCTGGACTCACTCCATGGCTTCATGAAGCTGCAGTAGCAGACCCCGCACCCTCCTAAGGATGGTAATCTCTTAAGGAGGGCTCTGGTGCCAGATCAAGTCCCCATTTGATGACTTGCTTCATATTTGCTCACGTTGCATGTTCAAGAGTTTATCTCACCCCAGATGATTCTTCAATCCACTCTACTATTCCCAAGTAAGTAATTAATGTAGAGCTCCAGAGCGTGCACACAATAGAAATGAGATGTGATAGTGCATCACAAATCACGCGTAGCTAATAACTATAGCTTCCAAAATTAACCAGGAATTCATATGAGGCATATTTCCTTTTAGTTTTCCAATGGAGCACAAATGGGCATATAAAAAGTTGCCTTTTCTTTACTCAAGAAACAAAACATTGAAGATAATTATTTCCATTTTCTTATTCCCTTAATCTGAGAAATAAGAAGTGATTGCAAAGCACACTCTTTATATTTATGTGTTTATAAGCCAGTTGTCTACATTCTTTTGGGGACAAGATAGAATATGCACATTAATAATGATAATGGTAATGTTCCGTCCAGAACCACAAAAATGAAACAAAATTAGACGATTCTTTTTAAATGATTTTCTCAGTGGATGACTTTAAAGTTCTTGAGAAACACTTCCTAAAATCTATAAGCTGACTGAAACCCATTATTCAATATATTTCATTAGAAAAGTCTTCAGGATATTTTCCTACATGACACATATAAAAGGAGTAAATTAAAAATGAAGAAATAGGGAGCCACAGGCCAAGTTATGAAATTGCAGATCTAAGAACAGGGATCTCCCACTGTCTCAACAGTCTGGCTCCAGCCCCCAGTGGCACTTCACAACTCATAACTAGTTTCACTATAAGAAGAAATTATTTCTATACCACATGGGAACCAATAAGACTTTTAATGGTTTGGCAATAATCTGCATTCATGGTGCTGTGGTGTTGAATTCCATTAATTTTTGCAATGAAAGCCATACCCTTTCCTGTTACAGGCAACACACATTTAAGGCAAGGAAATTCAGGGTCAAAAATCAGGGGATTAGAGACAGTTTCAATTCAACATCAACTACTGCATAACCTCAGACAATATCTTTAAATCTCATCTCTTCTGTAACTGAGTTTCCCTAAAATCATATCATATCACAAAAACAGATGTCTGCTCCCCTTTCTGGTAAAATCAATTCTATTATGTATTTGAAGATAAAACCTCATCTTGAGGGTCCCAGTGTTAAGCACCTAAAAATTAATATCAAGCACCAATATCATTAAATTCCCAACTTCCAAGGGATATTACATGCTTTAATAAAAGCATGTAAAAAAGGCAACTTTTTATATGCCCATTTGTGCTCCATTGGAAAACTAAAAGGAAGAATTAAAACTGGACGTGGTGATGTACACTTGTAATCCCAGCAACTCTGGAGGCTGAGGCAGGAGGATCTCAAGTTTGATGTCAAAATGGGCAACTTAGCCCCCATCTCAAAAATTTCAAAAGAAGGAAGAATCAATTCACAAGGTACAAATGTTCTGAAATCCACTTCTTCCAACAGGGGCACTTTTCTGCCGTGTAAAGAATATTGAACATCTCGGACAGTAAGGTTTTTCGATAGCAGGTCAGTCACAACTTAAAAATTAGATGACCTATTGCCAGCAATGGGCATGGAGTAATCAGGATGATTAACAAGCAACCATTTTTTTTCCTTTTTTTTAATTTGTTCTAATTAGTTACACATAACAGAATGATTTCAATTCATTGTACACAAATGTAGCACAGTTTTTTATTTCTCTGGTTATATACAAGATAGAGTCACACCATATGTGCAGTCATACATGTACCTAGGGTAATGATGTCCATCTTATTCCACCATCTTTCCTCCCCCACTTTCCCCCTCCTTTCCCTCCCCTTTGCCCAATAAAAGTTCCTCCATTCTTCCCATGCTGCCCCCGCCCCAATTATGGATCAGCATCCATTTATCAGAGAGAACATTTAGCCTTTGGTTTTGGGGGATTGGCTTACTTCACTTAGTATGATATTCTTCATCTCCATCCATTTATCTGCAAATGCCATAACTTTATTCTTTTTTAATGAACAAGCAATCATTTTAACCTGAACTCATAAACTGGTCTCCTCACATAAGCGTACAGTAGGTCTGCTGCTTACATTCTCCTCTAACATAGCCATAAGTGCACAGGCATGTCCACCACTTACGACTGGGTATTTTCTTGGGGAAAGGGTTGTAGGATTAAAAAAAAAATCTGATTTCCCCATGGAACCATGAGTGAACACGTGGTTCTTGCCCAGGAGGGCTCTGCTCCTCAGCGCTGTGGCATCAGCTGTGTACTCTCTCTTCCGTGTCTCTCTACCAGCGACTTCTCTACAGCTCACAATGCTCACATTTCTCATACCTATAAAAGGCCCGCCTCTCATCCTATCCCTTCCTTGATTTTCTTAGTCTTGCCTTCTCTTTATAGCTAAACATCTTCAAAGCATGGTAAACCCTCTGTTGTCATCATCTCATCTTGCTTTGACTTCCCAACCAACTAACCCTTGTGGCTTCCACACACTCTACTCCACTGAGGTCTCCATGATACCAACCTAATGGGCATGTTCCTTTCCTTCACTACATCACATTTCTAAAGAATTTGTGACAATAACCGCTGAGGCCTTCTTTAAACTCTTCTTTTGAAATGAAGGACATAATTCATTCCTGTTCTAAACTACTTCTGGTTCTTTCTTCTCACGTCTTTATGAACACCTTCTTTGCCTTTTTGTCCCTCAAACTTCTGTATAAATTTTCGGATTTTTATCCGTGGCTTCCTGACCTTTGCCTTCTATGGATGTCTCCCAGATTCCAACCTCCCTGTGGTTGTCACAAAGGAAGTAAATTAATTTTTAAAACTCTCTTAAAGAACATAAATAAAAATAGAAGGAGAAAAATAATACAAGGGGGAGAAATGAATGACAGTAGAGGGGGTAGAGAGAGAAGAGGGGAGGGGAGGGGAGGGGGGATAGTAGAGGATAGGAAAGGCAGCAGAATACAACAGACACTAGTATGGCAATATGTAAATCAATGGATGTGTAACTGATGTGATTCTGCAATCTGTATACGAGGTAAAAATGGGAGTTCATAACCCACTTGAATCAAAGTGTGAAATATGATATATCAAGAACTATGTAATGTTTTGAACAACCAACAATAAAAAACTTTAAAAAAAATAGAAGGAGCTGATTTTCACTATTCATATTAATCTTAACATTTTTTAATCCTATCAACCAATTACATGGCAATTTTTTCCATAGCTTTATTGAGGTAAAATTAAAATACAATAAAATGCACATATTTAAGGTATGCAATTTGATCAGATTTGAGATGTATGTTACCAATACAATAAATAGAAAAAGCATTTCTATTGCTTTTTTATTTGTAATCATGCAGACTGTTTCCTCTGTGATTTATTACATTAGAAATCAATCACCTTAAGATATATAGACCTCCACCCCCTCTTGTCAACTATTTCAAAATTAAATGGCACA
Organism: Marmota flaviventris; assembly: GCF_047511675.1. Taxonomy (NCBI): domain Eukaryota; kingdom Metazoa; phylum Chordata; class Mammalia; order Rodentia; family Sciuridae; genus Marmota; species Marmota flaviventris. The sequence goes on along the minus strand of NC_092501.1, from coordinate 140,064,203 downwards.
CTTAGAAATATCTCAGAGGTCAAGGAAGAAAGCACAAGAAAAGAAAATAAAAAGTGCCTTGAACTAATTGATAATAAAATATCAGGATCTCTGGGATGAAACAGTACTCAGATGAACATATTTAACTTAAAGTATTGGTATCAGAAAGTAGCTAGAATAATAATCAAATTATTTTCAAATTATATAGTAGGAAAGACAAAATAAGAGTAGAAGCAGAAATATATGAAATAGAGAAGAAATAGTACAGCTAAAATTTGATAAAAATCAAGTAAGTCTAATCAAGAAAAAAGCAAGAACACAAAAATTAATATCAATGGAAAGGGAGCTATCAAAACAATCCTACAGATGCTTAAAATATATTAAGATAATATTACAATTGTATGCCAACATATGTGATAGCTTACGTAACATGGTCTATTTTAGAGAAGGATCCATGTGCTGCTGAGAAGAAAGTGTATTCAGTCATTGATGGATGAAATATTCTATATATGTCTGCTAAGTCTAAATTATCAATTGTATTTTTTATTTCTATACTTTCTTTGTTTAGTTCTTGTTTGGAGAATCTATCCAGTTGAGACAGAGGCATGTTAAACTTACTCAGTACTATTGTGTTGTAGCCTATTTGAGTCTTGAAATTGAGAAGGGTTTGTTTGATGTCTGTAGATGCTCCATTGTTTGGGGCATAAATATTTACAGTTGTGATATCTTATTGATGTATAATTCCCTTAAGTTGTATGAAATGGCCTTCTTTGTCCCTTCTGATTAACTTTGGCTTGAAGTCCACTTTATCTGATATAAGGGTAGAAACCCCTGCTTGTTTATGCAATCCATTTGAATGCTATGTTTTTTCCCATCTTTTCACCTTCAGTCTGTGGATATCTTTGCCTATGAGGTGAGTCTCTTGGAAACAGCATATTGTTGGGTCTTGTTTTTTAATCCAATCTTCCAGTCTGTGTCTTTTAATTGATGAGTTTAATATTCAAGGTTATATTGAGATGTGATTTGTATTCCCAGACATTTAGGTTTATTTCTAGTTTTCAGTTTGAATTAGTTTCTCCTTTGATTCACTTGCTATTCCTTTAGTGTAGTTCCTCCCTTTGCTGTTTTTCACTTTTTTTTTTTCCATTTCATCTTCGTGGAATATTTTGTTGACAATGTTCTGTAGTGTAGGCTTGCTAGTTGTAAATTCTTTCAACTTTTCTTTATCATGGAAGGTTTTTATTTAATCTTCAAATCTGAAGATGATGATGATGATAATGATGATGATTTGGTACTAGGGATTGAGTTCAGGGGCACTCAACCCCTGAGCCACATCTCCAGCCCTATTTTGTATTTTATTTAGGATCTCACTGAGTTGCTTAGTGCTTTGCCATTGCTGAGGCTGGCTTTGAACCCAAGATCTTCCTGTCTCAGCCTCCTGAGCTGCTGGGATTACAGGCATGCTCCACCACACCCGGCTGAAGCTCAATTTTTCTGGATAAAGATTCTGGATTGACATTCATTTTCTTTCAGAGCATGCTATATGTTATTCCAGGACCTCCTAGCTTTGAGGGTCTGGGTTGAGAAATCAGCTGAGATCCAAATTGGTTTCCCCTTATATATAATCTGATATTTTTCTCTTGCAGCCCTTAAAATTCTATCCTTATTCTGTAGATCAGGAATTTTCATTATAATGTGCCTTGGTGTGGGTCTGTTGTAATTTTGTACATTTGGGGCCCTGTAAGCTTCTTGTATTTTATTTTCCATTTCATTCTTTAGGTTTGGGAAATTTTCTGATATTATTTCATAGAAAAGATTGTGCATTCCTTTGGTTTGTATCTTCATGCCTTCATCTATCCTAATAAATCTTAAATTTGGTATTTTCATGTTATTTCATAGTTCTTGGAAGTTCTGTTGATGGTTTCTTAACATCTTCTCTCTGTGGCCAACTCTATCTTCAAGATTATATATTTTGTTTTCATTGCTTGAGGTTCTGTCTTCCAAGTGGCCTAGTCTGTTGGTGATGCTTTCTATTGAATTTTTAATTTAGCTTATTTTTTCCTTCATTTCAAGGATATTTCCTTCATTTTTTCCCCAGAATCTCTCTCTCTTTATTGGGGTGATCTTTTGCAACCTGTATTTGTTCTCTTATATCATCCTTTGCTTCACAAATCAGTTTAACTATGTACATTCTAAAATCCTTCTCTGACATTTTTTCCACTGTGGTGTTGTTGGATCCTGTTATTGGAGTATCTTTGTTTGCTCGAGGTGATTTGTTTTCTTGCTTTTTCATGTCATTTGTGTGTCTACTCATCTAACGGTATGAATCTAAGGCAGTAGAGTTTCTACCCCATGGACTTACAGTGTCCCTGAATGTTTCCAGTACCTCATTGTTTAGGGTAGACAAATACTAAAAACAACCAATGCAAACAATACATAACATTAAAGCAAATAATTCCTATTATGATGTCTACAATGTTAATTATCACAATAAAAAGAAATGATATGATCAGTTATTGCCTATAATAAATACAGCAAGTTTGCAAAAGGGTTTGCATTTTTAAATGGTGGACAGAGAGAGAACAGAAGTGATATAGGATGTGATGATTATGAGAGAGGAGAAGACAGGAGTAAAAGTATAAAGAAAGAGTGAAAAAGATTGGCTGTTAGCAGAAAAAAAGAATCAAGGGGAAGAGATAGGTAGGAAAAAAGAATATATATATATATATATATATATATATATATATATATATATATATATATAAAATTTTTAAATTAAAAATAAAAGAATATTAAAATATACTAATTAAACATCCTAGTTCATAAAAAACTAATCAATGTAAAATAACTGGCTTTAAAAATGCTAGAGATGAGAAGAAGAAAAAAAAAGGAAACTGTATAAATGCCCATGTACCATTAAGGTCATGACTAAACAGTGAAAAAGAATTTTAAAAAGAAAAAGATCTTGAAGAAAAGTTAAAGAATTCTTTCCATTGGAGTTAAAATATTCTCAGCTTCTCTTCTCAGCATGTCAGGTGAGGTCTTCTGGAGTGTGGGGCTCCACCCTCTGGATTCCTGGAGTGAGAGAGATAATCCCATAGGTGGAATTCCTGGCTGCAGGGTTTAGGCTTAGTGGGCTCTAGCCTATTCTCTGAATGCTAATTGGTCTGGAAATTTTAAATCAGCGCACCTCCAGTGTCCAACACTTACTGGTTCATGATGCAAGACTTTACCCCAGGGATCTCCCCTGGGTTCCACTCCTGTGTGGGGGAGCCAATTCTTATTCCCCAGGTCACCTGCAGACCCCTCGTTTCCTGGTCTCAGGTTCAGTCTCCAAACAATCTCTCCCACCCACTGCCTTTCAGAGTACCAGGCCAGATGTGTCTCTCCCAGCTGGTTCTGCAAACAGTAGGATTGGAGATGAGGAGGTAAAGCCAGGTGGGTTTCTACAATAGTTGTCCCCTATATAGACCTCTCTCCACATTTGATTTTCTCCTGGTCACTTAAGTGCACTCTAAGTCACTCAGCATGTGTTCACCAGACCTGAACTTCAGGCCAAACTCGGGTTTGCCAGGAATTGGCCCCCTCAGCTGCTAATCCCCATGCACTGGCTGCAGAGTGGTTCCTTCTTTGGTCCTCCACAAGCTGCCTAGAGAGATGGCAGCTTCTTCTCCAGCACACAGATATTGTACAGTGCGTATTTCAGGTTCGCTGAGCAGTGTGCTTGATCTCTGAAGGCTCCATACCCAGACATGCCTCAGGCCTCCCCCAAATGCTGGTTCCTTTAATTCCCTTATCTGTCCACTATGCTCTCAGAGGGACCACTCTGGCTCGGACTTCTGGCCTGGCCGCAGCAGTGGCAGTAGCTGTGCCCCTGGGGACTTCTTCCTTATTTTTTCATATCCAAACTCCTGAGTCCCTGATCTGCTTTGAATGTCCAGTTTTCATTTCCAGTAAAGTCTCCCCCCTTTTTTTCTTGTTCACCCACCTTGCCGAGAAGCTGCCTGTCTGTCTGCTTTCTTGGTTTCACTCCACGGAGCAGCCAGGACAGCGACCTCCTCTATTTCACCATCTTGAAAAAAGCCACATGACAATTTCTGTTAAGATTTCTATCCTGCCTGACAAGAATCAGTTATACTCATGAATTCATCCAAAGGTCATACATGGCTATATATAACAAGTGGGTTCACCACCTACCTAAACTATTTGGTTAGGAGATTTTTTTTAACAGAACAGAAGATTCCATACATTTAAAATAATAAGTGGTTGAAGCTAGAGAGGGGCTTATGAGAACACTGGTGGTTCCATACATAAATCTGCTCTCAGTTTCTTTATTTTTCAAATTAGGACCAAATCAGAATGGGCAGACATGTTCATTCAAAGAATGAAGTCTAAAAGTCAATTTTAAAGGACTGTTTCCAAGACACCACCGGAAAAAGTCTCCAGGTCATGGGATGGAAACCTCACATGGTGTGACAGTTGTGTTGGTTAGCTTTTCATCACTGTAACTAAAATACCCTACAAGAACGACATAAAGGATGAAAAGTTTATTTGGAGCTCACAGTTTCAGAGGTCTCTGTTCATAGGTGACTGACTTCATTGCTCTGGTGAAAGGACTCAGCAGAGGAAAGCTGCTCCAGTCATGGCGAGGTCAGGAAAGGGCAGGTGGGAACCACAGGAAGAACAGCACTTCTAGGGAGGCCCCCAGTGACCACCTCCTCCAACCGTGCCCCACCTGCCTAGAGTTACCACCCAGTCAGTTCACTGACTAGGTAATAGCCATCACAATCTATTGACTTTTACCTCTGAATTCCTTCATTAACAGGAGCTTTGGAGGGACACCTCATATCCAAACCTAACAATTATTTTAGAGACAGGGATGTTAATTGTTTTATCTTTCTTATTTTAACGTTACAAGCAACAGCCTTGGAGACAAGTGCTGTGTGGTTTTGTTGCCTTTGGAACAAAAGACAACAAAATCTCTTTGTCATCATCTTTTTTCATTCTTCAGCTTCTGCTCTTCCTTAAAAATGCTTGGTTCTTCATTTCCTATAAATTTTTCATTTCTACCACCCTCTTTGTTTGCCAATGAGATAAGAGTTGGATATGAGATATGACTCCAATAACATTTTAAAGAAACTGAATCATTCTGTAAAGCATACATCTAAATTTCTGCTGCCATTCATTGATTCTTTCATTTATGTATTCACTCCATAATTCAGTTCATTCAATAAACAAGCCTGGTGCAGTTACCTGGAGCCAGAAACAATGCTGTCCAAGGAGATCATCTCCGAGGGCAGGTAAATTCACGCTTCAATGAAATAACCGTTGCAAGACAATTATGGAACATTTTAAAGAATTGCCTTCAGAGATTAAATTCCATGTACTTACCAGTCTTAATCACTTTTATTCACACTGTGTTCTTCCCTAGGTAGTATCTTTTCCCTCTGCTTTTCTTCTTCCTTTTCCTTTTTCTTACCACATCACAAAACACGTGGACACACTCACACCTCTTTATAAATCAGCTTCTTTGCTTCCTGGTCTATCTCTGCCTCTCTATTGTTCTCTCTCTCCCAGTGTAGACACTGTGCTTCTCTCAGTGTAAACAGTGTTTGGAGAAGGATTATAGGACCAGACTGAGGCCAACAGTAAGATGGACACTTCCATTGAGTAATCAGGAAGGAGGTACTGATTACATTTATTTTTATGCTCTCAGCCTGCTGCTGTAAGGGCCCTAATTTGATACGATGGGCCTCATGGGCTGACAAACCATCATACAGCATAAGAATAACAACAGAAATATATCACACCTGAACAGGACCATATAGATTACCATGTGCTTTCACATAGAAATGAATTTTCTGGTCAAACATTATCTATGCACAAGGGCATGATTTTGCCAAGACACCAAACAGAAACACCTGAGTGTTTTGTTTTTGTTTTTATTTATTTATTTATTTATTTTTTATTTTTTGGCAACTTCACCAACTTGAGACATAACTAAGTTAAAAGAATAAACCAACTACTTTTTAAGGATCTTTAAAAACTAAAGACAAACAGTTATCAATGATTCGTGAATTAAAGTTTAGAAATGGAATAGTATATAGGAAAACCACAGAGCATTTTATTTGGATCATTCACTCTGCATGCATATTTAACCAGTGTTCACTATACCAGGTAATAATCTAGGGGATAGAAATACAGCAGTAAACACATGAACCAGTCTTAACGGACTTTGCATTCTTGGAGACTGGGAGGACAAGCACTAAGAGAGGAAAATGAGTAATATGTGTAGTTTACTGGAGGACAAGAAGTTCTTTTTTAAGAAATAATCAGAGAAGTGAGGGCTATTGAGAGAGGAGAGGAAACAGCATAGAAATCTTAAATAAAGGTGATATTTTGAGTGAATAATTGGACAACACCATTTCTTTTCAATGTCTTCATCTTTAAAATGGAAAAGATAACTACTAGCTTAAAATAATAGAAAAGAATTACCAAAAAGTTTAAATGAGCAAATAAATATTCCAGCACAGAATCTGAAACTCATTCATAGCTTAAAAAATTGTAGACTTCTCTTAATCTCATAAATTGTACTACATCACACCACCCCAACTGGAGGAGGAGCCCAGCCTCCTGCCTGCACGGTAGGCAGACCACGCGGCCCGGAGAGGGGACACAGCCGCCTGCCTGCACGGTAGACTGACCACCCCAACTGGAATAGGGGCCCAGCCGCCCGCCTGCTGGGTAGACAGACCACCCCAACTGGAGGAGGGGCCCAGCAGCCGCCTGCATGGTAGGCAGAACACGCGTCCTGGAGAAGGGGCCCAGCTGCCCATCCATGTGGTAGACAGACCACCACAACTGGAGGAAGGGCCCAGCCGCCCATCGGTGTGGTCACCTGACCCAGCTCTGGACAAACATAAGGTCTCCCCAACACCCCACACCTCATTGAACACCTTATGAGTTGGGGCTGGGAATGTGGCTCAAGCGGTAGCCCACTTGCCTGGCATGCATGCGACCCAGGTTCGATCCTCAGCACCACATACAAACAACGATGTTGTATCCGCCAAAAACTAAAAAATAAAATATTTTTTTTAAAAAAATTCTCTCTCTCCTCTCTCTCTCTTAAAAAAAAATATTAAACACCTTATGAAAAAAACTGATGGAACTCATCTTGGAAAATCCCACCAACCCTTAAAACCCACCAACCGGTGGGCGTGGCTATCAGCTCGGTTCTGCAGTGGATCAAGCACCTGGTTTACATCTCAGAGAATAAGAGTAGAGAGGCCACAGGTGGAAGCTCAAGTCCTCTCACACTGACTACCACCACCACCCTGAACCCAGAGACTCAAGCTAGGAATAGACAACACCACCAACTGGAAGAAAAGAAAACAGACTTCTAAGAAACATTTTTTTTTCTTTTATCCTTTCTTTTCTTTTCTTTTCTTTTTCTCTTCTCTCTCTCTTTTCATCCATTCATCCAGTCTCCCTTACCCTTCCCCCTCCGGTCCTCGCAACCTCAATATATGTGAAACCAAGAATTGTGCATGAAAAAGGACTTTAACAACTGAATCACCAGAATAATATAATATAGAGGAATTGCATATGCCCTACCTCCCTCCCCCCATTTTATTTCTTTTCTTTTTTCTCTTATTTTATTTTTCCCGCACTCTTTTTTCTCTTTCTTTCCTTGTTATTTGTTTTTCTCCTTCTTACTCCCTCTATCCCACTTGCAACCCCCTAAATTTTACTATTTATAAGTAGGGTAATCTTATAAATACAGATAGGAGTTTGAATCTATACATTCTTCCATAAATTATCCATCTATTGGTTAGAGCTCTCCAAAGTTACTAAGTTAGATTAACCCCATACCCTCACTCCTTTCCCCCTAAACATAACATCCTACACCTGAAATTCAGTTTTCTTCATGCTATCAGAAATGATAAGCCTTTCATGAAACTAATGACTATATTTGTAAATGATAATCGAAACTAACATTTGTAGACATAGAGTCTAGTTATAAATGTAGTAATAAGGAAAATGTGTGCTTAGATGATGTACTATTGATATTGGGAACTGTTAACATTTTCTTTCTCCACAAAAGGGAGACTTTGGAACTATACAAGAGCAATATAAATATATAGGTGGAAAATCAATAACACAACAGTTTCACAAAGCAGAAAGAAATGTGAGCAGTATGAAAAGACAAGGAAAGAAAGGACCACAAGCAATGCAGGTCAACTCAACTTTAGAAGAGGTAATATCTGCAGCAGATGGAATTTCAGATAAAGAATTCAGGATATACATGCTTCAGATGATCTGGAGTCTCAAGGAAGAAATAGACAGCAAAATCAGACAATTAAAGATCACTTTGACAATGAATTACATAAACAAATCCAAGAAGCAAAGGATCAACTATACAGGGAGATAGAGGTTATTAAAAAAAAAAAAAAAAAAACAGAAATCCTGGAAATGCAGGAAGCAATAAACCAAATTAAAAACTCAAATTAGAGTATTACCAGCAGAGTAGAACACTTAGAAGATAGAACATCAGACAATGAAGACAAAGTATTTCAACTTGAAAAGAACATAGAGAGCTCAGCAAGACTGTTAAGAAACCATGAGCAGAACATCCAAGAAATATGGGATAACATAAAGAGACCAAACTTAAGAGTTATTGGGATTCAGGAAGGTATAGAGGTCAAAACCAAAGAAATGAGCAATCTATTCAATGAAATAATACGAGAAAACTTCCCAGGCTTGAAGAATGAAGCAGAATTCCAAATCCTGGAAGCCTACAGGACGCTGAATGTGCAAAATCATAAGAGATCCACACCTAGACACATTATAGTGAAGATGCCTGAACAGACACTTCTCAGAGGAGGACATACAAACAATCAACAAGTACATGAAAAAATGCTCACCATCTCTAGCAGTCAGAAAAATGCAAATCAAAACCACCCTAAGATACCATCTCACTCCAGTAAGATTGGCAGCCATTATGAAGTCAAACAACAACAAGTGCTGGCGAGGATGCGGGGAAAAGGTTACACTTGTACATTGCTGGTGGGACTGCAAATTGGTGCGGCCAATTTGGAAAGCAGTATGGAGATTTCTTGGAAAGCTGGGAATGGAACCACCATTTGACCCAGCTATTCCCCTTCTCGGTCTATTCCCTAAAGACCTTAAAAGAGCATACTATAGGGATACTGCTACATCAATATTCATAGTAGCACAATTCACAATAGCTAGACTGTGGAACCAACCTAGATGCCCTTCAATAGATGAATGGATTAAAAAATGTGGCATTTATACACAATGGAGTATTACTCAGCACTAAAAAATGACAAAACCATGGCATTTGCAGGGAAATGAATGGCATTAGAGCAGATTATGCTAAGTGAAGCTAGCCAATCCCTAAAAAACAAATGCCAAATATCTTCTTTGATATAAGGAGAGCAACTAAGAACAGAGCAGGGAGGAAGAGCATGAGAAGAAGATTAACATTAAACAGGGACGAGAGGTGTGAGGGAAAGGGAGAGAGAAGGGAAATTGCATGGAAATGGAAGTAGACTCTCATTGTTATACAAAATTACATATAAGAGGAAGTGAGGGGAAAGGGAAAAAAAACAAGGAAGAGAAATGAATTACAGTAGATGGGGTAGAGAGAGAAGATGGGAGAGGAGGACATGCCCTCAAGGGGAACATTGAGATACCATTTTTTCTCTCTCTCTTTACTTCCTGGCTACCGTGAGGTAAGTAGATGTACCATCAGGTATTCCTGCTGTAATGTTCTGCCTCACCATGGCCCAAAGCAGCATATCCAAGAGACCATAGACTGAAATCTCCAAAATCATGAGCCAAGATAAAACTTTCTTCCTTTAAGTTATTTATGCCAGGTATTTTATCATAGTGACTGAAAGATGACTAACACAGAATGTAAATGTGTGGGGGTCCTGAGAAAACTCACCATTCTTACAGATTTATTCTGTAGAAAGGTAGAGTGGATTTTAATATTGCTTTCAGGAAAAAAAAAGGGGAAGTTATCTTTCAAAAAGTCTCATTATGCTAAAAGAAATCCTATAATTACAAAGTTTCTCCTTTTGTTTTGTGCAGCTAGAGGGTAAAGAACTTGAATAGAGGCCCTTTGTTTAGCAAAGCAGATTCACATTTTAGATATGCAAAGGTAGGCTTAAAACTTGGTTTGAAGTGGATGGTGGAGAACAAAACTGTCATGCAGAAGGGATTAACAGGATTTTGAAGGTTAGGAGAATGTGGGAGTGTGGGGTGTGGGAGGGGGAAATGCATACACTAAGAAAAGAGCCCAAAAAGGTGGAAACAATGTAGGACTAAGCATAGAGGTAGAAATGGCTCAATGAGATTTATTATTACCTTTTTTTTACATTTTTAATTGGTGCATTATAATTATACATAATAGTGGGATTCATTATGCCATGTTTGTACATGCACACAACATAATTTGATCTAAATTCCCCACCCATGTGCCTTCCCTATCCTCCTCCCACCCCCATCTCTTTGCTCTACTGATCTCCCTCAATGAGGTTTTTTTGTTTATTATTTATTTATTTATTTATTTGTGTGTGTGTGTGTGTGTGTGAGAGAGAGAGAGAGAGAGAGAGAGAGAGAGAGAGAGATTTGGGATTGAAACCATGGGCTACATCCTCAGTGCTTTTGTTTTTTATTTTTGTTTTTGTTTTTTTTGTTTTGTTTTGTTTTGTTTTTAATTTTGAAACAGGATCTTGCTAAGTTGCCCAGGCTGGTATGGAACTTGCAATCCTCCTATCTCAATCATCCAAGTTGCTAGAATTACAGTTATGTACCACTGTGACTGGCTCAGTATATTTTTTTTAATATTTATTTTTTAGTTTTTTCAGTGGACACAGCATCTTTGTTTGTATGTGGTGCTGAGGATCGAACCCGGGGCCGCACGCATGCCAGGCGAGCGCGCTACCGCTTGAGCCACATCCCCAGCCCATCAGTATATTTTTTTAAAAAAACTGAGCTCAAATCCTTAATTATCCTCAACTATCAATACTGATGTGTTATGCACAGCAGCCTGTGTTAGTCATGATACAGGGAGGAGGTGAGGAAGGCTGCATCCCTCAGCCCAGCGTTCCTCTGCAATGCTAGCATGTTGGTGGAAGCCTCATACTGAGGGAGAACTGAGGCCCATGGTTCAGGCAGGACAGCATAGTGTCAGGGCACTGCTGAGAGATTAAAGAAAAAAGAAATGCAAAAGGTTTTAGAAATAATTCATTGGTGGCTTGGGAATTATTGGTTGAACAAATAAATAAATGAATTAATGCAATGTGCCAATACTTAGCTATCTGACATCTCTTATTCTACTTATGTTCTACTTATGCAGAACACCCCCAGTGTTTAGGTGGTGGATATGGTATTGGGGAAAGAGAAGTCCTTATAATGTACAGACACGTGTGTATCCATAAATTCCCCAAAGCCACCATCCTCTCCTTTGCTATCACCTAAATTATACACAAGGACACTAGATAGTATAAATTGTAAACAGATAAGAAAATACACTCAAGTACTAAAAACCCTACCTGAGGGAGACACTGAGATCCAGATAAGATTTTCCCACACATTTATTATCTACAAAATGAGCACATTTTGTGTCATCTGCAGAGAAGCTTTCTTAAGAGAAAGAGCATGTCTAATACCCTTCTTCCTGAGCCTCAACACACAGAAGTAGAAGCAAAATCAGATCTTTGACCTGACTCAAAAGAGGGAGCAAAATCTGCTACAGGAACGGGACATCTGAGGGCAGAACTTGGTTCCAGGCTCTGGAGGGATTTCCTTTGGCCAGGTACACAGAAGATTGTTTTTCAATTAGCAGAATTTGCTTTCAGAGAGTAAGAGAAGCATTCAAAGAGAAAAAGAAAGGATAACATATTAAGTATCTCATAAAAGAAGCATATAGGAGATTTTAGACCACTCACTAAAATATAAACATTCCCTATTGAGCAAAAATAACAGAGTTTCATTAAGTCACCTGTAAGGCACATAGAGTGGAGGGTCTGCCTTTTTCCCCACAGCCACAGCAATCCTTGAATGAGCTCTGTGTATAATTGGATCGAATTAAAAGCATGCTATAAGGATGCAAATGTCTTATGATAAGTTAATATGAATACCCAAAGAAACAAAATTCCATTAAGTTAATGCAATTTTGAATTCTCAGATACTGCAGATACAATTTAATAGTTAATGACTTTGAAATAGCCTTTAGCAAAGGAGATAACGCCTTTCTTGCAGGTGGTTTGGGGAACTTAAGTATAGCTTTCTGGGAATTCAGAGGTGGGTGACTGGATTCGCATGGTGGCTCTAATCTTTAGCTCTTTAAGTCCCAACTCATTACCAGGCTCACCCACCAGGCTGGCTCTCAGGCCAACTATGGTATTAGGAAAGCCACAAGCTTGTGGTTTGTTTTCTTTTCTTTCCTGTTTTTTTTTTTTTTTAAACAATGTAATTAGTATTACACAAGTTATATTTTATCAATGTTGAAAAGAATTCAAATAAAAAATTGAAAGTCACACATAATCCCACCATTTTAATATAATGACTGTTTTCATTTATTTAATTCTTTTTTGGCCCTTATTATGCACACATATATGTTTCCTTTTATTATGTACCCAGTATACATGCAATTATACTGTGCCATTTTTCTTTTGAAAGATGGTACTTTTAATTTTTTTACAATGCTACACATTTTCACAACTTTCTAGGTAGAGAGGCATAATTTTTATATAAAAATACTAACCCTGATTGGATTAACCACTTCCCTGCTGTAAAACATTTTGTTGTTGTTGTTGTTGTTTTCTAAGTTTGTTCATTCATTTAGAGAGCATGGAAGCATTTTGTTGTTGTTGTTGTTTTCCATGCTAAGCACTAAACTAAGCATAAAGGACCTAATGGCAAATAAAAAATGGCCTCTACTCCTGAGAAATTTGGGGTGAAAGAGAAATGATCACTAAAAAGAGACTGAAACGCAGTGCAATTAAAAGATTGAAAGTCAAAAGCTATGGGCACTTTTTATTTGTTTTAGGAGTCTTGATTAGGATTTCCCAAAACCCTTAAGAAGGTTTATGAATAGGTGTTATGAATAAAGAGAGTTGGAGTCAAGTGGGCTTTAGGAGAAGTCGATGGAACAAAGTTAAACAGAGTTTTAAAAGTCTGTATTCCAGGGCTGGCTTTGTGGCTTAGTGGTAGAGCACTTGCCTAGCATGCATGAGTCACTAGTTTTGATCCCCAGCACCACATTTTAAAAAATTATTAAATAAATAAAAAGGTATTGTGTCCATCTACAACTAAAAATACTAAAAAAAAAAAAAGTCTGTATCCCTAGAGAGTCAGTGTGCACCCCAAATCAGCAGGAGGAGAGATGCTCTACAGCATCTCTCATATCTATTTGATTTCTGAATCCACACAATAATTAGGCAGAGGATCTACCAGGTAGATACTGAGAGAATCTCCAATACATTCTATAAGCAATATGTAAACAGACGGAACTAATACAACAGATCAATCTGGAATCTGAAACTGCCACTTCTATCCTCAGCATTATCACTGAAAATTTTATGAAATTAAATATATGCAAAATGTACTTCAAGACAGAATTGATTTGCCACTACTTTTTTGCTTCTTAACTATTTAAATTGCTTAGTGGATTTCTCCTAATCATGAATAGGTATCGTTATGGGTTGATGTGTTTCCCCAAAAGATATATGTTGAAGTAACCAGGGGTAATATGCAACTTTATTCAAATTAAATAAATGAAATAAGAAATCAATTAAAATATAACTTTATTCGAAAATAGTCTTTGCAAGACAGAATCAATCAGACATAACTTTCCTATGTTCATATATGAATATACAAACAGTATAACTCCACATCATGTACAACCCCAAGAATGGGAACTTTTACTCCATGTATGTATAATACGTCAAAATACACTCTACTGTCACGTATATCTAAAAAGAACAAATTCTAAAAATGCAAGACTTAAAAAAAAAAAAGGCTAAGCAAGCCACCTAGAAATAAATAAATAGTCTTTGCAGTTCTAATCAATTGAAATCGAGGCCATGAGATTGGGTCCTTAATCTGATATAATTTGCATCCTCAAAAGAATAGGATGTTTGAGCACAGACATGTACAAACAGGAACCATAACCATTTGAAGGTGGAAGCAGAGTTTGGAGTAGAGCTGCCCCAAGCCATGCCCAAGGCTACTAGAAACTGGGAGATAAGAAAGAAGCCTCCCCTAGATGGTTTCAGAAAGAGCAAACCTCTCTGACACCTTGACTTCAGAAGTCTTGCCTCACAACTTGGAGACAATACATTTTGCACCCTGGGTTGGGAGGCGGAGGCAAAATAAAGATATTGAGTCAAGGAGAAGTGTGGGAGGCCAACCTTATGGGTGACTGAGTTACACTCCCCAGCTGGGTGCTGAGGCGCTCAGTCACAGAAATGGGTGTGTCTTGCTACAGCCCATGGATGAAGCTATGCTCACCTGTTCCTTTGTAATATAACCCCTTGCCCTGTTTAGGATAGAATCTTCCATGGAAGGGCCTTGTGTGTGTCCCCTCCTCTTACTGTGCTCTTGGGTGTGGCCTACCCAGGTGTCAGTCAACCTGCTGACAATGGACATCATGAAGATAGACTCAGCCTCCTGAAACCTGACCCCTTGCCTCATTTGAATAGCTTCTCCTCAATAAAAGGGGTCAGCGCGTGCTCTCTCTCTCTCTTTCTGCGGACCCTTAAGGTCAGAGGAGCCGTCACAGCAACCCCAAAGAAAAAGGTATTTGTGTCTCTTGTGTGGTTATTTTGTGCAGCCCAGTTAGCCCAGTTTAACTAGAGTGACCCCTGAGCCTTTTAGTCGCGAGAACAGAAACCCTGCAGAGTAGCAAATGAGGATATTTGGAATAAGCACTTTGGAATGCCTTGCTACTTAGAGCATGATCAGAGAACCAGCAGCATCAGCAGCATCTGAGAGCCTGAATTAATATTGTGGGATCATTGGCCCTACCTCAGACCTTCCAAAGCAGAGCCTGCATTTTCATAAGGTCCCTGGTTGATTGACAGATACCCTAAACCTGGGAAGCACTGCTCTGGGGCACACCAATGATGGAATCAGGGCTTTTGCTCTTGGCAGGGGACTTTGCATTGTCCCAGCTGCTGAGTTGGGTCACCTAAAGGTGTTGTTTAGGAATCATCTCATCTTCAAAGAGCCACTTTGCTCAAGGTCTCATCCTCCCAAGGATAAGGCATCCAGTGGGTGAGGTCGTTTTGGTCTAGTGTAGTCCAATGCCTGACAGGTATGAAGAGTTAACTCCCACCCAGATCACATGTTACTGGCCAAGGCTGCTGGTCCTGTGTCCCTGCTCACTTCTTGGACAGCCTAATCTGCCCCTTCCCTGTCCCTTCAACAGGTACTGATCCCATGGTCATGCCCTAGTTCTCCCTGAACACTAAACTCTGTTTCCGATGTGGTTCTGGAGGTACTGTAACATACAGTGAAGACAAGAGGAGGTTGCAAGGGTTTGGGGCAGAAATGAAACATAAACCTCACTCTTGGCATCAAAAGATCTATTTCAGCCACAGAGAGGCAGTGTGCTCTCGAACAAGCTTGTTATTGTTTTTGAGGCTCAAATGTCTGTAAGATAAGAATAATTCCCCCCCACCCCGCATCTATCTCACAGGGTCGATGTCCTGAGGACTTAATGATGAGATGTGTCTCATGAAAACACTCCACAGAGTGCAATTATTTAATTTATTATTATTCAGTAAATTGCAAAGGCTGGCTCTTCCTTCCTTCCCTCTTCCCTTCCCCTCCTTCCTTCCTTCTTTCCTTTCTGTTTCCTCTGCCTATTGCTAAAACCCATCCTCCTCAGCACTAAACCATTTAGAACACTCTAGAAACAGACTTCTCAGGACTGTTATCACATCTGGCTGAAACTAAGTCTAAAAGAGATGTCAAAACTCTAGAATTCAAAGCCGGGCATGGTGGCTCATGCCTGTAATCCCAGTGGCTCAGGAGTCTGAGGCAGGAGGATAGCGAAGTGCAAGGCCCTAAGCAACTCAGTGAGCCCCTGCCTCTAAATAAAATACAAAATAGGGCTGGGGATGTGGCTCAGTGGTCAAAAGCCCCTGAGTTCAATCCCCAGTACCAAAAAAAAAAAAGAAAAGAAAAGAAAACCATAAACAAAAGACTCAAGAATTCAGAGGGAATATCCAAGTATTCTAAAAAGTTTATGAAAAAAAAATATTTAAGAAAATAATTGGTTACAATCTACTTAGGTTTGAGGCAACATGAAAACCTGTATTCTTGGGCATAAATGAACTAAAAGAGACTCAAGGCAGACACTTAGGTACAGATAAAAAGGAGATATGTGGGACCCAAGTCCTGTTCATGTATAAGAAGCCATAATGTAATGCAACGGTTTCAGTCCACCTTGGCTAGAGAATGTTGTAGATATTATGGGCTCATTTTTCTTTTTTTTCTTTTTTTATTTGTTTTTTTTTTTTTAGTTATACATGACAGTTGAATGTGTTTTGACATATTATGCATACATGGAGTACAACTTCTCATTCTTCTGCTTGTACATGATGTGGAGTTACACTGGTCATGTATCACATATGAATATAAGAAAGTAATGTCTGATTCATTCTACTATCTTTCCCATTCCTGTTCCCCGTGTCTTCCCTTCATTCCCCTTTATCTAATCCAAAGTACCCCACTTATTGTGAGTTGCACCTGTGTATCAGAGAGAATATTAAGCCTTTGATTTTAGGGGATTGGCTTATTTTACTTAGCATAAAGTCTCCATTTCCATCTGTTTATTGACAAATGTCATAATTTCATTTTTCTTTAAGGATGAGTAATATTCCACTGGGTATATAGACCACATTTTCTTTATCCATTCACCTGTTGAAGGGCACCTAGGCTGGTTCTATAGTTTGGCTATTGTGAATTAAGCTGATATAAACATTGATGTGGCAGCATCACTGTAGTATGCTGATTTTAATTCCTTTGGGTATAAACCAAGGAGTGGGATAACTGGGTCAAATGGTGGTTCCATTCCAAGTTTTCTGAGGAATCTCCATACTGCTTTCCAGAGTGCTTGCCACAATTTGCAGTCCCACCAACAATATATGAGTGTACCTTTTCCCCCACATCCTTGCCAACATCTGTTGTAACTTATATTCTTATCTTGTGTGTGTGTGTGTGTGTGTGTGTGTGTATTGCTGGGGATTAGAACCCAGGGCCTGTGCATGCAAGGCAAGCACTCTGCCAACTGAGCCAGCCCACTTGTATTCTTGATAATTGCCATTCTGACTCAGTATAGTTTTAATTTGCACTTCTCTAAATGCTAGAGATATTAAACATTTTTTCATATATTTGTTGACCAATCATATTTCTTCTTCTGTGAAGGGCCTGTTCATTTCCTTTGATTGGCTCATTTATCTTTCTACTTAATTTCTTCATAAGAATCAGGAGTCTGATCTGAAAGATAGTAGCTTAATCACCAACCCAAAGTAGGAAAGAGAGACTGTTTGAGCAAAGACTGCACATAGTAGGGACAGCAGCACTTCTGTGAGAAGAGTCAATGGGAGTCTCACTGGAAGTGGTACCTGTACCTACCTCTGCTGAGAGCCATAGCCAAGTAGGAATGACGCATGGCAATTTCCTTGTCAGAGTATTTGGGACGCAGAGCCCGGTGGAGGGTGATTTTTCCCAGAACGTGCATGTAGAGCCGGTGAGAGTCGGGAATAAAGAGTTGCTGTTTGAATCTACAAGGCAGTGTGGTGGCTCGGTTATTTTGTGCCCAGCCAGACTGCAGCATACCTCCGACAACAGGGTCCTTCCAACCTACTTAACCAGCCTGCCTCTCTTTCTGGGACAGAAACAATCTTGGACTTGTGCAGCAGTGTACCTAGTAATAAATGGCTAACAAAGAACAAATAGGGGATATAATAAGGGCCTCTTCATATAATGTAATGAAGGATATAATACTTCAGCAACTTTGGAGAACTTTGCGTTCTTCACTTCAATTTACAATAATAATAATAATAATAATAAATTTAACTAAAATTTCAGTTGCCCTATAATAATCCTTTGGACTCATTTAAAGTACTTCATGGGACTGGGGTTGTGGGTCAGTTGAAGGGTACTTGCTTAGCATGTGTGAGGCACTGGGTTCAATTCTCAGCACCATATATTAATAAGTGAATAAAATAAAAGGCCATCAACAACTAGAGACATAGTAAAAAAAAAAAAAAAGTACTTTTTGCAAAAACACTTTTCCTTTGCTAAAGGCAATGATCTTTCACTGAGCCCTGGTCCAGCACTGATAGGGACAAAGCACATTCTATTTTAAAAACCCACGATTGAAAGTGGGCCAGGATGGAGATGTGGCTCAGTGGAAGAGCACTGCCCTAGTGGGCTCTGGGTTCTGTCCCCAATGCCAAAGAGGAAAGAGGAGAGAGGAGAGAGGAGGTGGAGGGAGGGAGGGAGGGAAGGAGAGAGGAGAGAGGGGAGAGAAGGGAGAGAGGAGGTGGAGGGAGGGAGGGGGGGAAGGGAGGGGAAGGGAGGGGAGGGAAGGGGAGGGGAGGGGAAATCAAGGGAGGGAGAGAGGGAAGGGAATCTCTTCCACCAAAGTCAGAGAACAAACATGAAAAAATGATCCTTGACTTCCTTCCATCAATATTGATAATGAGTTCACAAGGTGAGAATCAAACTAATAGTAAGTAGAATAAGGCTTAAGCTAAACTGAAATAAAAATGAAAAAGGCCAAGTTGGCTTATTATATTTCTTCTCTTTCCTTCTCTGTTTTTTTTTTTTCCTCCCTTTAACATCTTCCTCCCTTTTAAAAGATTTTCTCACCTTGCTCTGCCCCAGCTTCCCCATCTCCTCAGCCTACCTTGCTCCTCCTGACCCAATGTCTTTATTTATTTTGTGTCCACCACTCAACTCAGGGTACATACCCCGTCCCACTCCTACCTCCCGGGTTCTCAAGTCCTTGGGATTTTATCGTTAGCTGGCTAATCCGGAGTCTAATTGAAATTACAGAAAGAGGCTGGATGGGGCTGGGAGGCTCCCGAGTAACATGTACCATGTGTATGTTAATAAAACCCCCTGAAGACAGAGGGTCCCCTGGTGGCCTCTTTTTACCATTAGTGATTCTGATGGTGGAGATGTCACCTTTGACAGCTGAGGAGGGCCAGACAGCAGCCAGGTGGGAGAAGGGCGGTAACCCCAGCCAGAAAGGCCACCTTCACCCCAACCTAAGGAGGTGCCCCCCAGCCCTAATCTTGTGATGTGAGGCCCTTACATGCTAGTCCCCTTCCTTCGAGGTTCTGGGAACAAGGATGCTTTTTTGCCAAAAGGCGTTTGGGTTCCCTTAATCCCCACTGGTCCAGTACCACACTTGGCTTTAGAACAGAGGATTTTCGGGGTCTGTCAATTTTCTCTGCCAAAATGAGAAAAATTAAAGGATTAGAGCCCTACCGTGAGGCCAAGTATGCATTGAAGTGCTCAGTACCCCGCAAAAGATAAATCATTAGTATAAGCACCCAGATAAACTTAGGGTGTCTAAACTCATAATCACGAAGCTTTTACATTCCCTCGGTTCTGCCTTCCCGGAGGCAGCAGCTGTGTGGAAAGCACGATCCTGCCAAAGGTATTTGGGAGGCTGAGGGCTGTGACATTACACAGCAGCCTCCTGTGAGAAGACTCACGGGAGGAGAAAGGGCTTTAACAAGAGAAGGGACAAATGGTGACATCTGAACAGTGAGTTGGCAGGCAGCAGTGAGGCCAGCAAGTGCCACCACAGACACCACAAACTCTCCCCTTGTCTTGGGTCTTTTCACCAGTATACACTGAGAGAAGGGGATCGATCCCAAGGCCCTCCTTCTCCCATCTCTTTTTTGTCTTACAAATTGGCAGTTAGAAGACACACATCCCTCAGATGTTCCCCCAAAGTCCTGCCTATCCAAAATGATTAAAAGCAATAGCCATTCCATGGTTCAGGGAAATGAATGAAGAGGGAAATGGAGGACAGGGACTGCGAAACAGACTTTTTTCTTTTTTTTAATGCCTCCTTTCTGCCCTATTTATTTATTTAATTTGTTCTAATGAATTATGCATGACAGTAGAATGCATTTTGACACATCATACATAAATGGAGTATAATTTGTCATTTTTGTAGTTGTACATGATGTCGACTCACACTGTCATGTGATCATATATGTACCTAAGGTAATAATTTCCTATTTATTCTACTATTCTTCCTACCTCCAAACCCTCTCCCCTCCCTTCACTCCCCTCTGCCTAATCCAAAGTACCTCTATTTTTCCCTACCACCCCCCCACCCTTATTGTGAATTAGCATCTCTATATCAGAGAAAACATTCGGCCTTAGGTTTTTGGGGGGGTTGGCTTATTTCACTTGGCATAATATTTTCCAGCTCCATCCCTTTACTGGCAAATGTCATAATTTCATTCTTCTTTAGGCTGACTACTATTCCATTGTATATATATACCACATTTTCTTTATCCATTATCGGTTGAAGGGCATCTAGGTTGGTTCCGTAGTTTAGCTATTATGAATTAAGCTGCTGTAAACATTGATGTGGCTGTGTTACTGTAGTATGCTGATTTTAAGTTCTTTGGGTATATACTAAGGAGTGGGATAACTGGGTTAAATGGTGGTTCCATTCCCAGTTTTCCAAGGAATCTCCATACTGCTTTCCAGAGTCATTGCACTAATTTGCAGTCCCCAGCAATATATGAGTGTACCTTTTTCCCTACATCCTCACCAACATTTATTGTTATATGTATTCTTTTGGGGTGGTGGCACTAGGGACTGAACTCAGGGGCACTCAGCCACTGAACCACATCCCCAGTCCTATTTTGCATTTTACTTAGAGACAGGGTCTCACTGAGTTGCTTAGCGCCTCACCTTTGCTGAGGCTGGCTTTGAATTTGCTATTCTCCTGTCTCTGCCTCCCAAGCCGCTGTGATTACAGGCGTGTGCCACTGCACCTGGCCTGTTACTTGTATTCTTGATAATTGCCATTCTGACTGGAGTGAGATGAAATCTTAGTTTTGATTTGCATTCTGAAAGACATATTTTACCTACTTCCATGTGTTCCCAATTGATTTTTTTTTAATATCTTTACTTTTATTTATTTTGATGTGGTGCTGAGGATCGAACCTAGTACCTCACATATGCGAGGCAAGCGCTCTACCACTGAGCTGTAACCCCAGCCCTTTTTTTTTTTTTTTAATATCTCCCAATTGATCTTTATAACCACTTCTGACCTAGCTGTAAGCTGGGAATGCCGCTCAGTCAGTGGTAGAGCACCCCTGGATTCAATCCCTAGTACAAAAAAAAAAAAAAAAAAAAAAAAACCGGCAAACTGCTAATTTGTCCTCTCTTTTTTATTAACTGATCCAGAAAATTTTCATATCCTAGAATGTAAAATTGGAATATTTCACATATTTATCTGCCGCAGTCTGGCTGGGCACAATCAGGAGCCACTTGTCAAAAGATACTAACTTTATTTTTAGAACCACACACCAAAAAAACAGCCTCTCAGGAAAAACCCCTCAGAGCCTCAACTGCCACCACCGGCTTTCCACAAGCCTGTCTCTCCCCCCACAAGCTTCTCTCCACCTCCCACAATCCTCCTGCTCTTGAGGCCGATTGGCTGGGTCACGTGGGCAGAGCCAAAAAGTCCCCCAATGAGCAGCTCCGTGGTCTGAAAGGGCAGGGAAACAGTCCAATGAGCATCACCGCAGAGGAGCCAATCAGCTAGATGTTCCTGGGGCCGAGGAGCCAATCAGCTAGATGTTGCTGGGGCCGCTGTGAGCCAATCATCAGCCGGCAGCTGGATTGCTGGCAGCTGGAAGTTTGCTGGGGCCCCTTCGGCTGTGGCTCTCAACATCTCCCCCTCTCTGTTTAAACAACAAGCATGTGGCTTAGGGACCGTGCCTGTTAGGCAGTCCAATTCAACATATGGTCCTTACCCGTCATCGGATGAACTGACCTCTAGGCGTCAGCCTCCTGTCTTAGGTTGGTACCACTGCAATTGGATCATACCCGTCACTGACTACCGGTCCAGCATACAGCTGTACTTGTGGATAGGCCTTTGCACCAGTGGGGGGGTGAGGTTCTTTGCCTCACCTCTGTTGGCCCCCAAATTTTAGACCATCACTAGTAGAGGAGGATGCAAAATGCCATGACATTAAGCCAATTGAGGGCTCCTTTGAAAAATTGTACCACCGGTGACATCATCAGCAAAAATACCCCAACACTACCACAAGTCGCTGCACCAACAGATAGTTCAAAATGCATACAGGTGAGCTCACAATGTGTCCAGGCAAGTTCTGCAAGCAGTTCAGTGATGGCTATTGTAGAAGGTGTAGATTGGTTTTATCTTTGACTTCACCAGCACTGGGATGAAGATAGGAATTCTGGCAATAATGGCTAAAGAAAAAATTATGTAACATTACAGAAGGCACTAAAAGAAAACAAATTTCTTAACAATTTACATTGTCTTTAAGAGAATTATTAAATATAATGAAAAGGAAAGGTGAAAGTAAACAAACAGATCTGTTAACCTTCTTTTTTGTTTACATATTAAAACAATCCTCAACAGTTGTTTACCCAATATAAATTAAACCATATAAATCACGTGAAAAAAAAAAATATTTGGATCCATTTTATCATGAGCGCTCATCATATATGATATATGGACATTCAAACATATAACACAAAACACAAGTGTGCACACATAACATAATACATACAACACATAACATTATAGTAAAGGCCTTATAACTTTTTACAGGTGAAATCTCCATTGCAATGTTTAAAAACTCTATAGTCAAAAAATAGAACTGATCAGCAAAACATTAACCTAGGTCTGTATGAGCTCAAAAAACAAAATAGAACTTCATGATATGGCAAAGGGCAATAATAAAATAGATATTGAAAAAAGCATCCTGGTTCTGTTGCAGATGTAAGAACAGCCAAACTGGAGTTTTGGATATCAGTTGTTATGGATTTGAGCCAAATCATCTTCTTTTTGGTCTGTAGAAATCGCTTTAGTTAATCTTTCTGGAATCCAAATCGGCTGCTGTTCTCCCTGTGGAAACACATAAACAGACCCCCGACTCCAGACAATCACTGGGTCAGGACCTTGGTTAATCTCTCTGGAATCCAAATCGGCTGCTGTTCTCCCTGTGGAAACACACAAACAGACCCCCGACTCCAGACAATTACTGGGTCAGGACCTTTCCATTGTCCTGTTAGAATATCCTTCCAAAGTACTTTGGGCTTATGTACATTTTTTGGACACATATGCCTTTCCGCAGCACTAAGTCCTGATGAATCCAAATTTAAAAAGTTTAGAGTAAAAAGGGTTATTTTAAGTTTATCTTTGGGGAATATATACCCCTTCCCAATTCCTTCTTTTTGCTTTAATAAGTACATTTTAATAGTTTGATGAGCTCTTTCAACTATGCCTTGTCCCTGTGGATTGTATGGGATTCCTGTTATATGAGTAATGCCAAATGTTGAGCAAAATTGTTTAAAAGAGGTAGAAGTATAACCAGGGGCATTATCTGTTTTTAACTGTTTTGGAACACCCACAGTGGCAAAATTTTGTAAGCAGTGAGCTATAACATCTTTAGTTTTTTCTCCGGCATGAAGGGAGCCCATCAAAAATCCAGAAGAAGTTTCAACTGTAACATGCAAATATTTTAATTTTCCAAATTCTGGCAAGTGTGTGACGTCCATCTGCCAAATATGGTTAGGTATCAATCCTCTAGGATTGACTCCAAGATTAACTTGTGGTAAAAAGGTCACACAATTTTGACATTGTTTTATTATTTGTCTAGCTTGTTCCTTAGTTATTTTAAAACGCTTTTGTAAAGTATTAGCATTGACATGGAACTTTTTATGAAAATTTATAGCTTCTTCTAGTGTAGAGAAAATATGTATGTCATGTGTAGTTTTATCTGCTAAATCATTGCCCAAACTAAGGGCTCCAGGCAATCCTGTATGTGCCCTGATATGTCCTATAAAGAATGGATCTTTTCTGTCCCAGATTAGACTTTGTATAGTGGAAAGCAAAGAGAAAACAGTAGAAGAAGGGGAAATCCTACCAGCATCTTCAAGAGATACTATAGCATTAACTACATACTGACTATCAGAAAATAAATTAAATACAGAATCTTTAAACATCACAAAAGCTTGTAAAACTGCATTAAGCTCTACCTTTTGAGCTGATTGTTTGGGTACTAAAAATGTAAAAGTTTGATCAGGGGTAACTACTGCTGCTGTACCATTATTTGACCCATCAGTGAATATATTTGGAGCATTCATGATAGGTGTTTTTCTTGTCATTTTTGGAAAAATTACAGGATGCAATGACCAAAAAGACAATAAAGGATTAGATGGCAAGTGGTTATCAAATGAAACATTAGATTTGCACATGATTATTGCCCAAGTATTTAACTCATTAGCTAACTCATCAATTTGATTCATAGTATATGGAGTAATAATTTTATTGGGAGAAATTCCAAACACTCCCTTTGCTGCTTTTATTCCTTTGAGTATTAATTGTCCTACAGCCTCAGGATACCTAGTAAGAATAGTGTTAGGAGAATAAGATAAATGTATCCATAATAATGGACCTTCTTGCCAAAATACTCCTGTAGGAATATTTTTTGTTGGTAGTACAATAAATAATAAAGGCAAACTTATATCAATTCTATCCAAATGCATATTTTCCATATATGTTTCAATGATTTTTAATGCCTTTCTTGCTTCAGGCGTTAACATTCGGGGTGAATTTGGATCTGATGGACCTTTTAGGATATCAAATAAAGGTCCCAACTCTCCTGTTGGTATACCTAAATAAGGCCTTATCCAATTTATGTCTCCTAATAACTTTTGAAAGTCATTAAGTGATTTGAGTTGATCTACTCGTATTTGAATTTTTGGTGGACGGACCATGGTTGAGGATAATAGAACTCCTAAATAATTAATTGGAAAATTTAATTGTACTTTATCTATTGCTATCTCTAGATTATAATTTTTTAATAAGTTTGTAAGTGTGGCATAACATTCTAGCAATGTGTTTTTATCTTTGTGTGCTAATAATACATCATCCATATAGTGAAATATTTGTAGTTCAGAATTTTGATTTCTAAGTGGCTGGATTGCTTTGTTAACATAAATTTGACACATAGTTGGGCTGTTAGCCATCCCTTGAGGGAGTACTTTCCATTCATATCTCTGATCAGGACCTTCATGATTCAGTGCAGGGATAGTAAATGCAAAACGTGGACTATCCTCAGGATGAATTGGAATTGAAAAAAAAACAATCTTTAATATCTATAACTAAAACATACCAGGTTTTTGGCAAAGCAGACAACTGAGGAATCCCTGATTGAGCAGGTCCCATAATAACCATCTCATTATTAATGGCTCTTAAATCTTGCAATAATCTCCATTTACCAGATTTCTTTTTGATGACAAAAATGGGAGTATTATGGGGAGATACAGAAGGTTGTATATGTCCTTCCGCTAATTGTTGTTTGACCAGGTCATGGGCTGCTTGTATCTTTTCTTTAGTCAGGGGCCACTGAGGAACCCATACTGGTCTTTCTGATTTCCAAGTAATTTTTATTGTCTCAGTGGCCCTTTCTGAAAATCCAACCCATGTCTGTCTGTTCCTTGATCTATTTGTATTGGTGCTGCTATACCTTGTTCTTGTTTTTCTAATCTTTTTCCTTTCCTAAAACCTTGTCTAGTCATAATAGTGGGTGCATTTTGGTTGATGTTATTTGTTAATGTCAAACCTAATTGATCTAGGACATCTCGTCCCCATAAATTTACGGGAAGATGATCCAATACATATGGCTGTATAGTTCCTTCACATCCTTCAGGATCCTTCCAATCTAATACCATTGCACTTCTATGGGGATTAGTCGCCACTCCTAGGCCTCGAAGCGTTTGAGTGGCTTGTTGTAATGGCCAATGTTTTGGCCATTCTTGACGAGAGATGATGCTAAGGTCTGCACCTGTATCCAGTAGCCCATTAAATTCATGTCCTTGAATATTTAGTTTTAGCATGGGGCGAGAATCTAAATTTAAAGAAAGCATAGCCCAATCTACACCTGTGGAACCTAATCCCTTGGAACCTCTTTCTACAGTACGACTGGAAAATTTATCATGTAGGCTGGGTATTATTAGTAACTGTGCTATTCTATCTCCTGGTGAAATTACTGATATACCCTTTGGAGAACTGGCTATAATTTTTATTTCACCTTCATAATCGGGATCAATTACCCCAGGACTTATCATAAGTCCTTTTAGAGTAGAAGAGCTGCGTCCCAATAATAAGCCTACTGTTCCTTTGGGAAGAGGTCCTTTCACCCCTGTGGGAATGATTTGAACTCCCATCTCTGGAGTTAGTACTGCTCTGGCGGAGGCGCAGATTTCCAACCCTGCGCTCCCTCTGGTTTGTCTGATGAGGGATCTGATGGACAATGTGTCCTGGGCACTACCCTGATGGGGTTGCTGGGTTCCTCCAGTGCTCCGTATATTTGTGGTTTTGGGCCCCGGAGCATTGGGCCCCCTTGTCCATTTTTTGGCAATGGAGCCTGATGCCTTTCTCCACGATATCATGGATAAACACCTAGTCCTTGTTCATTTTTTGATAATGGAGTACCCTCTATGGTGGTTTGAGAACGGCATTCATTAGCCCAATGTCTCCCTCTACGGCATCGTGGGCAAATACCTGGTATTCTACTCCTTTGATACCTAGTTTTGTTAAACCCTCCTCCAATGGGGCAATTCCTTTTAAAATGTCCTGTTTGTTCACAATTGTAGCATGTTCTTGGCCTGGCATCTAAAGCCTGTTTTACTGCAGCTGCCACAATTTGCCCTTGTTCATTAATGTCTCTGGCATCTAAAGCCTGTTTTACTGCAGCTGCCACGACTTGCTCTTGTTCATTTGTTAGAGTCTGTAAACAAGTCAAAATAACACCTGGCATTTTGCCAGGGGAATGTTAGAGTTCGTAAACAAGTCTGGATGGTGCCTGGCAAAATGCCAGAGGGAGTGGTTTGAGAAGTAACAAAAACAAGCCATTAAGTGTTGAGATTCCTTATTGGTTGACTGATGTATCTAGTTTATGTTAATTAGATAAGCTGTGTGGAATGTATAAATACTGCTCCTGTCCTGCAATAAACGGCTCCTACTCCTGCTGTATCAACGTACACAAGTTATTCGTCACCCCTCCTGATTATTCTGCTGCAGCCGGACTGCGGCAGATGGTGGCCCGTTACGGGGAGCCCCGGGACACTCGGGGGTAAGTGACGAAAAAAAGCTGCCCGTCCATAGATAGGACGGGAGCAATCTGCTCGTCCCTAGGCAGATAGGGCGAGAGGAAAAATGGCCATTTTAAGAAAATGGAGAAGATTGATACAGTATGTTTGTGTCTTGTTTTGTCTCAGTGTATTGTATTGTTTTTGTGATGAAAATATGGAAGGGGTGAGAAGTAAATTGATAAGGGAAAGAGGCATCCCAGTGGAACCAAGAATAGTTAGGGCATGTGTTGATAAAAGCCCAAGAACTCTAGTCAGAAAGAAGAAAAAAGTTCAGAGGAGGAAGGATTATCAAGAAAGAAATTGCAAAAGGCTACTACTAAATACTTTTCGTTACCGGAGGGTGCGTGAAGCAGAGAGGCAACTGCCGAGTGTGCAAGCCAGTCACAGCGCAGCAAGGATTTTCCAAGAGGCGGCAGCGACTGGCCCTTCCCCGCCTCCTGGCCGGGGAGCTGGCTCTTCCACTGCTGCGAGCCCAAATCTAGACCTGACCTGGAGGCACAGTCTAGCAGGCTCTTGCTCCCTGTGCCCAGTAGCAGTTTGAGTCCGGGACACTCCCCAGGGCCATCTGGGGCTGCCCAGGACGCTACAGCCGACAAAAGACACTACCAGCGTCCCTGATGTTTGGTCATTTTCAATGCCAATAACTAAGCTACAATGGTTCTCCCACACCTGGAAACTAATGAGTAATGAGCACTATTAATGCTTATTTCAAATGCAAAAAAACCTTGAGATAATGTACTAAATTGTTCAGAAGGTTGTTTTCTTAGCACCTGCTGGAATACTACAGGATTTTCTTTAGCCATCCGGGAGTTCCTGTCTTCGTTCCAGTGCCGGTAAAGACCAAGGTGGAAGAATTTCCAGTGTTGCTGAAAACCGGATGAAACTTCGGCTGAAAAACGGACGAGACTTCAGAGCTGTTGCTGTTTCTGCTGCTACAGCTTAAGCTAGCTGCCTGCAGAACTTACCTGGACTGTGATTGAAGCTAGCTGCCTGCAGAACTTACCTGGACTGTGATTTACCTAGACTGTGAGTTAATCTATTGAGACTGCTTTACCTGGACTGAGACAACAAACTGTAATCTATAACAAATTGTAACTCGGTATCTTTGCTAACAGTGTCATTGCTGGTATAATTTTTCCAAGGGCTTCTTGCATGGAGCCATCAATTGGCTTGGTATTGTGGCATTTTGTATCCTCCCTTTCTGTTTGTAGCAGGTTATTTATGGTGTTTCTGTAAAAACCACTATGGTCCTTATTTAAATTAAACAAAAGGGGGAAATGTTAGAGTCTGTAAACAAGTCAAAATAACACCTGGCATTTTGCCAGGGGAATGTTAGAGTTCGTAAACAAGTCTGGATGGTGCCTGGCAAAATGCCAGAGGGAGTGGTTTGAGAAGTAACAAAAACAAGCCATTAAGTGTGGAGATTCCTTATTGGTTGACTGATGTATCTAGTTTATGTTAATTAGATAAGCTGTGTGGAATGTATAAATACTGCTCCTGTCCTGCAATAAACGGCTCCTACTCCTGCTGTATCAACGTACACAAGTTATTCGTCACCCCCCGGTTATTTTGCTGCAGCCGGACTGCGGCATTCATTAATGTCTCTACATAATTTAATATATGTGTTTAAATCTTCATGTTTCCATGGTCTAATGATATCTCTGCACCAACGATTCGCTTGCTCATAAGCCAGGTGTTTTAGTAATGGCATTGCTTGTTCTGTATTCCCAAAAACTCTGGTAGCTGTTTGAATAAGCCTATCTACAAATTCAGCATAAGGTTCATTAGCTCCTTGTATTACCTTAGATAATTGACCTTGTAAACCTCCATGTCCTTGTAAAGTCTTCCATGCCTTAATTGCATCTGCAGCAATTTGTGCGTATACGCCAGGATCATATGCAATTTGTTGCTGCTGATCCTCATAAGGTCCCTTTCCTAACAACATATCTAGATTTCTCTGAGGATAACCAGCTGCTGCATTTCGCCTAGCCGTCTCCTTGCAAAATTCCTCATTGGCAACCTTCCATAACAGGTATTGTCCTCCATTTAGCACAGCTTTACACATATTAGCCCAATCTGCTGGCGTCATGTTCAAGTTGTTAATGGATTCGACCAAGCTTACAGTGAAGGGTGCTTGAGGACCATAGGTTGTTACAGCCTCTTTTAGCTGCTTCACTGTTTTGAAATTTAAAACTTGGTAAAATCGCTGCCCTCCTGCCTCAAATACAGGGCATGTTAATATTTGAGATTTTGTCTCAGGATCCCAACTATCAACTGCGGGGGTTGGGGACCTCCCAGCATATGGAGGTGGCCTTGTTAGTTGGACACTTACGTCCTCTGGTGATAGAAAGGTGTTAGTAGCAGTCTCCTGTAGAGGTGGTGCTGTTGGTTGGACACTTACACCCTCTGGTGATAGAAAGGTGTTAGTAGCAATCTCCTGTTGTAACTTTCCCCCTGATGGCTTTTTCTGTTTTACACTTTCTTTCTCTGTCTGACTAGCTTGAGAGGCCTTCTCTTTTACTTGAATCTTTTCCTCTGTCTGACTAACTTGAGAGACCTTCTTTTTTACTTGAATCTTTTCCTCTGTCTGACTAACTTGAGAGACCTTCTCTTTTACTTGAATCATTATGTCTTCTCCTTCCTCTACCATTGTCTGAACTGAAGGCTTTGGACTAAGCAAACAAGATACGAACGTCCACAATGGCAATGTGCCAACTGGCAGAGTCCCTGGGCTTTTCTTTTCTATTCTTTTTAAATCTTCACCATGATGGTTCCATTGTGATATATTTAACAACTCCTCCTTAAAAAGCCATGGGCTACATTTTTGTATTGTATCAACGTATGCCCTGACTGCTATTGATTTTACTGGGATGCCTCCTTCCTCTAACAATTTACTTAACACTCTTTCAGTTTGTTTTTTACTAATTTCTGATCCCGTATTTCTACTATAATACAACCCAACAAGATGACGCCAAACAAAACCGAGACAGAATGAAATAAAAAGGGAACAACAAAAAGTCATTATAGCCTTTCTATCCTCCTGACATGTGCATCCGTCCTTTCTCCCTATCTGTTCCTCAGACGTAAATAGTTTTTCCTCAGATGTGAGCGGTTTTTCTTCCGTCTCACTCATCTCCAGGGACAGGCAACTTAAAACAAAAGTGAAACAAAATAACAAAAGAAGAATCTTAAAATGGCTACCCATCCTCTCGCCCTGCCCTCAGGGGCGAGCAGTTCACTTACCCTCAGTCGCTCCCCGTGCGAGCCACCAGATGCCGCAGTCTGGCTGGGCACAATCAGGAGCCACTTGTCAAAAGATACTAACTTTATTTTTAGAACCACACACCAAAAAAACAGCCTCTCAGGAAAAACCCCTCAGAGCCTCAACTGCCACCACCGGCTTTCCACAAGCCTGTCTCTCCCCCCACAAGCTTCTCTCCACCTCCCACAATCCTCCTGCTCTTGAGGCCGATTGGCTGGGTCACGTGGGCAGAGCCAAAAAGTCCCCCAATGAGCAGCTCCGTGGTCTGAAAGGGCAGGGAAACAGTCCAATGAGCATCACCGCAGAGGAGCCAATCAGCTAGATGTTCCTGGGGCCGAGGAGCCAATCAGCTAGATGTTGCTGGGGCCGCTGTGAGCCAATCATCAGCCGGCAGCTGGATTGCTGGCAGCTGGAAGTTTGCTGGGGCCCCTTCGGCTGTGGCTCTCAACATTTATCTATTTCTCAAATATCTTAATGTGGACTGTATAAGTACATGTATATCTGATGTTAAATTGTTGTTAAAATGAAGTGCATTATTTCTCTGATCTGACAGCCTTTGCTGAGTACAACAGAGATGTCTGTTATGGAATTTGTAAGCACAACCATAATGGTTTCTGAAATATAATTTAAAAATCAATACCTAAAAGTATTTTAAATCCCATACTTGGGCATAATTCATCCTAGAGGCATTCACATCTCATTTTCTAGAAAAATCGAAGGCATATTCTGTCAAAATGGAAGCTGTGTTTTCAATTCTGTCTGCCTAGTTTGAATATACAGGAGTAACACTTAGATTTAGCCAATTAGGAGAATTAAATATATGATGAAAGAACATTAATAAATATATGATGAAAGCACAGTAGCTTACCCTTAGATTTTCTATAGCTAGACCTATGTCTTAGTAATATGTACCTAGCAGAAATGCTGACTAATAAATTAAAAATTAAACACATGATTCTTTCATCTTAAGGTTTTTTAAAAATGCAGGAAAATGTGATTTTTATATTATGAATGAATTCAATATAAAATTATAACAAATATAATCTTTTTGTTTTAAAGTCCATTAGAATTCTAGAATATTTACTGAAAAGAAGATATAAATAAATTGCTTTAGATGAGGTTTACAATTTTACTTTCCTTATTTTTAGGCAGATTGAGACTCTGACAAAAGAAGTACTCTATAATTATATATTGCCTTAAAATTTTTAATTCATGCTCTAATACATAGATTATATAAATAGATTATGAATCAAACTAATTAATAGATTACTAGTTCATTACAAATCAGCCTACAGATGATTCACCATTCATGACAGTTCATTCTATATTATAGTTGAATGTAAAAACTAATATTGTTTTTGAGAAAAAAGTATTGAGAATTTCATTTTTATTTATTTCTAATAATCACTAAACATTTTCAAATTTATCAATTTTGTGTGAATCCTTTTGCATTTCAAATATCTATATTTTGGGTATATTTTCAGCAAAGTCCTGAACATTATACATTCATAATTATTGTGGGTTCAATAGGCTTTTTTTTTTTTTTAATATTCTATTGTTTTCAGTGTAGAGGTCTTTCACATCGGTTTTTTTTTTTTTTTTGAGAGAGAGAGAGAGAGAAAGAGAGAATTCTCTTAATATTTATTTTCTTTTTTTAGTTTTCGGCGGACACAACATCTTTATTTGTACGTGGTGCTGAGGATGGAACCCAGGGCCACGCGCATGCCAGGCGAGCGGCGCTACCACTTGAGCCACATCCCCAGCCCTCAATAGACTTTTAATCATGACCTTAAATTGAAAATCATGGCCACAAAACACTTGGGGCTTCCTACTATGGAACTTAGTAGGTATTGGTTTGAAAAGACAATTACAGAAATACATCATTTAAAAATACATAGTTCTTCAGAAAAAAATTAATGAAACACATAAACATATCACAAGAAATGCAGAAAGTCCCATTATGTAGGCAAATCTGATACACAGGCAGCAACCTCCTTAAAGTAACTTAAAAAAAAAAAAAGTTTGCTCTTTTTAGTTACACATAACAGTGGAATGTATTTTGACATATTATACATACATGGAATACAACTTCACGTTCTTGGAGTTGTACATGTGGAATTAATTACACTGGTTGTGTATTCACAAATGAACATAGGAAAGTTATGTCAGATTCGTTCTAGCATCTTTCCTATTCCCATCTCCCCTCCCTTCCCCTTTATTCTAATAAATAAATTTTTTTGTTTGTCTAATCCACTGAATTTCTATTCTCCCCGCCACCGCCCCCCCCCCCGCTCTTATTGTGTGTTAGTATCCACATATCAGACAGAACATTCAGCCTTTGTTTCTTAAGATGGCTTGTTTCACTTATCATGATAATCTCCAGTTCCATCCATTTACCAACAGATGCCATAATTTCATTTTTTTAATATACCTTTATTTTATTTATTTTTATGCAGTGCTGAGGATTGAACCCAGTGCCTCACACATGCCAGGCAAGTGCTCTACCACTGAGCCACAACCCCAGCCCTCATTTTTCTTCAAGTAACTTTTGAGACACCATGAAGCCACCAACAAGGAACAGATATGTGCAATAGAGAAGCTTTCAATCCTGTCCAATGGTCCTACAAAGACCTGAATTCACATATGCCCCAAAAATTCAATCCCTAAGTCCCAATCAAAATTGGAATTCTCCCTCCCTTTGACTATCTATACCCTTCAAGCTATGTTTCACCCTTGTCTTCAAAGCGGCTGAACTTAATTTAACCTGATTTCACATCAATAAATTGCCAAGAGAGAAGCATGCTATTGGAATTTTCCATACTATGTGCGCATGATGGGGGGATGGTGCCCTGATTTTTGCCTCTGCAGGCCTTTGCCTCTGGTCAATCTCCACATGAGCCCCTCTGGCTGCCTAGTCAACAAATATTCATGTAATTTTTTATCAACTGAGCTTCAGAGTTTGGTTTCCCTGTTTTTAATGTTCCTGAGGATTAATTTCTGACAGTTCTTATCATTCAGTGAGCCCTAATTCTGAATCATGATGAGAGCCGTGGGTGCAGAGCACAAAGCTTCAGGAACTACCTAGAGCTGAAAATGCTGCATTTGCTTTTTAGAATAGAGCATATGCATGGTTCTTCCAGCAGTCACATGTCTTTTAACCAGATGAAAGCAAAAAAGTGCTAGCTGGAAATGAGAACCGAATCTGCAAAGCTTGCTAATGTGATTCAAATCTGCCAGAAATACTTCATCCTGACTCCAAACCTGTCCTGGGACAGTCTCGCATTTATTACATTAATGATTAATGTTGGAGCATCTCTAGTTTTATTTCATCACCAGAATGACATCTTTTGAAAGAAGAAATTGCTATCCTATTATATGATCTAAGATAACCTAACCATTAGTTTTTTAAAGGGGAAAAGATGGCAGAAATTCTCATCCTTAACTTGTCTACAAGATTCCCACTTCTCCACCTGCAGATGGTCTACTGTTTGAGTACCCAGACTCCCATAGATTCTTATATGCCCTAGACATGGTCCCATATTGGCACAGCTAATATACTCACATTTTTTCCATGAGGAACAAAAAAAGGAAGGATATTTAATATCTTCTAAATCATCCTTCTTGCCCTTATCTAAAAAAGAAAAGCATTTCACCATTCATTTCTTCACATATTGAACAGAGCAAAAGACATATTTTTTGAAGGAGCTCACCCTCTACGAAAGTGGTTTTAAAAATGTGGGAAGGTGATCTCTTTTGAATTTCAATGAGAATCAAAACTCTTCCTAGGAAAACAAACATGTGCATTTAAAATTTTGAACATAAATCCTTAGGAAACTGAGAATCACCTATTGTCCATCTTTAAAGCTCATATTTAAACTGAATGTTTGTGTTGAAACTTTGAATCCCTAAGGGATGGTATTTGGAGGTAGGACTTCTAGAGGCCCCATGATGGAATTAGTGGCCTTATATAAAGAAGAGAAAGATCTTGGCATTAGATTGAGTTAGCACTGTCCATGGCTCCCTGGGAGGGCACCAAGGGAGATTTGCCCCTGGAACTCACCTGGACCTGATTTGTGTGCTGCTTATCTTGGGTGATTTTAATGGGGATCTTTTCCAGATTATTATTCTGCTGTGACATGCTGTAACTGTGGGTAACAGAATTCACGGAGTTCTGTAAACCCTTTTAGTGGATTGTCAAAACTGAGGGTTGTCTTGGGGACACCCAAACTTAGAATTGGTAACCGAAATGAGGGTGGTCTTAAAGCCCCTCTAACTTGTTGTTTGATGTCAAAAATGAAGATGCTCTTAGGGACCCCCCCCAAAACTCTGCACCTATTAAACATGTTTACATTCATGAATTATATCATGCTATTAAAGAAATTGGTCAGCTTCGGAGGATAATTATGAAATAACTATCTTAGAAACTGGCAAAGGGAAAATGCAAGTTATTTATTTTGTCTTAATTAAATGAATGTTGCCACTGGATAATCATATGCTAGGTTAACATAAGAGTACTTTTTATGAGTGATTAATTCAAGTAAAAAATGAAGCAGAAGTTATGGAAATAAATAGAATGCTGGCATTTTACAACCCTTAATGGATGAACAGATTTAGGCGCTACATATCAGCAGTGACTGAAACCACAAAAAAGGGAACAAACAGGTAACAATGTACTTCCTGCCAGAAGAATACTACCACCACTTTGTCAAAGGAATTCCAACTGGAGTCTGATCAATGATCTGAATCTAGCTACTGATTTGCAGGAAATAGCGAGTATAGAAGAACTCGTTTAACACAATGAATATTGTGCAGTCAACAAAATCCTTTATGTTTATGTTTTCCTTTCCTACCAGCAGCTTGGCTGAGACTCATTATGATTGATTCTCAGTCATGCAAAAACCACCTAAAGATGCTGGAGCAACTTCTTGGAAGGAACTTGAGCCTCTGCAAATCCTGGAGAGATATTTGTGGACTGGAAATGTGGTATGGTTTGAATGTGTCCCTCAAAAGCTCTTGTTAGAATCTCAGTCCCCAGTGTGGCAGTCAGTGTTGGAAGGTGGAGCCTTATGGCAGGTGTTCAGGTCAGGAGGGTGAATGAATGCTGTTCTCTCAGGAGCAGGTTCATTCTTACAAGAGTGGATTGTTATACAAGCAAGTTTGTCTTCCTCAGCTCCCAGCCCTCTTGTTCTTCCACAGTGTTCTGAAGTAGCAAATAGAGTCTCACCTGAAGCTGATAAGATAGTGCCATCATGTTTCTTGGTTTCCAAGCCTCCAAAACCATGAGCCAAACAGACTTCTAGCCTTCATACATTACCCGATCTGATTTAATCTGTTATCACAACAGAAAATGGACTGCAACAGAATGCTCATCTACAACGGTCAGGTGAGAAAGAAACAAACTTCTTTCATTTTTAAGCCACAGTATTGTTGGTTGTCTGTGACAGCAGCATATTCTATTGCCCTACATAGTAACCCAAGGGTTGCTAACTCTAATGCCTTCAGATGTCACATGGGGAACATAAATATGTAATGGGGAAGGAGTAAGACAGTGGGGACTGTGGTGAGTTAGAAAGCAAGTAACTATCCTAAAAGCACACACATTTAAAAAAAAAAAAAAAAGGGTTTTCAACATACTGTTGAAATGAAATGTCTGTACTGTCAACTTCTATCTGAGAGCTATGGTTTGCAGCCCCTGCTTAATCAGGAAGACTTAAAGAAGGTCATTCTTCCAGCTGCAAATTCACATGATTTTCTAGTACACATTTCTTCTCTTTGTAGAAAAAGGCATCGTAAGAGACCTAAGCACATGACTTACTGAAGTTTACATATTTTATTAGGTATGATACAACCTGAGCTTTAACATGGACACTTAAAAACTCCAATGACTCAGACAAAATAGGGATTTTTCTACATGAAATCATCCAGGACTCAGGGACCCTCTGTGTCGTAGCTCTAACTCCCCAGGTTTTGATCCTGTTACTCGGTGGAAGTTTCCTCAGTACCAGCAGCCTGCAGGAAAGGGAAGGAACAGAGGGAAGGAGGAAGCCCAAGTAAGAGGGAAGCAGTCCAGAGGATGGACATCTCTTTTTTTCGCATGCCATTAGCTAGAGCCTAGTCACAAGGCCAGGCCCAGGCACAGTGATATCTAGGAAGCGGAGTCTCTACTATGTTCTCAACTCAAACAATTAGTAGCTGGGCTCTGTATACACTAGGCTAATAAATTCCTGGTCTGTTGGTGTAAACTGGAGGAGCCAGAAGGATAGCCCAACATGATTTATTTCTTAAATAAATCTCTGGTGGATTCTGGTGGTCCTTGCTTTCTATTAGTTGCTCACATCCAGTCTTTGAATAACCTGGTCACTGGAATCATGGCCAGCAGTATGGGTTTTTTTTGTTTGTTTGTTTGTTTGCTTTTTTTCAGTTTTAAAACTGGATTTCAATTTTATCTTTTTTTGTTTTTGTTTTTTTACTCTCCAAAGAGTACTCACTTACTCCTTAGAATTCTTCAGAGATAAACACCTTGGTAAGCCCCTTCCCAGACACTCCCAATGCCATGAAATATAATTCTTGCAGGCCAAGAGAGAGAACAAGAAAAAAAAGGGGGGGAGGGAAATAATTAAAACGAACCATTTCAACTAGTATTGTAAATAGGCAAAAGGAGTTAGGAAATTAAAATAAGGATAATTATAATTCATTTTTGAAGGAAGTTTAGCTCCATTAAGAAATGACTTCAAGTCATCTTTTTAGAAGAGTGTATGTCAATTTCCTTTATACACATACATCTATTGGGTTGTGTTTTCTTTTATTTTATTATCATTAAGGTAACTAGAATTGCAAACATCAGCTTCTCTGAATAATCACTACAAAGGCTTCCAAAAGAAAGGCAAGAGCTATAATCCTAGTCTAAATTTTTGGTTGTCTTCCAGTTACATGTCAAAACAGTAGCTTCCTTTGGGATAACTATTCTTTTTTATTCTACTGAAGAGCCTTTTTAGTGGTTGCTTTTGAATAATTATATACCATGCTTGACTTTCCTTTCACATAATATGAAAATTTTTATTTTCTTACTCTCTATGGTAACTGCGAAGATACTTCAAGCCTGTTTATTTTCTCTCTGAAGTATGGACCTACTTTCCTAAGGAGTAAATCTGGAAATACAAGCAGGGATGGTGTAAATAGTTTAGGCTGACAGAAACATATATTTCAAGATTCACCTCTCAAGATCTCCACATTTCACCCAGTCTGGTCAAATTGTTTTCTTTTTCTTCTTTTTAATCCCTGTTCATTTTTACATCCTGTGACTTTCCTGGTGCTCAACAGGGATTGTGCATTTTTTCTCTCTTTCTCCCTCTTCCTTGGCTGTCAACTCCATATTCACCAACACCAAGATGCTTTCCCTGGTTATCCCAGACAGAATCCAAGGTTCTTGCTTCAGCTAGGGAAAGGCTGTGCACTATTAATTTTTGAAGGAAGTGCTGTGAGTATTGTATTATTTATAATTAAAACAAACAAACAAACAAACAAAAAAACTTCAGCCGGGAGTAGTGGCGCATGCCTGTAATCTCAGCCCCCTGGGAGGCTGAGGCAGGAGGATTGAAAATTCAAAGCCAGCCTCATCAATGGTGAGGCGCTAAGCAACTCAATGAGACCCTGTCTCTAAATAAAATACACAATAGGGCTGAGGATGTGGCTCAGTGGTTGAGTTCAATCCCCGTTACCTGCCTCCCGCCCCCCAAAAGAAAACAACTTCATGGTTTTCACATTTACACTATATCAAAGTTTATTCTTTTTCAGGAGGTTACCACTTTGATGGGCACTAACTACTGGTCTGCTTTCTTTCCTGAAATTTAGCCATAAGGTATATTGATTCTCCTAGAAGAGTGAGGGAGCCCAGGCTAGCTGACTGCAAATAGTAGGATTTAAAAGACAGCTCAGCACAGAAGCATTTTGGTTCTTCCCCTGATCCTATCCTTGGTTGACTTTTCTAAGCAGATCCCATAAGCATCCTAAGGGACAATAGATCACTGTCCCCATCACCCTGCCCTGTGACCTTGGAAAGAAGGAAGTCTAAGGGAGAAGGCTGCAAAGCTGTGGCTACAGGGCAGGGTTGACAGCTGATAGCCAACTGAGCCAACCCAGCCACACACTTAGTACTTCCCAGAGACTTTTTCCCACATGCTTCCATGGTAGCCCAATTAGATCAGTCCTTTTGCTCAAAGTATTTTCTTCTGAAAATGTTTAGAAAACTCTAATGCTCATCTGCTTTTGCTTCTATTAGTAAAAAAGCATTTACTCATTTGGAGATCTAGCTGGCTGTTGCTGATCACATTTGATAACATTCATAAAGTAGCTTGTTTATTTTCATTATCTCATTTCTTCCAACCCATAATAACTCCCTGGGGGAGGGGGACAGCATCTGCTTCTGCAAGAGAAATAGCTACAGCCTTCTCCTTGGTTTTCTGTAGGCTTTAAAACTCCAGGGAGGTTAGCACTCCCTTCATTCTTTTGGATTGCCCATGTTTCTGCACAGAAATTTTTGGAAAGGAGAACTGTAATGTAGAAGTGTAGAAAAGCAATAAGCTTCAGACGAGGTACTGAGAAAGGAAAGAAGAGACCGGAGATGAAGCTCAGTGGTAGGCTACTTGTCTAGTATGCTCAGGAGGACCTGGGTTCCATCCCCAGCACCACTCCCCCACCCTCAAAAAAAAAAGGAGGGGAAGGAGGTGGGAGAGAACAGAAACACAACAAGCCTTAGAAAAGGTTTCAAAGACCTTTGAAATACTAGTATACTAGTAAATTATCTGAAAATTCTGTAAGTATTAAAATTCCTCTGTTCCCAAATATTTATCTTATTTACTGTTAAAGTACTAATATTGTGCTTCCCTAGATTGAGACTAACTTTTCAGTTTCAGGCCATTTAGAGTTCAATTCACAGCTTATTAAACTGTGGAAAGTGTTGATGTAATTCTCTAATGTTCTTGCAACTCTGTCCCAAAGCTCTGGAGCACACATGCTATATGGGCCAATTAATTCCCAAATTTCATAACACATATCAGCACTGTAGACAATTAGTACAGAAAAAAAAAATTGATTCTCTTTCTGATGATAAAAATCACATTGGTCACTTAACAACATTCATTGGGGACTTTCTGAGGGTGAGAAGGAGGTGGGGGAGGGGTAAGGATGGGGATAGGAATGCAAATGAAGGAGGGGAAGTAAAGAAATTAACAAAACAGTACAGCACCTGCTTGCTTTTTAAAAGGTGTTTATAATCTCCTGAAGAATGAGACTTGGAAGAAAAGGGAAGTGCTGTGAGAATTCTGACAATTTTAACTGATAATATAAATAAATGACCTACTCTTCTAGTTTTTAAATTTTTAAAACTTGTATAGTTACTTTTTCTTCTCTTTTTTGGTATTGGGGATTGAATACAGGAGCGGCACTCTACCATTGAGCTATGTCCCCAGCCCACTTAAAATATTTTTATTATGAGACAGGATCTCACTAAGTTGTCCAGCCTGGCCTTGAACTTGCCATCCTCCTACCTCAGTGTGCCTAGTTGCTGGCATTTGGGATGTGTACCACTGTGCTGGCTGTAGACACTTTTTAATAAAGCTTGGAATCCAAGTGTTACAGGTCTGGGGCCTTCCAGAAACTGAGGCTGCACAACCTCCCCTCTCCCCGCCACCTTTCAAACCCAATTCTTGCAATCAACTCTGAAGATTTCAGACATGTCGCTCAGAGTAACTTCAATGATTTTATTGAAGGGCTAGGATGGGAAAGAGGGTATTCTGAAGGGAGGGAGTGGGTCCTCTCAGAGAGGAGAGGGACAATGTGTCTCTCCTGCACTCCTGTTTTATTGGGGATCCCAGAGAAATTTCCAGAGTCCTGCCCAGGTCCACCTCTTGACTTTTGACTGACAGCAGGATGACATCAGACTTTCAAGTCCTCACTGCCATGACAACTCTAGGTCACCTTGGCCCATGCTGACCGGTTCTAATTGGATTTGTAACCATAAATTCTTCCAGATTTTATGGTTAGGAGGAATTATCCTTATCACCCTGGGTTTCCGGATATGGTCTATGAAAAGGGTCACAAAAGTCTACCCCTTCAAGGTAACTTGGGTTCCTCTTTTCAACGTTATTTGGGGCCTGCATTTCTCCTGCAGATAACAGGAATGTAACATATCCTGTCCACTTAAGCCAGGCAGGGCTTCAGGTAACTTGCTTCTTGGAAGAAAAAGCATGTGGGGGTCAGCACAGTGGGCCCATTTTATAGAATTATTCCCTAACCTCATCTTTCCACTATTTGCATCTGTCCCCTATCACAAATTTTTTTTCCGCAGAGACCCAATTGAGGAGCTAAGATCAGTAGCTAGCTTCATGACTTAAAAGGTTGACAATGTCCAGAACGAGGGGTCCATAGTCAGGAGATGAAATGCCCAACACTTAGAAGCCTTAAGGCACAGCCCCTCACCTCTTAGAGCTTCAGTGGAAAGAATGAGGAAAGCTGTTTGTATACTGAAAGATAGAATCAAATGTCAGTGGGTGTTACTATTGTTCCCTTACTGGATGATGAAATAGCTTGAGATTGTGACCATTCACCCAGTTCACATACTACCCCAGCATAGGAAGGACCCAGGAATCCAAAATTTGCTTCCTAATTAGGCTGCCCTCCTTGAACTGAACTTAGTCCAGTTTTACTTTGTTCTGCAAGTAACTGTGGAGCTTCACTTCCTACCACACTTAGCTCCACCAGCAACTGCTAGAACATTACACACTGTCCAGCCCTTCCATAACTGAGCCAAGGTTCTTTCTTTGGCTTCAGGACCTTAAACCTAGTATTTTGCTTACCTCTCCATGGTATTGCTTACCTTCCCTTATTATGAACTAGCCCCCTCCACAGGCTGGGAGCTCCTTAAGGACAGTGGTGCATTTTAATCTTTGCATCCCCACTAAGTTATCTTTGGTAAAGATGGACATGGATTATTGAATGGCTGGGTGGATGCCAGCAAGTAAACTATAATTTCTGCCCACAAAGAGCAGGATTGTGACACTTCTACTATGTGTTTATGTGGGTTTCCCCACAGCACTACCACTCTCAATAACATTTTTGTATTATCTTTATTGAAATGTAATTCACATATCAAGTTCACCAATTTAAAATGTACAATTCAGTGGTTTTTAGAATAGTCAGGACTGTGCATCGACCACTACCATCAAACTTCAGAATGCTGTTTTCACTCCAAGAAAGAAAAGCCCACCTATTATCATTCACTCCCCATTTCCCTCCTAGCAACCATCAACTGTCTCCAAAGGTTTTTAATTAATCTCTTGCTGTGCCGTACACATAGGATTACATATTAGAACACATCTTTTCACATGAACAAAAATAAAAATAAAATCTGCCGCAGCTTTGATTTGGTATGAAAAAACGCAATCAATCTCCAACTAGGCTCTATGACCTTGGACAAATTAACTGGATTTAGTTTCTTCATAAGGTGAAGTTTAGAAGGTGTGTAAGGGCACCTTCAGGCTAACAAGCAAACAAGTAAGAACAAATAAAAACA
The DNA here is from genome assembly GCF_047511675.1 of Marmota flaviventris. Classification (NCBI taxonomy): domain Eukaryota; kingdom Metazoa; phylum Chordata; class Mammalia; order Rodentia; family Sciuridae; genus Marmota; species Marmota flaviventris. The sequence continues at coordinate 140,021,955 of NC_092501.1, read as the reverse complement.
AGAACCCCCACCGCCCAAACCTCCAGGTATAATCCCAGTACTCCACCCTAGGTAGCCTGTCCTGGGCTTGGGTGATAAATGGCTGTACACTAACAGGATTTCACACCAGAACTGCCGCAGCCACTGCCCTCCCCGAGACGGTCCCTACAGAAGATGTTTCCTCTTCTTTTCTTTTGGGTCGTCTTTTCGTTTCTGGGTTGGCACAGGAGAGAGAGGGGGGGGGGAGAAGCTGCAGAGCCTAGGCGTGGAGGCGCAGTGCGCGGGTGCCCGCAGGAAGCCTCGCCCAGCGCGGGACCCCACCCTCCGGGTGCCCCGGGAGAGGGCCGCCCCGCGCTGGGCTGCGCGGCCGGCGGGGGCGGGGCCAGTGATTTTCGCAGCCAATCCGCACGGCGGCGCGTCCCGGGGGTCCGCGGATCGCCCGGCGCGCAGGGGGCGGGGCTCCACTTGACAGTGGCGGTCGCCGGGCAGCCGAGCCGGGGCGCAGCGAGCAGAGCGCTGCACAGGGAGCGCGATCTGCGCGGGCGGCTGCGGCAGCGCCCTGCTCCCACGGCTCGGATTTTCGGCCCAGCGAAGTAGCCTCCAGCGGTGGCGGCGGCGTCCGGGCGATGGTGCGGGACCCCTCGGGCGCCGGTGTCCTGGCCTCTTCCTAAGGTACCCAGCCCGGCTCACACCCTTGACGAGGGGAATCTCAGTGCCTGGGAAGTGGCTTTGTGAAGCTCCTGGCTGGGTGGACTACGTGGTGGGCCGGTGAGCGGGTGGGTGGGGCTGGGCGGGGCTGCGCCGTCTGGGCTGCTTTCCCTCCGAGGAAGAGGGTGGGGGCGAGGGAAGCGGGTGGGGGGAGGAGGGCTGTCTCCGGGCAGCAGCTGACGGCATCCCCAGGCTCCATCCTCCTCCTGCCTCCATGTGGTTTGAAAGAGGTTTTGTTCCAGGAGAAAGTTTGATGCCCAGAGTTGAGCAGCCTGACTTGATTGATGTTCCTTGAGGCCCACGCCCCTAAAGAGAGGCAGCCCACCCTATGCTGTACACCTCTGCACTGAATATGGGCACTTGGGAACCCGTGTTCTGACCTGAGCAGCATTCTTGACGTAGGACTTTCCTTGAGGAAATTCCTCTGTGGGAATCCCCTTTGGGGGGGAGGCTTTCTGGACTCAGCCATAGCCCCAACTTGTGGCTTGAAAACAATGCAGCAGGTAGTCTCTGGTCCCATGTACCTTTCCCATAGCATAGTCTCTGCCAAGACTTATGTTGTAGTTTCTTCAAAAATTTAAACTTAACTTCTGATTAAAGATTCCCAAATCCAATGTGTCCAATGTCGGGGCCACCATCCAAGGTGACAATGATAACTTCAGTTAGACTCTTTAATGTTTTAGCACTTATTTTCAATTGGCTTTCCCTGAGTTTTATGACAGTTGCTGTGGCCCATCATTTAGTGTGAGAGACGGGAACAAAAAAATACATAATATGTGTGCCCACTTGAAGAAAGGCAGGTTTCAGTCTTCAAATGAGGTGGATTAGGTGAGCATTATTAGCTTTATAAAACAAATAAAATAAAAATTCCAATTCCAGTTAGAACTAAGTTTTATCTGAGATTGTAGGAACACATCAATCATAAAGTGACTCGGGATAGAGGAGTAACATGTAGATACCACATAGTCTTGCAAGTAGCAGATCTTACATATATACTTAAAACATGAATTTTATTTAATCTGTCATATCTTTTTGATCACACATGTGGATTCTCACATTTAAACTCCTTTTTTTATCAAGATATGTTCATACCATAAGACAATTTTATTTATTTATTTATTGACACTTAGAAAATTATTTATTTGACTGAACCATACATCACATACAAAATTTTCATAACAATTATAATACAATACATAATATTATCACTGAAAATCAATGTAGTATAGAGATTCAACATCGTCACAATTAAAAGACAACCAGTTTTTATTTGTAGAGACTAAGTCTAAAATTAATATGGAAACACATTGTACTGTCATGTGTAACTAATTAAAACAAAAAAATATGGAAATACAAAGAATATTAAGTGGTCAGACCAATTTTGAAAAAAAGAACAAATAAGTTGGAAGATTACCACAACCAAATTTAAAGGCTGATTACTAAATTACTGAAGTCAAGACTTCCAGTGTAAATTAATGGATCTATGAATAAAAGGGTTTTCAGAAATAGAACCAACCACCCTTGTATAAACAGATCATTGTTTTTTTTTTAAATTTTTTTACTGTTGGTTGTTCAAACCATTACAAATTTCTTGATATATCATATTTCACACTTTGATTCAAGTGGGTTATGAACTCCCATTTTTACCCCATATATAGATTGCAGAATCACATCAGTTACACATCCATTGGTTTACATATTGCCATACTAGTGTCTGTTGTGTTCTGCTGCCTTTCCTATCCTCTACTATCCCCCCTCCCCTCCCCCCATAAGACAATTTTATAATATCCTTTGAAACATCTTGTTCCAGTTCATGTAATTTACCCCTCCACCAGAAAACATCATCTTATTTAGAGCACTTACATTTAAGGGCATTTTGCAATAGTGTCCATACATCAAGCACATTATGTGTGTCAGACACATTACTAGGTGTCTTATATATATATTATTACTTTAGTTGTTATAGTCACTCTAAGCAGATGTTATTACTTTCCCTGAGTTTATGTAATTTCCCCTCACAACTATGCAGCAAATGATAGAGGTAGGATTTGAAACCGGTTCTTTTAACTCCCTATTGATGCTCTTGACTATTATTCTATGCTGTCTCCTAGCTCTTTTGAGAGTTACTCTGATATAATATAGTAGGGAATCCAAATATGGCAACATACATTATCTCTACTGGCCTAATGTATCAGATCTTTTTCTAGAATGTCTTTTCTCTCTGGGAGCCCACCTCACCCCCCACCCTTGGTGCATATGCATAAAAATCAAAGCCTCCTTAGACCTCCCAGCCTTCCCCTCAATTCAGATGGAAACCTCTAGACCTGTCAACCCATCACCCTTTCAGGTAAGTCAGTTCCAGGTGATAGGTAACCCAGTGTTTCCCTCCCTGGCACTTAAGGAGCAGTCTCTACTCAGTTATGTGAGTCTATTTTAGCTCTGCACATACTCCCTACTGGTTGGCAGCAACATAGCCCCTGCAGTGTTCACACTGGCACACGCATCCCCTCGTACCAACTGTCAGAGAATTCCTGACACAGGCCGACCTACTTAAAAGGAACAACTAAAATGAAGTCACTGGGGAAAGTGGTTTTACTCTGGGGAATCCTTGAGTTCTCCAGTACCCATCAGAAAGGAAATTAACATAGGGACCTAGGAACAGGAAATGGGCCTTTTCCATAGTGGGAAATGCCATATGTATATCATAGCCTAGTTTCAACACTATTGAAATATGTGCTCACCCTGGAAAAACCCCTTAACCTGTTGTCTTGATGACAAATGTGTGACTCTGGTTCTAGAATGATTTTTTGTTGTTGTTTTTGTTTTGCGGGGCCTCACCATCTTCACATAAGAACACCACTTCTGTATTACAGCATATTTTAGGTTTTGTTTTTTAATTTGTTCATTTTAGATATACATGACTCTAAAATGATTTATAAATACTAAGCTTTGAAAGAAATAAATGTATTTTTGAGCTGTAACCATATGCTGCCTAGAATCATATCCTTCTAGTTGGCACTTTACTCCTGTTACTCTAGTGCAAGAATCTTAAAGTCCTGCATATATGCTTTGGGATTTTAAATGGACCCTCTTGTCTAATTATTTCACTCCATCCTCTGTAGCAGTAGTAGGGTTTGAGATTAAAATAGAGCCCCGGCACTATCTCTCTATTATCTCTGCCAAAAAACTGAAGCAGCACCAATTAAAGTAGGAAAAGTAGAACATGAAGTTTGCTCATTGTCACACTCTTGCCCCAGAATGGAAGATGTGCCAAAAACATTGTTGGAAAAGTAACTGGACTTTCTTAAATGATTAGTGACTTGTAAAACTATACCAAATTATTGAAATTATATAGTTTCCATAAAATCGTGTATGTGCATGTACTTCCAGAATCAACAAACCTCCACTCTAAATTCTGTTTCTAAAACTTCTCAGTAACCAGCAATCCCATCTTATTTTCCATATTTTGTCAAATCTAAAATACTGTCAATTGTAATGTATAACATTATTCTTATGCTGTACAAGAAAAAAGAAAAATTTGATTACAACATACCACTTTAATGTTGTTCTTCCATGACACTACTTGAATAGATCATACTAGTGTTTCATGGCTTTCAAGTTTCCTTCATCTCTTCTGTGGGTTTGAGTACATTTTCTTGCCAGTACATTTGCTTGAGTTGTGTGGGACAGTGCCTTTGCATGAATCAGTAACAGATTTGGACATGGCTTCACCAGTGTGTGTCTTTTTTTCTTCATTCTGGTAAAGTGTTTGCATCTTGCTTTGCAAGGTATTATGGATATACCAGTCAAGGGTAAAAGTTTCCTTTGGTGATGCAGTGTTTATGCCCCACTGCTCTGTTTTGGTGCTTTCATGCATATACTGTTACATTTCCTTGCAGAGCCAAGTCATAGCATAATCTTTTTGAAAACAATTTAAATGGCAATTAAGCAGAACATGTACAGGACTAGCAATGACCATAACTCAGTAGAATTGAAAACAAAATGAATAGCTGTGACCGAGTTTTTGTACATGGAGGGTCATGACATTTGTGCCATGACTATGGTCAGGTCAATATAAAGATATATCCTGATTTTGGGAATATTAAGAATGTGAAAAAATTATCAATGACATACCCTAATCTGTGCCCACTTAGTTTTATGAACTGAACTTGCCTACCTTCTTTCATCCATCCATTCATTCATAAAGTCATGCATTTTGTTAGACTGCAAGCCCCAAGAGGGCAAGGATTTTTTTTTTTTTTTTGTCTTGTTCTCCACTATATGCCAACCAGGTAGGACAGTCTGTGACACAAAGTAAATCTGTTCACTGATTAAATCTGTAAATGTGTGAACAAGTATCCTCCCATGGAAGATGAAGACACATGGAGTTGTTCACTGCCCTCCTGCTGGTTAGAACACATATTCTTAAAAGTATGATGGTGACAGGAATAAAGGGGGACAGGCCCACATTAAGTTCTTGATTAATAGAGCCCTATTGAAACTACTTGATGCTATAATGATGATATAAAACTAGTTCAGAATAGAAGAAATTCCAGCATAGTTTTATTGATTTTTTTTTTCACTGAAGGAATTTATAGCAATTTATATCTTGGATTTTTTTTTTTTTTTTTTGTATTATCTAAAACCATGACTTGCTTGGACTCTATGCAATTTAATGTACTTGTCCAATTACGAAGAACAGGGAAATGCCTTTTTCCTCCCATAGGGCCCTCTGAAACAGAACTCAGCGACCTTGCCTAGGTATATAATCCCACGAAGACAAATCTACTCATGCAGCTTGCTTTATAGTCCATTTGTTTATGCCAAAAAGGGGCCATATTTATATTTTTGACATATGACCCCCCCCAAAAAAAAAAAAAAAAAAACTTTGTTGGGCAGGACATATCTCCATCTGCAATGTCTCTGCTTCCTCACTGCTGCCCAGTCAAGCAGAAGGCTCTTCTAGACAGTGAAGCTAGCTGCAGATGCCAGCAGAAGGAATGGCAGGGAATCTAGCTTAGCAACAACTCAGAAGCAGTCCCAAGAATCCAAAGTGATTTAGCCTTGCCCATATAACCCCGTGATCTCTGAATGTAACAGCTGGACCTGCAAAGACACACCCAGCTTCTAGTTCAGAGAAATGTGGGACCTCTGAACACATGTCTGACAGTCTGAGGTCCCTTGTGGGTTTCTAAGATACATTCAGTTGACTTGCTCAAGGGAGGATGATTGATGTGGGCAAGTCATCACTACATGTCCCCAGCTGCAAATGACACAATTTAGCATAGTGGTGGGTGCTGTGAAGGGCCATGGCAGATAGACCAGAGCTGGTTCTTTTATATACTAGAAAATACTTACTGAGTCTTTTTGGTTATCACTGATAGAACTTACATGTAATCACTTTTATTAAGTATTATTAACATGGGCCAGACAAAGTAATGTAAATGACAAAGAAAAAAATTTAAACCTGTTTACTGAACACAGCTGGATGAAAGAAAACCAATTCTCTAATTATGTGCAGTGTTCTAATGATACCCAGGATTTGTTTTTAAACCGATATGGTAAGATGTGCAGATGTGAAAATGAGAAGAAGGAGAAGAAGTTTATTATACTTATTTCCCTAGAAGGAAGAGGCATGGCATGCCACACTGAGGGCAGTATCAGGGATGCCCCAGAGTGGGTCAGGGGTCAGAGGGAACCAGGAAAAATGGCAGAACCCCTTATTGTGGTTCTGTGGCAAGCAACAGGTGAGGCAGGGTAAACAGGGTTAGGATTGGCTAGTTTGACTAATTTCAGCAGGCTCTGGAGCATGGGGGCTGTCACTAATTGTCCTGTACCTAGCTCACAGCATATGAGCCTGCTGAAGGAGGCAGCAGGGTGGGCTCTCGATTAGTTGGTTTGCATTTGGAGATATGCTTGCAGATGAGTCCTTACCATCTGCAGGCATTGGCTAGCCCTAGCGGGGCAGTCCCTCCATGTCAGCCAGGCCCCAACATGTCAGAACATAAGAATACAGAAAATAAAACTCATGGTTAGTATATAAGGATTTTTTTTTTTTAATGGTCAACTAATGAATTAGGCCCATAGACACATGGAATATTAGGTCTAGCTAGGGGTCTGACATATGTACTCAGTAAACATTAATTAAATCTGAGTCATGGTGCCAGATGGTCCAGCCACACTAACACTCCATCTTGATGGATACGGTAGTCAGGTGTGCAGTGTTTATCTTGGAAAAAAGAAAAATTGAGAGGCTGTGCATTACATAAAAGATCCCCAGGTGATGGATAAGTCCCTCAGGATGAAAAGGAGGCAAAATACTTAAGTCTTTGAAAACATTAGTTAACCCTGGAGCAGACACATTTTTAGTTATAAGATCTCAAAATCTCTAAGGTAATCATATGTCTGGTATATTTCCTTATTCACTGTGGATTTAAAATACAATACAAGTCAGGAAACATGAAAGTTACACGCAACTTTTAAAAAGGGTTTTTCTCAAAAAGTAAAATTGGAGCTAAAGAAAGTGTGTGTGTGTGTGTGTGTGTTACAGATTCTGTGCTTAGGAATAGGCTTCTAAATGTTACTCAAAATAGCATGTGACATTCTTTTCTTGACTACATGTCAGTATTAATCAGATGATCTGATGATAGGTACATACACACACACAAAGTAATGGTACTGGAGAGATATGAAGGTAATTAACAGACAACGTGGTGGTGACAGACCTAGGTGCAGAATGTTTAAATGTCCCCATATTACCTCTGATGGAAGATGGCAGTGAGTGGAAGGGACACGGGGTTAGACTCAGGACATTACTCATAATGATGAAAGGCAGGAGTGCATGAAGGTACAAATGTTAGGGCTCAGTGCTAAGTAAATCAAATGACTAGTTGCTCCGATCAGCCTCCTGACTTTTCTTTCTGTGGTTGGTTAATGATTATAATGCCTTTACGGTCCACTGGCTTTTCCTTAGAATCTTGACCATGCACGGTAAGAAATAATAAAGAAAATATAAACTGAAGGTCAATCTAATGCTCTCAGAGGGGAAGTTCCTTCCCTGTGAAAACTCCGGAATCACCCTCTGCTCACAGTTGCTTCTCTCTTGTGACTTTGCACATCTCCCTTGTGTAGCAGCTTCTCTCCATTGATGGAGATTGTCTGAGTGTCTTTACCAGATCACAGCTGTTCCCCGATAATTTCCAAACAGTCAACTTAGCCTTTACAGTTGCAGTATTTGCCTACATTGGCCAGTGAAAGTATTGCTACCTGGCTCCTGTGGCTAACCTGGGTTTGATATTGATCAGGCAGTCCTTGGTTAAACCTGTTAACCAGGTAAGCATTTTTCATTCCAAAACTTTTATGTTTTGGGTTTTTTTTAAACCTAATTCCATACATGAGTTAGGCCTGTGTAAAAAAGGAATATCAGACAAATAAGACCATATGCAGAACTACTCATAAGTCCTTGGCTTTGTGGAGCCTTTTCTCTCTGTTGATTTCTCTAAGTGGGATCTCCTAATGTGGGAGTAGGAGGTGGGCGGCAGCCTTCCTGGAGCTGTTTTAAATATTTGCATTCCATTTTAACTTGAACCTTATGCACATATGGAGTTGGGGGGTGGTCAGTGAGAAGAGGCATATCCTGCTTATCTTTTGGACCTACAGCCTAGTTAAGCACCTGCAAAGGGTAGGAACTTAATAAGTATTGGTTGCATTAGAAACTATTGGCTGGCTGGTTGACACAGAAATTCCCAGCCTTTTTTGGTTTAGAGGTTCCTATTAATTATGAATAAGAGCTTTCACAAAGTACTTTATAATCTGATAGATAAGTTGTCTAGAAGGGTGAATGAAAAACATAAAGACTGCTTTTTAAATAAATAGAAGTCATGAAGATAAACTTGCTTTAAATATCTATTACAAATGACGACTGTATACATTTTATGATATTTGAATGAAAACTGGATGACTAAAAATAGTAGTATAGATAGTATAGATAGTCTATATTTTGATTATTTGGATTAGTTAGTAGATTTAAAACATACAAATAAGTAATAAAGCCTTAAAGAAAAGATATTTACTTAGTGAAACTTGCTAGAGTAGAATAACCATTTGAAGAAAACAGTAGAAAAACAATAACATTATGGCCATAACCATAATATGCAATAAATTTTAGATAGGTCATAGTGTCAAATGTTGGGAGAAGAAAGAACAGACAAAAGAAAGCAAAAAAAGAAAAAAGAAAAGAAAAGAAAAAGCAAGCAAGCAAAGTAATATATTTATCACAGGATGAAGATTTTTAATTAAGATTTTCTGAATATTGATGACATTTTACAAAGATGCATATATTGGAAAACTGGAAAGCATAAAAATAATAGAACACAACGATACAATTCTAAAAGACAAAATTACAACAGGAGAAAGAATGTGGGTGGTGAAAAGTTATTGAAGTAAGGAATTAATGTGAATATGAGATTTGTGGCATAAGTACTCAGAATCTAGTCCGTGATGATTGAGGGAGAGGAGCAGATATTTGGGACATGGAAAGACCAATGTTAGATCATCACATGAGAGATCCAGAGCATAAAACATGTCCCTTGATTGCCACTCTTTGATAAAAATCAAAATGAGGTTCAGTGGTGGATGTCTGTAATTCCAGCGAGTCAGGAGGCTGAGGCAGGAGGATCGCAACTTCCAGGCCAACCTTGAGACCTCTCTCAAAATAAAATCAAAGATAAAAATAGGACTAGGATGTAACTCAGTGGTAAAGCACCCGTGGGTTCAATCCCCAGTACCAGGAAAAAAAAAAAAAAAAAAAAAAAAAAAAAAAAAATATATATATATATATATATATATATATATATATATATATATATATATATATGTTTTTTCCCCTCTCCATTGACTTCTTTCTTCATCTGTTGAGCTAGTAAGACAAAAATTACAATAACAGCTCTTGAACCACCATTAAACATGGTAAATTATAAGGACTTTATTCAGAAACCATTTGAGACAGAATTTCGTGAGTATTTGCTTTTACTTTGATGTCTCCCCAGAGAGTAGAAACACATTCAACAACAGACTTCAGTGTGGACACTCACCAATAATTGTGGTACATTGGACAGTGTCTTTGCCTTAGTTGTGTCTTTTAAAAGCACAATATCTAAAATAAAGTTGAAAATTTAAAATTTGATCTCACTCTCCAAGAAGTGTTCACTTGATTTATTTTTCTTGTCCCTCTTGGAGCTGGAGGTGGAAACCATCTCTGTGAGTACTATATGGAAATGGAGAAAGACTTTCCTCACCATCAAAATTATCTGAATAGGGTCTCAAAGGGCCACAGAGCTGGGGCTACATTTTATACTTAGTCCTTTGTGTTTATAAGTTCCACATTATCAGATTCAACAAACTTGGAATCAAAACTATTCAGGGGGAAAAAAATGCATCTGAACTGAACATGTACATATTTTTTTTCTTGCAGTTATTCTATAAACACTATGGTATAGCAGATACTTAGATTTAAATGTGCTTAGGTTCTATGCAAATACTTCACCATTTTATATAAGGGACTTGAGCATCTGTGGATTTTGATATCCTTGGGGGTCTTAGAACCAATCCCCCATGGGACCGAGGGCAAATATACTGACTATATTTTTGGAAGAGAAAGATGTTTGACTCAAAGTGATCTGGACTTACTGTCCCCTCATTCCTCAGAATAAGCAGGGGATCAATGGCTGTTGAAAGCTGTGTGGTTAGTATTGCTCTCAGGGCTTAACATTCTCTCTTTATATCTTTTGACCTCCCTGTGCCATAGAGCCTGTTATTGTCTCTATTTTACAAATTAGGAAACTGAAGAACAAGAGGACAAGAGATTAGGTATTTCCCCATGACCCCAGTGAGGAAGCTAGGAAAAGAACCCAGAGTGTCCTCAGAATTACACATTTAGCTCTATATCACACTCCATTGTCTGTGCTTAATTTTTTTTTGGGGGGGGGGCGGTGGGGGGGCTTAATTTCTAAACATCTCTCCTTAGAGTTCTTGTCTATTGGACAGATTTGTTGTAACTGGTAAGGTAATCGTTTCAAGTATTTAAATGGTACAGTTGTTATTGGTGCTTTGGAAACAACTGTGACGTAAAGTGTAGTGAAAGCTACAGGTATTTTTCTCTCAGATTTGGCCTAGTCAAGTCCACTGCTATGGCACGCACCCTACCTTGGCTCTTCATCTCTGCATATCTGCAGAGCGTCTCTGTAGACCTCCACAAGTCCAGCACTGAAATCCCCGTTTTCCACTGAGACCTGTCTTTTCTTCCTTACTTGGAGTGAGTAGGTGAGTGGGAAGCAGAACAGAAAAGGAAGCACTTTAAAAGGAAGGAGGGTGAAGCAGCTTTATTTTCTGCAGGAGGCTGCATCCACAGCAGAACAGTGGAATTAAATCCACCAAAAGTAGGACAGAGGGAAGCTTCCATTCAACACATTCGTGCCAAGATTGGGGAACTAGTATCTCTATTTGCTATCCTTTCAGTCCTGGATTTGTTATCTTCTCAAGCAGAGAAGAAAACCATAGACAACCTCCAGTGTACTTCTGAAACACTGACTACATCAAAAAGAGTATTCAGTTGCAGGATCTCAGATAGTTAGCAGATCTTAAATATTCTTGCAAATATACTGTAGCCAATGAAGCCTACATTGTATCCCTCTGACTTTTCCTTAAAGAAATCGTTAGGCAAATACTTGGGAGTGTTTAGAAGTCAGTTATCAAATTGTTCTTTTATTCTCAGAAGTCCAATACCCGGGGTATGTGACATCTGATTAACACTCTTTGAAAACACATTTTAAATGTAATTGAACACATTTTTCTATGTTAATACATTAAAAACATATTTATGAAATAAAAATGTATTTTTATTTTGAATATTTCCATTTCTTCCCAATTTTTTTCATGTGTAGAGAGATTGTTTGTACAAATGAAATCACTTAGTATACTGTTTTATAAGCTGCTTTTTAAAAATAGTAAATTCATGCCAAATATCCTTCCATGATGGTAAATCATTACATAGATTTTTTTTTTTTTTTTTTTTTAATGACAGACTGAAGTCATCAGAGCTTGGTTCTTGTGTTTTGAGACAGTCAGTAGAAAAGCTGCTTCTCAGCCCCAAAGCTAAGAACTGTATTTATCTCTACTTAGGACATATTCTCTGCCTCATGTGGTTTTGAAGTAACCTGAGCTTGGCTTCACCTGCTAAATGAGACCTCTATATCAGGACTCCTGCCTCTGCCTAGATTATCATCAGGAGCCTCCGTTATTTTCATGGTCTATGCAGCATCTTACAGTTATCCTAGCAATTCTGATATGGAAGTACAAATGAGCTCTTTCTGCCTTGTATCTTCTGATAGATGAATGTCAGGGGAGACACAACCCTGCCACCTGGCCTCTTAAAACCAAGCCCATCTGCTTATAAAAACTGCCATTCAGTATGCTGACACCCTCCCCATCTTATAATCTACAGCTGCCTCTCAATTATCTTTTCTCCTGGGAGCCAAGATGCCAAAGATAATTGAAACCCACTGATAATAACCAAACTTCATGGTACTTTAAATCTTCCTCATCAATCTTTCAACTGGAACTGCTCACAAATGGACAGATTAGAGTTTCTTCTTTCCCTGTGATTATCCCCTAATTCTGAGCCTAATGGGGTAACCAAAATTTGGTTGCTTGAGAGGCGTGCAGACCAGCCTGTCTTGACTTTATCAGCTTGAAACTTCCAGGGAAGAGGACTAGGCACGCGTTGGACCATTAGAATAAGATACTATTCTTCTTTTTTGGTTCTTTTTCCAGAGATTATACCCACACATGTTTTTAGAGTACCATCATTTTCTCTTTCTTCAGTCTGTCCCCAGTTTACCCCTCATCTCATGCCCAAAACAAAAACAAATCAAAACAAAGTACGTATATATGAAGTATCTATAAAATACACACATCCATTTTTAAATAAATGAGAGTCATGATTCTCTAGTTTCAAATATTTTTTTTATTCTCTTCGCTTCCACACCGTTGAGTACTGACCTTAGAACTTTCTAGGCACCTAATGTGCCCACGCAGGCAGCTCACCCTCCTGCCTGCCCTGACCAGCACGGCACAGCTGCTTCTCCTGAGCTCCCTCTCTGCCCTTCCCTTCCTACGCCCACTTGAGGTGTAGGCTGCTAGATCCACTGCTCTTTCCGCATTTCCAGTTCTCTTCTTTCTTCCTTTTGTACCATGCCTTTCCCTGTTCCCCTGACCTTTGTCTTCTCAGCAAGGACATAGGATGCATCCAAAAGAACAAACTTTTAAGACCCTGGGGTTTTCTGTGACCATCACAATTGTTAAAGTGCACTACTGATTTAAAAGGTTTTTTTTTTTTTCCTTTCCTTAAAGGAAGTCATTTGGCCCTTGGACTTTCAAGGCACTCTTGCAGCTAATTGGGTAGAAACCCTAGAGAGGGTTGCTGCCCTCTGGATACATCAGGGATGTTAAGAAGGGCCATTTTGATTAAGGCTCTGTGAAGCACTCCTTCCTGGCCTGTTCTCCCCATCTTTCTAAGTGGCCGATTCCTCAGTGGTAGTGGTGATTCAGGCCCGTGGGACCGCTCCAGCCCATTTGAATAAGCTATCAATAACATTAAAAGCCTTCCCAGACGCTGATGTTTGCCAGCACTTACAGGCTCCTGCAGATTGGATGAGTGCCTTTTTGGTGTTTTCGATTTCTCCTCAGTGTTTGTTAAACAGTCAGGGTATTTATCAGAAATGTCAATTGAACACAGACACATTATAGTATGTGCTATTCATTGTTGTTGTTGTTGTTTCCCCCCTGAAACTGCAGAACTCCATTTCTTCTTGGATTATGTCCTTCACACCAGGAAGGAATACTGGGAGTGTTGAAAAGAAATTATATGTGAATTACCCTCCGTTAGTAGAAGACAGTCAAAGCTGGCATAGCCTCCTAAGCGTCCAGCCAGGGCTGAGTTCTGAAGCTGCTGATTAGGAGGCTGAGAGAGCAGGGACTGGGATCTGTGCCCTCTTCCCACCTACCCCTAGTAGAATGCCCACGGCCCAGCGAGGGGCGGATGCCAGCTGTACCCCCGATTCAGAAACAAGAAACACAGCTGAAGGCCAGCAAGGGTCCTGGGGGAAATGGCTACAGCACTACTATTTTATCTGGATCCTGGTTGAGGTTCAGGGCATCAGTGATCTCTGCCTTGATGTCGAAACATGGGCAAAATACACATGCCCTTCCCTTCCCTTCTTTCTCTCTCTCCAAAAACATCTGTATCTTTGATGGGGGTTTAAAGGAATCCATGACTACCAAATATGTAAGAACCACAATTCTAACTTTTCTCCTCTTTACACTAACCTATTCTTTGCTGTATATAAGCAAATTTTACTCAGTTTAATTCTGGAAGGGAAGAAGTTTGAGTTTGATTCCCAAATTTTTCTGCCATTGTTGGGTGGAAGTGCCTTTTATTTTTATTTTATTACATTTTATTTTATTTCAGAAAAAAAAGAATTTAAATGCAAACTGTATCTTCTATGTACATTTGCTTATCTTCTTTATATTCTCTTCTCCACACAGGGCAGTCTATTCCCCACATGTGTGTAATTAAATGGCCCCACAGTAGGTGCAAATGTACCTGTTTGCTAGTACCATGTCTGTCATTGGCTGGGTTACCTTAGTCATCAGTGAATTTTCTGAACCTCAGTGTTCCCACCTGACAACTAGGATGATAAAAACCACAATATTAAAAGAAACCCTATAGGGAACTAATTATATAAATTACATTATTGTTACATTTTATAAATGTACTACTTTTAACAGCATTTAAACATCGATCTCTTGAGATGTCTTCAGCAACAGTGCTGCTTATTTGCTAGAATAGTCGAAGTGTTAGCTAAAGTCAGCTTCTTTCTGTTTTTTTTTTTTTAATGATTTGTTGTTTTTATATATGCATGACAGTAGGGTGTATTTCAACATATTGTACATGCATGGGGTGCAACCCATTACAATTTTGACCTCTTTCTTGTGGTTGGACATGATGTGGAGTTACACTGGTCATGTATTCATATATGAGCATAGGAAAGTTATGTCTGATTCATTCTACTGTCTTTGATATTCTCATCCCCCATCCGTTTTAAACCAAAACCCTTTAATTTCCTAGCATTCAGTGAATCCAAGAAATCACAAAATTAGGAAGCTGACGCTGTCCACTCCTGACATGATCTGAAAGCTGCAGGGAGATGCAACCTACATGGTGAAACTGGGTCACCATCTAACTTTTATGAATAGATCTTTATTATCTCTGCTCAAGTGGACATAAAATTTTCACAACTTTGCCTGTAGCTCTGAGTGGCTCATTCAAATACACCTTCAAAGTTCTTTGATTCTAAAATACTAGCACAATAATTAAAAATGTATGTTCTTTTGCATCACAGATGCAGTGAAGATTGATTATATTTTATTTTGTTTTCTGCTCAGTAAATAAGTTCCTCGAGAGTGATGATACTAGGTCAGGTGTGGTGGTGCACACCTGTAATCCCAGCTACTTTGGAGGCCGAGGCAGGAGGTTTGCAAATTCAAGGCCAGCCTGGGCAACTTAGTGAGATCCTATCACAAAATAATAATAAAAAGTGGCTAAGGATGTAGCTCAGGTAGAGCATTTACCTAGCAGGCACAAGGTCCTGTGTTTGATCCCCAGTAACCCCTTCCCAATAGTATTGATATTAGGTACTTAGATGACATAAACTAATTAAACAAAATCTCCTTTTAAAAAAATGTTTCATTGCTGCATATTAATTACACAGAATAGTGGGGTTTCATTGTGGCATATTTGTGTCTGCACATAATTTGATCAATTTCCTTTTCCAGCACCTCCCTTACCCTCCCTCCTCCTTTCCACTGGTTCCCATCCTCTACCCCTAAGGGTCTCCCTTCTATTTTCCTAAGATCCCTTTTTTTACTTCTTTATCTCTAGCTTCCAGGTATGAGAGAAAATATATGACACTTGTCTTTCTGATTCTGGCTCATTTTGCTTAACATGATGCTCTTCAGTTCCATCCATTTTTCCTGAAAATGACATAATTTTATTCTTTATGGTAGAATAAAAACTCCATCTTATATATATGCCATATTTTCTTTCTTTTTTTTGGGGGGGGGGGAGGGGAATTAAACCCCGGGGTGCTTAACCACTGAGCCATATCCCACAAAAGAAGGGCTGGAGAGCTCTTTTTTGTATTTTATTTAGAGACAGGGTCTCACTGAGTTCCTTAGTGCCTTGCTGAGTTGCCGAGGCTGGCTTTGAATTTGCAGTTCTCCTGCCTCAGCCTCTCAAGCTTCTGGGATTAGAGGCATGTGCCTGGCCTATGCCACATTGTCTTTATTCATTCATCTGTTGATGGATACCTAGCCTGGTTCTATAGCTTGGCTGTGTGAGTTGTGCTATAAACATGGGAATGCATATATCTCTTAAGTATACTATTTTTAATTCTTTTGGATAAATGCCAGGGAGTGGTATAGCTGAATCATATGGTAGTTCCATTTTTAGCTTGTTGTGGAACCTCTGATAGTTTCCACAGTGTCTGTACTAATTTATACTTCTACTAACTGTGTAAGAAGAGTTCCTCCCTCCCACAACTGCATCCTCACTAGATTTATTGTTATTTGTGTTTTTTATTTTTATTTTTGGTACCAGGGATTGAACCCAGGGATGCTTAACCACTGAGCCACATCCTCAGCCCTTGTAATTTTTAATTTTGAGACAAAGTCTCACTAAGTTGCTTAGGGCCTTCTTAAGTTGCTGAGGGTGGCCTTGAACTTAAGATCCTCTTGCCTCAGTTTCCCAAATTGCTAGGATTATAGGCATGCACTACCATGTCTGGATGTTGCTTGTATTCTTGATGAATGCCATTCTGACTGGAGTGTGATGGAATCTTAGTGTAGTTTTGTTTTTTGTCATTTTTTCAAAATTTATTCTTTCTTTTTAGATACACATGATAGTAGAGTGTATTTTGACATATTGACATATTATACATATATGGAGTATAACTTATTCTAATTAGGATCCCATTCTTCTGACTGTACGTGATGTGGAATTGCACTGGTCGTGTATTCATATAACACAGGAAAGTTATTTCAATGTAGTTTTGATTTGCATTTCCCTAATGGCTAAAGATGTTGACCATTTTTACATGTAACTATTGGCCATTTGTGCTTCTTTATTTGAGAATTGTCTGTTTAATTCATTTGTCCATTTATTATTTGGGTTATTTGGTTTTTGAGGGTGAAGAGTTTTGAGTTCTTTATATATTCTGGTTATTAATCCTCTGTCAGAAGAGTAGCTTAGCAAAGATTTTCTCCCATTCTATATGTTTTCTCTTCATATTCTTAATTGTCTCCTTTGCTGTGTAGAAGCTTTTTAATTTGATACCATCCTATTTATTGATTCTTGGTATTAGTTCCTGAGCCATCGAAATCTTATTCAGGAAGTTGCTACACCTATATGCTGGAGTGTTTATTATATTTTCTTTTAGCAATTGCAAAATTTCTAGACTTATTTCTAGGTCTTTGATCCATTTTCAGTTGACTTTCGTGCAGGATGAGAGATAAGCATCTAGTTTCTTCTACATATGTATAACTAATTTTCCCACCACCATTTTTTAAAGAGACTATCTTTTCTCCCTTGTGTGTTTTTGGCACCTTTGTCAAGAATCAGATGACTAGGGCTGTGTGGGCTTTTCTCTGTGTCTTCTATTCTGTTCCGTTGGTCTACATGTCTGTTTTCATGGGAGTACCACGCTGTTTTTGTTACAATGGCTCTGTAGTATAATTTGAAATGGGTTATTGTGATGCCTCCAACTTTGCTCTTTTTGCTCAGGATTGCTTTGGGCAATCTGAATCTTGATTTTAGGATTATTTTAGGATTATTCCTTCTAGATCTGAGATTGTGTTAGCTTTTCATTGCTAAAACCAAAATACCTGACAAACAACTTAAAGGAGGAAAAGTTTGTTTTGGCTCATAGTTCAGAGGTTTCTGCTCATGATTGGCTCCATTGCTTTGGACCTGAGGTGAGGTGTCATGGTGGATGGTAGATACGGGTGGTGGAGCAAAGCTGTTCACCTCATGAAAGCTGGGGGGTCTGGGGAGAGAGAACCAGAAGAGAGAAAAAAGAAAGGAAAGGGCTGGGCACAAGAAATATCCTTCCAGGGCATCTCCGCAGTGACCTGCTTTATCCAACTAGGTCTCACCTCCTACAGTTTCCATTATCTCCCTATAGCCCATTCAAATCATTAATCCATCAAGTGGATTAATCCACAGATTAGTTCTGAGCTCTCATGATCCAGTCATTTCCTATAAGCCCCCCTCGGAACATTGCCACATTGGAGACCCAGCCTTTAACCCAGAGTCTTTTGGAGACACTGCATATCCAGTCCATAATAAATGTGGTTGCTATTTTGATGGGGATAACATTTAATCTGTAGATTGCTTTTAGTAGTATGTCCATTTTAACTATATTAATTCTGCCTATTAATGAATATGAGATGTCTTTCCATCTTCCTTTGTCTTTTTCTATTTCTTTTTTTTAACCTTGTCTAATTTTTCCTGTAGAGGTCTTTTACCACTTTGGTTAGATTAATTCCTAAGTAGTTTTTTTTTTTTTTAAGCTATTTTGAATGGAATTGTTTTCCTGATTTCTTTCTCAGTGGATTCATTGCTTGCGTATAGAAAAGCTATTGATTTTTGTATGCTGATTTTGTGTCCTGCTAGTTTGCTGAATTTGTTTATCACCTCCAGCAGCTTCTGGTGGACCTTTTAGGACCTTCTATATATAGGACAATGTCATCTGCAAACAGAAGTAATATGATTTCTTTTCCTATTTGTATCCCTTTTAAATCCTTCTCTTGCCTAATTGCTCTGGCTAAAATTTCAAGGAGTGGTGAGCATGGACATCCTTGTCTTATTCCTGACTTTAGAATAAATGCTTTCATTTTTTTCCCTCATTCAGTATGATGTTGGTTTTGAGTTTGTCATATATGTAGCCTTTAGTACGATATTGAGGTAAGCTCCTTATGACTCTAGTTTCTTCAGGGTTTTTGTTTTGTTTTAATGAAAGGGCATTGAGTTTTGTCAAAGGCTTTTTTTGCATCTATTGAGCTGATCATGGGCTTGTCCTTTGTTCCATTTCTGTGGTGTTTTGCAGTTATGGATTTGTGTATATTGAATCAACCTCGCATCCCTGGAATGAAACCAACTGGGTCATGGTGTGTGATCTTTTTAATGTGTTGTCGAATTTGATTTGCTAATATTTTAGCATCTATGTTCATCAGTGATACAGGTCTATAGTTGTTTTTTTTTTTTTTTCCCCCCTTGAAAATGTCCTTACCTGGTTTTTGGTATCAGGCTGATTGATACTTGTCTTATACTTTGGAGTGTTTCCTTCCTTTCTATTTATGGAATAATTTGAGAAACACTGAAGTTAGATCTTTAAAAAATCTGGTAGAATTCAGCTGTGGATCTGTTTGGTCCTGGGCTTTGGTGTGTTGGGAGGGGCTTTTTATTACAGTTTTAATCTCACTGCTGGTTATGGGTCAGTTTAATTTTTCTGGGTTCCATTTTGGCAGGTAATATGTGTTTAGAATTTATCTATTTCTCTGGACTTGAGAATAAGTTTTGAGTATAAGTTTTTGAGTAAAAGTTTTCAAAGTAGTTACTAATGAGCCTCTGGATTTCAGTGGTATCTGTTGTGATATCTCATTTTTCTTTTTCTTTTTTTTAATTAATATATATATATATATATTTATTTAGTTGTAAATGAACACAATATCTTTATTTTTATTTATTTATTTTTATGTGGTGCTGAGAATCAAACCCAGGGCCCCAAGCATGCAAGGCAAGTGCTCTACCACTGAACTACAACCCCAGCAACACCCTTTTTAAAAATTTTTTTTCTTTTTAGTTGTAGATGGACACAGTATCTTTATTTTTATTGTGATATCTCATTTTTCATCCTTAATTTTATTAATTTGGGTTTCTTTTTGTGTGTGTGTGTGTCTAGAATTGAACCCAGGGGCACTTACCACTGAGCTCTTTTTATATTTTATTTAGAGACAGGGCCTTGCTTAATTACTCAGGTGAGGTATCATGGTGGAGTATCATGAGGCTGGCCTTGAATTCTGCCTCAGCTTCCTGAGCCACTGGGATTACAAGCATACCCCACCACACCTGACTCTTCTCTCTTTCTTTGGGTTGGTCTAACTAGGGTTTATCATTCTTGCTTATCTTTTCAGAGAACCAACTCTGTTTCATGGATCTCTTTTATTGTTCTTTTATTCTCTACTTCCTTAGTTTCCACTCTGCTTTTCATTATTTCTTTCCTTCTACTGGTTTTGGGAATGGTTCGTTTTGTTTTTCTAAGATCTTGAGATGCATCATTAGGTTATTTATTTGGAATCTTCTGATTTTTATTTTATTTTATGTGGGCACGCATAAACTTTTCCTGGAACTGCCTTTGCCACATCCCAGAGATTGTGCTTCATTGTATATCTATTCTCATTTCAAACCAAAATCTCCTTTTAAAAAGTGACTAGTCTGAAATAATATACATCAAAATCAAGTAATCAAGTCTTAATCAAGCCCTGTTTCCCGTGCAATTAGATTGTGAGAACGTGGGTACTGTTTAGTTATCGTGTCATATACAGTCTGTAATGTATGGATCCAATATACATTCCAGAGAAAAAAGTATGAAACTTCCAGTTTTGATATTGTTGTGGGGCTGGGGATGTGGCTCAAGCGGTAGCGTGCTCGCCTGGCATGCATGCGGCCCGGGTTCGATCCTCAGCACCACATACAAACAAAGATGTTGTGTCCCCCGAGAACTAACTAACTAAATAAATAAATAAAAACATAAAAAAAAGTCATCCTCAAAAAAAAAAAAAGATATTGTTGTTATTGTTTTTAATCAGTCTTAATGTCAGTATTGTAGGGAAGATTCAACCTTACTTTGAACCTAAGGGTGTTTTACCACTGAGCTACATCTCCAGACCTTTTTGTATTTTTAAAATTTGAGACAGGGTCTCACTAAGTTGCCAAGGCTGGCCTTGAGCTTGATCCTCTGGGCTCAGGCTCCCTGTCACTGGGATCATAGGTGTGCACCACTGCATCCAGAAAGCAGATAGTCTAAATAACTTGTATTTTGCATCATCTATTTGGTTGGCTAAATTAACCTTCTGTTAACCCTTTGAACTGTTAGGTCTACTCGTGAGTTTTATCTGTGGACTTGAATGATGTTTCTGGAATTTTATGGGTGGATTTACTTGTTTGTGAAACTTTGCAAGGTGACATCTATTTTATTTGAACACATATTAAATAAGATGATATGTCTCTACTCAAGGAAAAGATTATTTCAGGATTAACCAACCAAAGCAGAAGATAGTGGTGAATGGCTGGTGTTTATCTAGTTATCTTATAGTTGGTATCATATATGGTTTGGGAACCATTACTGGTTAGATACCGGTAGATCCTTCTGTTTACAAATAGAGCACCTTCTTTGGCATCTGCAGTAGCTTAGTTACCATATTTATAAGGGTTAAGCTTCCTTTTCTCTTTGATTTGAGAAATACCACTTTTTTTGTTTTGTTTTGTTTTATGGTGTGGGGAAAGAACTTCCCAGGCAATTTATAGTTTATCTTGTACCACTTCACAAGTACAATAAAGCCTCATCCAGTCAACACAGAGGAATAAGTTCCAAATATTGCTGGTTTTTCAGATGTTCTACTCTGGGTTGGCAATCTTTCTGATATGCAGCCACTCTCTTCTGTCTTCAGAGATAGAGCTGAAGTTAGCTCTCCTTCTCTGGATGGATCCTTGGGCCATCTGTGTGGACATTATAATGTGCCTTCTGGGGCTGTAAACCTATGTGTGCAGAACCGTTTGTCCATTAAGCTAAGTTAGTCCAGATGTGGGTACTTTCTTACTTACTCTCCCTGTTTTTATAGTCCTTTTTTCCTCTCTGGATTGTCATGGTACTTTTCATCCACACTGGAATCCTTTAATATACAGCTATTTCCTGCAGCTACCTGAGTGGCTCCAGACCTCTCAGATGCTAGAAGGAGCACTTTTAAAAGTGCTTACACTTTAAAAAATAGTAAGAGAATTAGAATTGGCAACATTTAATCCAAGGCAGTGACATTTATTGCTTCTAATTATTCTCAGAAAAGGATTTAATTTGCAGAATAGATTCTGGCTTACCATAATGAAATTGGTATATTTCTGAAATACACCTTACAATTTTTAAAGTTGGAAATGCTTTAGAAACTGTATGTGTAATGCCTTTTATACAGCTCTACCTGAAATCAGTCTTCTAGTTGAACCTTGTCCAAAAATCATGTATATTGCATATTATCAACAGTAATGATTGACAATGAAATTAATAACAACCTAAAAGGAGATAAAATGGAAGTTTTGAAGAACTCACGTCATTGTCCAGGTAAATGCAACTTTAAAAAAAAATTTTTTTTAAAGTGCTAGGGAATGAACCCAGGGTCTCATGCATACCAGCAAGTGTTCTACCACTGAGCCACGTCCCCAGACCTCAATGCAACTTTTTATAAGCAAAGAGAGACTTAAATATATTTAGAATCATATGTCTCTCAGATATAAGGTACTGGCCATGAACTAAATGACTGGAGGGCTTTGTATATATGTACATACATCCTTGAGAAATTGTCTTTCCTACTACATGCTTAATAATCCAAAAATAAATAAAATTATATTTTCAATCAATCAATTCCTCCATGCAATGGAGATAATGTCTCCTTATTTTGTTAGACCTCTAATGATATTTATTTACTTCATCATGCTCTTATTACCATTATGAGAAGATGCATTTAGCCTGTGAGATATTAAACATCTACTGTTTGCTTGTTTAAAACTTTTATATAGTTGTGGTGACAGTGGCTGTAAATAGCATAATAGATCAAGACACTTTCCGTAATATGGAGAAGCCTGGTGGCTCCCACAGCTTCCAAGTTCTTGTCCTAGAGCAGCAGTTAATTCCCCCCTTTTCAGTTCATACTAGAGTTTTTCATACTCTTTTTGTCTTGTTTTTTTTTTTTCGTCCACCAATGCCAGTCACCTGGAGATAGGGCAGTTGTTCAACAAAACTAATAATTTAACCTGTTGAAATCAGATAATGTAGGTCTCCAAACCATTCTGGACCAGAAGGATTTAGTTGCTTTTTTCTTTTTTAGTCGTTGAATGACATTTTGACCTTTATTTTTATTTATTTATATGCGATGCTGAGAATGAAACCCAGTGCCTCACACACGCTCGGCAAGCGCTCTACCGCTGAACTACAACCTCAGCCCCTTAGTTGCTTTTTTTCTATTAATCAAGTTCATAGAATAATTAAAAATTATTCCATTTTCTTTTTTAGGTTTGTTTATAGAAAAGAATTTTTTTCCTTTCCTATTAAACGATCAGGCCATTTGATTCCAATAGGAAGATATATCCAGTAGTTTGTAAGTTTACTTTCCCTGGTGTTTCCCAAAATAGTGCCCCTGCCTGTCTCCCTCCCTTCACAATGAAGCTGCCCTGGAACTTACTGTGCAAAATCCCTGGTGAGTTGGACCCAGCTTTGAGAATGGGGAAGGAGAGACAGACCCTCTGGATCCTGGCCACTAGCACAAGCATTGGATTTGGGCGTTGACCTTGAAGGCAGCTGAGCAGTCTGGATGTAGTATTGTAGACAAGTCTAGATTTGTCCCTCATTGTCCACCCTTCATTAGAGTTTGGCCCTGACATCAGGGTAACAGCAACAACAAAGGAGGAAATCGCTGCTCAAGTAAACCAGAGTCAGACAGATCTAGGCCTTTGCTGCTATGCTCAGTAAGTAATCATAACCCAGCTCCCTGACCAGGACCCAGCACACAGTAGGTACTTTGTCTTCTCATCTGTAAAATGGGGATTATAATGCCTACGTCATGGGTTTGTTATAAGGGGTAAATGAGAGTATGGACAGTGCCCAGTGGAGGTAAGACCTTTAGATGCAGTGA
This sequence comes from Marmota flaviventris, assembly GCF_047511675.1. Lineage (NCBI taxonomy): Eukaryota > Metazoa > Chordata > Mammalia > Rodentia > Sciuridae > Marmota > Marmota flaviventris. The sequence goes on along the minus strand of NC_092501.1, from coordinate 139,998,195 downwards.
AAATGGACAGGTCAGAAATAATTATGGTCAGAGCAAGAGTTCTTTAAATCCCCTAGTCCCATTCTTGTTAGAGAAAAACACGAAAAGGACGTCACTTTCTCTGCTGCACCGAAGGGAGATGATCATTTCCTCACGTCTGACTTTTGACTATCATGTCATAATGAGATCTGCAGGGAGAGGGAAATCAGCCTCCGAGATGATTTTGGGGTGTGCATATGTTTAAGCGGCATCCTAATGACTCTGAAAATTACCCGGGGCAGATGCCCTAATCAGCCGGGCTCTGCAGGCTTGTCAGTATCAGGTCATATATTGTGTTTCTGCATTTCTAATTTGTTTACCTGGAAACTTGAATCATTAAACTAAAAGGCATCCTGTGTTTTTTGCTTAAAAAGAAGAAAATAAAGGAAGAAAGATTGATGGTACTTTACTTTAGAAAATGATCTGACTTGACTTTACCCAGGAAATAATCTCTTCTCACTCATTTTGCACCTCAGCCTAAAACAGTCCTGCCTATGAATCTATAATTAGAAATATAATATTCAAATCCAGACACTAGGGAAAATGTCGGGCTCATTTCTCCACCCCCACATGTGCTATATTTGTTTTGTTTATTATCTTCTTGCTCAATGAAGAGTATTTGTTTAAGTACCAGTGTCAGAAAAACAAATGATTCACAGAATTTACCACTTGGGGTCTATTGTGCTTTTAAACTAATCATGTTTTGGAACATAAAGCACAGAGAAGGTTTTCCCGTAGTGTTTACATAATGACTTTTTAGTCCACAGGAGTGTGTTATATTTGAACCCATATGGCAAGTAAATATTTCTATCCTGAATGCCTGAAGGGCAGATAGTATGATTTCTTGTACCTGGAAATGTGTCCAAAACACTCCAAACATTAATGATTGCAAGGTCTTAGGATGCTGTAAAGTTGATTTTATGTTTAGACCAACATCAGATCCTAAGGTATTTAGAAATAAACTGCTACAAAATAACCTATTGCCTTCTAATCTCTTCCAAATTATCTTGGTTAGGGACTTTTTCACAAGCAAACCATGGTCTGGTGCTTGGACTTGGTATTACAGTATTGCAGACATCTGCCTTCTAAGACTTCATGATGAATCAAAGTCAATTTTTATGCTGAGAAGTAAGTATAAGTTCCCTTGGACCTCAAGGCTACTAGTGCTCTTAGGACTTGTTCCTGTCTTAGAATCTGTTTATTTTCCCATTAGCACACATCAGGTTGGCACAGAAATCAGCTGGTTAGGGCCCAGAGGTCAGGTGTTTGCCCTTGCCTGTGGGAGGCATGATAAAGGAAGGTACCAGTACCTTTCATACTGACTGTGGTTTTAATGGCTATAGTGAATGACCCTGTGCAGACCTTTGTGAACCTCCCTAAATCATGAACATGGCCCTGAGGCAATTTAGAAAAGGCTGGTTAGCATCCACCAAGAAGCTGCTCTTCTTCTTAGGTGAACCTGAGTAACTTATATATAAATGTGTTGCCTCTTTACAAAAAAAAGAACATGATTACTAAAGGTTGGTCCGCATTCCTCCTTGGAGTGGTGTATAGGTAGAAAAGAGAGACATAGAGACAAACTCATGTATTTCCCATCCTTCCAAGAAGAAATTTCTTATTGGAGCTTTTGTTAACTCTAAAATTAACAACACAAATATGCTTGGCTTGACCAGTTCAATTGAAGTTGGTATACATATCCACATGATGTGGGGCACAATGAGGACGATGCAGGAAGAAAATGTCAATCAGTGTACTCTCAGGAGTGCTGTGCCCCTGCCTTTTAGTTTAGTAATATGGAAAAAATGTATCTTAGAACCTCCCTGACTAAGAGATAATCCAAGGGACTGGTGGTGGGCTGCACCGTTGGCTGCCAGGAGAAAGCAGTGCCAGTTAATCCTACCATGGGAAACCTTTGAACCATTAGCTATAAAATCATTTGGGTCCCTTTCGTCTTTGCAGTAGGCTCTGATACTTCATTTATAGTCAGTTCATGTTCAGAATTTCTTTGCCAAAGTGTATCTTTAAATGATGCTGGGAATCTATGGATTGATTTTTTCTTTCCCCTTTTTGCTTATATTCACCTTTTTTTCTTGTCTAAAGTGCTTTGCAAAGGGGACAATAACCTAACACACTGAGTTCAGAGTAAACAGGAAATCTGGCAGCAATAACTGGACGAAGGACCAACTTTGCAAAGCCAAGTTATAATGAGTAATTTGCAAAGTAATTAATCAGGAGGCCATTGTCCCTAGAAAATGGGGGAAGTGCACCCCGCACTGACTTGGTGCCTCTCTTGGCTGCTTGAGACCACAGTTTTTCTTGGGTCTTATATCCAGTAAACTCTGAGGGACCCATCACTTCTAGGATCAAAGAGAGAAAGTTGTGAACTCCAAATTCTACTGTTTTCAGTCTTGAAAAAATCCAGAGCATAAACCATCAAGGACACATCTGTGGATCCAAAGTGGTTAGTGAGTTAAGGGCAGCTACTTTTGAAAATAGAAGAGACTAGAAATACCAATGTATATCATGTGTTATAAGGTTAATATTCTGCAAAAAAAATTTCATGCACATGCAAATATATGTGATATGGCATGAATTTCTTACTGTGGACCTTGTTTAAAGAAGTTTAGAGGTAGTACTTTGTTTAATAGTTTTTGAAATATGGAAATGATAGCATTTTTCCAGTTACATTTTAGATATAGCCATATAAGAGATTTTTTTCTTTATACTTAGGAGAAATAACTTTCTAGGGGAATAATGAATTATTTAAAATTGCTATATTCAGACAAGATAAATGATTGTGCTTAGATAGTTCTCCAAAAATATGACATTAAGCATAAAGTGTTTGATATTTTATACTATTTTTTCAGTGTCCTGAAATATTTCAAAGCTATGCTTATATATGTATATATGTGTATACACACACACACATATATTTTGTTTACATAAATGGAGTGTAATTCTCATTCTTCTAGTTGTACATGTATGTGATGTAGAATCACACCAGTCATATAGTCATATATGCACATAGGGTAATAATGTCAGATTCATTCTACTCTCCTTCCTACCCCCATACCCCTCCCCTCTTTTGTTGACGCTATTAAAGTAAATGCATATTCATGATGATAAGGCAAATAATTTTACATATGTAAACATTTTTCAAAATTTAGAGTCACAACCCTTAAAAGAAAAAATAAATCTAGTATAAAAGGGGAAACAAAGCAAGGCCACAGGTTTTTCCAAGCAACAGAGAACACAGTTGGGCTATTTTAAGATTGCCACCAGTATTTTTTCTCATATATTGTCATGGAAATTTTATAAAGTCTTGTTACTTTTAGTATTTAGGTAGTTTTCTTCACAACTCTTTCTTCCATATCAGAATATTTTTTTGGGGGGAGGAATAACATTTTTTTTTTAAAGGTGTATAATTTTTACTTTTACCTTTCAAAACAGAGAAGCAACTAGGGAACACACACTCCAGGGCCAGACTTGGATGACATGACCCGGAGCTAGTTATTTGACCTGTCTCTGCCTCAGTTTTCCAATCCATAAAATGGAGAAGTAACAGCGTCTGTATGAATGAGGATCGAGGGTACTAGAATGGGTGAAGACTGCCTCATAGGGAACGCCCAGTGGTAGCTCTGTTCTCAGTGCTCATTCAGCAAACCTAGTTCACTGGGCACCCAGGATCAGATATGGGACTAGAATAAAAAGGCAGCCATCGCAAGAATCAGGCAACAATAAATGTTGGTGAGGATGTGGGGGAAAAGGCACACTCATACATTGCTGGTGGGACAGGAAATTGGTGCAATCACTCTGGAAAGTAGTATGGAGATTGCTTAGAAAATTTGGAATGGAACCACCATTTGACCCAGCTATCCCACTCCTAGGGTTATACCCAAAGGACTTAAAATCAGCATACTATAGTGATGCAGCCACATCAGTGTTTATAGCAGCATCAATGTTTATAGCATCAGTGTTTATTCATAGTAGTTCAATTATAGAACCAACCTAGGTGTCCTTCAACAGATGAATGGATAAAGAAAATGTGGTACATATACACAATGGAATATTACTCAGCCTTAAAGAAGAATGAAATTATGGCATTTGCTGGTAAATGGAACTGGAGAATATTATGCTAAGCAAAATAAGCCAATCCCAAAGAACCAAAGGGCGAATGTTTTCTCTGATATGTGGATGCTAATTTACAATGGGGCGGGGTAAGGAAGAATAGAAGTATTTTGGATTAGCAGAGGGTAGTGGTGAAGGGAGGGGAGAAGGGGTACGGAAGTAAGAATGATAGTAGAATGAATTGGACATTATTACCCTAGGTACGTATATGATTATGATAGATGTAACTCTATATCATGCAGAATCAGAAGAATGAGAAGTTATGCTCCACTTATGTATAGTGTCAAAATGCATTCTACTGTCATGTATAACTAATTAGAACAATTTTTTTTTTTTGGAGGGGGGTACCAGGGATTGAAATAGGGGCACTCAACCACTGAGCCACATCCCCAGCCCTATTTTGTATTTTATTTAGAAACAGGGTCTCACTGAATTGCTTAGCACTTCGATTTTTGCTGATTCTGGCTTTCAGCTCACCATCCTCCTGCCTCAGCCGCCGGAGTCGCTGGGATTACAGGCATGCGCCCCTGCACCGGCTTAGAACAAATTAAAAAAAAAAAAGGCAGCACAGCAGGCTAATCTAAGTCCTACACAGGTGACTAGAAGATGGTGATATAAAAAAGTTATGTGCCAATCCAGTAAAGGGGAGGGTATTCTGGGATGTCAATGAAAACTAACTTTTCCTAACTCAGTGCTATTTTATCTGTGGAAACAGTGCAGAGGTTGACATTTGCTTTGGATTTTCCCTTCAGCCAAGTAGCCCAATTCCTGGCCTTTCCCTTGTCTCATTTTTCTGTAAGAGGTCAGTCTTAATGGAGCTGTTGATGGACTGGAGTCAGGACAGAGGTGTAGCTGGTCACATGGGACGCTAGGGGCAGACACAATTCTCCGTCTGATCCGTATGCATAGAGTTCAGTGAACTTGCTACTGCAGATCATTTCCAGACTTCCTTTCCACCTCCCACACCAGCTGCTACGCTGAGGCAGTGCTTCAGATACGCTCTAATCACATTGGACATGTGGCACAAAGCCTTTAAAGTCCATTTCCCCCATGAACCTGTAAGCCCTGGACCATTCTGATTTCCCAATAATTTGTTGCACTGTGTATTCACTAACAAAGTCAATATTACAAAATGGAAGTTGTGTACTAAGGCCCAGGACTGGGGATTAAAGGATCCTGTTCAGGGAAATGGTAGCAATCTCACTTGTTAATCCCCTGGTAAACCCCAACTACGGGAATCTAAATATGAAGCAGACACTCATGAAGCTCATGGTCACGTAGGGGAAACATGTTTCTAAATGCTAGGAGCACACTCATGGACTCACACGTTGGGCCAAATGTTAGGAGCACACCCAGAGAATGCCGAACATTTCAGTGGTAGCTCAAAGGCTAATTATGGCTGGAGTGGGGAGGTGCTGTTAGAGAGCCCCACCCATTAGATCCTATCACAGTGAGCAGCAGCACATATTAAATGAGGACCTGCTGCAGGTGAGACAGAACACTTGTGGGGTGCATTATGCACCAAGAGGGGATGGTGGAAAGGTAGACCAGGAAGCCCAAGGAGCCACATCTAGTCCAATCCTGGACATCCAAGGTCCCATCGGAACTGAGGTCATGTCCCAGGTATCAGTACACCTATCTTCACATCATCTCCCTTCCTATAGGGATGGCTTAGATGTTGTGACACTGATGACTTGAGACGGAGCATGCTTTTCTGATGTACAACATGGAGGAGGTGCTGACGCGAGCAAGTGAAGGGCCAGCCCCTGCCCAGTGGCCAACATCACCAGTAAAGCAGAAGCCCGACCCACACAGAGCCACAGCAGGCTCACCCCGGGCAGGAACAGGAGAGAAGCTTGGGGATTGAGCAGAGCATTGAGTCAAATGAGGGATGATTCATGAGCAAAAAGTAAGTGCAAAGCCTTCAAACCAAAAACAAGAAGCAAATTTAGTGCCACGGGGGCAGCATGATAAAGAACTCAAGTGACTGAATGAAACTGGAAGCTGATTTATTAGGTGGTGGAGGTACAGCTGGCAGCTCCGCGGTGCCATCTGGGAAAACAGGATGAAGATAACCTGCGCTGTGACCCCCTCAGCCCGGTAGTGGTGATGGCGAAGGGCAAGGGGAGCAAGCCTCCGTGAGGAAACAGGAAGGTTAGCCACATGCCGAAGCGAAATTTCCAGTTTGGGATCAAGAGATGGAGATGATTAAATCAATCCCGAATGCTGTGGGTAGAATATGACTAAAGCGATAAGCAGCTTATCTTCTCAAAGTGCATCCGGAGCAGAAGCCCCCACATGCAGGTGACAGGGATGTGTGCAACTTATCAAAAATGAGTCAAGAGTTCAGGGAGGTGGCACGAAACAAAAAAATAAATGCTGACAACAACCACAAAATCTATAGAGCCCTCTGTATATGGAAGGTTTAAGAAGAAACCAAAAGGCCCTGGATTGCCTCTTATCTAAACCACCCCGGCATCTGTGTGTGCCCACCCACCTCTTCCACGAGTCAGGAACAGGTATCAAATGTGAAAATAAACAAGAACGAAAAAGAAATCTAAGGATTCACAGATGAGGGGCTTGCTGAGTCCAATCTGGAATAGAAGGGGGGACAGAACTGTCATCATTGACATGAGGCAAGGAGGTGGCTCCCAGAACATGGGCAGCTTTGGCAATAGAAGAAACACTGGACAGGAGGCAGGAGCCCTGCCTCCTGACCTCACAGCCACTCTGGCCTGCCCTGTGACCTTGGTGGGGGAGTGCCTGATGTGTTTCTAAGTCCTTACTTGTAAACCAAGAGGATTGGAACAAGTGAATTCTGAAGTTCTTATGGTACTTAGAGATTTCCATAGGACATAAACAGTAGAAGAACATACAGTGAACCCAGTTTTCATGGCAAGTTCACAGTGGATTTGCCATTCAGAAAGTAAGAATCAGTTTTCTATCTCCACCCCCATTGCCAAATCATTTCTGACCCAGGTTCACAAAAAAAAAAAAAAAAACTGGTCCATCCCTTACTCCAAATCTTCCTGGAATGCTGGACTGTGTTTGCTTAAATTTCAATAAGAAAATAGGCATCCTGTGCATCATGAAAGACCACCAGATCCAAATTTTGTCTATATTCTGCCTATTTTGCTTCTATTCGAGAAGCTTCTGGAAGTTGTGGTTTGCCTTCCTCTGTAGGTGCCACTTTTTCAGAATATATTCACTAGTGACTTATAATATTGTACAGTAGAATATTACTTGATAGCATCAATTATATTTATAAATTATCAAATGTAAAGCATGAGACACCGAAATCACCTTGTTTCTGGTGCAAGGTCAAATGTTCTATTTCCTGTTTAAGGTGATTGTATAGGAACTTTTATAACAAAGCAAAGAATGGAAAAGGCCTTTCAGTCTATGGCTAAACCATAGAATTATGCGGAATTACTCTGACTTTGTATCCTTAAGGTTCTAACATGACCCTAAGGAATCAGAAAAGGGGGACCCCTCTCGTGTAGCCTCCAGAAGAATGCAAAGTTATTTAAGAATGTATTGAAACCTCCGATGAAAATCCACCTTCAGGAAGATGAAGGCTCTGTGGCCAGAAGGGGCAAATCAATGAGAGTGGAGTTAGAGGAAGATGCAGAGTCAGGTGACAGGACTCAGCAGCCTCAGCGGGGAGAGTCCTGGTAAGTCTTAGACAACAATCTTGGTCAAGTTACATTTGAATTGCTGATGAGATAGCTGCCTCAGAGAAGATGCTGCCAAGATAGCAGGGAGACAAGATTCCACAGGATGAAGAGATCTGAGGTGGACCGTGGAATTGGGGGCCTACAAACATAGGGTGGATGATAGATTAGAGAACAAGTAAGTGGTCAAGAAGGTGGTAGTAGAGCAACAGTGGAATCTATTTTTAAAAAATTAACACAAGCAAGAAAAAGCAAAGTCTTTAAGGCTATGTCTACACTAAACTTGCAAGTGAAGTCAGAGGGTCCGGGATACCTTTCAGTGTTCATCGCAGACCCACAACCTGGAGTTCCCCAAGAAGTTTTTGAAGCGGATGCTCCACCTGCATTCCAGGTACGGTATTTTTGTGGGGATTCTTATTTACTTTGTATTTGATTCTCTCATGAGATAATCTACAAAAGTAGATTTTGGTATTCCATTTGATCTTAAGACATTGGGTTCCATTGGGATCTGAAATATGAGCCTTCCAATGAGTTTCAATTTATAAATGACCTGCCTTGAACTTGCAATTGGAAAGATCAGTGGGAAATCCCAGGATTGAAAAAAATTCCAGGAGAGAGACGCAAAGATGAAGAAAAGCCCTAGGGGGAAAAAAAAATCCACCTGCAGTTTGGTGACAATAAAGATAGAAGAGAGGCAGTTAACATTATTTCCAAGAAACCAAACACTGAGTTTGAAAGGAAAAAAAAAATGGTAAAGAAAAATCTTCTATTTAACTGTCAAATACCAAGGAAGAAAATAATGATTATCACAGAATATATCACAAGTTTCTTTTAAAGGGGAAGAGGGAGAGAGAATGTTAGGAGGAATAGCCACTGGGGTCAAAAGAGGCTTTTATGAAAATTAATTTGAGAGGATGACATTTTTAAGTGATGACAGGAAAGGCCATAAAACATTTTCTGCACAATCTTGCTTTCGTATTTAATTGGTAGCCCAAGAGATGTCAGGGCATTGATGGTCTTGCAACATTAGTTATCTGTCCAAGTTGAATATCAAAGATGTGCCTGTAGACATGTGCGCATTACGTCATAGAGCAAAAGGTAAGTCTGTAACTTCTACTTCAGTTTTGAGATTTTTAGCCAGGGTTGCTTCTCATAATAGAATTTAGGATATGCTAAATGGCAACCAACAGATGATATTTTAATCCTTGGATTTAATGAGACTATACTTGTTTTTCCTTTTTTCCCCCCAATATTACCCAAAAGTAAATTGTTGTGTGAGTTTAAAAAATTTCTCCTCAGTAGCATACTACAAAATAGAGGGTGTTGGCAGAATGAAAGCACAGTTGAAATTTTAACTCTTAAGATAGACTCACTTTTCCCTTGCCAGTACAGGCAAATCGACAGGGACCTTTGTTACCAGTCAAATGGAAAAATTCTATTTTAGGAATGAACCCTGACTATTTTTAAATAGTTTTCAGTCATTACTCAATCAAAGAAATAGCTCTTGATCTGCTGCTGCTCAGAGGATTAAGCAAAACTCTGGGATTCCAGCGAAATGTCAGCAAATGGCACATATATCCTATGTTGAAAAAGCCAAGTTGTGTGGTTAATCAATTCTGGAGCATCTGAGATACATTTGTGTGACAATAGCCATTTATTTTAAGCTTATTGGTAAGTGTTTTATTCCACTGATTTTAACAGTTGCTTGATTTATTTAAGCGATTATAAGGGGCATCCAAATTTAGTTTGGTAAATTGTTTGCATTGAGGTCTTTATCTGTTTTAAGTAAATATGGCCAAGACCCAGATTTCAAAGTAGGCTGTGTCAAATCATGGCCATGATTGATGGTGGAACATATTTCCAAATATACTCATGCCTTTAGCTTAAGTATAGTTTAATTGACTGCAGATTGAATAACAACTGGAATTGAGATGCAGTGGAAACTTGAAGCGACGTCAGATAAAGAGCACTAGCATTACCCTTGAGTGTGGACCAGAGTGGAAGAGGAATCTGAAATCCTGATGTGATAGCTAACCTTGAAACTAAATGCCCTCAGCCTGTGGAGAGACCTAATCATGTGCATGGGTAATATTTAAATGTACCTCTTTTGAATGGATCACTTATGACTAGCTAGGGGATAAAATATATGTGTGTGTGAGTATATATGTGTGTTTGTGTATGTGTATATTTATATATACATATGTCTAGCTAGTCACACACACACACACATAGATATCATAGATTGTGTGCGTGCGTGTGTGTGTGTCTCTGCCCTTTTAAAAATTTAGAGAAGAGAGAGATTGCACTGTGAGAGAGAGAGAGAATTCCCACTATGATGTGTAGAAATGATTCTCAAATTGTTTTCCTACTTCTCCAATGTATTCTTGCATAACGTGGAAGCTTTAAATAGTTGTAAATGCCCCTGGGCTCATCAAACATACAGAAGAGAGCCAATTGTGGTTAGATAATGCCTGAGCTTACTTATTAAAATATATGCTTTCTTTTTTTTTTTTTTTAAATAAAGGCAATAGGAAACTTCAAATGATGTTTTTTGCTTGTGAAATTAATTGTGGGTGCACAACATAAAAACCCATGACCCAACTGCTTTCCTGAAACTAAAATTTCTAACTTTGTTAGCATTTCTTTTTGTTGTTGTTGTTGGGGTGGGTACCAGGGATTGAACTCAGAGTCACTGGGTCACTGAGCCACATCCCCAGCCCTATTTTGTGTGCATTTTATTTATAGACAGAGACTCACTGAGTTGTTTAAAGCCTTGCCATTGCTGAGGTTGGCTTTGAACTCATGATCCTCCTCCCTCAGTCTCCTGAGTCTGCTGGGATTACAGGTGTGTGCCACTGTGCCCAGACTTTGCTAGCATTTCTAACATTTCTAACTCTGAAATGTAATTTCTTCAGGAATTTGAGCTATGGAGAAACAAATCTGGGAAAAAAAATTTTAAAAATACTGTGCCTAGCTAGGAACATAAGCTCTAAGGCTCCAATATTCATGTAGATCAGGGTTTAACTTTGATCCTATAATAACTGTTTCTTAGTAAGCATGTGTTTAATAAGGTACCTGCTTCCTAAGAAATCTAGATTTGCTTCCAAATTAAAGATAAACATAGTGGTAGGAGAGTAAAAATACATGTATAGATGCAGGGAATAATTTCTAAATATGTTTCCAAATGTGGCTGTAAATATATTAGAAGAAAAAATATTAAGGAACTGACATAATTAGCCTTTAGGTTGTTATTAGTGCAGTGAAATCTTATTAATTTATGCACGATTTAGAGTTGATGATTATTTAAGTGAGATCTTATGTAGTCTCCCATTTCTGTATTTATAATAAAGGAAGAAATAAATAGTATGGATGAGATAGAACTATATGTTGGGGCAAAATAATATGTGCCTCTAAGTGCTAGGTGCCACACATATTATCTAACCAAATGTTCACAAGTATCTGACGTAGACAATGCCTATATTTTACCAATAAGAAAGCTGAGGGCTTATGGTTTACGTGACTAGCCAAAATCATGTATCTTAAGGAAGTAGATTGAGAATGTGTATGTGGGTCCTGTGTTTTTATGAATACCATGCCTTTTTCTAAGTTCCTTAGGAATTTTTGTTCCTTCATTTACAGCGATTGCCTGAGCAGCAGCCTGTGCTAAACATTCTTGCAAGCAATATCCTTATTACCATATTTACCAGTCATTCTCATTTGGCCATGGGAGCAGTTCTCTCAAGGACTTCAAGGTGCTAGCACTTTCCTTGATAGGCAGAGACTCAGTGTCTACATTTGAAATATTCATATCCTAGTAATTTATACTCTTGCAGACTCATGCATATCCAGTGCTGTTCTGCTGTACTTAATTATACGTGTTCATGGAACGTCTTATTACTTAGCATCAGAATTTGCTATGGGACAGGATTAATAAAATCAAGACTTATGAGCGGCCACTTTCTGGCAGGGTTGTTGGGAAAGTTTCCTTCTGAACAGCAACCCCCAAAACATTCTCAGGTACCAAGTTGTTACTTGTATTAAAGAAAACCAGATAGAATTTTAAAGTACAGATCCTTTGCATATTTTTGAGCACCAGTTGGGAGGAAGCAGTTATGAATATGTCATATTTTATAAACCCAGGAGCAAAGGTTTCCTTGGTGTTTGTATTGCAGGTTCACGTTCCAGAAAATAGTAGGCTTTTCTGATGGCTGAGTTCATAAAGGAATGTAATATTTCTGTCTCAGCTCTGAGTTCAGTAGGCTTGTAGGTTCTTAGAGGTGTCTACAATATTTCTTTGTCCTGTTTAGTGAGACAAAAACATCATTCTTATTGAAATGCATAGGAAGGACTAGCATAATTCCTGCCGTGTGCAAGGCAATCATGCTATTTCATCAGTACTGTTAATTGTAATTTCTTTTAAGCATTTCTTCTATCTGTGAGATGTGCTAAATTCTAAGTGCCCCTGTGAAATGTCAGTGAATGGAATTAAGCAGGTAATTAAACAGAGACAGAAACTACATTGGTATAATTAGACTTTAACAGTATAGTTTAGAAAAAAAATATATAGCTCAAGACATGGAAGAGTTGCAGTGTTTTAAAAGATGTCTGGGGATTTTTAGCAATATGTACCTCCCACATCATTTTTATTATATACTTTTATCTGGGAAGAATGGAGTTTGGTCATGACAAAGACTTCCACAAGCCTATAATAAGCTGATGGGTTCTATTTTCCTTCTCAATACTGGCTGAGAATCCTACTAAAGGTTAGGCCTCCTCAGCTCTATGTTATCATTAAGTATGTCATTTCATGTTCTGAGATGGTATAGTTTGGATCTGAAATGTCCCGAAAGCCCATGTGTTAAAGGTTTGGTCCCAGCCTGTGGCTCTGTTGGGAGGTGGTGGAACCTTGAGGAGGCGGGGCCTAAGGGGAGGAAGTGAGGTCATTGGGGGCATGCCTTGAAGTGATATTAGGACCCAGGCCCTTCCTGTCTCTCCCTTTGCTTCCTGGTTGCCACTCCACCACATGCTTCCATCATGATGTACTGAGCCATCACAGGCCCAAAGGCACTGGACTGAAATCTCTGAAACCGTGAGTGAAAATAAACCTCTCCTTCTTCTAAGTTGACTGCCGCAGGTATTTGATCACAGTGATGGAAAGCTGACTAACATGTCTCCTGACCAAAATGGCAAGAATCCCATTGGGAACTTAACAGACACTGGAATGAGGCATTAGTGTGCACACTGGAAATCTATTTTGTCACTTACTTGTTTGAAAGTGAGACTTGTGTGGACTGATCCTTCCAGAGAAATAATTTATGGATCTAGAACCTGTGCCTTCAGTTTATCTGGATCATAATAAAAAATATTGTTTTTAATAGCAGGTCAAATTGGAAGAAATTTACAAGTGTTGGAGTAGATAGAAAAAGAGAAGGAAAGGATGACCGGAAGGGAGGAAAGAGGGAGAGGAAAAGAAGGAAACAAAAACAAAACCACTTCATAGTGTCCTGATTATGTTGGGTGCCACCCCCAGGAATTTCTATAATAATTACATTGATAAAGGAGAGTGAGCGGTTGTGCAGTTACCATGTGGATGATATCGATGTGAATGTGCAAACTTCAATGTCCAGTCCAAAGCATAGTTTTGCTTCAGGTTGTATTTTCCATTTGGTCATTCCTGAATTGATCATCTACTTTCCTCAATCCTTCATTTTCTTTTGTGTTATGAATGTCTGGAAGCATACATTTCAGCTTACACATTTATAACTTCTTCACATCTAAAATTAGAATTCCACTTAATTTTAATATATCTCATCTACTAAGAAAATAGTAGTGATTTTGGTGGTCATCTTTGTGTGCATGCACGCACACACAAATCAGAATGATTCTCTTGTTACTGGCTTAGAATCCTTTGTCCCACACCTGCTAGAAATTATTTTTAACAGTCAGTCTCTTACTTAAGTTTGCAAACTTTTTAAAGGTAATTTATCTAATGAAATCATAGATGTGAAAGACTAAGTAGGCCAGCAGTCCTTACGCCTTTGTGAAAGAACTGTGAAAAGGGTTTACGTAAATGGATCAGATTTCATTTGAAAGTGCATTAAGAGTCCTAAACACATATGAAAAACTTACCTTATTACTTAAATATTAAAGCAGTAGTGAAGTTTCCAGGCAGTGTTTATGTATGCTATTTTAGTGTGTCCACTGGAAGGGAACAGAATACATGTGTTTTAAAATGATGTAAGACCTATGATGTCATAGTTTTTAATGTAAGCTGCAATTTATATAAATGATCAATGTCTCCCATGGGAATGTCTTCTTGCTTAATAAATGGAATATGTGATTCGGCATTGTAAGAAGAAATTAGGACATAATTCAAATGATAATTTCTATGGGGATAAAGTTCGAGCTATGAAAAACTAGAAGCCCTAGACAATCACTGCCCAATACAAATATAATATGAGCCATATATGTAGTTTTTAATTTTCCAATATATATATTCAAACAAGGAAAATGGTAAATTCACTTTTATAGTATATTTTCTTTAAACCAGTATTTCAACATATTAACATGTAACCCATGTAAACGTCGTTAGTGAGATTTTTCCAATTTTCACCTACAAATCTTGGAAGTCTAATGTGTATTTTATATTTATAGTATGACTCAGTTCAGAGCCACTGTTTCTAGTGCTCATTAGCCATGTGTGGCTGGTGGCTACCATATTTGAACTACATGGCTCTTGAGCAAAGACATAAATGGAGCCAAGCAGCCAAGAAAAATGAGCTGCTCTCCGTTCATCTGGTTCCTGCCTTTGCCCTAGTGCAGCCAGATTTCATTATTTTTCCTGGAATGCCAGAAATCCAGAGCCCTCTGGGAAGTTTCTTGATTTTTAAATGTTGGCAACTAATTCAGAACTTTCAAAAAGATCATGCTAGGCTGGACCACACATTGCCAGTTAGTGACCTCTGTTCCCAGTACTTCAAATTTTAATCCATGTAAGGGTCTCGTATTCATCCAACATTCTCTAGGAGGTTTGACTGTGGATAATCAAAGGATCCCCTTCTTTCACAAATACAAGTGTGTTTGAACATGTTTTCAAGTTTATGGAATATGTTCCACATTAGAATACACTCAGTGTTTGTCCTGGGATAATTTTCTACTTAAAATTTTATTTCTCCAGCTGACTGCACCCTCCCCCTAACACACACACACACACACACACACACACACACACACACACCCTTTTTTTTTTTTTTTAAATTCATCCTACCTGTAACTGTTATTCGGTTCCCTCTTCCATGTCAGAGTACAGGCTTCTCGAGGGCAGGCAGAATGTTTTGTTTTCCACTGTATCCCTGTACCTGGTATGGGGAAGGCTTTGGGTCAGTTTTTACTGAATGGATGAATAAGTGAACAACTAAGCTAAAACCCAGGGAGGATGTGTTGGTGGGAATGTAGAGAAATTAGAAGCCTTGTGCACTCCTGGTGGGAACTGCAGATGGTGCAGCTGCTATAGGAAATTTTATCAATTCCCCCCAAAAATTAAAAAATAGAGCTACCACAGGAGCCAGCAATTCCACTCCTGAGTGTATCACCAAAATACAAGAATGTAGGGACATGAAGATATGGTTGTACAGTACTTGTGTTCATAAAGGTATTATTCACAATAGCTAAAAAGTGAAGAAAGCAACCCAAATGTCCATTGACAGATGAATGGATCAGCAGATCAGCCATCTGTGATATATTCATACAAGGGAATATTATTCAGCCTTAAAGGAAAGAAATTCTGATACTTGCTACATCATGGATTAATTTTAAAAACATCATTCTAAATAAAAAAGCCTGTCACAAAAGAAAAAAAAGCAAATACTCACATGAGGTACCTAGAGCGGCCAAATTCAGAGACACAAAGTAGAATGTGCTTGCTAGGGTCTGGGGGGAGAGGGGACCAAGGAGTTATGTCATGGGTACAGAGTTTCAGTTTTGAAAGCTGAATGGCCATAATGGTTGTTTAACTGTACTAATACCACTATACTGTAAGCCTGAAAATGATTAAAATGGTAATTTTATGTATATGATACCATAATTTAAAATAAATACTATTTTTAAAAGCATAAGAAGGTCGAATGCCTTATCTCAGTTCACAGTATTGTGGTCTGTAGATTTTTAAATTATTCTAGGCCATTCATCCATTGATTTTTTTTGTTTGTTTGTTTTTTGGATTTGGTTAAGGGTTTTTGGTTTTTGTTTGTGGTACTGGGGATTGAACCTAAGGCCTCACACATGTTAGGGATTCACACTGTATCACTGGGTTACACCTCCAGCCCTGCAGTATTTTTTGAGTTCAGGGCAATAAAGGAAACACAGAGTTTTGGGAAATTGCAAACCCAGATCCTTGTAAGTTACTGAGACCCCCGCCCCCCCCCCCCCCCCAGTTCTCACACACGTCCTATCCTGTTCTGCTGGAACCAAGGATAAGATAATAAAATGAAATAGGTATGAGAAAACTATATGTGCTAGATCATTCTGGGTTGAAATCACTGTATGTTGGGAGATTAATGTGTTAGGGAGATTAAAGTTTCCTCCTGGTGATGTAACGCGTAAGAGCCTTATTGAGCTGATGCCCCGCACAATCATTTCTCAGTTCAGTTAAAATAATCAGCTGACTGACTGTAAATTTGCCCCAGTCACTGAGAACATTTGCTGCACTCTGTTGATGCCGATGATTTATTTCATCATCTGCCATGGGCTGAAGTGCCCTTGGAGTCGAATTCTTCTTTTCCTTTCAAGAGTAAAGTGAGGTGGGAAGAGAATGCCTTGTGCAATGGAATATCTAGTCTCAAGAGGCAGCACCACCCGTGAAGCTGGCACCTTTGGTGACCTTTCCTGGCTCTGTAGCAGTGGGAATGCCTGTTGCTCAGAGTAGCCAGATTTCTACAATTAGAGAAAAAGGCACAATCATTTAATATTTTATTCTCTAGAGACTTGCTTTGGTAAGTAAGCAGAACTCTGAGTTTTCTGTCACATGCCGTAATTATCCAAGAGGATATTGTCTTGAAATGGAGAAAGCAAACAAAATCCGATAGTAGTTCTATACACAGCCTATTTTATCTGTGTTTTAAAAATGAACACAGCTTAGGGCCTTGCAAGTTGCTACTTACAAATGGATTCTTCACATTGTTCCAGAACCCTTAGGTGACATCAAGCACTGAAAGAAACTCAAGACTGATTAAAACCAAAAAACAAAATCATAAAAATCAAGAAGAAAATATAGATTAAAAAGCAAAGCTTAGTTTGGGGAAAGGCTAGTGAGGCATAAAAAGCAACAGAAAACTTGCAAAAGAAAAATGGATAAACTTAACTGCATAGAATTTTAGCTACCAAATATACAGCGTGAGCAACAGATTAGGAAAATATTCGCAACAAAGATGATAGGCAAAGAGTTAATATGCAAGGAAGTCAAATCAATTTTTTTTTAAAATCTAGAAACATTTTTTATTTGTAGTTGACACAATACCTTTATTTTATTTACTTATATGTGGTGCTGAGGATTGAACCCAGGACCTTGCATGTGCTAGGCAAACACTCTACCACTGAGCCACAACCACAGCCCCTCAAATCAATTTTAAAAACCCTGCCATCTCACCAAAATAATGGAGAAGAGACATGATTAGGGAAATGAATGGCTAATAAATGTGAAAGGAGAAATATAAAAAGCTAATAAGTATGAAAAAACTTATTCTTTTTATTAATTAAAGAAATGTAAACTAAAATAAGATGAAGATAGTTTCTACTTATTAAGGCTTATCCTTCTTAAAAGATAAGCCTTAATACTGGCTAGGTTTCAGGGAGGCATTCAGATGCTGCTGGGAGGAGGGTGAGGAGAGTCAGCCTTTGGAAAGTCTTGAGTAACAGACAGTGAGAGCTTTAAATGGGTAAAAGTAATGTGTGAAAGGGTCAGTATGTGCCTTGCAGAAATCTGTCTTTAGGAAATAATCAGAAGTGCTGATATAAATTTGTATAGGCGACTGTTCACTACAGAATTATTTGTAGTAGTTAAAAAGTGAATATCACTCAAGCAATAAATGTAAATTATGATTCATTAATGATGACAGTAATGCTGACATTAAAAATCAGGAGAAGACTTCTGGGTGCGGTGGAGCACAGCTATAATCCTGGAGACTCAGGCTGAGGCAGGAGGATAGCAAGTTCCAGGCCAGGCTCAGGAACTTAGGCACTAAGCAACTTAGGCACTAAGCACCCTGTCTTAAAATTAAAAAAAATAAAAAGGGGTGGGGATGTAGCTCAGTGGCATAGTACCCCTGGATTCAATCCCCAGTAAACACCCCCCCCCCAAAAAAAATCAGGAGGATTTATTAAAATGTGTTCAGTATTTACTGAAAGTATTAATGTTTGTTGAAAATGTGTTCAATTTCAATTATGTCTAAAGTGCTACTATATAAATGTGTACAATTGGTTTATATTCTTGGTACACAGTAATAATATTCCAGTGTTGTTAAGTGTATGTGTTTGCATTGAATAGAGATTGAATGAAAATCAGCAATGTGGTAAAAACTGCTATCTCTGAATGGCCAGATTACATGTGATTTCCATTTTCTTTGTACTTTTCTACCAGTTCTAAATTTTCTAGAATAGAAAGAAACTATTTCTTTAAATGGAAAATACGTTTTTAAAGAACTAAATTGCTAATAAAGCAGACTTATTATGAAGAAGACTTCCATCTCTCTCCATAAGTTCTGTCCTGGTGCCATGATT
Organism: Marmota flaviventris; assembly: GCF_047511675.1. Classification (NCBI taxonomy): domain Eukaryota; kingdom Metazoa; phylum Chordata; class Mammalia; order Rodentia; family Sciuridae; genus Marmota; species Marmota flaviventris. The sequence goes on along the minus strand of NC_092501.1, from coordinate 139,979,602 downwards.
CGTTTCGTAGTTAAGGACTCCATTTATCCCCCATCCTCATCAGATTACCAGCTTCTGCCATTTTCCTCTTCTGTGCTTTCCAGACATGACCCTTTCTTTCCCCTGCTGGTCAACATGGGTTTTCTTCTCTCTCTCCATTGCCCTTGGTTTTGAATCCCAACCCTGGCCTGCCAGGTACCCTCTCAACACGTGCTCTGGGTTAGTTCTCAGACTCCCTCACACACACCAACCTTATTGTCCTGACATGCTGTGCTCACACATCTCGGCAGTGTTCCTCTCTTAGCAACACCCTGTGTTCATCCACCCATCCATTCAACAGACATTTACTAAGCAAACTTCATGAGCCAGGCACTCCAAGGCCCAAAGATCTATTAAACATCCTTTGTACCTCAGAAGAGCTCACAGTTCACTTGGGGAGGGTGTTGGTCAGCTTTCTGTCCCTATAACAAATATCCAATGGAGAGGAGAGGCTTATTTTGGCTCACAGTTTTTAGTGGTTTCAGTTCTTCATTGGTTGGCCCAGATGCTTTAGGCCCATAGTGAAGCAGCACATCATGGCAGAAGTGTGTGTCAGAGCCAAACTGCCTGCCTCGTGGCTGGGGAGCCAAAGAGAGGAAGAGGAAGGAACCAGTGTCCATCAATCCCCAGTACCCTGAAGATCTCCCACTAGGCCCTACTTTTTAAAGGTTCCACTACCTCTAAATATTCCCTACCTGGGAATCACTCCTCTAACACATGGGCCTTTGGGGGCCATTTAAGATCTACACTATAGAAGGGAAACAGACAAATAAACCACTAATTACATATTGCATAATAAGTGCTACTTATGTTAAGTGTCATGTAGTGGTGGGGACTGGGATTTGAACCCAGGTCTGCTGCCTCCAAAGCCATATTGCTCCAAAGTGAGGAAAGGGAAGCATGTGCAGTGCTATGATGTGGCTGCCACCCTGGGCATCTGTTGGGAAGGAAGAGGAGATGAGTCTGCCTCGTGGCTGTGTACACCATGCCGAGGTGTTAAAACAGCACCGTCTTGCAGCTGGAATGACAATCCTTATAACCAATACTCTGTGCTGTGGTCTATTCTAAGGGCTTTGTAAATACTAACTCAGTTCATCCTCACAACAGCTCCATGAGGTAAAACAGCCGTGTCTTTTTTTACATCAAGAAACTGAGGCACCAGCAGATTAAATGATTTGCACAGTGACATAGTAGTTGGCTCTAGAGTCTGAGCTCTCTATTCCTGTGCTTTAAGAATTCATTTTATGTGCTTAACGCTCTTTTCTCTGAAAATACGAGGTAAAACAGGAAAGGTCAGAGACTGTCATGTGCACTTTGGTGTCCTAGCAGAATGCTGCTGACCTCAAAACATGAGTGCTCAGACAGTAAATTTGAATCGAATTGAGTCGATTTGAACCAGAGGCTTTGAAGGGCTCTGTGAAATACTCTACTCTTGCTTTGATAAATGCCCAGACTTACGTTGGGACAGGGGTTGAAGAGAAAGAAAACATCTTAAATTGACATTTAATGCCCTTCAGAAATAGATAGCCAATCTGAGTAGACTGAACTCACCCTCACCCTGCCAGGCTCAGGGTCTCTTCAGGTTGGAAGCATCCTAGCAGCCAGTCGCCTTGTTGAACCTCCCACCCATTCCCAGCTGTGACTGACTGGAAGGCTGTAAGAACACCATTCTGGAATGTGAGAGACTCTCGCTTTTTAAACTCACTTGTTCTAAGTCTGTAGCTTTTTAGAGGGAGAGAGAGAGCAAGCCCTGCCTGGTCAGATTCCAACAGAATAGTCATAAAGTGTAGGTTTAAAGGGGATGCTATGCAAATGAACATTTGCTTCCTCTCTGAGCCAGGAGCCTAAGCAGTAAGCATACAGAGCGTGCTCAGTGTTGTGTTATTGGATTGGTGGGTGGAGCTGCAGGGTCACAGTAGGAACGTCACTGAAGGCTCACATGCCTGTGTGTGCCAAGGGGAGTACCTTAAGCCTTTCTCTTCACCCTCACCGCCTGCCCTGCCCTTGCTCACGTGCGTAGGAGGTACCAGCTGCCGTGAGGTCATGTGAGGACACTGGGCACTTCTCATTCCAACCATAGCATGGCATTTACTTGAACAGGGCAGGAGCGGGGAGGGAAGGGCTCATCACAGCTTTCCCTGCGATAGCTCTACCTGATCCCTCAAATTAAAACCAACCCAGGTTCAACAAAGTCCTCTTCTTTTAATAATAAAAGTGCCTAATGTTAATTGGGGACATTTCCTAAGTGTGAGGTTCTGTGTCCCGGTAGAAGGTGAGCACATGCAACTCCTATCTGCCTTTACCACTTGTCCGAACTATGGTTCAGAGAAGTTTGGTGATTTGCCTGAGGTCACAAAGCCGATCACTGGAGGAGCCGAGGCTCAGATCCAGGTGGTCTTCTCCCTGAGTCCCTGCTGATAGCTTTTGTATTACATTTTCTTGGCCATGAGGCCTCTGGCCTCTAAATGTTTCCCCCTTCTTCCTCCAGCCCGAAATCATTATCCTTCTTCCAAATTCCCACACTGCTTTGGCTGCATTTCTTTTATGGGACTTGCCAGTTTTTACAGCTTATTATTGTCATTTCTGTTCACTTTTCCTATTCAACTGGGGACATGGAAGCAGGGTCCATTTCTTTGTCCTTGGTGTGTTTTCCATGGTATCACATGTAAGATGTAGCCAAGCAGGAACGAGTTTTCCTCATCAGATCTGCCCTGTCTAAGCCACCATACCATAATAGGAATTTGGGAATCTATAAAATGACCTGTAGGCATTCTTGAGTACAGCATCCCTAGGAAAAGTAAAGGTTTAACTGAGAAAGACTAAATTATGGTCTCTTTAACAAAAATAGGCCAGTCGTATGGCCCAGTCCGCCTTATTCTGCCTGGTCCCTTGCGGTCCTAGTGCTGTTGCTGTTCAGAAATCACGCATGGCCCAGTCTTCCTGTAACTCTTGTGTGTGGTTCAGATTTGCTGCTCCTTTGCTGCGGGTTTGTTTTGTGTAGGGTTGAAGTTTCCTTTGATCCTTTAGGGCAGGCTGCAAGAGACATCCCCATCTCACACGGCTTCAGATTCACACTGAAGGATCTAGTTGTCATTAGCGGTTCTTGCTTTACACAAATTGACACACCACATGGATCTCAGAGCATTCTGTGAAATGCCTGCCGCAGCTGTGGATTACGCCTGGGATGCCCCACTTTCTCTTTCTCTGCTTCTCTCTCTCTTTTTGTTTCCCTTTTCCCTCTGTGCAAGGCTGCTTCCCTCTAATCTTGCTTCTTGAGCCGTGACAAATGAGAGGAGGGTAAGTTCATATCCTGCTCTAGTTTTTGGCAACAGAGAGCTGTTTGGAGGATGAACCCAACTCTATAACACCTCCCATTTGCTACCCTTGAATATCTTTCTGGGTGTCTTGCTAAAGATTTCTGGTTTTCTCCTTAACCATTTTGTAACTACTAAGTTATGTTTTGTTCATATCTTTGCATAAATACTTGTCAATAAGTAAATCAGTGAAGAAAAAAAAGGCAAGAAACTGGAGCATCCAGGTCATTATGATAAGCACTGGCACCCCTGCTCCTTTCAAATACAACCCGAAACACGACATTTAGGGCTGTCCTAGCACCACCACCGGCATCCAGACCTTCAGTGAATCACAAGCTTATGTTTGTCCCCAGGCAGTCTTGACATTTATGCTGCCTTTGATGGGGCATAATCCCCAGCTGGCCCAGGTGCTGTGCCACCGCCCCTGCTTCCCTCCATCAGCATAGCAACAAGTCTAGCTAATCTTTAATGTCGTCTGTGCACCTTGATGCAAGAGCCACATACTGCTCCCTCAAAAGGAAAAGGCTAGGGTTCCCTCTGTGCACTGTCTTCTAGGAGAGGCTAGAGACCAAGAAGTCCCTGAGGCCAAGCCACCTAGGCCCCTCATTGATACCGTCCTTGGTCTTCCTATCATGTCCTAAGGAACGGAATGCCCTGCTCCTCCCAAGGAGAGGACACGGGGGCTGAACCAGGACCTAGCTGGGTCTGGACTCTATGACTGCCATGGCTGGGGACTGTGGTGTGGTCCTGCCTCTTGCTGACATTCAGGAAGAATGTCCCATTAGAGCCCCTGTGACTCCCAGTGCACCTCATGGGCACCTGGTCCAGGTCCTGCTGGCTCATCCCGGCTTTAGTGGCTCTTCAAGGGGCCCATGTAGATGTCCCTGACCTCAGGGTTGCACTGTCACAAGAGTTCCAGTGACATGGTGATCTGATTTCACCCACAGTCTGAAAGCATCATCTTGCCACCTTCTACCATCTGCCTTGGGACAGATTCTAGAATAAGGTACTTCATGACTTAGACCAATATTCCCTTGAGTGCCCAGGCAGCTTCATTGACCCCATTTTCTCCTACCACCTGAGGACAGGGAGTCTCCCTTCTGGCAGCCCTTGTCCTTTCTTCCATAGGCTTGGTCAAAGTTTGTTAATGACTTTGAAAGGGAAGGGACTGGGGTTCAGACTACTTTACTCAAAGAAGACCTCTCTGCTTCCATGTCAACTAGTGTCTGCACCTGGATTTGTGGGCCAAAGACACCTGGGGACTCTAGTTAAGCACATTTTGCTCCAAATATAGGCACATGTAGGGCAGGGGTAGACATTCCTCCACTCACTTTCAGATTCCGAGCCCAGGCTGTGGGTCAGCCCACCTGTGTAGTCCTGTGCATAGTGATCTTTTTACCCGTAAGGGTGAGGGTGGGTTGAGGGGGAATCTATTAGTCATTGAGGCCCCCAAGTTTTTTTTTTTCTTGTTTTTTTTTTTTTTAAATATTTATTTATTTTAGTTTTCGGCGGGCACAACATCTTTGTTTGTATGTGGTGCTGAGGATCGAACCCGGGCCGCACGCATGCCAGGCGAGCACGCTACCGCTTGAGCCACATCCCCAGCCCCCTTGTTTTTTTTTAAAGAGAGAATTTTAATATTTATTTTTTAGTTATCAGCGGACACAGCATCTTTGTTTGTATGTGGTGCTGAGGATCGAACCCGGGCCGCACGCATGCCAGGCGAGCGCGCTACCGCTTGAGCCACATCCCCAGCCCCCAAGTTTCTTACATGTCAGTTAACTTCTTGTTTTTTACTCACCTCATTTAATTTAGACCTTTTTAATATAATTGTTCACAAGCAAATATTTGCAGAAAAACACTTAAATATTTTTCCATATATAAAAATTATAGTGTAAACTCATTTTTTTCCCTAAAGAATAAATAATGCCATATTCAGCATGTACAGTTAATCAAATAAATAGAAATTCAGATGCTTCTGAGCCCTGTTTTATACATGGTGCATTATGACTCACTGGAGGGGAATAATCAGCATTTTCAATGACATAGGAATGGAGTAGAGTAGAGTAGCATAGGAAATACAAGTGACTTATGCTTAGCCAGGGTTAGTGTGGCTGCATGAAACTCTCATTTCAGTCTTGTTGGCATATGCCTGTGTGTATATACGTGAGCTCACAAAATCACATGCACACAACAAAGAACATCCATTTGCATGTGTCCTGTGAGTCCTAAAGCTCTGTGTAAAAACTGTCTCTTCCTGGGCCACATTCAAGCAAAAATTGAGAGTTGCAGCTAGGCCCCCTCCAGCCCTGGCTGAGCTGCCTCCAACACTACTTCCTTAGCCGCTTTGGGTGCTGCTTCCCTTTCTCCAACTTCCAAATGCATTTTTCTTTTCTTAGAGCCAAATCATGCATTCCTGACTGGTTGTACCATCTTTGAGCCCTTGGTTTTTCATTCTTGAAAGATGACTTGAGGGGAAAATCAGAAATAGTGATAAGCAGACACTAGATAAATAGCATATCATCCTTCTCCTTTGAATATCATATTAAAAACAATTTCTGTTGCTATTTTTAAATGTTGCTCAACTTAATATGTACTTCTGCTTTTGAAAATGCATGCCTGTTACCACATGTAATGCATGGTAGTGGTTTGGTACGTTGCCCTGCTGAAGGTTTGACGATATCCATCTCCTTTGTGTTACTGGAGAAAGTCAGTATGGAGAGGCCTTCAAATACCTAGGCATGTTGCAGAATGGCCATTTTCACTACTGAATTTCTCATGTGGGATCCCAGGGAAATATAGCAATTCATGGTACCCTTGAATACACAATTGGATATTTACAAAAGGAGCAAATAGTAAAACTCCTAAAAGCACCAGGCAGGCACTCAAGTGTGTACTCCTGCTGTGAGCTGCTGGTAGCATGCACCAACAAAAGACTAGGAGGCCTCCTCTTAGATGCCAACCCTTATCTTAATGCCTGGTGCACTCGGAGAATGTCACTATCAGATATGGCAATTCATTTCCTTAAGACAGAACTCGGAGTTGAAAGAAGGTTAAATGAAAAGGAACACAGCAGTGCCAGGTTTCCAGCCCTTTCCTTTGTGCTTAAATATTAATAGATGCTTGGCATAAAAGCTCATGTAGCTTTGTAGACTCTCCAGTAGCAGCAGGGCTTCAGGTTGGATATGCACTGTTAATTCTTCATTTGGTTTTCTTTAGTTACTTAGCATACTTCTGCCTCCTGGGATGGTAGTGTGATAAACCAGTGTAGTTCAACAGGTAGAAGCTGGTGAAGATGACTCTGCTGTGACCTGGATATCTTGTCATGTCTTCTGATCTACATAAAATATAAAAGAGCCAGGCATTTATATATACAGAAATAAATATATCATATATATATATATATATATATATATATATATATATATATATATATATATATAGTATAAATAAAGTAAGAATTCATTTTTAAAATGTTTTCACTTGTGGGGTGGAACTTGCCTGTAATTCCAGTGACTGGAATTACAGAGGAAGGAAGATGGCAAGTTTCAGGCCAGTCTGGACAATGTAGTAAGATCCTGTTGCAAAATAAAATAAAAACAGCTGGAAAGGTCGTTCAGTAGAGTGCTTGCCTAGCATGTGCAAGGTCCTGGATTCAATCCCCAGTAGTGCCAATGTGTGTGTGGGTGTGTGAATGTATTTTTAAATATGTATGTATTTATGTGTGTATGTGTGTAAGACAGTTTATTTTTAAAATGTGTTCCATATCTTTACTCATAGAATCAAACAAAACTCCATTTGGCTGGGGAAGGGGGGAGGGATAAGCCTTGTGTTTTTTAATGCACTGAAAGTATTACATATCTGTAGCTAACTAACAGAGAGGATTTGGAGTGTTCCCAAATCCTAAAGAAATGATAAATGTTTGAGGTGATGTTTATACCAGTTACCCTGATCTGATCATTCCACATCATATACATGAATTGAACTATCACACTGTTTCCTGTAAATATGTACAATTATCATGTCCATTAAATTAAAAAAAAAATTAAAGAAAAAATTATCTAAAAGTAAGAACTGACATGCAAACATCCCTGAAACAAATTAATGTAAGAGGGGCCTATCTTACATGGGAGGGTGAGGCAGAAGGCTTGGATTCTATGCTCTGTACCAGCCTGAGGATCAAGCCCAGACTCTAATTTTTCAGAGACATAATTTCTTTTCTTTTTCTTTTTGGGTACTAGGATTGAACTCAGGGGCACTCGACCACTGAACCACAACCCCAGCTCTATTTTGTGTTTAGAGATAGTATCTCTCTGAGTTGCTTAGTACCTCACCGTTGCTGAGGCTGGCTTTAAACGTGCAATCCTCCTGTCTCAGCCCCCTGAGCTGCTGGGATTACAGGTATGAGCCACTGTGTCTGGCCTCTGAGAAAAAATGTCTATATCTATAAAGTATCTTTCAATGCAGCTCTGAGTGTACAGTGAGCTACTTAGATGGAGATGAGCACTGTGTCATCGTTTCTTTTTATCATTTTTTTTTTTGCCTAGTTAGAAATATCACACAATCCACATAATTTTGCATGCAAGGTCATTCCACACTTTCCCTCTCCTAACACTGTTCTTGGTGGTGAATATCACAGAACTCTGCAAAGTTGCTTGGTGTGCTTGCTGTCAGGCTCCTCACCTCCTCCTGTGAGCCTTTGGTGCCACCACAGAACAGCCTATAAATTAGCTTTGCTAATCTTAGGCACATATCAATTATTCACCAGCCTGGCTCCTCCTGTACTTTATCTTCTAGAATCCACCCACACCGTTGCCCCATCTTCCTAACTCTCAATCTGCAAGTGATATATTAATATTAGGTTTCTATGGCCTGACTTTATACTACACGTCAGCAGATTTCTTCTGCGTCTGCCTTTACTTATATGAAACTTTCTATGATGGTTAAGAAGCCAACACCTGGGTATTTCCTACTTTGCACTGTCAATTATACTTCATATCATACATCCGATATATCGTTTAGCTTTTAAAAGAGAGATTACAATGTATAAGCAAGAATTCCTGCTTAAGTTTATTTTCAACACTGTGTGCTGTTACCCATGTTGAATGAAATAGTATGAAGTGTGTTCCCTGCTCTTTTCAAATAGATGTAATTCAAAATCACACATACTACAGTTATTACTTTTTTTGCGTAGGAAGAAAATTATGTGCAATATCAAGTTGCTGAGGCTTTCCCATGTAAACATGATTGATGATAAGTCCATGACTGTCAGAAAAAAGTCTTATGGACTTAAAGAAATTCATCCTATTTATAATTTTCCCTCTATTTTTACCATGGATACAAGCAAAGGAAGCAGAACTATCTGAGGCAGGGAACCACATGATGTCATTAATTGGCTCTCCTGACAGGGTTGATAATTATCCTCTGAATGCCTTACATAAAAGATCTGATGGCTCCTAGACAAAATCAAGGCAGCTCAGAAAAGGAGACTGAAATTATAATGTGAAGTCTCTCTCTCTCTCTTTTCTTTTGATACTGGGGCCTTGCACCTGCTAAGCAGTTAATCTACCACAGCTATATCCACAGCCCTTTTTATTTTATTTTGAGACAGGGTCTCACTGTCATCCAGGCTGGTCTTAAACTTGCAATCCTCCTATCCAGCCTTCTGAGTAGCTGAGAATACAGGTGTATGCTACCACCCCCAGCTAGATAAGTAATGTTTTTACAGAGATGTCAGAACAATAAAATTAGTCATACTCCTTATTTGTTAAATATCTAAAACGGACCATGAGGTCTGCCCCTCCCAGTCATCTTGCTATTGATTAGTGCAGGGGTGGAAGAGAGTAAATCAACCATAATAAGAATCCTTTCATAGTCTGAGTAATTAAGAATTGGAATTAACAACAATTAAAAAACAAACAAGCTAAGGCTTAAGAAAATCAAGGATCCAGTGAAGGAAATCAATACCACTGAGGTTGGACGATGTACAACATTTTGCCCATAATCTGACATATTTCACACAGCAGATATATTGTTGGGTATATCTCCATGTCTTATAACAATGTCAGAGGGTACTCTGCTCCTGCAGAGGTCACATTGTATTAAATAAAATATTTTCAGACATTTGTTCTTAATTTCATGAATGACTGGGTGTTGTTTTTGACAATATTTATCCAAATCTTTCCATTTCTTAAGATTTTGTTGGCAAGAAACTTCCATTTGTTTAATAAACTTTTATTAAGCATTATTATATGCTAGTAACTATGTTATGGCTAGGGCTATTGATCTCAGTGTGTCATAGTGCTTGATATTTAGTGAATAATTGCATAAAAGATGAATAAAACACATAACATCACCAACTCACACTCTAACTCACAAGATGGAGGAGAAAGACATGAACAGAAAATCACAGTGAAACTAACTGAAGGGCAATAAAAGCAATTAAGAAGTTCTGTAAGGGCTGAGGTTGTGGCTCAGTGGTAGAGTGCTTGTCTCACGCATGTGAGGCACTGGGTTCGATTCTCAGCACCACATACAAATAAATAAATAAAATAAAAAATGTCATAACAACCAATAAAATTATTTTTTAAAGAAGTCCTGTAAGAGTGAGTGGCAAGTGAAAACACCTCCAGAAGATAATAAAGTTAAGGGATACAATTATTAATATTTATATTTACAAATACTCAAAAGTCACAGCAAATTTTGCGGGGAAGAAAATAAAGTGAGATGTGCTTAATATGATTTACCCAGAAACAAAAATAGATTAAGAATTTGCGTTTCTAAGCAGTCTTAATTCCCAATATTTTTTAAAATAAAGGATAGAAGCACTGTGTTTAATCAACCATTTAGCCACAGTAAATTACATGTCTTTTTGTTATGTAGATGAAGCCTCCGACCATCTGGAACACATTTCATATGACATGCTATTACTCACCAAGGTAGAGGTACTCACCTTTGTCATTCTTGCTGTATCTACACCTATTCAAAAAGCTGAATAGCTTACAGGGTGTAGAATTGAGATTAAGTTGGGATGGGCATTTTTTTTTCCTTTTTTATTTTTTTTTTGTACCAGGGATGGAACCCCGGGGCGCTTAACCACTAGGCCACATCCCCAGCCCTTTCTATTTTTTATTTTGAGAAAGGGTCTCACTAGGTTGCTTACAACCTTGATAAATTGCTGAAGCTATCTTTGAACTTGTGATTCTCCTGCCTCAGCCTCCTGAACTGCTGGGATTACAGGAATGCGCCACCATGCCTGACTGGGATAGGCATTTTTGAGATAATTTTTGGAAATACTTGGGGTTTCTTGGTGGTTCGTTTGAGAAGCACAGAGAGAATGTATTTTATTCTTTGCTCTTTTTCTTATTTTGAATTGTCCAGAAGCAGGTATACAGAATAGAAGCCTAGTACTGGTCTTTTAGTACTTGAAGACAAGTCCTTTCTATAGGAAGTGTTTCACCGATAGCAGCTATTTTTACTTGAGTTTCAACAAAATGCACAAATTGATATTTGTTTTATTACTTAGGCTTTATTTATAACAGTGTTGACCACAACTATTCACTATTTGGTTTTTTTATTGTTATTGTTTTTGCAAATATCTAGGATTTTAAACAGGTCTAGCTTTAAATATAGATCCCAGCTAAACAACCAAGTGATTTTGTGCAGTTTACCTAACCTCTTTTAAGTGGGGACTCCAATGTTCCCACATCTAAAATGAAAATAATAATGTTTTTTTGGGGGGAATAAAGAAACTAATTGATCCCTCTGGTATGTGTAGCATAATGTCTTGCAGGTGGCATGCGCTAATAAAGTGAGTGGCAGGGCTTGCACTGAGCAAGGCCCCTGAAATTGTGCAGTGTACAACTTGCACGACTCTTGATGTCAGCCCTGGTTGATTATTTTTGTTATTTTTCTCTGGGAAAAAGTGGTCTGAGACCCCAACATTTGATACTCCTAAGGCTTTTAGGTTGAGACTTTGTGTTAGAAATTCTGACTCCTTGGTTTCGCTTAGTAGAACCTTGAGAAATCAACCACAGTCACGCACTGCTTATTGTTGTGGTTAATGATGGATCTCACCTATGAGGATGTACACCCGAGAGCCTCGGCCTGTAGTCAGCTGTACCATGTAGCTTTGTGCAATTGCACACTATGATGTTGGCAAATGCCGAAATCACCTAGCGACACATTTTTCAGAAGGCCGCCCTATTGTTAAGTGACACTGGACTGTATTGAAGGTGTTCAGGGGTAGGATTGATGTGAACTGGAGCCATCAGAGAAACTTTTCTAAAGATCTGGTGCTTGGAGAATGGGCAGGAGAAAGGGATATTTAAATTAAGGAAAAGGGTTTTGTGCCTTGGAGTCAAAGTTTAAATGGGGTTTAGTGCTAAATTTGAAGCAAAAGGGGCTATTATGTCATTTTGACTGGAAGAAAATCAGAAAGAACCCACCTCTTAGAACCCCACTTGAGGAATGGGGTTCCAGCCTCCTTATAAGGGGAGCCCTTCCCCATATCATTCCTGGACCCTCCATTCTGAAAGTCTTTTCCTTCAGAGGTGCACATCCAAGGTGACGTCATCTATGGAGCCAGGCTCACAGCCCCTCATCCTTGTGTCCCCATGAGGGGCTCCGGAGGCTACACTCTCCTTGACTCTGACAGAGCTGGGTTAGAGAGCGCCATGGCCGAGAGGAAGCAGTACTGTCTGTGGCTCACCCCTCCGCCCTGGGAGCCAGAGCCAGTTTCCCAGCCTGGAATGAAGCAACCTTAACTAAGGAGCCCCCTGGGACCGCTGGGAGCTGAAAACCACAGCAGAGATTTGTCCCGACAGCCATGGCTCTCAGACAACAAGGAGAGATAATTTTAGACCACAAACTTTGACCTCTTGAATAGAAGGAGAATGACGTAAATAGAGGAAAAACAAAGTGCACGGAACTCATAACAAGTAGAAAAAATGGTAGGATTTCAACTGCTAGGTTTTAAGACGTGACACAGTTTTAAAGATTTTCAAAAAACTCACATTGGCGAGTTTAAAGCTTAACCTTGCTATCATTCCTTTTGTTTTATTTGGAGTGCTACATGGGTTAGGAGCTGGTTAAAGTTATATGCCACTGTGACATCTATTATTTATTTACATTTTGCTTTGCACAGATGGTACATAGTGTCCTAATGCCTCACCCTTAGTGTGTTAGTTTCCTATATCTGCTGTGACAAATTATCACAATTATTTAGTGATGTAAAGCAACACAGATTATTCTTTCATAGTTCTACAGGTCACAAGTCTAAACTGGGTCAGTCTGGTTGTGTTTCTTCTAGAAATTCTAGGGGAGAAAGAAGCCTTACCTTGACTTCTCCAACTCCTGGAGGCTGTCTCCCGTGCTAGGCCCTGTACTCTGTCCTCTGTTTACCTGGCCACATCTCCCTCTTGACTCTGGCCCTCTTGTCTCCCTCTTAAAAGGACCTTTGTGATTATACTTAGGACCCTCTCAGGTGCTCTCCCCATCTCAAGGCCTTAACTTAATCTCTGCACAGTCCTTTTAGCCATCTGAGGTAATGCATTCATAGGTTCCAGGGATTCGGATATGGACATCCTTGAGGAGCTGATATTCAGCCTACCACAGTCAGGCCTCACAATGCGTTAGACCAACAACTGAGAGCAAAATCAAGTGGTAGAAAAAATGTGAAAATGTTGGAACTGGAAAGTTATGCAAGGTCAGAGTGTCCTTGTCCAGAATCTTGTAGTTGAAAGCATTATCTGTGTGACAAATGAAAATATATTTGGATATTGTGTTCAGGAAGGGGGGCTTCTCCCTGGACTTGCTTATAAATATTTGTATATGTGGTCCAGACCCTGGTCATCACTCATTCTGCTGTGTTTGTTCCATTATCCAAGGTAACCAAGGGCCCGCTACCCACTGGATGCCGCCATCCAGGCCAGGCAAACCACATTCATGCCAGCTCATTTCCTCTGGGCATACATTGTGTCTTTGTCTTATATTTAGCATATAAATTGGTTGTCAGCCTGTCTCAGAGCAGTAACATGACCTTGCAGCTTAGCATATCACATCCTTTAAAGGACAATAATGTTTTCCTGGCTTTCCCTTGTGGCTCATGGAACAAGATGGTGTGGAAAGCAGTGGGAAGAACAGTCACAAAAGATAACAGCCCTTCAGTTAGAAGCTGAGATAGCAGATGGCACCCTTGCTGTTTGCCACAGAAAAGGTCCCCTTTGGGAGATTGACAGTGGCCAAGGGGGCTGTGTGTGCAGAGTTCCTGCATTGATGGAGATGGAAGGACTCTCTGTAGAAGTGCCACATCGAGGGGTGAAGAATGGGGGCACCTGCTGATCTTGGGATCTGGTAGGTTGGGAGTGGCTTCATGATGCTCAGTACAGATCCTTAGATGCTGCTGAGGTTGGGGGGAGGTCACGCTGTCCTCACGCTGGGGGTGCTGTGCCAGGCTTCTCTATACCTACCTCTCCATCCCTAGCTTTGCCCACCCTGTGGCCCAGGAGAGAGCTAAGCTGCCCCTGGCCTTGTCTCTCAGTGAACGATGGGAAAACCACGTGTTACATACCCCCCAGGGCATAAGGGAGACTTGTTGATGCCCACGTAAAACTCAAATTCATTGAGAATTCACTGAGGTGCCAGAAACTACTATTAGTTCTTTACATAAGTTGGCATTTAATCCTCAGGACTATGTATTGGAAATGCTCCTCTAATTTTGTAGAAAATGGACACAAAGTGATTAAGTAATGTGCCCAAAGCCACCAGCTGGTGGTGCTGAAATTGTGTTAAACCCAGACCGGCTGAAGCAGAAGTCCACACTTGATCTCTCACTATACCCCAAGATAAGATGCCAAATGCACTTGAGTAAAGATTTTTAAGAAAATTCTAATAATAATGTAAACACAGGGTTTTACATATGTGAATTCATTTAATCCTTAGAGAACCTGAGGTAATAAATAAATAAAGTTTACTGGAAACAGGCAAAGAAAAAGAAAAAAGAGAGAACCTGAGGAACATCTGGTTATTACTGATGTTTGGACAGAGGCATAGGAGAGGCTGAACAACTGTCCCAGGAAGTAGCAGAACTAGGATCTGAAGTCAGGCAGCCCACCTTTGTGTTCCAAAAGGGAAAAATGCTGTCACTGAGACACAGAGATAACGCCCAAATTGTATGCTTAAACAATGGAACTGATTAAGATTGTGGAGGGCACTGTAATTAGTTCAACACAGAAATAAATCCAGGAAGAATAAAGGAATAAAGTCTCTTTCATGTCCTTAGGGAGTTTGTAGCTGTGGAGAGATGGCGTAGACATGGTCAATTATAAACTCAGATGAATTTTGAGACTCAGAAGAAATGATGGTCAGAGAAGGGGGTTCTGGTGCTTCGGAGACTTGCCTTCTAAAGAGATAGGTAGGTGCCACCCACCCACAGGATTTTCCCCTCAAATTTCATCAGTTACCTGTGCATGCACTGGGTACCCTCCTGTTCAGGATGCTTGTGTATACCACCTTCCACAGGAAATACAAGCCTAAGGACCTGTGGGAGGTGATGAGCTTAACTGTGAATAAGGCAAGATATTTGGCTTGAGGAGGAAAGTGATCCAGGCATAGGACCATAAATGACAATGAATGGAGGCAGACAGAACCAGGCAGAGCTACCCAGTGGCAAAGCACGAGATGGGCAGTGAGATAAATGATGTTAAATAAGCTTAGGATGGATAAGGGAGGTGGAAAAATTAACATACTGAAGACTCTACAACCTTTCTTCAGGGTTTACATTTTTCTTTAGGACCCTCATCCTTAATTCCAATCTATAATGAACACAGTTATGGTGAGATTTTGGTTGTATTTTTATTGCATTATGACCAGACATGTGATTTGTGATGAGAAAGGTGTTTATCAAAGAAAAAAGGTCCCCATATGGCGGCTTCTAAGAACCCAGATTAATCTTACAGTTTGTTAGATCAGAAGTCCACCATGAACCTTACTGACCCAAGCAGGGGTACTTGGGGTACTCCACAGGGGATCTGTCGTCTGGCTTCTTCCACCTTCCAGAGGCTGCCCACTGTCCTTGCTGCCAGACTCAGTGCTTCTCATGCTGCTTGCCATCCCTCTAGCTCTGTCGTCATAATCACATCTTATCCCTTTCTGTTTTTAATATATGGATCTTGAAAGTGTTGGGACCCTGCCATTCTCTTCCCAATGGTGTCACCAGTGGTGGCTGCCTTTCAGCTACTGAGTATAACTCAGTATACCTGAGGATGTAGTAACAGCGATCAAGGGGGGAGGTGGTAGACATGTTGCCAGGACTCAGAAGCATGTGCAGGTGTGACAATATAGAGGTTAAAGCAGAGAGAAGGTGGAGCACCAGGAAGTATGTCCTGGTGAGTCTGAATTTTCTATTAAGAACATTTTAAACATTGTGCTTATATGGGGTTGTGGCTCAGTGGTAGAGTGCTCACCCATGTGAGAGGCATTGGGTTCAATTCTTAGCACTTCATATAAATGAATAAATAAATAAATAAATAAATAAAGGCCATTAACAACTAAAAAAAAATCTAAATTGTGCTTGTCAAATGAATTTATGCTTTTAGAAAAAATATATGGTTTTTATTATTCAGAGCAAGCAATTCATGATTCTGTTATGAACAGATAGTTATTAACCTAGGCAGCACGACATAGACATTGAAAAAAAAATTTTTTTAGAAAAATCTGCATTCTATTAGACATGTAGAAATTATATTCTCCGTTATTTACTTCCCATCTCTCTATTATACTCCACATTACAATTTGGTGGGAATAGAAAAGTTGATCTGTATCACATAGAAATGTGAACCTGGCAGCAAAACAGGTTTCCATTAAAAATAGAGCAAAGTGGACCAAAAGAAGAGGCAGAAAGGTTTTATTACATTTATTTTTGTCCATTTCTGTAATTTTTCCTGTTTTATTTTAAAACCCTGGTCACATGGTGCCAGAATTTATATTTATGGTTAAATAAATATATCCATCAGACCCAAGTTTATATAAAGAAAATAATGCTTGTCTCGGGTAGAGAGGTATTTTTAAATCTTCATATTTTTATATTGGTTTAGTAGCTTTAGGCTATCTTCCCCGACCCCCAGGCTCTCAGTTCTGATTTTCTCACTTCCTGTCTAGCATTGGACTTTGTCAATGTGCCTGTCCGTACAGGACATCCTCACCCCTTCATTGTTCTTTAATTCTGTTCTTGCCTTTCTGTCTTACCCACATGTAGTCTCAGACTTTCTCTGATGAATGACTCAATAGTTAAGAGAAACCAAGCAAAACGTCACCCTTGAAGTAAATTATTGGCCTAGTTTATGTGCCAAGTCACTTTTAGAATTCCATAATTATTTTTTAATCAGGTACATCAGTGAATTTTTAAATACCAATAAGCAATATGAAAAGGCTCATGTTTACATGCTTTTCAAAATGAAGTATTGCCATGGCCTGAGGTTTGAACTTTCTAGTAAAGAGCATTATTGATTCTTTGTTACTGCCTCAATCATCCTGTGGGGTAATACCTCCAAATCACAGGAAGATGACTGGGTTTGGGTTAGTAGTTAAAGAAGAGGAAGGGGAGTCTTCTCAAGACCAAATCCTAATACAAACTGTTTGAGATATATTTGTTACAGTCAAGTTTCAGTCTTGACTTAATGTGATTGAAAGCTCTGTGCTGAGGATTCTGGATCTTTGATCAATTAGTAATGGGTGCAGAATTTGGATTGTAAGCATACATACCACATATTTCTATTCTTAATAAATCTACATGAAGTAACAGATTTTTAAAAAACAAAAACAAAAAAAACACCATGACTTTGTGGAAGTAAAGAACTTGGTCTCCAACTAGGTCATGTGGGTCAAAATTATCACTGCATCTTTATCTAGTTGTATAATACTGGGAAATCTGGTTAACCCTTCTGCAATCCAGGAAATGGATATAATACCTGTATTACATGATAGTATAATATAATTCCTAAACATCAGTAATTAATCAGAACAATACATACAAGGCACATAGGCCCTGTAGAGCCTTTATAAATAGTAGATGTGCTAGTTATTTCCATTTTATCATCTCACACTCATCTTCAAAAAAAAAAAAAAAAAGTCTTTAGGTCATGAGGCTCCTGTGGGAAGGAGGGGTACCCAAGCTAAGTCAATCACATTATACTCATCCCAAGCCACTTGGGGATAAGCTTCTTTTCCAATCAGAACAACCAAGTCCTTCCCTGGGAAATTCAGCTGGGGAAAGAGACAATTTCTATCAGTTAGCATGTGGTCCCAGAGCCAGGGGTCCTGCTCCATGTGGCAGCCTGTCTACAGTAGAAAGAATAAAATCCAAGTGCAGCATCTTAGAGTCTAGTTCCAGAGAGTGAAAACTTCATCCCAAGGCCTGGGTGTTTGGTCATCTTTTCCCTCAATTTTTTTAAGCTCCATCTTCCATCCCAACTCCTTCTATGCTCACTTTGAGCTATAGATTTCTAATCTTTAACTTTAGACTAGATCCGGACTCCGAACAGTTCTAATATGGTAATTATAATTATGTCTATTTTTTAAGAAGCTAGTTTTCTGTAGATCTATTATTTGATTATATCATCGTTTCTCTCTTAATATTTTTCCTGTGTTCCCAGTACAAGGAAGCCTCCAAATTCAAAATAACTGTCAAAGACTTTTCTTATAAGCATGTCATGTTAAGCAACTAAGCTGTAAATATTTAGGGATGATTATATATTAGGATGATTTGTTTCTTGCAGTGGATAAAATTTACTTCCTAAAATAGGCATTATTAAATGGTCCATTAAAAATTTGGTACCATATGGTGCAAACAGAACCACCATCCTTACCTTAGACCTGGTCAGGAAAGTTAGCTCTTCACAAAGAAAGCTGCACCCACCGGTGTGACACAGGGACACCTCTGCCAAATGCTTCAGCCTGCTGGAAGCCAGAAGAGCACTCAGGGCGTTGTCAGAACAGGGTGTTGGACTCCATCATCCTCAGCACCTTCCTCTCACTGTCTGGCCATGACTGGTCATCCAGAAATGTTAGTTTGACTGAACAGAACCACAGATAGAGGGAACAGCAGATTGCACTAATGCATCTTGCCCTGAATCATGCCCCAGCAACTGCCCCTCCCTTTTGAGCATCGTTCTGCCTTAAAGCACTTACCTTTCTATACTCAAGCATGCTGTTCTCAGCTATCCTAATAAAGGATCTCATCTCATCTCACATTTCATTGTAGATTAAGGAGAATGATTTTTCTATCAGCTACGTGGAAGAATCAAATTCGTTGCTTTCAGCTGACAACTCATAGAAAGAAAAAGAGTCCCTTGCCCTTAAAAAATTCACAATGTTATTTTAGAAGCTCATGCATGAGAAGTGGTTAGAAAATCGCAAATGCACCAACTCTCTTCATTAGGAAAACTGAACAAGAGGGAGCCACAGAAGAGCCCTTTTCTTTTCCATCTTCCTCATCACACAGTTAACCACGCGTGGACCAAATATTTGTTCACTAATTTGTACTTGGACTCAATGCCTTGCAGTCTATTATACCAATTCAGCTATTATGTTTTAGTTATTTCACTTTGGTCGATTATTCTGAATAATGTGTTGATTAAAAGAATAATTTTATTATTTATAAACACTTCATGTTCTTAATTTGCATTATGGTTTTATAATTATATCTAGGTTCCTAGATGTCCATTAAATCCTTACTTGATGCTTGATAACTGAATATGGAATTGGAAAGTGAAGACTTTCAGAGCCTGAGAGTCTAGTGGGAAACACAGGATGAGCTCCAAGATGTCTATAATTTCCCAAAGAGCATTCAAATTAATAATTTAATAATCTTCACTTTAAAGCCACACTAGATGACATTACTCGCTGTGACTGAAATGACTCTGCCCCCCGAACACAGAGAAAGAGCCTGCAGTTCAGTCACACTGAGTGAGTAGAATGTTCTGAGCAGGAGTGTGATCTGGTTCACACAATTGCATGAGCTGGAAGGCTTCACTCCAAGATCTTTGTTTGAAGACACACCAAGGTCTTTGTTTTGAAGACGCACAATAAGCTGCCTCCCGTGGTCACACCCTGAACCAGCAGAGAGCTGTACCTCAGATCCTCAGACCTCTGGTCTGCACAACAACAAGGATTGAATAAGATGAGCCTAGCATGAAACCTGTCCCATGGGCTGTCTTGAAGCCCCACGCTGTGCTGTGGAGGAGGAAACAGGAGGTCTGGCTCTGGTCTCTAGCACTTTCTCAGGCATCGCATGCACCTAGGAGCACCCTTCAGCCTTGCTGAGCCTCATCCTTTTCATCTGTAGGTTGAAAGCAACCCCCCATGAAGCAGATTTGAGTGTCCGGGGAGCAGTGTGTGTAGAAATATTTTTTAAATCATGATGCTCCATGTAAACGTGAGGCATTGTTATTTTTGTTGTTGAGACTTCTGTTGAGGATCAGTTATGTGGACTTTCTGGTATGAGAAGATGTCAGTTGATGCTGCTTCTCACTCTCCAGACAGACCGCATTCCCCCTTGAATGTGTATCTTCCTTTCTAAATAAACCTCTATGCCAAAAAAAAAAAAAAAAAAGAAAGAAAGAAAGAAAAGAAGAAGTTGTAGTAGTTGAGGAAATTTGGGATATACACCTGATTTTACTCTACACTTACTGAGGGCTGCGATTTGAAAATATTTTACAGTAAAGACTGCTTTTAAAAGGAGCTTTCAAAAGAAGTATATATATATTTTTAAGGCTGTCCATCCAGAGCCTCAAGAAAAACATTGGAAAATCTCCTGATCATTTCTTAGGGCTTAATTTTTTGTTATTTTCACTAAAAACAAGTGTATTAACTAACATTTTTTCATTTCAAACTGAATTTTCAACTCTTTCTTATGTTCCTGCTCAAATTTGGCCGCTTTGAGTAAACATCCACTAAGGTAAATGGGAGAGTTGATTCTCTTACCAGTAAATATGGCGAAGACATGTTGTTGCTGATTGGTACTCGACTAGGCATTTGGGAAGGTAGCTGCAGCCGGGTAGTTTCAATGGTCACAACTGGGCTACAGCAGCTCACAACTGGGCTACCTCAGAGGGGACGTCTTCCTGGGTTCCAAGGGAAGAAAGAAGCAACCACTGCTTCTCAAATCAGGGCTCCATGAAATGGAATTTTCCCTGGCTTTGAATGTGGAAATTGTCCAACCTCCAATGACAATTGTTTAAATAAAAATAGAATAAGAATTCTTGGGTGGGACACAAATGTGCCTCGCCTACAACAAGATTCAATAGTAAGTGTACACAGAGTCTATCCTATTTTTCTGTAGTGAAAGGAGAATGGTGTATCATTTGAATCACTGAACTGCAGAGAAAAGAAATCACTCAACTTGGTTAAATTTCTTATTAGGAAAAAATGTTTTCTACAGAGGGTAACAGTTACTGGATTTTAATTTTACCTCTTTTTACTGCATTGAATGCCCTTGATGTTGAATAAAACAAAGTAGGAAAGAAGGCAAAAGGCAGACTTTTGATAAAGCCAACTTTCAGTGTGTGTATTAGAAGGCTAGAAGTACTTCAGTACCTATTTAGGTGGTTTGGTTATAGAAATAAGACATGAGCTATAAGTAGCGAAAGACACTTCTAGAACTTAGTAAAGAGATTATGTATGAGTACCATGGTGGTTTAGCAGATTCCCTCCTCTGTTCATCTGGCAATCTTGCCGGGTTCCCTTCTCTTCATATCTTACCAAGACACCTTGTAAGAGCTAACCATGCAACCTCCACACTTCCTTCCCTTGTTCTGTGGTTGCCATCCCCTCCCAACCTCCACACAGTTCTCTACTCCATATCCTTTGCTGGCCGCTCCTCCCTCACCCAGACACTCAGTGCTGAGTGCCCCAAGATGCTGTTCCCACCTCCCCTCCTCTTCATTACTTGCACACACCAACTCCATATGCTAACAAATCCAAATCCATCGCTCTGGTCCTGATAGTTCCCTAAATTCTTCAACTCATTTTCTAAATGCCTCTGCATAGAGATCTTGGAGGCATCTCAGTCTTAAAGTGGCCAAAACAAAAACTGACTTTGTATCAGTTCCTCCCCCAGTTTTCCTATTTCAGTGGACAGCACCATCATCCAACACCAAGACAAGACATCTGAGGCTTATCCTTCATTACTTTCTGACTTCACCCATCACATTCAGTCCTTCCTTTCCAACCTGCCTCCCAAACTGATCCCACTCTAGTTACTCTTTTCTATTTCCATTATTGACACTCCAGACCAAGTCACCATTGTCTCTGACCCTCCCCTGTGGCAGTAGCTCCCCAGTTTTGTCACCTTGTTCTTATTCTGGTATCCCTTCAGTCACTTCTCTACCCAGCAGGCACAGTGACATTTGTGGCTCGGAGCGTATCAGGGATTGAACTCAGGGGCACTCAACCACTGAGCCACATCCCAGCCCTATTTTGTATTTTATTTAGAGACAGGGTCTCACTGAGTTGCTTAGCGCCTCACTCTTGCTGAGGCTGGCTTTGAACCCACGATTCTCCTACCTCAGCCTCCTGAACCGTTGGGATAACAGGTGTGTACCACTGTGTCCAGCCATAGTGACATTTTAAAATCATAAATTATTGTGTCATTCCCTTCTTCCTCCGTTGACAGTTCCCCACACAGGCATCTCCTCTCACTTGCAGTGAAATCCAGACTCCGTCCTGGCTTACAAAGCCCCAACATCACTGGGCCCTGCCTACTTCTCCCATATCACTTGGTATCACTGTCCTTTTCACACTCCAGCCATACCAGTTTATATTTTATTTCTCTAGCCCATCAAGCACCATCCTACCAGAGAGCCTGTGCATATGCTTTTTCTGGGCTGAGAGCTCTTACCCCCAATCTGTGCATGGCTGGATCCTTCTGGAACATTCTTGCCTCAGCCTACATATTTCTTCCAGGATGTCTCCCAGAAACCTCATCTAAAGTAGTCACTGTTCAACAGTTGCTGTGCTTTCATTCTCCATGCATTACTTTGACAACCTGACATTTCTTATCAGTTTGTCAGTTTGGGTCTGTATGTGTGTGTGCACAAACTACACTATGAGCTCTCTCTGAGCAGGGACATATGGGTCTTATGCACCTCAGTAACCCCAGTGCTTAGAACAGCACTGATAGTAGGTGCTCAGAAAACAAATGAACAAAGCATGCTAAGCAACAGGAAGATCTCTTAATGGGAAGTGATGACTTTTGATTGTTTTATTTCAAAGCAAAGCCTTGACTGATTTAGCTAAATTCCTGAGGACTAATCAAGAAAATAAAATCAAAACCTATTATCATTTGGCTGATTCAGCTCCTTGGAGACCTCTTTTTTTCTGCATTGGTAATCCAGACCTCCATAAGGAGGACACACCATGGCAGGGCGCATCTGATCCATTTCTGAGGCATGGAAGTTAATGACCTACTGGGGCCTCCCTGGTTCCTGTGATAAGACTGCAGCCATGAATTTGGCAGAAGCAGAAAACTTGCAGTGCTAAGGACTACTCCAGTGGATGGCCCCGATTTCTCCCTATTCTTCCCGGCACTTTAGTGATGCAAGATGAACTCTAAAGCACAGCATGTGCCCCGTGGTGGGATCCATTCTCAGTCAACCAGGCCACAGACTGTCACCTGTGTGGCTGCAGCTCCTGTGTGCACTTCCTGTCCCTCTCCGCCAAGCCCCACCCTTTCCCTAAGGAGGGGGCTAAGGCCAAGCCACTGACCCATTTAGAGCTTGGGGATTAGGAACTTTTTATTTGTCATCAAAGCACTATTTATGGCATTCTAATCTTGTGACACTTATGACTGTGGTAGGAGTACAGAGCTTCGAGAAGAATACAGAACGTTTCGTGTTTTGATTTAGTTTGGGGGGAGTTCATATTGAAAATAATTTTGTCTTTTTCTTGAGCTCCCCTCATCTCTGGCCAGTCCCCCATCTTCCTCTCTCACTTCACACTGCACAACGCCACCGTGTAGTTTTCCTCTGTTTTGACCCCACCCTTCCTGTTGCTAAGCAGATGAACTGGATTGCATAAATCATGGATTTCTCAGCTGTGACAGTGAAAAAGGCAGGAGAACAGGAGCCAGAAACGGGGGACAACGGCCTCTAGCACTTGGGGCCTCTAGCACTTGGGGCTTAGGATTGGACCACAAAAAGAGTCAAAAGGCAGTAGGTGAAGTTCTCAGACAAAGGTGGATTTATAATGTTGCCAACCAGGAGGATTTGGAAACAGAACAAAGCACACCCTTCCCACATCCTAATTTTCTTTCCATATAGTTTCAGAAAGACTTGAGCAAGCACATTCTCCTTCCGTCATATTTATTTCTTGAAATTTTTTCTCCATTATGAAAGTAATTTCATATCATGACCAAAAGAAAAAGGAAAAGGGAAATTATAGAAGAAGAAAAATGACATATTATTCCACTACTTTAAGGCAATACCTATTAACATTTGTTTATTTCCTTTGGAGACTTGAACTCATCGTGTATTAGAGTGAATTTATTTAGTTTTGGTTGTGTCTTTGGTTTTTCACATACTTTAATCATTATCTTAGAATATTTACAGAATCTCAGTTATTATTTGAATATTTCAAGTTTCTTTGACTCACAAATACAGAGAGTCAGTTGTAAATCTGTGTATTTTAAATGCATATTTGCACTTCTGACTCACAAAATAGGGCTAATGTCACTTGACAATAAGTTTTCACTCCTCTCCTTTATTCAACTTATTTTTAATGCCCAAGTTTAGTAATGAGAGGTCTCCATCAAACAGTCTGCTTTCATCAAATCACCTGTGGCTTCCCATGGACATTTCCCACGAAACAAGCATTAAACAGGATTCTCGAGATTTCCTTTGGAGCCCTCAAGTTTAC
This sequence comes from Marmota flaviventris, assembly GCF_047511675.1. Lineage (NCBI taxonomy): Eukaryota > Metazoa > Chordata > Mammalia > Rodentia > Sciuridae > Marmota > Marmota flaviventris. The sequence goes on along the minus strand of NC_092501.1, from coordinate 139,955,360 downwards.
CAACTCCATTCACCTTTGCGGCTGTAGGAAGCCTAACGCCCTCTGTGCTCTCCAGAGCCCTTGTGTGGAGGCACCACTGGCATATCATCTGGCTGGGAGGTGTTGTGAGAGTGTCAAGTTCGTTTCCTTTGATGAGACATTCCCCTGCAGACACATTAGTGGTTTCCCCAAGTGACACTTTGCAAATAGCTATAGACACTCAAATAATAAGCTCAAAAAGGCATGCTACCAGTAGGACACCAGAGGGTGCTAGAGTAATGTCACAATGAGCCTCTGCTTTCCCTGCTCTCTACCATTAAAAAACTAAATAAAGCTTTTAAAAAAATAATGCACTGCCTTATCTTCAAATGAACACGCTCATTTGAAGTTTTACATTGCAGCTTGATGTAAGCCTCAGACACTAGTCATTGTTCATCATCTGATCAGCAACATCTCAGAAGGAAATCTTTTCTTCCCTTACAGACTTTTAAAAAAGAAATTCCAACTGTGGTCTCTTGGTAGACAGTTTTTTTTTAAAAAAAAGAAAAACATTTTCATTATCTCAAGGTAGTATCTTTGCCCTTTTCAAAGAATGTTTGGTAGTTCAAGTCTGCTAGATATTAAAGAAATAAATTATTTCCAAATTTACTTTTAGAAACACGGATTTGATCATTTGATCATTATATACCTACTATTAAATTTAAAATGAAACATGAGTATATCCGAATAAAGTAGTAGAGCTAGAAAAGCAAGGATAGTTAGTTAGAAAATTATGTTGGCGTTTATTTATAAACAGCCACAGTAGTTTAATCAGGTTTTATTTTTCAGTGTTAAACTATCTTGAAAACTAGTTTCAAGACTATTTTCATCCAACATAATTTACTTAAATGTACGTAATAAGTGCCTAATATTGATATGCCTAAAATTATCTTTTGAGCCATCCCTGCCTCAATGGCCTGGCAATAAACTTGAAGAGATGACAGAGTCACATGACTTTTTAAATAATTGAAGAGGTAAGTAAAAACGTGCCAAACACACGAGATTTGCAAATGCGTATGAGATAAAATATTGCATATTTTTCAAGATGGTGTTACTACAGCATTGTAGGTTAAGTGGAGGAATGAGTTATGCTTGAAACATGGGGAGGACTTAGTTAGGCAGAGAACAGATAATCGCATGGCCAGAAAGGGACAGCGGGCAGAAGTACCCAGCCCAGCAATACACCAAACCCTATCTCCTCACCTCTCCACAGGGAGGTCCCAATCCAAAATCAGGCATGTCATTGTTTGTATATTATTTCTTTGTTTTAAACGCTGTGATTTATTTGGGCTTGGAGTTTAGGGTTTGTTTATTGTTGTAGTGGTACTTTTACCAGAAACAACAACAAAAAACTGACCGTCTTTAAGGTGGCATTTCCTTCCTCATCTCTGATACGACCAGTACGGTCATTTTCCCTGGGCCTCTTGCCACTGTTCAAGCCAGCTGAGTGTGTGCAGGTGTCATGCCCAGCCCTGCAGCTGCTGCCTCAGGAAGGGCTAGGTGCTCAAGTCCTCCCTGTGCCTCCCGCTCTGGGAATGTGTCATCTCCCTCTGGGGACTGAAATTCTCAAGATAGAATCATGACCTGATTCTAATAGTCCTAATGCTTAATGCACATTAAGAACTCAATAAATAGTTTTAATTAAAAATGTCTTTCTGTTGGTTTAAGAGCAGTATAAGTGAATTGCAAGAAATGCAAACCAACAAAAAATGTTTTGAAAAAGACCATATTCCCACAGCAGTTTATCATCAACACCTTGGTGCCTGTGCTTTGAGACATTTCTCTGTACATCTCTGTATCAGTCTTTCTACCTACCTAGCTATTTTTTACATTAGATTATACTACAGTTTTTCATTTACTACTCCACACATTTCTTTGTTAATAAGTATTCATCTCCATGTGATGATTCCTATCAACAAATTTGCTCCATAAAAATACCCCTGTGGAACGCTTCCTCAAATGCAGATTCCTGGGCCCCAGCCTCCACCTGCAGGTTCAGAACCTTTAGAGATTTGGCTCTGGAATCTGAATTTTAACCAGCATCTGAATGTGCATGTCCCAGTCATGGATCTACAGATCATTTTAGGGATCCAGATTAACTTGATGCTCTCTATATAAACTGTATAGGCTACAACTAATTTAACCCATTTTGAAGGTTAAGTTTTTCATTATGATTTAGGTGTTAAACATCATTAATAACAAGCATTGTAAGAGGTAATAAGCATCATATCAACATTTTCTTCACTGTGTTACTGTAAAGAAAATATCAACCTCATATTCATATACAGCCTAGGTGTGCTCAGTAATGATAGAGGGGACTTTTGGGTTCCAAAGTGATGTGATCCCAAAAATCTCAACACAAAATCATCATAAAATCATGACATAGACTGCTGTGTCCCCCCCGTACCTCCTTTCGACGGTGAGCCACAGGAGCATCAGTTTGCGTGTGCAGGTGTCCACGTGACTCTGGTCTGCAGATTTAGTACCTCAAGTCCTCCCTCTGCTTCACGAGGACACAGTGAGCTGTTTTCCTCTCTGAATCCCTCTCACTTCTGCTGACGGATTCTCAACACCACTGATTTATAATCAAACAACCCTGCCCAGCTTGGATTATTTCATTCTAATATTTGCATAACTGGTACAGTTCTCCAAGATTTGGGCTGCACCCAGGAAAAAGTCTTCCCAGAAGTTTTTCATGTGTCTTTTTTCTTTCAATTATTTTTGTAGTTCCCCCAGTTTCGTGATGTAGATACCATTGGCATTAAACGTGAATGGTTTAGAATTAATTACATGAAGAGATTAATTACATGAAGTTTCAATCAGAATTAGTTATTGATCCCCACCCACCTGGGTGGGCACCTGCTGGTAGTGAGTTTCACAGTACCACAAAGGACAGATGGTAAGGCTTCATTTGACCCATCGTTTGTAGCGTTTGGATAATTAGATTAAAAATATTTTATAAAGATCTCCCGTGGGCCACATAATAGGCTCTGTAGGAACACCTAGGTTGAACACCGAGGCTGTATATGAATATTAGCTTGATATTTTCTAATCTACTATTATCTAATCTATAATATTACTGGAGTCTGTTTCAGCACAACAGAGTGAATTTCAGTGGTGAGCAAGAGAGACATCGTCCCTTCCTCATGGAGTATACAGTCTAAGGAGATCAAAGACACAAACCCAAACAATTCCTGTAAACAGAGCATGTACAAAGGAAGAGCAATTAGAGTGGAGGCCATGTCTCTCCTGTGATAGAAATCTCAAGGTCAAACAGGGACAGGTCCAGAAAGGGCAAGAGACGTCTAAGGCAAAAGGAACGGAAGCTGCAGAAGTCCATGAGCCATGATGCCACATTCGGGGTCTGGAAGAAGCTCACAATGACTGGAGCAAGGAGCTGGCCTAGAGCTGAAACTGAAGAAGGAGAAGAACTCCTCCCTGGGAGAGGGTAGGAGTTCCACGCTCCCCTGGGTAAAAGGGCTCCTCCGAAACCCCTCCCTCAGGAGCCCTTTATGATAAGGACAATGGGGAGCCCCTGAAGATTTTTAAGAACAAGAGTGTTCTCATCATCATTATGTTCTAAAAAGATCACTCTTGTCCAGGTAGGAGGGATGGGTTTAAAAATTGCAAAACTAGAGCCAAGGGGCCATCCTGAAGTCATCTAGCTGAGGGATGCTGTTGACCCAGAAGAGAAAGGATTTATTAAATTTTCTTACTGTATTTTACCACATAATCATCATTACATTAATATATATTCACAGTATTCTGTGGATTCCAATCTTGCACCAAGACAATTTAATAATAATGATATTTAAATAATATTAATATAAAATGCTAAAGCTTCACATACTGGTTGTTCCCCACTTTTTTTGCAAAAAAAAAAAAAAATCTGCCATAATTATGTGGTCAAATATCCATCAAGTAGGACTGTTTTGTTTGTAATGTTACACTTGGCTCATAACATTGTACCTGGCTCACTTTCTCCTTCCAGAAACCAGGCATTGTTCTATGTAAACAGTCTCTGTTCTATTGGAGCTCACATTCGGATGAAGCAAGACAGACAAGAAGCACATTTTAAAAATTAATACAATCACAGCATTTTCCACAGTAGTCAGTGTAGACGTAAGTCAAATGTCCATGACCAGGTGCATGGATACCCAAAACATGGTATAACCATACAGTGGAATATTATTCAGCCTTAAAAAGGAAAGAAATTCAGACACATGCTACAACAGAGCTGAACCTTAAGGACAGTACCATAATTGAAATAAGCCAGTCACTACACCACAAAAATTGTATGATGTTACTCACATGTGGTACTTAGACTACTCAGAGACAGAGACTCAGAAAGTGGAATGGTTGTTGCCAGTGAGCTGGGCTAGGAGGAGTGGGAGAATTATTGGTTGTTGTTGTTTTTTTAAAAGACTTCACTTTAAAAAAAAAAAAATTAGTTTTAGTTGGACACAATACCTTTATTTTATTTATTTATTTTTATGTGGTGCTGAGGATTGAACCCAGGGCCTCACATGTGCTAGGCAAGCACTCTACCATTGAGCCACAACCCCAGTCCTAGAGAATTATTATTTAATGATGTTAAATTGGTTTAACATCATTAACTCTGAGGGATTTCTGAAATAAAAGGTTTTGTTAAGCCATGAAATTTGCCAACCAGAAAATGACCATCTACCCAAGTACCCGTGACTATCAGCAACAAACTAGATAGCAGGTGGAAACAGGTCCATTGGACCAGAGAAAATAGTATTTTTAAAAAATGAAAAAATTGGGGCTGGGGCTAGGGCTCAGCGGTAGAGCGCTTGCCTTGCACGTGTGAGGCACTAGGTTTGATCCTCAGTACCACATAAAAATAAATAAACAAAATAAAGGCATTGTGTCCATCTACAACTGTATACACACACACACACACACATATTGGGGCAGGAAGGTCTAAATTGCTTAGATGGAACCTATATTGGCTGTAAATAAGAGACGGGATTATGCAAAGTGGAGAAAACTTTGGGATGGAAGGGCAGTCCAGAAGAAGTGCTTACTTCTGGGTGGGTTGGGTTGTAAGCAGGCACTCAAGGGCGGGGTGGGGGGGAGTGATGGGATTTTTGACATACATTAGAATTGTGTATCTTTTGTTCCTGTCATTGCTTAAATGACACTCCCATCTCCCTGCCCTTCCTTCCTTCCTCTGGCCCTTATTGTAATTAAGTTTAGGATGTCTCAGAATTTTTATCTCATCAATGGGTACAGAGTTTCAGTTTGTAAAGGTGAAAAGGGTTCTGGAGATGGATGGTGATGATAGCTGTACAATTTATGCTAATATGCTTAACGCCACTGATCTGTATACCTAGCAGTAATTAAAATAGCAAGTTTTATGTTATATATATTTACTTAGAAGTTAAAAAAAAATAGGAGGTGAGTTTTATTCTCATTGCAACAGAAGGCACAGCAGAGATAAGATCAGATTTTCCTAGCAAAAGATCACCCTGCAGTGAGATCACAGGCCAGGGTGGAGGTGGGAAATGCAGGGGGGCTGGCAGCAGTAGCTAGGGTGAGCTGGTGGGGAGACACCCAGAAGAGCCTGGGTGTGAGAGCTGCCTGGAAACCAGACTCCGTAGGACACAGTGCCTGATTATCGAGTTGAGGATGAAATGTGGATTCCCATTTCTGACCTGTGTTTCTCCGTAAATGATGATCCAGTGGTTACCATCCTATATTCACACTGGTGAATCCTGGGTTCTGTTTCTTATCAGGGAAGCTGTTTTTGGAAGGAGCTAAGTAGAAAATGATCAGAGCATTGGCTTCAAGGTCAGAAAAGCTTGGGTTTGAGAGAGCACCACTTACTAACTTGGGGAAAGATACTGTATCACTTTCACTTTCTAGTCTGAAAACCAGACGATGGCATGGAATCTTAAATGGTATAATGGGCACACAAATGATTGATACCTTTTCCTTCTGCAAGTCAGCCTCACCAGAGGAGAACTGTGGCCTCAAAAGCAAGTAGTACAAAAAAAGATCTTGCCTGAAAGATTAGACAGGTGGATCTCAGAAGATACCCTGATTCCTGCACCTCATTAAAGAATCTCTGTGGAAAAAAGCAGCTAAGCCTTGGGGAAGCTGTGTACTCAGACCACCAGATACAAGGTCAACCCACAAACACTGGACTCTGGCAACAGCAAATCAGCATTAAGTAATGGGGGAACATGGAGATCTCATTCACAATAACAAGAGCTAAAAGGTACCTGGCAATAAATCTAAAAGATAATGAAGTCCTTATATGGAAAATGATAAAATATTACTGAAGAATATAAATTAAGTTACAAATAAAAAGAGAGATGCCAAGCTTCACCCAGCTGATTTTAAAACTCAATAAAATTCCATACTCCAAGGAGGCTTGATGTGGGCATGTGAGAGTGTGGAATTTTACAAGCTGGTCCTGAAATTCTTATGGAAAATACCAAACACAGCAAATTCCTAGGACATCGAAGACATAGAAATATTCTGTATCGGATTTCAAAACTTATTTTAAAGCTATACTATTTTAGTTGGAGTAGTATTAGTGCAGGTATAGAAAATGCCCCCTTCCCCTCAAAAAAAAAGAACACATCACATTCTTGTGTATATAGAAACTTGTGTGATCCTCAATATTGGCATTGTAGATAAAATAGAGTAAATGATTGATATGTAATAATGGTACAGGCATATTTGGTTTTCTGTGCAAAAAAGTGTGTGTGTGATGTGGGAGAGAGAGAGCTTTAGAGCTGGTGACCAAGTCAATGCCTAGTTCTTTTAACTTTGCTAAAGCTTAGAAGGACAACAACCAGAGTAATATGGAATTCAGTTCTTTAATCAAACTATACTGGATTTTAGAGGAAGTAGAATTGGATGAAGTCTCAGGTTAGTCACGAATAACCCAGGGAGCATCCCAGCCCATGGGCAGGGGAAAAAAATCACAGAAGGCAGGTGGTGGGCTAAATCTATGCCACCTCAGTTCTAAAGCTTGTCAGTGTGAGGCATGTGAAAGAAGCTTGGAACCCAAAACAAGCTGAGCCTCGTGGGGAAGGCAGTCACTCTTAAAAGGGTCTGGCATAAACCTCTGGCCAGCTGAGCCCGTCTGTTCCTGCTGCAGATCTTTCTCAGTCAAGACTAACTCCTCAAAATCAGAATTGTGATATCCTCACCTGGGCTTACTTTGAGAATTTGTGGGTAATGCCATTTGCTAATTTGACTCAGTGACGGAGTGCTCCACGTGTCCAGAGTCTGTTCTAGATGTTTAAGACACATCCATGAACAAGAATCCCAGCCCTTCTGGAGCTTCCATTGTAGTGGCAAGAGGGACTTATATAAATAATCAAAATATGTAACTAGATTTTTAAATTCCAGGCCCCACACTAGTTCTAATAAAAGAAAAAAATGAAGATGCATTTTAACAAGTTCCTCCAGTGCTTTGTATGTACCTAAAACTTTGAGAACCACCATGAATCTAGGAATCGTTTGATACTGCAAGATTGCTGTTGACTTGGCTGTCTACCAAATCCACACCTGGCCTGTGCTGGCTGCTGGTTAGAGGTGGTGATAGGAAGTTAACTTGTAAGCGGATATTACAGGCAATATTTGCCAAGTCATTCTGAATTTAGGGCTGTTTTCTTTGCTCCGGATGTGCCTATTTCTTACACTAAGCAACTAGTAGCTATAATTAAGGCAACTTCGATGGTAGCCAGTGGTTCTGTTATTTTTATGCAACTGGCTATTTGGGAGCAATTTATTTTAGTTCTGCCATATACGGTTACACCAAAAAATATTGAATTTTTTCCCAAATAAAGACATATAGCACTGTTTTCTTTATCATTATCATAAAGAAGCAGGCAGATAGTGAGAACAAAAAATGAGCAAAGTGGTCTGAAAGTCTTTCTGACCTCCATACTTCAACGCTCATCATTGCCACTTCTAGAATGTTCTTTTCATGTTTTGCTGCCAATACAAACTCTGTCCATTCTTTGATATCCAGTTTCTACTAAGTCTTGTCCATTAATGTTTCATGCCCATCCCAAAATGAAGGAATCATCTTTTATTTTCATTTTATATTGTACTATGTCTGTATGATTCCTTTTGAAGTGAATCATATACTACTTACTGTTCCACACTTAAATCTGAACTGTCATTGCACCTTGTAGAGTGTCTTTAAGTCTTGGATTGTTGTTTACATGCTCACACTTTTGTATCATATCTTCCAGTGTAGATTTTTGATTCCTGAGGACAGGAAGTATGTCTTACATATCTGAGTGCTTTTTTTTTCCCCTCTAAAAACACACTGCCTTGTACAAGACAGTCATTTGATAAATACTTGTTGATTTTAGTATGTGTTCTCTGGGTGAAGACTGTTCTTATGAAAGTTCAAGAATCTAGTTTGTAAATTATAAAATTGGGAGCTGACATCACACAGTCATTTTCATTTGCTACTGGAATAGAGTTTTAAGTAATATTTTAAGGGTTGGAGCTCAATCTTGTTTAGCTTGGAATGACATTTCTCAGGTTTGCTGAGTAGAAAGAGGTCTGAGTAAATGCTGGTTTGTTCTCAGTGTGTGAGATGACAGGAACTATTTGAAGAGCAAGCAAGATAAGTGGCCTCCACCATTAGAAAACAAGCAGAAAGGGAATCTGGAATTCAAATTGAATGCTAGTCATTTTTAGTAGGGTGTCCCTTGTATATTGTCATCATAAGAAGTGGGATGAGCTGAAGTTGTCTGAAGAACTGAATTTCTGGAAGATGGAAAAGGAAAAACTTAAAAGTCTAAACACTAAAAGCTTATTTTGGAAAACACATGGATTATTTTGATTCCATAACTTCTTTAGGGTTTTTACATTTACTATAAAGTTTTAAATTCTAAGAATCTATCTCCTGCTTATGTACCTTAGAATAAACAGTAGTTTTTTACAAATTTGGATTGTAGATGGGAGCAGACATACTCAGATTTTCAGAAATCTGGTTGACCCTACTTCCCAAATTTTGCATACCTCAAAATAGAAAATGGATCTGGAGAAAATGACAAGTGTTCAAGAAGGACCCTGTCACATCCCAAACAAACTCTGTGGCCATACATTTCCTCCTCAGAACGAATCTATTCCTCCTTTCATTTCTCTATTTGGCTCTCCAAACTGTGATGTACACATATAAACACTCAGCACAAGGTGAAAATGTGACTCTTGGTACCTTTTTGCAGAATGTTTTCTATGACTTTCACATGAGTAGAGAAGTTAATAATCATGATGCCTCACATACTATGATAGTGTTGCAAATATTGAACTAAATTTAGAAAAGATAATATGACAGAAGATTTAAAAAAAAAAACTTACTGACAAGTTAAACGGTCGGCTTAGAGGAGACAGAGGACTCATTAGAGGGAAGAATGGATTTAAAACAACCTTCATAGTTAATTTCTTTCTATGTTAAATTATTTTAAATATTTTTGTTGTACTCCCATCTCCCTGGAATTTAAAGACTCAATCTAACTCTTAACAAAGTGGGCAGATGCTAAGTGGGAATTTTGAAACACAGTTATATAAGTGGAAGAACATTTTTCCTCTGAACATGAAGTAGTAAAATCAGATGAAGAAAACAAGACTAGGAGACAGTATTCTGCCATTTCAAACAGCGAGGGGCAACTTCTCTTCTCTATTGCTCAGAAGACCAAGGACCAAAGATGGTATTTTATTTCAACCAGCTAAAAATGTTTTTGATGCAGGCTGTGGCATTATGACAGGATAGTTCAGGTCAATGTCTGCATTTCCAACCCAGACACCACTTACTTCTTAAGACCAGGCAAGTAGGCTGTCTCACAATGGGTGAGATCAACAGTCCTGACCCTCCTGCTGCATACTGGTTAGTAGTGGGATGGTTTTTTGGTTGCTTTTTAGTTCAAATGGCAGGGCACCCCAATGTTCAGTGGGTAATATTTTACTACTTTTGGCTCCTTGAAATACTGGAAATCTGAAAGTCTCTTCTCCCTTGAGTTCCAAGATATTATTGACTTCAGGTCTTTTCCAAACATAGCTGCTCCTCTCCCTCATTTTAATTTAAATGTGGCTGGGTTTCCTCTAGCCCTGACTATTCTTCTAAATGCCCTTTTTCAGGCAATCTTTTGTGTTGCTGTTGTTGTCAACTGTTATCTAAATTCTAGACCCTGATGGCTTTGAAACATTCTTCAACTCTCCCCTAAACTCCAAACCTTGCATGAGCGGTTAGTTAATATTTTTACATCCTGTCTCTTGGGCACTGCAAAGTCGATTTTTTTTTTTAGAATTATCTTGACAAGTGTTCAGAAACATTCTGTTTGAAATCCACCTGATTTATATATTGATTTGGAGAGAATAGATCTTTTCTTTATTTTTAAAGTCACCTTTTCTGTCTCTCAGTGTCATTTTGTAGCATCTTCTAGATTCCATAGATTTGTTTGTTCAGATTAAGTTTTTAATATTTCATTTTTTCCTTCACATTTTCTGTTTGTTTACTGCTAATTAGGAAAGTAATTGATGTTTGTATATTTGTACAACTACCTTCCTATTTCTGATAGCTTCTTTAGTTTTTCATGATTTTCATATTTTCTAGGTGGATAATATTATTGCCTGCGAATAATGATGTTTTGTCCTTTGTTTCAATCCAGAATGTACCAGCATTTAGCTTGAGTATTTAGACTAATTTGTCTCAGTTTCTTCACCTGTAAAATGGTATAGAAATACTTCATATCACTGCTGAGAAGAGTAAATGCAATAAAGTATATAAAATTCTTGCATCAATATGCAGTTAATCAAGATCTCAATATATGTAAGCTGGTTTTAGAAATTTAATAGTCTAGTCTTAGATGTTATAATATAGATCCTGTTTGTATTTTTATTATGAATTGGACCTTTGTAGAAAATTTATATCCCAACCAGTTTTTACAAAAATATAGAAAAACAATTTTTCTAGACTGTTATAATGAATCTTCTTAGTCAATGGCTTTTTCTACAAGTGTAAAGTCTTCGTTTTTTTTGAGAGAGAGAGAGAGGAGAGAGAGAGAGAGAGGGAGAGAGAGAGAGAGAATTTCTTAATATTTATTTTTTAGTTTTCAGTGGACACAACATCTTTATTTTTTATTTTATGTGGTACTGAGGATCAAGCGCGTTACCGCTTGAGCCACATCCTCAGCCCATGTGTAAAGTCTTCTAATTTGCAAATTATATCACTAGTTACGTATATTTTTATTTTATCACATTAATCAGAATTCCTAGATGAAATTGTTAAATAATGTCAGTGATCTTTATTGTCTTTTGAAAAAGTCAACCCCGAGATTCGTTCATTCATCATGTGGTTTTCTAATTCTTAATCTTGTGATGTTATACGTCTTTTAAATTTCTCCTTACCCATTATCTTTAGATTTATGTTATTTCTCTGTCATCTTAAATCCTATATTTAATCCACTAATTTTGATTTGTTGTAATTTAATAACAGTCTTAATTCAAAAGTTTTGCATACACATGTCTTGGGACCGGAGGGAATTATCAAAATCATATTATTCAAACCTTTTTATTTTTTCAAATTCAGAAAGTAAACGGGTTGAAAGATTTGTTTCACAGCTTGCTAGTTATAAAACCAAAATAAGGATCAAATAATTTCCCCAATCCTCTGTTTCTACTCTAGCAGCCCACCCGGCTTCTTCCCGAATAGCCATGAGAATGAAGTCAAGGAGGTAAGAGTGGAATGTGAACCATCTGAAAGACTGAAAACCCTTTCACATGGCCAGGGCCTAAAGTAGCCAGCTAAGTGCTTTGAGAGCAAACACTTTTAAAAAAAAATTCCTCTGGGACTGAGGTTAGTTTGTATTGACACAGGAGAATAAATAATCCTTCTGTTGATTCAGGAGGGTTCAGAGCACCTGTCTTAAAGGAGCAGCAGCACATTTTTTCAACTGCCCAGTTTTAAGCTAGAACCCTGTGGACATCATTGTCCCATCAGGACCCGACTGCACTTTTCCTCCTGGAGAAGGACTGCCACTTCCTTGAATTTTTCCCAGCAGGGCCTGTAAGCTTACCCATGGAAGCAGGAGAGAACCAATGTAGCCAGCCGGCCGGTGACTGTACTCTCTCTGGCATGGCCTTTCTTGCCCTGGCTTGGTTAGTGAAGAGCTGGAGGCTGGCGGGCAGAAAGCCAAGGAGTAGTGTAGACACGGATTCAAAAATGAGCTTCCTTTTAATTTGGTAAGGATTGTGATAGTGAAATAAGGTGTTTCATTTAACGGTAAATGTTGATACTTTAAATAATAAATGTATAAAACCACAGATGTGTATAGACACGCATACACATAAAAATGTGTACATACACATGTATTTTGCATGCACCTATGCACTTGCAAAGAGCCTGAAACCCAACAGAATCTCGTAGTGAAGCATCTTCGTGTACATGAGGAATGTTTTGCGTTGGAAATAATTCTTTAATAATAATAAGTCATTCTTTAAGTGTCTTTTTTTTTTTTTTTTTTTGGTCTGGGCTGTTCACATTTCATATAGAGTAATACTCAAAATGTTTTTATTTATTTTTTACTTTAATTTGGATTTTGTTAGTTTGTTTCTTGGAGTTTTGTTGTTTGCATTGCATGAAGATACTCGTCACCTGAAGTTACCTGTAAACTTGTGAGTGTAGCTCATGAAGATTCAGAGTCAACCGATGTTTATTAAGGCCACCTCTGTGCCAAGCCTGGATCCAGGGACTTTCACAACAATAATTTTTTTTACTCCCCCACAACCACTTCCCATGTGCGTAGTTGATGTTATCGCTCTTACTTTAATGCTGAGGTCACAGAAGCTCAGATAAGTGTAGGAACTCACCCTAGATCACGTAGCTACTGGATGCCAGGATCTGGACTCAAACCCATTCTAATTTCAAGGTCAGTATTCTTTCATCCTCCTGTCTAGATGAGGCCATTTCATACTGGATTGCAGATTCCTTTAGGGCTGGGATAATGCTTTGTTTGCCTTCATGCAGTGTGTTGTCAGCTGTTTCCCTGGAGATTTTATGTTTTGTGGCTTATTATCTTTTATTAATTTTTATTTTCATCAAGTATTACATAAGCATGTTTTGAAACTTCAAACAACATTGTGAATCCTATAAAAATTAACCATCCCCCAACTTATCCTACACAATGAGTTTATTGTTCCATGCCATTTGATTTATAATTTGAGAGGAGAGGAAATAAGAAATTGCTTTTACTTAACGAACACTATATCCCAAGTCGTGTGTGTGTGCTTTCTCTGGGTTATCTTATTGACTCCTCTGAACAACTCTGACGCCTCTGACTAAGCTATCCTGGGCTGTTTCCACCCCATGGGGCTGAGTCCCAGTGCCAAGAAGAATGAGAAGCACATTTATTGCAAAGTATTAAGAACGTTGTTAACAACATGTTTTATGTACCATGTGGAAATTCGGCTGCTTTTTGAAGTTCTTCCTGCCAGTTTATCATAAACTGATTGCTAATTAGACAGCAATGAAGCAGAAGCAAATCTGCACGTAGCAGTTGTTTTTATGGAATCCTGCTCTCTTCCTCCTGAAAACCTGTGCATCCTCTTACAACTTTATTTGAATGTTTTGGAGTGTTTCAACTTTATTTTCAGAAGCTATGCAAGTAGCCTATAATTTTAAGTAAACGTTCTTAATTTGGCCTTCAAAATGTTGCATTTTCTGCTGTCTGCAGAATAACACATAGATAACCCCTTGAACTTGAGAGCAGACTGCACGGTCTACTGCATTTGTGAAATTCAGTGCAAAACACTGGGTCATTTGTTGAAACAAGTTATGTTTATCAATTTTTTTTTGCTTATATTCACTTCTCCACTTACATTGTCCACTAAATACATGTGATGGAAATTTGGTCTCTCTTCCTTCCCTCACCCTTTTCTTGTTCAAAGTATCCCCCCTAGCTGTTCTTCTCTTTTTAAAAATTGGTCCTTTTTAGTTATATATGACAGTAGAGTCAACTTTGACATATTTATAAAAACATGGAGTCCTAGCTGTTCTTTACAATAACCAGGCAGTTAATCATGTAGCATTATTCTTTGCCTAGGAACTCTGCCTAATTATTTTCTTCCCATCTCTTTCCTGGACTGATACATAAAAGAGCCCAATAACTGTTTGCTGCGTTGGGTGGACTGGAGTGGGTAGGACTGTCCGCCCGAGTGGGGAGATTGTCTGCACCTCTCCCAGATGTGTGCTGCCCGCAATTGCTCACAGAAGGGAAGAGCCAGGGTTTTTACAATCCCTCCAGCCTGCCCCCTCGTCCTGCTGCTATCACTAAGCACAAGTCTGTTGTCATCATCTAGAATCTAGAAATGTCAATTAAATAGAACAGCAAAAGAAAAAAAAATCGATTTTTTTTGCACACATTTTGAAATATAACTAAAGTTGTTGAGAGTCACATTTGAGCCATTTGTGGATCAAGAAAATCAACTCTATAAGCTTAGAGCCAAGTGTTCTGGCCTTACCCTTCCCTATCAGCCTTTGATCTACAGCTTTAGTTGATCATGAACTCTTTGACTACTTTTTCTTTTCTAACTGCAAAGAGTTAGTATTTATGTTTGTTTAAGTATATGCAAATCTAACAGCTGAAGCCTCAAATTGTTTTTAGAACTTATTGGGAGTGAGAAGACACAATTCTCCTTGTGTCTGCCTTGTTCCCTGCATGTACACCTTCAAATCCAGCTCCTCAGTCCAGCAAATATTTCCTGGCTGCTGATTGTGTGCCAGGCACAGTGCTAGGTGCTGGGGATACAAAGACGAGTAATAGACAAATTGCATTCCAGCAAGAGAGCCTGAGGACCTAAGCAGATAAGTATAAATAGTGTGAGGTGAGAGCATAGAGGGCTGGAGGGAGCCGGAAATTGTTGTGGGTTTTTTGTTTTGTTTTGTTTTGGATTTTTGTTGTTGTTTGTTTGTTTGTTTTGGTACCAGGGATTGAACCCAGGGGCCCTCAACTACCACATCTCCAGCCCCCCCTTTTTTTGTATTTTATTAAAGACAAGGTCTCACTGAGTTGCTTAGGGCCGCACTAAATTGCTGAGGCTGCCTTTGAATTTGCAATCCTCCTACTTCAGCCTCCTGAGTCACTGGGATTATAGGCATGTGCCAGTGCACCTGGCTCAGAAATGATTTCTTAAAGGAGTCTGTGAATTGGGGGGAAGGTGGGCAATATGGGGAGAAAGGCAAGAGAATTAAGAAGAGCAGAGAGTTAAAAAAAGGACTCCAGGAGGAGGTAGCAACACAAATAAAGGTACCAACTGAGAAATGACCAGGGTGGGCAAGGGAGTGTGGAAGGCATGCATACACACAGCTGAGTTGTGCAGGCAGTTGTACGAGATGAATGTAAAGAGGCAAAGAAATGCCACACCAAGAGGTGGAAATGGAGCTACATTTCACCTTCACCTGCCCTCTGCAGGGAGCCATTCAAATAATTTGAACTGGAGAATAAACTGACCATTTGCCTTTTAGATGGAGCCATTTGGCACCAACATTTAGGATATATTTGAGAAGGGAAAACCTGGGCAGGAGAGATGCTGATAGATCTAGATAGAGGTGAATGGAGCTCTGCATTAAGACAAGGCTGACAGGAACAGAGGGGCTCATGGGTTCACAGAGGTGTAACTGGTGGCAGCTGATAAGCAGTAGATGTAGATAGTGCCAGGGACAGCAGGGAAGGATTTCACCAAGTTAGAAATTTCGGTGGCCAAGAAAGTGCAGCACAGGTAGCAATGTAGAGACCATGATGATTTCAGTTCTGGACATGTTGAGAGTTTAAAAAATTCTGAGTAAAAGTCCATTGAGGAGCTGGATAGAAGAGCCCAAATCTGAAGCAATAAGATTTGAGAATTATATGTCTCTAAACTTTGAGAATGAGAACACAAAAATTGATTAAACTTGATCTATTATTAACAAAATCTATTTAAAAGTCCAAGGCTACTTTTAAACACTGATTGTGTGTGTGTATGTGTGTGTGTGTGTGTGTGTGTGTGTGCATGTGTACTCCACCCTCCCCTGCTAAGGACAAATAATATTAATAAGAAGTATTCTGGGAAGCATTGCATCAGAAGAGGAGATTGAAGGAATGTAGACAAAAACAACATAAACCAAAACCTCATACCTGCTCCAAAAAAAGAAGGTTGCATGAAGAAAATTACAGCTTTGAGTCCATGTCTAGGAAGAGTGTTTGACAGCTACAGGATATGAGAAGAAGTAAGGAACTAATTTGTTTGGTCTGAGGCAAGAAGAGAGAATGTTCACAGGAAGTCAGAATCCCTTGTATCTTCGAATATTGAATAAAGTCACTTTTAATACACTCCCACCCCATCCCCCACCCAATAGTACGAGCTTAGTGTGTTTGCCCAGCTGTGGTTTTTACCCTAAGTATAAAATAACTCTGTGCTGTGTCTTTTTGGATTGGGACCTAACTAAAGCCATTTGGATGTTTTGAAGCAGAAATTAAATTGTGGACATTTTCTAGGGAAAAGACAATTCCTATATATATCTGTATATCATGGGATGTGTGTGTTTGTGTGCCCGCACACGCACATACATGTGTGTTACCTTCCAAACAATACAAGGATATCTATATGTATATATTACCTTTCAAACAACACAAACAACATTTGTCTTAAGTGAATTAAAGAATTTCACTTCTCGTATCTTCCCCAGAAATGGCCAAAGAATAAACATTTCTAACAGTTGGCAAATACTGTATTTTAGTTTCAAATCTGAATTACGTTGAGAATTTCATGCTAGTTTTCCAAAATTCTTACATTTTCCAAAATTTATGAATGCCTCATTACCAGAAACTTCTGAAGAATTTCTTTCTCAATTTAGAAAAGAGAATTTGGAAAAGCCACAGTTTAATACCGTCCTTCCAGAAAAACAGTAAGTAGAAAGTAAAGATCTGACAAAAATAAAGACAAACAAAGGCTTAAGCCAAGGTATTATTTTGAGAATGTTAGAAGAATTATTGTGGAAAAATGAAAAACCACACTAAGCTTTTGTTAAATTACTAGTCCAAAGCAAAACCACAATCATCAATGGAAAAAAACTGACCTCCCTAATGGGATAGCATTTCATAAATGTGGTGTGATAGCTGATCCATTGTGGAGAAACTTGTTCAACAACAAGAAAAATACAGGTTTGTGTATAAAAGGGTAATTACTGATTCAGTGACAACGCTGTTGACTTTCAGTCTACTTTGAGGACAATGAGTTGAAAAATACAAATTGTATTTTGACTCCTTTTGACTGCTTGTGGTAGTTGGTGAGTGATAGCAAAGTGAAATTTCATTTTTTCATCTGTCTGTATCAATTATAATTATGAGGAAAATTCATTTGACTTGTTTTGGACTCCTGAGCCTCACATAAGTTATTGGAGGGTTTTGTTTTCCTTGCCTAACGTTTGCAGCGCAGGTAAGAGTGGTTGATTATGAATTGGTTACACAGCATTAAGGCCCATCTTACTTGTAGGGGAGAGAAACCACAAGAGTCATGTGCAGGGATTTAAGACACATTCTAAAGCTTGTTTTGGCTTTTCTTGCCCTGGTCTGCCTCAGCACCGAAGTGGCTATTGAAAAAATGGCTTTGTATTAAAAATGAAAGGACTGAAGGTTAATAATAGTCATTCCATAGGAAAAAGGGGAAAGTGTTCTGTATTCAACTAAGTTTGGGAAATGGTTAAACAAAGTTAAATAGGTTAGTTCTTTGCTGCTGGATTCAAGAGCCTCAAATGTGCTTCTTTGCATGGTGAATCTCCAAGACAGAATGATTGTTTTCAGAATTTTCTAGACATTTTTCGTTGAGACACATCTCTGAGACCAAAATCCCCTGAAAATGATGAGTTAAGGCACTGATTCCAGATGTACTGTGAAAAAGCCTTTCTATGTAGTCCCAGGAAAGGGGTTGAACCAGAGACCATAACTGCTGCTCCATTTCAGTTTCTTTGGTCCACACAGTGCCTTTAGAAACCTAAAGCTGGCCTGGTGTGGTGGCACACATCTGTAATCCCAGCAATTCAGGAAGTCGAGTCAGGAGGATTACAAGTTTGAGGTCAACCTCAGCAATTTAGTGAGACTTTAAGCAACTTAGTGAGATTCTGTCTCAAAATAAAAAGTAAAATAAAATAAAATAAGGGCTGGGGATGTATCTCAGTGGTAAAGCACCCCTGGGTTCAATCCCCAGTGCTTAAGAACAAAAACAAAACCTAAAGCCAATATTTACAAGTCAGAATATTTCATCATAGAAATTGGGATTATAAGGATGAGGCAAATCAAGGCCTGAAGTCCTTCAGAGCCACAGCCCACTGGGTATTGGTAAGCCACTGCCCTTTCAGGGAGAGACCTTTGCCCCAGTTTTCATAGTGTCCATACTTCCTGCTTTCTTACGCCATGACAGTCTACTCCTTATCTCATCTGGTGGCTCCCGATTGCCTCCATTGGCTCCTCTCGGCTGTGAGGTGCCATCCACAGGGAAGAATTCCTTCTGTTGGCTGAGAGTCAGCTTCCAGGCTGGACCTGGGTGACTGGTGGAGGGCAGGACAAAGACAGTCTAGAACCAAATGTGCCAAAATGTTGGCGGTGGTTGTCTTGATTGGTGGGAGTACAAGATTTTTTCCTATTTTATTTTACATAACTTATTTTGTGTGTGTATACTTTCTGAATATTCTGCAAAGTATAGTTGAAAGAGAAATTTTTAAAAAACAGCTAAAAAATTCCAAAATATACATTTTTGAGGTTTAGCTATTGTGACAATGAATGTCTTTCTTTAAATTCTAATTACTAGTAGTATTAATGAAATGAGTAAGAGAAGTACAGATTTGATACAAGAAACCCAAAGTAGATCTGCTTCAAGAGTTAGCTAAAGATCTTCTCTCCCAACTATTCATCAAAAATTAATAATACGAATTTATAGTTATATTTTATGAGAGTAGAAAGATGTTGGTTTAGCTTATGTCATTTGACTTATGTCGTTTGATTTATATCATTTGACTTTTCACATTTAAGCCTCGATTAGTTTCTAGAATGTGATATAGAGAGTAAGAGTAAATCACCTTTTCATCTAGAAAATGAAAATATCTATATAAATAGATGTATAATCAAATAGATGTATAGCCTGGGAGATTTGAAGTTGAAGATTAGGGCCCACCTCCTGGCGGAGATAGTTCCCAGTTCTGATCATGTTTCTCAAAGCTAGCTGGGACTCAGTAGTGAGCAAACAAACGTGTCACACTCTGGAATCCTGAGTAACACTTAGACGTGTTTGGAATCTGAGTTGGGACCAATTCCTGGACAGAGTTAAAAAAAAAAAAAAATGGTGGCTCTTCTTCTTCAACACTTAAGGGCAAAAGGAATTCTTTCTGGAAGAACACCTTTTGAAATTCCTCCTTTGCTTCCGTGGCTTTCCCTAGTCATAAAAGATGAGAGTGGGAACAAGGGAGATGCTTTGTGCATAAGGAAATGGAGCCAGAGAAGGGGAAGAATGAAACTCACGGAAAGGGCCCGCAAGGAGGTGAGACACCAAGAATAGAAGGAGAAACTTACGTTTTCTAGATTTTGGTATTAAAGGAAGAAAAGACATGTTTGTGATTAGTTATCATATGATGCAGTTTGTTGTCCCTCTTTATAAATCTCTGTACAGTGGTTATAAGGTTTTGTTTTTTTTTTTTTTTCACGCACTGTACCTGAAATTGCATAGAATAGCGCTAACTTGTTGTATAAAATTGCCCAGGACATCTCAGACATTTGTCATTAAGCATGTGATCCCACCTAACAACCAGGAGCTGTTGTGGACATTCTTGCTGCACTTGCACCTGGAAGGTTCAGTTAGGAGCATCCCAGGAACAGCAGCAGCAGCAGCAGAAAATGTGAGAGGACTAGCTCATTCCGTCCAACCTTGGGTGTCCAGGAAGCCCGTCCTTACGCCAGCTCAGAGAACTGAAGTTTATCCTGAAGTATTTGGGGCTTCCCAGCTTAGCTGGGTAGCTTGTGAGGAAGCTCTTCTTGCCAAGAAATGCCTTCTCTCTCTCACTGCAGCTCTCACTCATCTATTCATTCTTTCTACAATGTTAATTTAGAGCCTTCCATAGACAATTCACTATTCTGTTGAATGCATTGCCTGGGAATGTCAAAGGAGACATTCTTCTAGACATGCTTGGGGTTTATATAAATTTAAGCCTAAAGACATAATTCAGAATAATTACATTTTCTCTCTCTCTCTCTCTCTCTCTCTCTCTCTCTCTCTCTCTCTCTCTCTCTTGAGATGGGGTCTCACTAAGTGCTGAGGTTGGCCTCCAACTTGCAATCTCCTGCCTCAGCCTCCCCAATAGCTAGGATAACAGGAATGTGTAACTGTGTCTGGTTAAATCCTTAAGTGAAAAAAAATTGCAAGACTCTGGGAGGCATATGTATATTTTCCCCTTATTCTTGATATATATGATGGGATAATAAGAAGAATTTTCACGTTTATTTATTAGTTTTATTAGCTCGAATCTGGAACTTTTCTGAGTCTTTGTTCAAATGCACTGTGATTGCCTTTAGGAAAAAGTTTAATTGAGGAACAATTGGCACATAATAAACTGCACATATTTAAAGTGTACATTTTGTTTAGTTTTGACTTAAGTATATCCATCACTCCCCACCCCCAGTATTTCATCCAGTTCCTTGGTAATCCTTCCCTCCTTCCTCTCCACCCCTATTGCCAGACGTCCACTAATCTCATTGTTGGCACTGTAGATTAGTTTACATTTTCTAGAATTTTATATAAATGGAATCACTCAGTATGAAAGCTCCTTGGTCTGGACTCTCTCGCTCAGCATGATTATTTTGAGATTTGCAGGAACATATCTTTTAATCCTAAATAGTATTCTGTTGTATAGATACACTGTGGTTTATCCATTCTCTTGCTGATGGACATGTTCTTTCTAGTATTTGGCTATTAAAAGCAAAATTGGTGTTAATGCAGGTTATGTGTTCTTGTATAAATACATGTCTTCATTTCTCTTAAATAAGTACCTAAGGAGAAATGGCTGGATCATATGGTAGGTGTATGCTTAGATTTTTTAGAAACTGTGAAACTTTTTTTTTTTTTCCCCAAATGGTTTTACCAGTTCACATTCCCACCAACCATGTTATATGAATTCCAGGTCCTCTACAGTCTTCCTGACACTTGGTATGAGCACTCTGGGTTTTAGCCATTCTGATTGGTGTGTAGTGGTATCAAGTGTAGTTTAGTTTGCATTTGGTGAACCCAGGAACACTCTACTACTGAGCTACATTGTCAGCCTTCTTTATTTTATTTTAAAATAGGGTTTTGTTAAGTTGCCCAGCCTCACCTTAAACTGCCTCGGTCTCCTCAGTATCTCAGATTACATGTGTATACCATCACGGGCAGCTTTATTTAGGTCTTCTTTGATTCATCTTAATGATGTTATTTTAGTTTTCAGTATACAGGTCTGCACATATTTGTCACATTTGTCTCTAAATAGTTAATATTGTATGGTGTTTTTCAGTTTTTAATTTCTCATTTTTTTCTGTGCTAATCTAGAAATACAATTGATTTTTGTGGATTTATCTTGTATTCTACAATCTTGCTGAAGTCACTTTATCAGTTTTTGTAACTTTGGGGGAATTCCAACAGATTCTACATAGATAATTATTTAATCTGCAAATACAGTTTTATATTCTTCTTTCCAACTTAGATGTCTTTTAATTTCTTTTTCTTGCCAGATAAATAAAACCTCCAGTGCAATGTTGACTAGAACTGTTAAGAGGACACATCTTGCCTTGTTCCTGGTCTTAGAGGGGAAGCATTCAGTCTTTCACGTTACTTGTGCGATCATCTACAGTTTTTTGTAAATGTACTTTATTAGGTTGAGGAAGTTTCCTTGTGTTCTTACTTTATTGAATGTCTTTATCAGAAATACCACCCTCTAGTCAGATAAGCTTTATGAAAGTGGTATTATAATTACAAAGGTAATATTTAACTTGCCAGAATAATACCATCCAGCATGTGTGTGGTATGTAATTTCTCAATTTGCTGTTATTTATTATTCGTGTATATACCTATGATATTTTTCATCTGAGGACACCAACCATTACTCAGTAAATTCAGACAAGGTACTGATGAAAGAAGCAAAAATTACTTCCTTTTTCCAGATCAGAAACTCAAGACACCTGAATACGAAATAGCTGAGTCTTAATAAATAATAGTCTATTTACTTATTTATTTTTCCAGAATAAAAATTCATAAATTAATTTAGACTTCTTTTTATTCAAGGAAGTTTTTTAAAAAGTAAAAACTATTAAAATACATTTCTGAATACTACACTCTTTGCTGTCATCCCCTCCAAAACAAAACCTAAACCTGTGGGAGAAAGCACAGGCTGGATCTCAGAGCCAAAAGAAAGAAAATGAAATCTCATGGGAGCAACATGAAAGACCTTTGATGCGAATCACTCTCTTGCCCAGGTCCTGGATGGCAAGGTCTCCCTCATAGTGAGCAGGTGTTGATGTTTGGCAGTTTTGATTGATCAACCCATAACACAGGAGAGAAATAAGGTTGCAATAAAAGCTAAAGCAATTATGTTGCATTAAAAGGTGTCTGGTGTGTGTATCAGTCTTTTGATTCTCTGGACTGGTCAGCGCCTCAGAAATGTCTTGTCCAATTCTTTTTTTTTTTTTCATTTTACTTCTTTAATTCATTTATTGACTTCATCTTCTTTTTTCTTTTTTTATTATTTCTTACATACATGACAATAGTGGAGTGCATTACATTCATAATTATCCATTCACAGCACAATTTTTTGTAACTCTGTATATAAAGTATGTTCATGCCAAATTATGCCATTATATATGAGCTCTCTGTTTTTTTTTTTTTTTGCATTACAATTCTTAATACACCTTTATACCACAATTTATCATATTTCTGTTTGTATATAAGGTATGTTGACACCAAATTCACAGCATTTTTAAATGGGAAGTGTGCTAACCAGGGGTAGTTTGCTGACGTGTGAAGGATCAAGATGCCACGTCAGAGATCAGTGCTTAAAGAACTGAGCCTGGAAGTGGCCAGACCTGTTGGGAGTCTCAAGCAACAGGTCAGGAAAGAGATAATGAATGCTGTCACCAGGCAGTGACAGCAGGGGTGGAGGACACAAACCAAAAGATGTTTAAGGGGTAAATATGGCATGATTCAGACAGACTAATTCCAAGGTATGTGGCTTCAGTCACTGGCTAAATATCAGGTACCATTTTAGGGAAGTAAGGAATTCAGAAACTCAGGAACTACACATTTGGAGGCACCGGTTTTGTACATGATGAACTTCTGCCAGGAAGTGGTCATATCACACTTGAACATGGAGATCCAGAAAGCTGTGGAGATTCCTGGGCTGAGGGTGGGGCACACGGGTGAAAGATGAAATCACGGGTGAGAATGACTGATGGGTAGAGCCACCTTTCTCCTGGTGGCTCCGTCCTGGTAGTCACTTGCCAACCTGACTGTGGGAATCAACATTTCTCAGGCTGCTCTCTCTAGTATTCAGACACAAAACAAAGTCTTCAGTTCTTTTAGGGTGCACATTTCAGTTCAATCCCTTAAATAGTAGGAAATATCAACTATCAGCCTGTCCTTTGCTTTAGGGGTAGTATACATAGAGATTTGCTTATGTTGTATCCTTTCACCAAAGGACCCACACAAATAAAAAAAAAAATATGCCCTTAAGCCTTACCAAAGTTTGAGAAAAGGCCAGGCAGTGACTGGCATTTTGCTGAGACTTGCAAAATTGAACCTGGAGGAAGGAGGAATGCAAGTGCAAATGAAGTTGGATGGCAACCAGTGAGAACTGGTTCTGAAGCTTTGTAAAAGAGGTACACTCTGCATGACATTAAAAACTTGTGTAAGAGTGCTTCAGCAAACCCCATACCACAGTTTCTAGGATAAATAAAGAGGGTTTAGGAGAAGGGTGATTGACTGAAGCCAGAATTTTTTTTTTTGAAATGACTTTTTACATTTTGTTATAAATGACCAACTTGTTTTAAGAGGTCAGAACCATTTTTTTTTTTTAAATTAACTTTTTAAGTAGGTATCTTCCAGATAGGTAATTTATGCTGATGTTAAAAAATAGATAATACCACTACCTGTTGTTGTTCATATAGCCCCTGTTCTCTGGAAGTGCTCCATCTTGTCTTTCCAATGCGTGTGCTTTCTTTGCCAAGCCCCCCCTGAAGACGGAGGATTGCTGTATAGTGGATCCTCAGTATCTGCATGTGTTTGGTTTGAGGACCCCCACAGATCCCAAAATCCACAAATGCTCAGTCCCTTATATAATTTGGCACAGAACCTGCATAGATCCTGTGCACATCCTGTCAGATGCTTTAAAACATCTATAGATGACTTGTAATACCTGATGCATGTAAGTGCTGTGTAAATAATTATCATACTGCATTGTGTCAGGAATAATGGCAAGGAAAAGTCTGTACATGTTCAGTGCAGATGCCACTGGAAAAAAATTTCCATCCACAGCTGGCTGGGTCTGTGGATGTGGAGCCTGTGGACACGGAGGGCAACTTCTTGCCATCCATGGACATTAGTGCTTGTCACAGCCTAGTACCTGTGCACAAGACCCCCTCATCTGCCTTGTGAACTCAGTCCTTCTCTGAGAACCTTTTTGTTCCCATCTCCTGTCTATCAGGAAAAAGTAACAAGTAGATTTGCAGTGTCACCTTTGCACAGACTGGTCACCCTGTGCTGTAGTAACTTGTTTATTATAGGTCTGCTTCCTTCCTAGATGAAGAGATTCCCGAGTCCAGACATTGAACTTAGTATGGTGTCAGATGCATTGTAGATGCTCATTATAGGCTTGCCAAAAACAGGATAGGAGGAAAAGATACTTCTAAGGAGCCCCTGAAGAACCTGAGCAGAAGGGACCCAAAACAGAGGAAGAAACACACACAATGATAGTATTATGGAGAGCCAAAGGAGCAGAGAATTTTAAGAGGGAAGCCCTAGTCATTAGTGTTCACTGCTATTGAAAGCCAATGAGATAAGTACTGAACATCTTAATGATGTTTTTAGGAACTGAGGAAAGCTGTCCTTGGCCATAAACACACCACAGATATTACTAGAGGCATTGTTACCCATACTAAGAAAAGTTATGCAGCCAATAAGAGGTGGCTGGCAACCTTTCAGAGACAGAAATCCATTGAACTGCCCAACTTGATGATATTCATCATTCTGACATTTTATACTATTATTTTCTTCTGATGGCAAACCCACTGGATAATAGGCCGTCTCTGTTTAAATAGTTAAATAAATAAATAAATAGTTTAACTGAATAAATAGTTAAAAAAATAAGAAATATTTGCCGATGTGCATCACATATGGGTCAGATCAAAATTCAGAAGCTAATTTGGTGAATCCCAACAGATCTGAAACTTCCATGGGTGGATCATTTCTGTAAAGGTGACAATGAGAAAGAAGTCTACAATTGTGAAGTTGTATCATTTTCAATACAGTTGCAGCTGTCTCTCTCTCAATAAAAAAGCAAAATAATTGAGAAATTCTCTGTACTAGCTACCCACACACAGGAATCCATAGCTACAAACTCAAGAAATGTCTTTGATGGGCTGAACATTCTAAGAGAAACAAGATAATGTCTCACTATGGGAAGAATAAAATGCCACGGGAGGACAACATTGTTCAATATAAAATACACAGCTTCTCAAAGGACAGAAATAAGAGTATTTCAAAAGAGATCAATTTATTGAACTTATAGGAGAATGGACACCTTTAAAACACAATGCTTATTAAAATAGAAAATGTCTAATTATACACTTATAGTTACTTAATTATGCTGTTAATGTTAAGGTACCTCTAAGCTCAGATTTCTGACTGTCTGGAAAAAGAGTGAAATTCCTTTTGGCTGTTACTATAAAGAGAGAAGGCAGACTTAACATTGCAACCGATGAATACTCTTGTTAAGACCAAAGAAAGCTGAATTTTCTCTGGTTGATTGCTATTCATGTTGCAGCCAATTTAAATATTTTTAAAGGATGGTTTGCTTTACTTTTTTTCATAGACTTAATGCCACTTTTGAATGAATAAAAATTATTCTTTGTTTATATAACCCTAACTTTTTAATAATAGTGAATTCAAACTTTCCTCACTTTTCTCTTTAGGAAATATTTTAAATGAACTAGATTCCTATCTGATTTATATTCCTTTTGAGGGGGAATTGCATTGGACAGGAGAGGGATTGAGTGCACCTCATGAATCCCTCTGACCCTCTCTTACATCATTTAATTTTTAGAGGATCAGGGCACTAAAATTACCTCCAAAATAGTGTAGGTAATCTAAATCTCAGGAAAATATAATGCTGTTATATAAAAGTGTATTCTAATATGAAAAGCCTTAACATGGAGCGTTTACTATTAAAGCAATTACTTTCTGGTACACACCTACAAAGTTCTGAGTTCTCCTTTTGCTTTTTTCCACTTTCATTCCAGGTACCTCAAAGCCCTCTGACAGCTCCCTTACACAGGGAAGTCCTAGTTACAGTTGCTGCGGTTAAGAATCATTTTAGGAAACCAGAGAAGGATTTTTAATTCCCTGTAGATGTCATGCACATCTAACAAGTAGTATATTGGTGCAGTTTAAAGCATAAACTTGAACAAGAGTTTTATAGTCAAATAAAATCTTGTGTTTAATTTCTCTCCATCCATTCCTGCCAATTCCTAGATGTTTGATTCTGTGTCTCAGTGCACCCATCTATAAAACAGGGTTTAGGAGGAATCAGTGAGATAATGCATGCCAAAGGCTTAGCATAGGACCTGGCTGCCATTAAGCATGTGGTGAATGACAGCTGTTATTACGAAGCGTTCCAGATGCACAGGTACTTCACTCTGTGCTTCCAGCAGCCTCTTAAAGACAGAAGCTAAATTATATGTGCACAAAATACAGATGTAACTGATGCACACTCTATGTGTGATAATACTTTTCCTAAGAGACTTCTATTTCATCTCATATATGCTCTTATTTAGCCTTATGATAATACTGTGGATTGGGAAAGAAAGTCACTGAACAATGTGCCTGACTGTTGCCACATTTCTCCTTTTTGGCGTCTAGCCTTTTATGCCCTAAGACTCTACCTTGTTATGTGTTTGAAAAATTAAACACAGTTCTTGGGGTTTGGGTATGGGAATGTATTGTTTTTCCCTATAAAGTCATTACTTCAAACTTTCTTAAGTGCTCTACTCTTTATTTTTTTTACTAGAAGAAAAATATATTTTCAATAAGGTAAAGGAGTTTCAAGCAGTCTCCTGGGCTTTGAAAAAATGGTGGTATACAAGTCACTTGTTTGGTTTTAGAAGTTCATGATACGTTTCAGTTGGACAAAGTAGTTCTAAGTCCTGGGAGGGACCAATACAGGTGATTCTAAGAATTGGTTAAAAAAAATAATAACCTAATGATCTAATATGAAAATGATTGCTAAATTATCATAGCAATTCTAATCAGGACCTATTCGTAAAAACATGCTTTTCTCTTCAGAAATCTGTCCTACTTTGAAGACCTGTTTCTGAAAGGACATAAGGAAGATAGAGAATAAAACTTCTGTTAGCACAGCAATGTGTCTTTGACTAGGTAAAGAGATCCAGCTCTCACATTTTAATTTAATACAAGCTGCTTTGCATCCAGGAAACACAAATAAACAGTGATTTCTAAAACAACACACAAATCCTTTACAATAAAATATATGTGTCTGCTGATCCCCAGCACTGGGAAAAGACAGATCTCATCTTCTTTATCTTCTGACTCACACTGCAGCCAGACAGCAGGAGAGGGGTGTGTGTGTGTGTGTGTGTGTGTGTGTGTGTGTGCTCGCGCCTGCCCCCTGGAGAGAGACTGCCTGGACACAGCCCTGGGGCATGGCTGGGGAAGATAAATGATAGAATTATGATTTCTGCAGTCAGTTAAGAAAAAGAATGTAGGACATTGCCACATACCATAGAGCAAGGGAGAAGGAAATAAAGGACACAAAAAAGGAAAAGAAAGAAAATATGTGCCCAGGTCAATCAGGAAGCTGGTTCTTCTGAGACCACCAAACCAACTGACCATTTTAGCTGGAAGCTACGCAGCCTCCCCACAGGATAACAGCATTCATTATTTTTTTAATCTCTTGCATGGGGGCCCTCATCCTGTCAGCAGTGAACGCCTGTTTTCTAGACCTCCAGCCCCTCTGCCAGGCAGGGTGAACTTCTGGAGAAGCCATCTGCCAGGTGGAGCTCAGGATGGGAGGGTGGGTCAGCGCAATCCTGGGTTCCCAGCACTGCTGCCTGACACACACCCACAACCGGTTCCTTCCTGGTCATCACCCGCCATCTCTCATCTCCCTCTTCCAGCCAGCTCCTTGGCTGCTGGCCAGATAAGAATAAAAAAGGACATTTGTATGTATGTGGTTTGAAACACAAAGATAGAAGAGAATGTAAAAAAATGCTTCCTCAAATGGTTCAAAATCTCCAATAAGAGTTTAAGAAGTAACAAAAACCAGTCTCACAATTTGCACTGGCATTCATTCTTAAATAGTGAGTTGTGGTTGCTTTTATTTATTTTTTTTAATTTATTGCACCATTAAGACAGGTATTTCATACTAGAAGCATGACACCACTTTTATTGCCATCCACAAAAGCACGGATGTGTGTGTTACCTCTGTTCAGATTCCCCAGTCTTCTGTACCTAATGATTTTGGGGGGATCTTTCTCCCCTGTGCTATTAACTGTTGAGAGGAGTGGCTACTTAGTAATTCTACACCTGTTCCAGTCCACGCCCATCAACTTGCTATTCTTCCCAAACAAGTGCCAGGGAAAGCATGAGAACCTCTGAGTCTGGGCGGAGGAGGCTGTGGCAGAGGCTGCCTCTGGGTTTGGCTTTTGGGAATTTTGTTCCGAGTCTCCAATGAATCTACTACGATGGCAGTTGATGACAGCAATTTATATTCCAGAACGAAGAACAAACTAAATTCATCTCAAAATGATCATAAATCATCCAGACGGAGCAGCCTGCCACCTGAACTACTCATAGGAAATGACATTAGAGGAAAACTTCAAAGAAACATTAAGAACTTGGAACCCTTTCACCTGAGGCGCCCCAAAAAGAGACCGTCCATATTTCCAGGTAGGAATCATTTAAATTTATGCCTTCCGATTAAAATGAAACCACATACCAAGGACTACATATCATCTGTCATAATTAGATGAGAGTTTAAAATTAACTTGGGATGTATTGAAGAGCTTTCGGTTGCCAAATAAATGCGTTGGATTGGAAAAGTTAGAGCAGTTCTTCAATCTGGAAGTGCCTATCTTATTCTTCCTTTTATTTTCTTAATTGATTGTGACATCTAAGGATCTGTATATAGGCAAGTATGTTATGACTCGTCAGCATCAGCATGACAGGGAACTACTTTGCGTGCGGTGCTGGAGAATTCTGTGTTGCATTTCATGTTCTGGTATTTTCTTTATTTTGCAAGATTATTGGATTGTGGCGTGAAGTTGGCATCAGAAATCTGTGAGCACCAGAAATTAATGCCATTAAATACTCCAATGCATGCTTCAAATTCCTGTCTAGCATCAGAGCCTAAAACCGTTTGTAGTAAAAGGCTCAATTAAACAATGTGGATGGTGAAATGTATTAGGGAACAGGAGACACACGGATTTCAGTCTTGATGAAGAGACTCTGATGTCTGCCTTAGATGTTCTTGGATGGATTATTATTGGTGTGTAGAGAGCACAAGATAACCAGTGACCCTGATGCTTGGCCAAGCCATTTCAGCTGTCACTGCAGAGAATGAATTATTTAGTCAACTTGATTTCACGACCCCTTGCATTGGAATTTCCAGGAAAAACTGGAAGTGGCCTTTTTGTGGTGGTTGATTGATTGATTTGCAGAGGATAGATGAGAGCCAACTGTGGAGGGATGACTCTGTGTTGATAGAAAATAATTTAGTCAACTATTGGGTTTTTAATTTTTTTTTTTAAGTTATAGAGGGACACAGTATCTTTATTTTGTTTATATTTTTATGTGGTGCTGAGGATCAAACCCAGTGCTTCACATGTGCAAGGCAAGCACTTTGCCACTGAGCCACAACCCCAGCCCCTCAGCTATCGTTTCATAAAAACTCTATGGAATCATCTGATGAAGATGACGGAGAGACTTGGGACTGCAGTCCACAAACTGAAAGCCACATTTCTTAAGGAAGCTGTTGTTTTAATGGATTTCTTCTTGGTTCACTGATGTTGCCCTGTGTCCAACTTTTCGGCAGAGAAAAAGCAACTCACTGCCTAGGATGGACCAGATGGTGTGAACTTACAGGAGAGTTTGGGGAAGTGGCAGGGGATGAGATGGGAGACGCTGGAAGGAGGGGGACTTCAGTGTTCACAGTGAAAGTCACTTTGGGCCTCATCTCTTCGATCTCCTGAGGGTACCAAGGAATGCAGACCTGCCCTGTTTTCTGAAACCCATGGCAAAAAGTATTTCTAGGTTGGTTCACTAGCCCTACTTCCAGAACCTTCTCACAGGGCTGTTCTTCACCTTCTGTCCACATCACCCCCCCCCCCCCATTTGTTGGTTTAACATGCTTGGATCCATGTACATTATAATTCTTCCTGCATTTCTCCACTTCATACTCCAAGCAGGCTTCTCCTCTTTCCAAATCTCCAGATCCAAGGAGGACACCACTCCCGCACCCATGATTCCCGCCCTTGTCCTCTCTTTCCATAAGTCATCTGGCCCTGGGCTGTTAGCTACAGCCCAAATCTGTGAGAAGGCCTCTTGGCTTCGACCTTGCCTAAGTTCTGCTTTCTAAGATCTTGCGTTGGCAACATTAATTTGGTAAGATGAACTCATGAAAGGGCAGTGAGCTTTGGGGAGCTGAGTCCTAGTGTAGACAGTGTCTGTCCCTCAGCCCCCTCCAGCTGCCCTTGGCCCCCTCACCAACTCCCAGGCTCCAGCTGTGCCATTTGTTTCTGTCCCCAGTGCTTTCATTGGAAACAGCTGCAGATGGATTCTTCCTATCCTTCCCCCACCTCTTTCACTTCACTGCCAGGCTTTCCACGGACAAGAGAGTCACCTGCCCAGTTTGATCAACACTGGCTACTAGTTCCTTTCAACTAAACCACAATACCACTGTCATGCAAGTTGCACTAGCTGCTTTTTATGGTGGATGAATCAGAAACGCCAATGGGCTGCTGATCCTGGCCCAGATCCCATGTTCCTCCTGCAAACAGAAGCATACACAGAGTGTGATGCTGCTCTGCTGTTGTATAAGAAAAAAGCAGGCATAATAGATGTGGGGCCTGAGGGTCCAAGAAATTAAGTCGCATCTCACAATTAATAAATGGCCAAACTAAGGCTTGGACCAGGTCTCTGGACTCCAACATTCAAGCAGCTTCCACTGTACCGCCACACTCCACTGTCACCTGTTGTGATCATTTGTCTGTTGAGATGCAAGAGCTGAGGACACATCAGTGTTCCAGTGTTTCCCTCCACCCTTATGTGCACACAGACAAATTTTACCTCCACCTCAAGTCTCATATTTTCAGTTCTGCTCTAAATGATTGATTGGTTGATTATTTCATTCATTCATTCATTCACTCATTCACTCATTCTTCATTTAGCTCTTGCATTGTGTTGGGGATACACCTTCAAGAACTCCATATTTTTCTTTTGTTCTTGTCATCCATTTCCCCTCTCAGGGACATGTCACACTGCAGATAGCTATCTACCTAAAAGGCCTGTTTGTTTCATTCCCTTGTTTAAGATTCCTCAGGGTCACCACTGCTTTTAGGATAAAGTCCAAGATCCTTGGGAAATGAGAGATGCCAAATCTGTCCACTGCTTCTGTCCGCGGCCCCTTCCCCAGCTCTCCTTCCCACTGTGCTCAGCAAGCTCCGCCAGCTTCAGATCCCGGGGCCCTTCATGCTCGTTCTTCTAGGGTAGATGCCGTACAAGCTACCTTCACATTTCCTCCTAATTTCTACTTTGACTTCAGGTGTCAATTTCAGATCTTTTCTTCCAAGAACTTTCCCGACTTCCTCTTCTTTACTGGTCCAATCTATGTCCTTCTCATAACACCTGGACTTTCCCTACCACAGCACTTATCACACTGTATTGTAATCGTCTGTTTACTCATCTGTATCTTCTGCTGGCTAGCCATCCAGGGACCGTATCAGTCTTGTTAACCATTGTATATCTACTACCTCTTACAATGGCTGGTACATAGTATTCCTTCAATAAAGTTATCCAGTTGACTCAAATTGCACTAAATGCAATGAACTCTTGGCATCCTTTTGTGCTCTGCCTTCTTCCTTATTCTGTTCATGCCGTTCTCCCCTCACCTTCTAACACACACACACACACACACACACACACGTCTATATTCCTATTATGCCCTTTCTTTCATTCTCCATGTGGGCTTGAAGGCCCAATCCCAGTCATCCATCTGTAATTGCCCGAGATTGTTCCTATGACCTCTTTTTAGTTCTTCTGGATGCCAACAACCTTCTTGGACTCAGTACTGTATTATATTATTAACTTTATGTTCATGTAGAAGCTCTTTGGAAACAGAGACTATATCTCACTCCCTTGAATGGCCCAGTTGTCTAAGAAGGGAGAATTGCACAAAGTAAGCGTCCATTCAACATCTGGTGGTTAATTAACTGATTTCCTGTGAAGCTGTGTCAGTCCTGTGGAACTATCTGAAAATAACTATCCTGGAAATAATTAGTGGGCAGATAATAATTGCCAAGGGTGAAGGTCTTTATACTGCTTTTTATCACAATATGAATTCCTCGTGGGGGAAATACTTGGATGGCTTGTCTCAGTGTGTTATTCATTCATTGAAAAATGTATTAGGATTCTACTAGATGCCAGGAATTATTCTAGACTTTGGGGAGACAGTGAAAGTCACTTAGTTTCAAGTCTAGGCAGATTGAAAAGAACTTGCCTAGCAGGGTATCTTGCGTATGGCACAAATCAATAAATGCCTCTAGAATAAAGGAATGGATGAACCCCATCGTCACAGCCATGAATCTTACAAAAGAAAACCAGTACATTTAAAAATCATATTGACCTGAAAACATCAAAGACTAACATTTTGTATTCCCTTGGAGAAGCCTCACCAATAGCATGGTAGAGTGAGTTACAGCATCTCAACCTTCGTCTGGAAGAAAGTGGGGTGCGGGGGCCAGGTGGAATGGGTTGTTCATTCAGCACTTTTAGGTAAACAAGTTGGTGTGTTTGTTCAGCGGGTTCTTAAAATATCCTACTGATTTTACAATCATATGTTGTGAAAAACAAGGAGCCATCTGCTCGGAGGAAACAGACAATTCAAGTTACTTCCTTGTCACTTAGTCAGAGGGCATTACAGTGAGGATGCTCACAGCCAAGAGGAGGAGGGAAGTCCAGCCACATTTGCCGGACAGAGACTCCGGCATGTAGGCTAACATTGTTTCTTATATTTTAGTCCCAATTCTGTTTCAAAAACAAGCGATTTTTGCTTTAATCCACAATCTTAAAAAGTAGCTTACTTAAAACTATGCTTTTTTATCATTAAATGGATTTGGAGTATTTCTAAAGTAAAACTGCTTTATTCCTTTCCTTGCTGAGTGTCATGATTTACTAGAAACACAGGGTAGTTGTAAGAACAATGGCAGCCAGATGCTTTCTGGCCTTTCTTATAAGTAAATGAGCTTGGCCCAGAAGACCGTGAAGATGGGCATCAGGTCTATGTTCCCTTCTGAATTCCTTCACTGTGTGACAGGCACAGTGAAAGGCACATTGGTTAGGCGTGCTCCCTGAAGTACAGGTCACACATTTCTAATCCACATACCTCAAATTCCAGATGCTACAAAATCAGGCACTGACAGAGGGCTCAAATGGAAAATTCCACACTTGACCTCATGTGATGGTCAGTCAAAACCCAGGCACACTAAAAATACTGTATATACTTACCTTCAGGTTCTGTGAATACGGTATAAATGAAATAAACAACTGAATTGACTTTTTCAATTTGAATTTGAATTTGAATTTTATGTTTAGCCTCGGGTCCCATCCCCAAGACAATTCATTATGCTTATGTAAGTATTCCACAAAACCCAAACACCTCTGGTTCCAAGCATTTTAGATAAGGGATATTCACCTTCTATTTGTTCTCTATTAGAATTGCATCAACCCAGAACCCTGCTGATTGGTGCATTTGGTGATGTTTCAGTGAGGTCTACAAGGCCATGTATAACTTGGTTAGGACCTCCATAAACACTTGTTTATGGAGTGTGAAAAGAGTGCTCCCTACAATTGTGTCCCCATTGTCATAGGTCCCGTGGTTACACTGTGATGACTGAAGCCATGTCTCATTCACCATAGCATTCCCCTCAACACCCACCCAGAGCATTTTGCATATGGTAGGTGCTTAAGGGCTAAGTAGTTAGGCAAGATAGAAGATGTCCTGAGTGCGAGGAGAAATGTGTCACAACCACCCCACCAGCCACACCCCTGTCCATCTGGTACCATAACTTCCTTAAAGAACCACTTCCCATGCTGTGCCTGGGGCCATAGCCAAAGGGGCCTCACAGGCAAGAGTTGGAAACTTTGCTCTCATGATAGGACTTCAGCCCAAGAATTTCCCCAAATCAATAGTTGCTGAAGAAATGGGTTCAGGTTCTAATTCTCCATCTGACTAAACTTGTAACCTGGGACATGTCACTTCATCTCTCAAAACCTGTTTCTTCACCTTTGGAATCGGAATGTAAACAGTATTTTCACAGGCTGTGTTAAGCCCAAATGATATAATGCATGATTACAAAATAATACACAACTGAGCTTCACTGTGTTATTTTCTTTCTTTGGTGGTATTGAAGGTTTGGTTTTTCATAATAGTAATTTTTCTTCTGATGAGTGGTTGTTGGATACACTCCTAACACTTTTACAAATCTTCATGGTTTTGAAAGTTATCCAATCAAATCCTCTCTTGATATAAAATTCTGTGTAGCACACTAATAGACTCATTGAATTGAATTTTCTCATTAGAAAGTATGACATGAAAAGTCTTCATTGTAGTAACTATACATGTATTTTCCCAATGTGAATCATTAAATTTAAGATATTGTCATGTGAAGCCTCTAAAGATTGTACGGTGTCAGAAATAATAATACTGTTTTTTAATAAACTTACATCTGTACTTTGTGTATTTAATATTTAATATAATTGTATCTGTTTAAAAACCTTTCTTTTGGAAATTCGGTCCTAAAAACTTGGAATGGGATAATAATTGGTTTGCCTTTGTGACTTTAAAAAGCAGACTATATACAAGGATATAAATAAATTCTTGAAATAAATCTACTGAAATAGTGAGAATTTAGACCTCAGAAACCTTAAAATCAATGCATTATTTGGATTTCAAATTATTTATTTGTGGAAGTTTTAATTGAAAGATACTGATAAAACAAAAATAGGTACCCCGTTTATTTGTATCTATTAGACAAGTTTATTATAAGGGAAACTGAGTTTTTGTTTTACATTTTCTTTTATAAAAAGAAAACAGATTTTTTTTGAGGGTATCAGGGATTGAACTTAGGGGCACTTGACCACTAAGCCACATCCCCAGCCCTATTTTGTATTTTTTTATTTAGAGACAGGGTCTCATTAAGTTGCTTAGTGCCTTGCTTTTGCTGAGGCTGACTTTGAACTCATGATTCTCCTGCCTCAGCCTCCTGAGTCGTTGAGATTACAGGTGTAATTTTCTTACTGGCTAAGAAAACAGATTTTAATGAGGCAATTATGTCTGGTTACTTTTTAAGGGAAAAAATGTGAATAAGATATTTATGTGCATGATTTTTTTTAAAAAAAAAAAGAGAGAAAAAGAGAGAGAATTTTTAAATATTTATTTTTCAGTTTTTGGTGGACACAACATCTTTATTTTATTTTATGTGGTGCTGAGGATCGAACCCAGCACCCTGTGCATGCCAGGAGAGCGCTTACCGCTTGAGCCACATCCCCAGCCCTATGCATGATTTATATGCATATAAGCAAGGAGAAAATGTTTTTGTTTTTTTTTTCTTACCTCTGAAATACTGATAGTAAAAGAAGAAAAGATTAAATTTATAGCTCAATTTTAAGGTTTTCTCCTTTTTATAAGTTGTGTGTGTGTTTGTGTGTGTGTGAATGTATATAAAATAAAATAGTTCACATACAGAGTTCTGAATTCAGGATTTAAGTGCTTAAACAGGTCTGACCTAAAAGCAGTTCATTTCCATTCATTACTCAATAGCTAAAGTAAAGATACACATTTGAGAGATCCCATACATTTTCCCCTCCCATTCCTAAATAATGCTCCAAATATACATTTGCATTTAGACTATGAAAATATTTTTACATCCATATAATTATATATTATATATTTACTCAACATATTTTAGTGATAACCTTTTGAGCACTTTAAAAAAATGTCTGGGAGGAAAATGACCAACCAGTTCATCATTTACCTAAGGAAAAAAACATGTTTAAAGCAACATTCTTTGCTTTAAACAATTTGGGGAAAGTAATTACCTAAAGAATCTTTATCTGCAGAATTTAATTATAACACCACCATCTTTTCTTTGTAATCTAGAAAACTGTGGGTTTGGGAGTGGGAGCTTATCCAGTGAGATACAATGGATAGTCATTTTTAGATGAAGGAAATGTAAAAGGTCTCATTACAAGGCAGCCAAAGTATTGTCGGGATTTTAACTTACGTCCTTGGTGCTGAATGACTGGCTGTCAGCATCCTGCTGGTTCAAAGCACCTGTTTGGAGGGAGCCCAGGATGGTGAGTGTTTGCATCATTAGATAAGGTTTACCTATGGTATATCCTCAATAACTTCTCTTCCACCTGGACTCTTCAGAAAGACTGAAGTCATCTTCATGAATAATTGATTCTAGATAGAATGTTGGTCTAACTGGTTTTTATGGACAAGAAAGAGACAACCTCAAGAAACATTATTTTTAGATTTTAAGTATCAAAAATACATACCAAGGATAAATGGAAAGTATTCCTGATAAAGACTATTGCTAATCTAAAAATCTTAACTATTTTGTCTTGCAAAGCACTGTGCAAGGACTCACTGATTCAATCATTAAGGTACACAGTAATCTGTTTTCCTATCTAATGTTTTACTAGCAGACAGAATGTATCAATTCAGTGTTTATGCTTCTCTGGGAGCCATATTTAAGCCTCCTTGCTAATGGCAATACTGACACCATCTTAGCTGGTAGAAAAGCCATAATTGGCAATGAACTGTTTCCCTACAGGAAAGTCCTAGGGGCCTGAATGGTTCTCTTTTGGGGTTTCTGTGCTGGGGGTGCAGGTGTGACTTACTCTGTATAATTTTTCCTTCTTCTTCATTCTCAACTATCAGACTAGAAAGAGTCATAAGTCAAATGTCTCTTGCTTAGGGCCCAACTCTGTAAGGATTTCCAGTCTTTTGAGATCTCTGATGCCTCCCCACATCACTGAGGGAAAATTAACTTACCAAGTTAGATCATTGGTTGTTCTAAAAATTTTTTATTTGTTCTAATTAGTTATACATGATAGCAGAATACATTTCTATTCATTGTACACAAATGAAGCACAAATTTTCATTTCTCTGGTTGTACATGATGTAGTCGCACCACATGTGCAGTTGTACATATACCTAGGGTAATGACATTCATCTCATTCTACCATCTTTCCCACCCCATACCCCCTCCCTACCCTTCCTCCCCTTTGCCCAAAGTTCCTCCATTCTCCCCATGTACCCTCGCCCCGCCCCCACCCAGTCCCATTATGTATCAGCATTCACTTATCAGAGAGAACATTTGGCCTTTGGTTTTTTGGGATTGGCTTACTTCACTTAGTATGATATTCTCCAACTCCATTCATTTACTTGCAAATGCCATAATTTTATTTTTTGAATGCTAAATAATACTCCATAGTGTATATGTACCACAGTTTTTTTTATCTATTCATCTGTTGAAGGGCATCTAGGTTGCTTCCACAGTTTAGAATTTGCAAATTGTGCTGCTATAAACATTGAAGTGGCTGTGTTACTGTAGTATGCTGTTTTTTGGGTATAGACTGAGGAGTGGGATAGCTGGGTCAAATGGTGATTCCATTCCAAGATTTCTAAGGAATCTCTATACTGCTTTCCAGATTGGTTGCACCAATTTGCAGTACCACCAGCAATGTATGAGTATGCCTTTCCCCCACCTCCATCCTCACCAACATTTATTGTTGCTTGTGTTCTTGATAACTGCCATTCTGACTGGAGTAAAATGAAATCTTAGAGTAGTTTTGGTTTGCATTTCTCTACTTACTAGAGATGTTGAACATTTTTTCATATATTTGTTGTAGAAACAACTGTGCAAATCCAAATTACTGGAGGAGCTTTGCAGACTCCACAGGTACTAGTCCTGGAGATTTCATTCTGTTAAGTCTAGACTAGGACCACACTTCTACCTTCAAGGTGAACACATTTACCAAGGTGTGTCTAATGTTTGTCTCATCACCTGGTCAAGAACTATTGACTTTAAGGAAGTGGAAAAAATGCTCAAAGATCATAGTTATTCCTTAACTATTACTTTTTTGCATGTGAGAAGCAGGAGAGAGCTATACCAGGCAGTCCCAAGCAGCCAGTGTCCCTCCCACACTACATCCAGCAACTACCACCCTCAAAACCTAGGGTTCTCTTGTGGAAAAAGAACCCATTTTTCTCTCCCCAAAGTGCCCTGATTTGTGTTCTATTATATATAGACCTTCCTGGCCCCCACTCACCACCATAAAAGCCAGACCAGGAAAGCCAAGGTCCTGACTACCCATCTCAAGGTCACTGTTCTAACCTCTCCTCACAACATAGGGTAAAACACTAGGATTATCTCTGCTTGTTGACAAAATTTTTAAGATTAACAATATCTGTTAAAAGCAGCCAATTAGATTGAGTGAAGAAAGAAAAAAAATAAAAATATAATGTAACAATACAAGTACCATTACGAGATAGAAATGTTCAATGAAAAAGCTTAATGAACTTCATTCACCAGACAGGTGCTTTGCAGAAACTGCATTGTTCAGAAATAGGCTAAGATGTATTTTCTTTTGTTATTACATCATATCCATCCAAACCAAATACTCTGTGCAATTCTCCAATATTATGGAAGTGTAATTACTTTCAAGAAGGATGTCACAAATCCCTACATAATTATTGAACCAAAAGGCAATACAGTTTTGGAAGACAGAACATCACAAAGTTCTGGCCTTGTACATTTCCTTAACTTTTGCTAAATTAGAAAGAGCTTTGCTGTTTCAGATAACACCAAAGCTGTTCAGTTCTTCAACCAAAAGTTGAAGGTGACTGAAAACTCTATGCCTAGCCATGTTCAAGTTAATATTTATAGTAAAGATAGAAACTGTTTTACTAGCAATAAATCACTTTCTGATTTCTACACCAAACACTCCCACATACGCAAACATAGGCGGGCAGGAGGAAGGGAAATGTTGAAGAATGATTTGCTTCAGAGACAACTTAAAAATGAATACATAAAGGTCTGTACCAACAGGGGAGACAGAAAGTAGGTAAGAGAAAAACCTCCCAGAAATGGTCCAGCATATTCAGGAGAGAGAACTTTAAAACAAAACAAAAACCAGTAAAACGAAAATAATACAGCACCCACCCACACCCACAGTCACCTCCTCCAGCAGGGAATGTGTGAGATGGTTTTATTTTGAAAAGTTCATTGACACAGGGCAAGATAACTTGCAGGTACAGAACGAGGTTTGGTGCTTGCCTGTGGGAAATGGGAAGCTCCCTGAAGGTCACGTAGGTGGTTTAAAAAGGGAGGGAAGCATGAATTGATTCACTGCTTTTTTGATAAGCAATTGTTCCCTCTTTAAAAAGCTCTTTGAAGCTAGGCCCAGTGGTACATGCCTGTAATTCCAGCTACTCAGGGGGCTGAGGCAGCAGGATCGAAAGTTGGAGGTCAACCTTAGCAACTTAGCAAGACCCTAAGCAACTTAGCGAGACCCTGTCTCAAAATAAGAAACGAAAGGGGCTGGGGATGTAAGTGGTAATGTGCCCCTGGGTTACATCCCTACTACCCATACGTGCCCACCCTCACCCCAAAAAAAGTCTTTGAAAGTTTCCAAGCATTGAAAATGATGATGCATTAACACAAAATTGAATGAAACGAGATGGGAAGAATGGAGGGTTTCTGTTTCACCCTCCAAAACAACAACAGAAACACAAATTTCACATATAGCTCCCTGCCAATGGAGGTTTTATAGGAATGTGGGAGCAGGGTAGGGAGGAGAAAGAAAGAGAGATTGAAGTGTCACTCCTCCTTGAATGACCTCCTTGCAGGGTACCTGCACCTGCTGCCCTAGAACAGTGATAGATCTAGTTCATTGTTGTTGGACCACAGAGGTAGACATTTCTAACCATGAATTTGAAGTTCAGACAAAAGTTCAGCATTGCATGTTGCTTTCATTGTGTTTGGAAATGCACTGTGTGGAAGGAGACGAAAAATACGACTCAAACTCCACTACTTTCTCTCAGAAGCTATAGTAGAGTGGTACATTGATGGTTTTATTTCATTTAAATGTGGAAGTTTGGAATTAACAAACACTATAAAATAGGTCAATATGTAAAAAGTGTGCTCAAAATACTCATTATCCAGTTTCCTGGAATTCTGCCCCTGCCCTGAACCATGGTGTTTATAAGCCCTTAATCCTCTGTGCTCTGTAATTACAATCCCAGCACGACATATTGCCGTGTGTTCCTCATTGCTCGATGGAGTGACATATAACATCTGTTTATATGCTGTATAATAGAACTGTGGTGTGGCTTGGCACTTTAAACAAAAGTTCTAGAATTTGAAATGACATGAAATTTTATCCAAAGTGTCAGCACTTCTCAGTCAGCTTGTAAGGAATATGTAAGTGTATTTGTAGCTGGTTTTCTGTAACTGTAACAGAATACCCCAGGGGAGAGAAATTGTAAATAATAGCAGTTTATGTGGCTCATGGCTCCAGAATCTGAGAAGTGCAGAAGGTTGGCGCTGGCCTCTGATGAGGGCTTTCATGCTGTGTCATAATACGGCAGAAGGGCAAATGAGCACGCACGGGACAGAGGAAGAATCGGGCCAATCTTGTCCTTTTAATACGAGCCCATTACTTGGATGCCAGGATAACAGTATTAACCCCTGCATGAGGGCAGAGCCCCCATAATCACCTCTTAATTCCATCACATGGCACTTAAATTTCAATGTGAGTTTTGGGAAACAATTCAAAACACTGTCAAATCTCCTAAATTAATTATGAGGTATAAAATGCACACTTTTTAAAAAGTTGAATGGATTCTTCAAGCTTGGGTCTTGCCAAATCTGGACATCAGTGAACTATTTGACATTGCCCTTGTTTAAATCAGTGGCAGGGCATCTTGGAAACTGATAGCCTTTCCTCAAAAATCTCATTTTAATTTTTCTGCCTAATTATCAACCCTACAGATATAACTTTGAGTCTTAGACATTTATTAATTTTTTCACAGCTTAAGCTGCAAAAAGGGCTTGATGGTTGGGCTGTTGAGGAATTTACAGGAGAAAATAACTGAGAGCGTTGGAGAATAGTGAGTTGTGGATCTGAAAGAAATCTTAGAGAGCATCAGATACAATGCACTAATTTCACAGATGAAGAGCTACAGACTACAAGTGTCCTTGGCTCTCATCATGTTCTGTGACATCATACTTCATGAGGTCATCACAGAAACTCACTTTAAGAAACTCTGGAGACAAGGAAATGACACCCACGCCATCCCTGCAGGTCCCAGAGGTCAGCAATCCAGGCACAGCCTGTGCTTATTAGAAACCCACACGTCCGTCACTGTGCGCCAGACACTGGTGGGCAAGGCTGGTGGGTGGATGCAGGGCGGAAGCCTTAAAGACACGGGTCATTCTCAGCTGCTGAGACCCTTACAGGGAGTGACCCAGTACAGCATCCAGACCTCACTGCCGCAGTCTGGCTGGGCACAAAATCACGAGCCACTCAAGCAGGAACAAAGTTTATTTTTTGAAACTGCCGCCAATGTCCGGTACCGCCTGGGCAGAGATTTTTTCCACCCACGCGGCCTCCTCCCAGACCCGCAGAGACAGCTCCTCCCCCGGAACTCCCTCCTACTGTACTTCCCCAACCAATGGGAACTCTCCAGGAGTCCCGTAGCCGGCCTAGGTGAACAGCAGGAGTCCAATATCCATATGAATGCAAATCTTAACATAATCATATCATCTCAATGGCTAGCTGGCGTCAGCTTTCGACCAAAAATGCCATGCATCATATACTTGGCTCTTAGCACCTCACTAGTCTTACTTACAATCTATCTGTAAGAGAGAGAAAGTCTGTTTCTTTGATGAAAACAGCCATCCCGTGAGAGAGGGGGGATTCTAGTTCAAGGTAACTTTAGTTCAAGAAAACATGACTCTCTTCAGGCATATAATCCAAAAGATAACCAGGCCCCTATACAAACATTTCCTTTGGGGGGAAAGGTCTAGAGATATGTTTCTTTTTTTTCTTCTTTTTTTTTTTAAATTTTTTTATTTTTTTGGTACTGGGATTGAATCCAAGAGTGCTGAGCTACACCTCCAGCCCTTTTTTGTATTTTTATTTAGAGGCAGGGTCTCCCTAAGTTGTTTAGGGCCTTATTAAGTTGCTTAGGCTGGCTTTGAACTTGCAATCCTCCTGCCTCAGCCTCCCACACCACTGGGATTACAGGGATGCGCCACCATGACCGGCTGATATGTTTCTTTTGATAGGTAAGGGTCTACAGACTGAGGGTCATGACTAGTCCAGTGCCACACTGAGGAAACTGAGACATACGGAAAAGAATCTGTTAAATATGAAGAAAGACTGTAAGAATTATAACTTTTTATTCTTAAGTTCTCATTCATCAAATATTCTCTAAAGCCTTTTCCATCCTCATGTACAAAAAGTTGTAACCAAAAGCAGCATAGGAATGTATATTTTAGTAATTAAGTAAAACAAAAAAGTTTTTTTCTATATAGATCACAACCAAATCCCTAATGAAAAAAATCAATCAATAAACCCCTTGAATAAAAGGGCAATTAACCGAGATGGGAAACTTGGCATAAATATGCTTTTGAGCAGCTAAGGTCTTGCATTGTCACTGAAAAGTAAACACTGTTCATTTAGGGGAAATATGTTCACTTTTGTAGGTTGTTAGTATTCACTTAAGTCCCTGAAAAATGTGATTCCCCATTATTTTGTGGTCTTCAGTTTAAAAAAATGTCTAACTGAAAGTTCTAGACTTCTAAAAAGAGAGATGTGAGAAATGATCATTGCTTTTGAAAAAAGGATTTTAAGCTCAAAATAAAGCAAGATTCAAAAATAGCCAGTTTCTTCTAAGAACAAGAGTTTGAAAATACAGAAGGCTTATCTTGCTTTATTTTATTTTGGTACTGAGGATGGAACTCAGAGGCACTTTATCACTGAGTCACATCCCCTGCCCCCCCCCCTTTTTTTTTTTTGACAAATAAAAAATTAGCCTCACTAATCCTTACTTAGCCTCACTAACTTAGCCTCACTAACTTAGCCTCACTAAGTTGTAGAGGCTGACCTTGAACTTCCACTCCTCCTGCCTCAGCCTCCCATTTTGCTGGGATTACAGGTGCTCTTGTTATGTGTAACTCCGTGGTAGAGTACTTACATAGCACACTCATGGCCCTGGGTTTCATCCCCAGCACCACAAAATAACAACAGCAAAAAATAATATTAAAAGAAATAGTAGAGAAAAAGAAGCTCACATAACTTCATACAACCCAAAGGTTAGTGGGAGCAGTTGCTCTTAAAATTCACATAAAAATTGATCAAACTTCTATTCAGTACCTATAGAAAGTCTCAGAGCCAACCCTAGGATTTCTATAACTTCTCAGTGTAGGTGTCTCTGTGCTTAAGTTCCTTTTTGTGCTGATGTTAGTTTGTTCTTTGGGGCCATTTGTGGATTTTGTTCATTATCTTCTGCTGTCTCTATTCTATACTATGTGGGTTCAGAAAAGAAGTTCAGCCTTTCTCCTGGATTCTACAAATGAAGCTCAACATAAGTGTCTGTGTAGCAGATTCTACCGGCCGTCTGGAGAGATGAGGTATTCATTCAAAACAAACAATTTTGAGATAATAGATGTCCCTGCTCTTGAAAAGCCCTCTCTGCTGCCCCGACACTGGAGATTTTCAACACTTATATTGTATCCTATTCTTCAACCTCTAGCCACCATAGTGACTCTCTTATCTTTTCCTTATCCTAGTTATTCTTTCAAATTTCTCTGCCCCAATGTCCTCAGAATTTCACTTTTCTGTTCCCTGTATTGTATAGGGCAATTGTGCTCTTTCCAACTCCTAGTCCAAAAAACCCTTCTTCAGATCTATGATAGCACACCCAACACTAATCACTGTGCTCATGCAAAACAAAGCCCGTGGTTATCCAAGAGTACATGAGAACCATCTGCACATCTTGTTAACAATTCAAATACTGGGTAGTTAGGCTTGGGGATGGCTTAGAAAGGTCTACTTTTAATAGTCATGATTACAGGCTATCTTCTGCTCATTCTTTGAGAAACTCTACAGTCTAACAAGGCTTCCTGTGCAAGAGGCAGTTGGAATTCAGAGCATTTTCCCCTCCTCTTCATATACAATAAAATTGACTTTAAATAAAGCCGTGCGGTTAGGGATGAGCTCAGTGGTCGAGAACTGGCCTTGCAAGTGTGAGGCCCTGTGACCACACACAC
This sequence comes from Marmota flaviventris, assembly GCF_047511675.1. Lineage (NCBI taxonomy): Eukaryota > Metazoa > Chordata > Mammalia > Rodentia > Sciuridae > Marmota > Marmota flaviventris. The sequence continues at coordinate 139,910,448 of NC_092501.1, read as the reverse complement.
ACACACACACACACACACACACACACACACACATAGAAAACAAAGCAACCTGGCCCTGGAGGTTCTATAGCTGGAGGTCAACATAACCCCACGTTCTTGTGGCTCAGACCATCTTACTTACTAAAGAACACTCCAGAAGCTCTGTCAGTTAAATCTCTGATACACTCATTAGTGAGGGATAAAACTCATATTTCTCCTGTCTTAAGAGGATTTCTCTTATTAGAAACATGGTTTTATTCACTTGAGCTGGCACAGTGACCCTTTTAGCTAAGATACAGAGGACAAAGTTTGTTCTGGGACAACCCCTGGAACTTTGCTTCCAAGCTCCCAATGAAGTGTAACAGAGGACAGTCTTAGAAGGACAGTAAGGCCATCCTGAGTTAGCAGAGTGCCATGTTATTTTAATATCTCGATATTTAATATTTAAATATTTAGATATTTTTAATATCTAGAGTAGGTTGTGCTAAATTCACATTAATTTGCAAGGTGTTACTAAATGAGAGTGGCTTTTTAAAAGCTAAATTATAGTATAGCTGTGTTCCTTTTTGTTTGTTTTTTTGCAGTGCTGGGGATCAAACCCAGGCCTTGTGTATGCTAGGCAATTGCTGTACCACTGAGCCACATCCCCACCTTTAACTGTGCTCCTTTTGCAAGATAATTTAATTACTGATCAAAAACTAAAAACTGATCAGAGGGTCATTTTTAGTGTATAAATTACCCATTTGTCATGTTTCTATTGTCTTCCTACCTTAATTCTTAGCTCTTTGAATAAAAATAGCTGAATTTTCTGTTCCTTAATCTTGCAGAAGTCCAGTGATCTCTGCTCACAGTGAGAGCTCAGGAAATGCTGGTGCCCCAACCGCAGAGCTGTCACACGCTCTCCCTCTTCCAGTAGCAAAGTGTGAAGCCAGGCAAGTCATTCACCCAACCTATACACCCTAGATTCTTTCCTCTAAGGGGTAGGGGGGATGGAAATAATAGTTGATCCTAGGAATCTCTACTATTTCAAGGACCCCTGGAGTCTAGAACTATATACCCAAAGTAGTTTTCTCATCCACTGATAGATTTTTTTTTTCTATTAAATGTGAGATTTCTGTAACTTTTATTTTTTCCCCTGGTACTGGGGATTGAACCCAGGGAATCTCTACCACTGAGCTATATCCCCAGCCCTTTTCCTTTTTATTTTGAGATCGGGTCTAGCTATGTTGCCCAGGTTGGCTTTGTCCTTGAGGTCCTCCTTCCTCAGCCTCCTGAGTAGCTGGGATCCCAGGCAAGTGCCACCAGTCCTGGCTTGCATTTTCTTTTTGATGGTGCCTCTTCAGCTTCAAGCCCCTTTGCCTTCAGAATCAAGTCCACACACACACTCTTAAGCAGGGTATGAAAGACCCATGACCCCATGCATGGATGGAAGGCTTCAGGCCCTGGCTCTGACCCTTCTCTGTACACATTGCTCAAGCCACTCTGTATCACTGGCTACTATCTTCCATGCTGTCCGTGCCTTGGCCTGTGTTTTCACAGAGACTTCCTCTGCTGCACACCTTGCTTTTCTCTGATTCGTGTTCAGTTTCAAGGTTAAGCTCAAATATCACCTCATCTCACAAACTGTTCTATACACTCCACCCCCAGATAATTTACTTGTATTCTTCACTTTTTATGGGTCTTTGCACATCATGCTATGAAGGTATTTAATTCTGTATAAATGTATTGATATCCCTACTCTCCACCCAGGCTCCAGGATATTTCCTTGAAAACAGGAAACAGCATATCCCATGAAAGAGAGAATGAATAAATGAGTATTTTGCCTGTCTCTTAATTGCCTGTCTTAGCCGTTGATAACATGCACAGAGCTAAGTTATTTCCTGAGAAGCAGTAGCCTTCCTTAGCATTCATTTTTTTTTTGTTCTAATAATTTCTTCTTTTCTCTATAAATCCCTTGTTACTTGGACTCCTATGGTTTTACTCTTGCTTTAATATGTCCCCATCGAACAATATCCTTGTCTTAAATTATTAGCTGCTTTAAGTTCTGTGCCGGTAAATACAATATCCTTTGCTCAGCATCTACCCCCCAAAATATCATTTTCTGTTGAAGGCAGCATCATTTTCCTATTTCTCTTTCCCCAATGACTGCAGCCTGGGAAAGCTGATGTCAGCTCTTCACACGTTAATCTAGTTGCCTAATGTCTTTGAGTCAGTATTCTCTACTAGTTTATCTTGCTCCTACATACAAGATTGGCTAAAATTGTTGGACAATTTCTTTTTGGCAAACTCAACATTACAAAATGAAAACATTCCTTTTTGCTGATGTCATTGTGTATGCTGCTGTTGCAGAATTGTGCTCTGTGTCATGATACAGAAAAGAGGAAGAATGAAAGGTGACTCAACAAAAAACAGATGACTTGGAACTTGTCAGAGAATACAAGTGAATTTCCTGGAAGTTTTATTTTTTATTTTTTTCAATACCGGGGATTGAATTAAGGGCCTTACACATTCTAGGAAAGCATTCTACCACTGAGCTAGCCCCTAGCCCCTGAAAGAATTAATTTGGTAACAAGTATATACAACTTTTGCATCAAATAATCAGGTGTAAAGCCTTAGTCCTAAGAGGGTTTATTGAAACCATAGTTCTTTGATGTAAGGAATGGATTGTTTACCTAGTGAGGCAACATATATATATCTCTGGAATAACCAGCTTTACAGCTGACAGCAAACTCCTCCAGGCAAGGACTTATGTGTTTGGCAAAAATTATACCTATTGTATATCAGTGCTACTTAAATATTTAATAACAGTTCCTCCCAGACCTATTCCTGGCAGGTCTAGCCTTCCAGACTTGTCATGTCCATAATCAAATATGCATTTGTACATTAATCATCTGAGGTGTGGTGCCACTTTTAAGCCCAAGAGAGATGGTGTCATCTTCTTCTCTAGGTCAGGGATCTACTCTGGGAGCCAGGAATATAGATAAGTAGCTATGAATATCAAACATCCTTTTCTTGTAAAAATTCCCTTCATTTTTAAAGATAAATCACTTGCAGAGTGAGCTGTGTTTTCTCCTGAAGACGAATGATGACTGTTTTTGAAGTTGCCTTCATTATTTGGGCTCCATCCCTAAAGGTGTGACATGGGCCCTCAGTTTACCTTTCTGGAGGTCAGTTAGCTCATCTGTAAAAGATGCTTCTGGACTAACTGCAAGTGTTTTAAGCCCCAAACTTCTAATGTATTGCCTATTTCCAAATGTAATATTTATGCTTATTGATTCAGAATAAAGAAATTAATTCACTTTTAAGTTTTCTGAGGCATGCAAAAAAGATGCTGTTGCTTAAATGTTTAATTTGTCTTTTTTTCCACATATTTTATTAGTGCTTTATAGTTGTACATAATGGTAGAATTTGTTGCTACATATTCATGCATGAGTCTGCTTTACTTCCTCAAAGGTAGTTTATCTAATGTCTATTAAATAGAAGAGAATCAATGTGGCGATTAATAGAAATTTCAAACCACATATATTAGAGAACAACCAAACTATTTAATTTGTGAATCTGAAAACTTCAATAAAATTAAAATGATCAGTCAGAACCCAATCTCTTTGATCTGGGAGACAAAAGTCTACTAATTGTGTTCTTTATCAGTAAAATGGAAATCTTTGGAGGAGAAGAAATGAGACAAATACATAAAGACACAAAGGTTTGTTGCAGGTATAGGAGTTTCACTGGAAAGGTCTTTGTGTGAAGATACTGCCATAAGTTGGTGCTTCATCTCACCTGACAGTGGGAGGCCTTCATCTTCTTCTACCCCCGCTCTCTCTCCCATCCTCTCCACTTTTGCTCCAGTTTCCTGATGTCTGGCCACGTTCAGAGTTACCACTTTTGCTTATGCATAATGACATTTGTTGTTATTTCAGCAACACTAATTAGGTCACAGAAGGATTGAATCTATTATTTGTTTCCATCAACAGCTTCTTCAAAGGCCCAGGTTTATCTGCCAAGAGTGAAGTAGTTAATGCCTTGTGAAAAGGCTGTACAAATCCTTTGAGTTTTACTCACCTTGTCTTACTTTCTTGTCTTGGAGTTTCCAGTCTCCAGAAGTTGGTTTATGCATGCTGAAGTTTCCAAGGGTGATTCGGGTGACCTGAAAAAGTCCTTTGGCTCAGGCCAGTATCAGGATTATTCTACCTGTAGCTACTTTCACTGTGATGAAATTAAAACAATCTTCTCAGAAATGAACCTCAGTGAGGTTTATTGGCAGAACACTAAGAGCTCTGGTTTTACTCAGTCTTCAGAGTTAGAAAACCCATAACACCTGACAGCAGGTACAGTGCTTCTCATTGCAATGATTTATACCTATGTTACACTCGCATTTGAATTCTTAACATTCTGTGTCAGTTCGTGGATATACCCAAAAACATATAAGTCAGGTACACTATTGTGAAGTGTAATGTGTCTTATTTATCCTTTTGAACACCTTTAAAAATGTGTAAGTTCTTAAATATTAATTTTTACCTTTCCATTATTGTCTAGAATTACTTTGACTAATGCGGTCTTCATTTTTCTATTAAAAATCCTTGTAATTTTTATTGTTATGATGGTTTATGCACATTTTCTCCCATGACTGTAATTTATAAAAGCATGCAACAGATCATTCACTTATTCATTCTGGAAATGTTTTTTGAGTAACTACCACATGTCAAGCACTGGTCTAGAACTTGCTCATAACCACTGAAGTCTACTATCGCTATTGTAGAGCTCTTTCTCCCTTCAATTCCCTCAAAGTTTGCTTCATAGTGTTTAGGAACTCTGATGTTTGATGCATATATACTTATAATCTTAATATCTTTTATGTGAATTGAGCCTTTTTCAATCATATGATGTCCTTCTTTGTCTCTTATAACAGTTCTTGACTTAAAGTCTATTTTGTCTTGTGTTATGTAGCTACCCTGCTGTCTTTTAGAAAGCATGAAATACATTTTTTCTATGTTTTCACTTTCAACCTGTGTGTAGTTAGATCTCAAATGAGTCTCTTATAGATAGCATATAGTTGGATACTATTTTTAAAAATCCATTATGCTACTATATACCTTTTGATTAGTGAGTATGATCTATTTAAATATAAAGCAATTGCTGATAGGGAAAGACTTGCTACTGTCATTTGTTGTTTGTTTTTTTTAAAGTTCTATAGCTTTTTGTCCCTTCTTTCCTTCCTTCCTTCCTTCCTTCCTTCCTTCCTTCCTTCCTTCCTTCCTTCCTGTGTAGTTAGTTGGTTTTTTATAGTGATAGTTCTGATCCTATTTTCATTTCCTTTGATGTATATTTTGTTTTCCTTATGATTAATATGGGCATTATATAGCACAGCCTAAGGTTATAATAATCTATTTTAAACTGAAAACTTCACTGTAATCATGCAAGAAAGCTCCACTCCTTTGCCTCTGCCCCCATCCATTTTATAATATTGCAGTCATAAATTTCATCTTTATTGTATACCCATAAACATATGCAATAATGTTTAATGTTTTTATCCTTTAAATCATATAAAAGAATAAATAATGATGTTATAAATCAAAATGATAATAGAAGTTTCTATATTTGTCCAAAAACTAACCAGTGTGGACCACTTAATTTTTCAAATGGTTTTTATTTGCTGTCACCTCCTTGTTCCAACTCTGAGGACTTGCTCTAGCATTTCTAGTAGGGTAGGTATAGCGCTAACACCCCCAGCTTTTGTTTCCTGAGAGATCTTTTATTCTTTCATTTTAAAAGAATAGTTTTGCTAGATAAAGTAGACTCCATTGACTTTTTTGTTTCTTTCTTTCATCACTTGAAATAATTATCCCATTGCTTTCTGGCCTGCAAGGTTTCTTCCAAGAAATCCACCGATCATCTTATTGTATGAGAAGAGCCACTTCTATTTTGCAGCTTTCTGAATTCTCTCCTGGTCTTTGGCTTTCTACAGTTTGATTATAATGTGTCTCAGAATGGAATGTTTTGAGTTTGTCTTGAAATTTGTCTTTCCATGGATTTCCCCCTGTTTGGGGGTTTTTGTTTTTGTTTTTTCTTGGTCAAATAAGTGGTCTCTTTTTCTCTCTCCTGCTAATACTCTCATAATGAATATATTCATCCACATGGTAGTGTGATTTTTTCCCAGTCTCCCTATTTACCGATGCTTTTAAATGTCTTGATTTTCCTAAGAGTCTCACCCATGCTCCTTCTCAAGGCCTTGGCTGTTGTATTCCTCTGCCCACACGCTGCCCTGGGTTCGCGCAGGTGCAGCTCTCACAACCCCCTGCACCTGTCACTACTTTCAGTGGCCTCAACCTGTCATCCAAAGGAGGCTGGCATTCCATTCAGGGATCCTGCTCAGCCTGGACCGTAACCAGCCCTTTGGACAGTTGCTGGACAAGCCATAACATTGTAGGCAAGTTCTAGTTTTTTCCTTTTGTCCTGAGGGAGGAAGCTGGACTTGGGTGGCACACCACACTGAGCTGAGGGTGGGGTAGGGCGACAGTGGGCAAAAATGCCACAAAATATATCATTGTTTTCATTGTGATTTTTCCTTGATTAGGCACTGACTTGGTTTCTGCAGCTTCTCAACTGGTTTCTAGAATCCCCACAAAGCTACTTGGGCCCATAGGTAGTTGTTTATTTGGCATTTCCATGGGGAAATGATGGCTTGGAGCTTCCTGGTCTGCCTTCTTGCTGAGGTCACCCTTGCTTATAAGTAACTCATAAACCAGGGAGGAAGAAAGGCATAGAACAGTAATGCCATGGTCAGTTTTGTGTTTTAGAAAAGAGTAACTCTGAAGATTACACATTCTTTTTTTTTTTTAATTTTTTTAAAATTAGTTACACATGACAGTACAATGACCTTGACATCATACATTTGAATCGGATGGGATATAATTTCCCATTTTTCTGAGTGCACAGGTTGCAGAATCATGTTGGTCACACAGTCACATATGCACACAGTAATAATAATGTCTGTTTCATTCTACTATCCTTCCTTTCCCCCCATCTACTCCCCTCCCCTCCCATCACTTCTCTCTACCTAATACAAATTCTTATACAAGAAAAAATTAATTTCAGAGCCATAGAAACCATAAGAAACCTATGTATTGGACTAGGTGAGAGATGATAAGGGCTTGGACTAAGGCATATATCTCTTAAAATATATATATAGTGTTTAAGGGGAGCAGTTCTAAGACTCAGTTGCCTATTAGAAGCATGGTCTGGGAATGTGAAGGTGGATGAGATATGGAATAAAAGAATGAATGAATATTTTCCATTAAATGATTTTAGGCAACTTTCTTATCCTTTCTGAACTTCATCTTATCCTCTTATCCTTTGTTTTTTTAAAATTTTTATTATTAGTTGTTCAAAACATTACATAGTTCTTGACATATCATATTTCATACATTTGATTCAAGTGGGTTATGAACTCCCATTTTTACCCCGTATACAGAATCACATCAGTTACACATCCATGTTTTTACATACTGCCATACTAGTGTCTGTTGTGTTCTGTTGCCTTTCCTATCCTCTACTATCCCCCTCCCCTCCCCTCCTCTTATCCTTTCTGAACTTCATCTATAAAACAAGATGACTGGAAAAGACATGTAAGTGTCTGGTAGATAGCAGGCAACTAATAAAAGAGTTTGTTTCCTTTTTTCCTATGCACTTACCTCTGACCAAGAGGTCAAAGTTATGCAGTTTAGTGGATGGTGTTTCAACTTACTGAAGTGGAAAATGGGAAAAATGTACCACAATCTTTTGAGTCTTTGGGATTAGGGGTTTATTTTTTAACTCCCATGCTTTGGTAGTAAATACACGTTAAACAAGCTCTATGTAATGAACTGTTTGCATTTATTTTTATCTTTCTCAAACAGGCATTCCTGAGCATCCTAAAGTTATTATCTGATTCCAGAACATCCCCATTCAATTGAGCATGGTACAAGGTCACTTAGCACACTGGTTGGCTCTAGGTTATTGAGTAAATTTGGAGCAAAATAATAAAAATAATTTGTCTCCTGGATCTTGAGCCAATGCTTTGTTATCAGCTCTGAGTCCTTTTAAAAATTCTGTGAGAATCTTCTTCAAATGGCTCTTACTTGACAGATTAACAGCCATGTCAATAATATGTGTGCATTCACGATGACATTTTAAATGTTCTATTCAAAGATTATGAGAGAAAAATTGCAAAAGGAATTTTAATAGCCCTTTTATTTCCCCTTGAGGCAATGACCTTTGTATAAAATTATGTTTCCTTAGGCTAAGATTCAAATTGCTATCAATAGCAGAAAATGTAGGTGTTCATGCAACTACTGTTTTATATGGATGAAGTATCTTGCCTAAGGAATCTTTTCTAATGTAACTTTTAAAGATTGAAAGAGTTTTAAAACCTATTCTTATAATATTATTTTTAAAAATAATCAGAATTTGCTTCACCTTTGACAAGTAACATAACACTTATGATCTATGCATCAGATTTTAAGAGATGATAATCACGTATCCAGACATTTCATTCTGATAGGAGAAATGTCTTTTGAATTATAAAATATGAAAAGCTCAGAAGTTGGGGTAACCCCGGCTTCCAGCTTGGGAATGATGTGAACATTTAGTGCGACTATACCCTAGGCTCCTTCCTCCAAGTCACACCCCACCTTCCCACACCACCAAAAGCTGGAATTTTCCATAGCCTCATATTATGTTTTGAATCACTTTCAAGACAAACAGAAGCTATAAAAATATCAAGTAGGAGCATCATTCTTTTTTCTTCATCCTAATGCTGTTTTACATTTCCTGCATCTCATGTCTTATCTTGCAAAGTGGCCAGATATGTCAGCAAAATGTTACTTCTCATAAAGAATGTAGCAACCACATTTTTTTGATACAAGAAAAAAAAAAAAAACCATAATGGAACATAGATGAAGTTCTTATTATAATTCCTTCTTAGGTACAGGGAGCGATTTTTGTTTAGCAAAGTCCTGATGGCCAGAGAGATACAACTCTTCGCCGGGTAATGCCTCCTTCCATTTTAACATGTGATATTGTGTTATTCAGAGATGTGACTCAAGAACAGCATAGGGCTACATTTGTAAGGGATGAGACAAGGACATGTACAGACGCAGAAAATAATTTGACCTAGTAAAGCCTCATCTCTGGGAAGGTCTGGCTCAGATGATAAGGTTGCCTCATGAATCTGCTGGCTTCCCACCCTCATCTCTACACTGCAGGCATACAGAACTTTGAGCAGGTACCAAAACCAACAAATCTTGTCCTTTGCCCTCAGTGCCCGCTACCTAACCATTCAGGCATCTTTCCCCACCTTGGTGCTGCGATAGACTTTCTCCCTCCTTGGGCTACCAATACTCTCCCTGTCTGAACTCATTCCAAGGCCTCTTCAGAACTCCACGTGGGTGTGAAGAAGCTGCTTTGTCATCTGAGCTACATCCGGTCCTTTTCTAAGCCCTCCCTCATGTTCTCTGCACACCTGGGTTATGACATGCTAGTTATTTGCCTGTTTTCTTCTTTGAGCTCTTTGAGGATTTAAAAAAAACATCTAATTTGACTTTTTATTAAAAGCACCCAGAATAATAGCTGGCATGCAGGTAGGATTCAGTAAGCATGGTTGAACGACTAAATGTGGAAATGAATGAATGATTGTACCTTGGTCTGTATATGGCACACTGACATACGTACACGAGAATTTAGCTGACTCTTAAGCTTCCTTCCCTGTTCCAGGCCTGTGAGATGAATATCTTTATTTTCACCATTCCATGGATGAGAAAATTGAGTCACAGAGAATTAAGATGACCAAGACACACCACGAGGACAGTTTTTGGCCCTAGGTTTGTTGGGCCCTTTATGCTATGGCTACCCTTGAAATTTTACTAAAACTATTAATCATAAAAAGGTGTCAAAACTGTTAGTGCTGAAAGAATAGCTACAAATCTGTCTTTTACTCTAATGTTTATACTAATAAAGAAAATATCATCTATGACTTTTTAAAGAACTCTGTAAATAATTTGGCTATGGGCTAGGGTTGTGGCTCAGTGGTAGAGCACTTTCCTAGCATGTGAGAGGCTCTGGTTTCAATTCTCAGCACTGCATATAAATAAATAAATAAATAAATAAATAAATAAAATAAAGATCCATCAACAACTAATAAAAACATTTAAAAAAATAATTTGGCTATTTTCTCCCATTTTTTCTCATTTTAAATATATTGTTTATATACATATATAATATTTATCTTACTAACAAATTGTACTCATGTTTATGTTACTGTTTTGTCTTCATAACCATAATAGTTAATGGCATGATATTCCATGTCAGTTGACATACTAAGTCAATTACTTGTATCTGCTGATACACTAAGTATCAGCACTATCATGAAGATATTTGTGCATCCAGGATTTAAAAAAAAATTACTTTCCCATAGCTTTTCAGAAAGATAATTTTATAATGAAAGCTACACTAATTATTTAGTAATAAAGAATTCAAAGGCCCAGACATTTAGTGCTATTTTTGTGGTTTCTTGAGGTTGTGTGATTGGGTCCTTAGGTGGACCCTTATTAACTTGGTAATCTTCCTTTGACAAAATGCCCCTGATCTAAAACCCAGACATAAGAACCCCTCATACACAACACAGTACATCATAATATCAGTGCAAACCAGCATCCCACTGTCCTGGCCACAAATGAAGGTCAGAAGGGAATTCTCAGAAAGAGGACGTGCACATCCAGCAGGGTTCATGTGGCAGACAGGGAGTAGCCCAGACTGCAAAATTTGCCGACATTGTTTTGGCAGCGCTGGGGACTTTATACTGGAAATCCCCAGCCAGTGTCACTGATGTCTGCTTTCTGACGTGTGAAACTTCAGAGCCATTTTAGAACTTGGTTCCTGAAGACATTTCATAGGAGAGACTGTAGGGATCATTTCTATGTTTGTGATTCATGTTCAACATTGTGTAATAGGTGCTTAGCAAGTACTTGACACATAATAGATGCTGACTAAATATTTGCTAAATGGAGACATAAGAAGGATAGAGAACACATGCATTGGAATCAAAAAGATACGGATTTGAAATCTGTCTCCATCACTTACTTTCTGGCCTTGAACAAGAGGCCTAACTTCCCACAACTTCTGTTTCCTCATGTAAAAAGAGAGCAAGATGGGCTGGGGACATATCTCTTGGTAGAGTGCTTGCCTCGCATGTACAAGGCCCTGGGTTCAATCCCCAGGGACACACACACACACACACACACACACACACACATACACACACAAAGACAATATGTCTTATTTTGCATGGTAACAGGTAATCAAACCAGGGAAACCCCAAAGCTTGCCTGAGGCAGAACTGTGCCTTGGGTGAGGAGAAATGAAATAGGTACATGATCAGAGGATAGATATACAGGAAATGTAACCTTACCCAAAATCAAGAGCACAGCAGAAAAAATAGGAACGAGGTGTGGCAGGAACTTGCAGAAATACAAAAGAAGAGGAAAGAACTGATGTTTCTGCTTGTTCTTCTGGGAATCCTTACAAAACTGAATTGTTATTTTCCACTTTTTGACATTTTTGTTCCTTCTTTAAGTAGTCTTATTCTTCACATTCGTTTCTTGTTTACCCCTCGGTAGAACTCACATAAATAGGAAATGACATTTGTAAACCTAAGGACTTTGCAGTGTTGTCTTTTAGTAGATCCTACCTTTTTTTTTTTTTTTTTTTTTTTTTTTTAGAATATATGAAATTTATTTTGAAACTCTCATTTGGCTTCCTAAGCACTTTCTAGAAATCTTTTAAAAGATTAATCTGGCATAAAATAGAAATTGCAGTTTGACAGGAAGCCTAGAATCCTAATTTATCCCTTGCTTTAAAGATAGTGGACTCCATTTAGGCTATGTGTGTGTGTTCATGCAGACACGTGTGTGCGGAATTGAGTGAAATACTGTTAGATATTGCAAATGCTGGATGATTCTCCAAAAACTAAAAATAAAATCAACAATAAAATGCACGGGCCTCCCCATGCCCATCTGCTCAAAGACCCCTCTCTATTCTTCTATCATCTCACACTCAGGGCTGATGGAATAAAAATATCATAATAGTTATGCAGCCACCCTCAAAATAAAAGATACTAACATTTAATTCAGATCTCACATGTCCAGCTGTATTTCCACCCCTCACCCATTCTTCCCTCCCAAGACATAACCATGGATTCCTGACACCCGTACACTTCATTCCTATGAAGTATCTTTATATTTCTACTACATATGTGTATATCCAGAAAAGATTCCATGTCACGAACCCATGGCCTTGTTGTCTCCAGGTAGCCTTAAACTCAAGCTCCAGATTCCCAGGATCAGCCCCAGCTCCCAGAATCAACATGGAGTCGGTCACCTCGTGGCCTCATTGGTTTTCAGTTCCTGTTGTAATTCTGTACCCTGTAGGAATCCTGTAGTTTCTCCTCCTTTTCTGAAAGCCTAGCGATGCGTGTTTAAAAAAAAAAAAAGTGTATTATAATTTAGCCAGAATATCTGGGTGATTTTAGCAGGAAGATTTTAAAGTTATATACTCCACAGTGCTGCATAATCTAGAAGTTGGAGCTACTTTTTCCATAAAACAATCGTTTTCCTGTAATGATTCTTTCCCCGTTTTCCAGGTTTTAAAATCTTAATTACTTAATTGACAAAAAGTGTAAATATTTATGGATATAACTTGATGTTTTGATACATGCATATGTTGTGGAAAGATTGTGAGGTTCATTAACACATGCATTGCCTCACTTGCCACGCCATTTCAGTGTTTTAGTGGGGCTGTGTAAAACACCCTGCTAGATATCAGTTGGATAAAGAAAACTCAGTATATACACAATGGAGTCTTCCTCAGCCATCAAGAAGAAATTAGGCATGGGGCTGGGGCTCAGTGGTAGAGCGGTACTGGGTTCAATCCTTAGCACTACATAAAAATGAAATAAAGGTATTGTGTCCACCTACAACTAAAAAAAAAAAAAACATATTTTTGTTTAAAAAAAAAAGAAATTATGTCATTTGTAGTAAATGGTTGGAACTAGAGATCATCACACTGAGTGAAATAAGCCAGACACAAAAAGTCAAGAGTCAAATATCTTAGATGTGGAAGCTAGAGAGAAACAAGTATTTAAAAGAGAGGGGGAATCTCACAAAAACAGAAGGGACCCAGAGGAGAGGAATGAGTGGGATGGAGGAGGGATGGGAAAGGGGAGGAACAGCAGAATGAAATTAACCAAGCTGCGTGTCTGTGCACGTGTGAACATATCACAATGCATTCTATTTTTCCATATAACTATAATGCACTAATTAAGAAATAAATGAACAGGTTTCTATAACCTATGATGACTAGTATTTGGGACCTGACAAAAAAATTTTACCATTCTACTAACTAAATGTTAACACCATGCTGCATATAATATTTTATAGCAGTTTATTATTTTTTAAAAAAATGCCTTTCATTGCTTATTTTGAAAAGAATACTTTCCAAAGTGACTATGCATATTTTATCTAAAAAGACATGTGTGATCATGAAGTAAAAATATTTGCTTAATATGTGAACATGTTGGTTTTACTGAATTTGCATTCTTTTCCTTAATAATGCGTATTTTGTATTTCTTTCTTAACAAAGCTCCTTTTCCCTTTATCTACTTCTTAGTTAAGATTACTTCTAAATTTTTGACTATAAGTAATTTACTCTGTAGTTGAAGGAGTTGAATCCTGACTAACTCCTGGAAGGATGAAACTAGAAATCTCAGTTAAGTAAAGTTTCACCCAAAACATTCTGTTGTGACAGAGCCATTTTGTCTCTTAGAAAATCTGACCTAAGACTCCACACCCTGGGCCAAGCTACACCTCTGGTTTCCAACGTCCCTAATGCTTTGAGGCAAACTACACCTTGTTTGCTTCAAGGCCAATAACATTGAGATGTATGATAGCTTTTAGCCAAAATGAAGAATAGAACTGGATAATTTAGAATTATCCTTGTGTCATTGTAAGAGCTGGGGACATCACATGATCCTTGAGTTCCACCACCTATAGCCATACACAGATGCACAGTCCCATGATGCTCAGCATCAGCCCCCACCCTGTTGCATATTGTAGGATTTATAAGCCCAGGGCTCCAGAGACACTGGCAAAGCTTCTGCCAGCTATCCATTCCTAGCAGTAAAGTCTGAGTTCAGTTTCAAACCACGACTGAGTCTCTTTTTATGTTTTAAAAGTACAACTGGGCAGTGCTATTTCTCCACCAGAAAACATTTTGAAATATATTTTTATGTCAATTTGGGGATGGAATTAAGCTTAGGAATACTGCTTCTGATGAAAGTAAAGGTCCTGTTGAAAGAGCCATGTGGTGGGATAATTCTGGCAGAGGATTCTGGAAGGCTTAAGTAGGGAGAGCCTGGGGGAGAGGCAAGTCTCTCAGCTCTTTGTCAAGCCGCACTTGTAATTGGGGTTCTCTTTTGGAAAATGGATAAAGAATGGAAGTGGCATCTGGTGGCATCCAAGAGGCAGGAAGCCTCCATTCCAGTCTCCATTCTGCCTCAACATGCCTTCATGTGACATAGGGCAGGACACAGACTCCCAGTAGCACAAGGAGTTTTCATCTATCTCCAGGGAGCACGTGTACAATGAGCAGATGCCTCTCCAGCACAGCCATTTTACCTCGTTCCGTTTGGTCCCAGTCCAGGTGTGTGGAAGTCTGGCAGCTCTGATCCCTTGCTTTATTCATAGAGGCTACTTTGACTTTGTGGATTGCCACTGCACCTTGAGTAATGTGCTCCATTGCTCCCTGGGGGCCATTCTCTTTCCCCTGGATTCATTTCTTTGTGCCTTTTCTTCAGTGCTGACATTAGTTTTTCAACATCTCTGATCTAGTTTAACTGCAAAGGCGTCTGTTACTGACTGAGGTTTCCATCTTGGCACTCTGCCATTGACTTGCCTCTAGGTCCATGTATTCATTCAGCATACACTAAAGCATCTTTAGCGTTTCTACATAAGGTTGGGACAGTGTTTACACAATCCCTAGGAATACACATATGGAAACCCTGCTCCTGGACAGGTCACCAAAGAGTCAAGGGACCACACAGGTGGCTGTTCTTTGCCATATGATGTCCTGAAACATATCTCGAATCTTTTTGACCTATTAGCCAGTAGATTCCCATTTTAACGCTCCACTCGATTCCATATTATTGAGTGGCTTCATTCTGCCTTGTATGCCAGGTAGTCAGTGGGATACAAACTAAGTATCCCACTTAGTTTCTTCAGAAGATGATATTTACCTTTATTTTCCTTTCCTCATATGGATTCTATGAGGCAAATGTAAGGAAGTCAGCTACATTTGGAAACCACTCCCAAAAAAGTTGCTCTGTAAGACATTGATTATGCTTACATATGTTGGCATAAAAGTTACAGATAAAAATAAAATATTTAACAAATTGTACTTGGAGTTGGTTGTTAATATATATTTATGTTCTTTATGGCCTACTCTAGAGGTATTGGAGTACCTCATTGGTAAGGATAATTCTGGAGATGTGAAATTTGTACAGAGAGTAGGTAGACGTGAAGACAAAAAAACAGAAAAAAATCTGGATGGTGTTATGGTTTAGTAATGAGGTGACCCCCCCCAAAAGCTCATGTGTGAGACAATGCAAGAAAGTGTAGAGATGAAATGATTGGGTTATGAGGTTTATTAATCAGTGCATTAATCTGCTGATAGGGATTAACTGAGTGGTCACTGTAGGTGGGGAGGGTGTGGCTGGAGGAGGTGGGTCTCTAGGGGCAGGCCCTTGGGTTTATATTTTGTTCATGGTGAGAGAAATTCTCCCTGTCTGCCTCCTGGTTCCATTTTCTGAGCTGCTTTCCTCCTCCACACCTTTCCACCGTAATGTTCTGCCTCACCTGGGGCCCAAAACAAGAGTCAGCCATCTGTGGACTGAGACCTCTGAAACTGTGAGTGAGCCCCCAAATAAAGCTTTTCCTCCTCTATGTTGTTCTTGTCAGGCCTTTTGGTCACAGCAGCAAAAACAAAACAAAACAAAAAAACTGATTTAAACAGTGAAATAGTAAAGTATGACAATTAAAAACCAATTTTTTTAAGAAGACAATTTATTTACTATGTGGTTTAATTAAAAAAAATAGGAGAGCCCTTAAATTTGAGCAATGACTCCTTTTTAGACGAAAGGAATCATTGAAGACTGACATGTCTATTGGTGGTAAAACACAGTGTAGAATTAGGTAGAGCCAAACAGCTTTGCCAAAGTAAAAGTGAGAAAGGATTGTAAGATAGAAAATACGAAGCCTGGAATGGAAATTATTTGTAAATTTGCAGCATACGAACAGAAAACAGTAAGAAATTGTGCATTCGAAGGAATAATGCATAAGACACTGGCATCAGGAGGAAGCCGAGTGGTGGCCTTAGCCACCATCCTTCCAGTATGAGGATGTCCTCCATAGTGCCCCTGGTGCATCTGTTGAATTGTTAAATGCTCCTTCAATCTCTCCTTGAAGTTTTCAGAGACAAGGAGAGTCCTTCCCTGCAAACTGTCCTTTCTATGAACGAGAAACTCTTGATTGTTGGGACCTTTTCCTTACTCTCTTAACCAATTCACCTGCCTGTACCATCTCCCCAGTTCGATGCTCTGAAGCCATGTGAACTAAGTCCATTCTCTCTTCATTGTGACAGCCCTTTGTGAATGTTTGAAGAAACTGGTCACCATCCCTCTCGGTTTATTTTCTCAACCTAAATACCTCCCTATTTTTAAATTCTTTATAGGAGCTCATTTCCTTGTGTTTCATTGTCAAGGTCCTCGTAAAATATCCAGAAGTGGTCTGAGCTCTACCGCAGTACCAGATGGCCTCCCGACTGTGTCCACCCAGCTCAAGATGATATTTCCTTTTGAGGGTTAGTCTTGTCATGTTCATGTTTATAAAGAGAGTTTAGTCCTTTTTTCTCAGCCTTTCTGAGCTTTGGGTATATCCTTTTTTCATTTTATTTTTTTCTATTTAATTCACAAACACTAGCACCATAGTAGCTCAGGCTTAGTGTTGGACCCTGGGGTCAAAAATGAATAAGACTGTGGCAGGAGGGTTTTACAATGTTCTAGTGGGAATGGCCAACACATAAAAAATAATTACAATATGATGCAGGATATACAGATAAACTCAGTGCTCTGTGACCATAGGCTGGGCACGAACTCCCTGAGGAATAGGTAATGGTTCATCCTTACTTCATTCATTAAATAAGTATTTAACTAGAACTTTCTATGGGTAAGATACATAATAGACATTTATATGATTATGAATCCCCCAAAATTGCAGATCTGTATTTTTCTAAATTGTTTATGAGAGTTTAATGAAAGATTTTTGTGAATATCCTTGTTACATTTCCTTGATCTTTTAATCTGACAATTGTACCAGGATATAAGGAGGTTAATGTAGTGACTCAGGGTTCATAATGATTGTGGATTTCTCAGTACTTAAAAACTATTTCTTTTATAGTTTAGAATTATAAAAATAATTTGAGTTTGGACAAAGAATAATAGAATTTGGACAAAGAATAAAATATATGTTACAATGTCATAGTTTCTATACTTTTCCCCTTTCTTTGGAGTTTCTCACTTCTCTTGGTGTATAATTTCTCCAGGACTAATAGAGGCATTTTTATGATCACATCTAAGTTTTCTCAGTATGTTCCTTTGTGACTTTGGAGGAGGAATTTGAAGACTTGAACTCAGAGTGGCAGGGCGTTCTTTTACTATCTCTTATTTATACTAAGTTTTGTTCCCTCTAACTCTTGTTTGTTGTGAGTTAAAAATAAAATTTACTGATGGAGAAGCCTAGACACCAAATCCTTGTAAGGAATTCAGTGTGTCAACCTCAGTTCTGACTGTGTCCCCTCCTTCATTTGGTGGTTATTATGAGTACCAGCTTCATTCCAGATGCTGGGCTTTGAACAGGTCTCCATATTCATTCACTCTGTATTAGAGTACTCCCCAGGACTCCTGATCTGTCCAAGTTTTCGCCACTTCTCACTTGATCTTCCACTACAACCTCTTCACTCATCTCCCTGCCTTCTGTCGTTTCCTCCTTAACCCACCACTCACCAGGTTGAAAATCTTATGCCCCTTCTTAAAATCTTCGTCTATCCCATCACCTCCAAGGTAAAACCTAAAGTCCCCAATTGATGGCAAAGTTCTGCTCATGGTTTGGTTCCTCCCCCTTTCCAGTTTCCTCTCTTGCCACTAATTTTTGTTCAGTGATTCTAAAGTTCCCTTCCTGTCCTCTCAGGTCTGTCAAAGCTTTCTTACTTTGAACACTTGTTACATGCTATGGACTGAGCTGTGGACCCAATATGCACTACCCCATCTCGAATGCTTTCTTGTCCCCATTGCCTTCCCTCATCTTCTAGTCATTCTTCCATTCCAAGCTCATGAATCACCCCTCTTGAATGTGTTTATTAACAGCAACACATCACCCATTCCCAAACCTGCCACACACAAGTTGAGATGGGAACCCTCCCTCCCTCTGCATGCATGACACCCATGGCTGTATCTCTCACCTCATTTATAGGGTTACGTATGTGTCTTTCATCCCAAGACTAGCATAGTCTATTAGAAACATAATGCAAACTACATGTGTAATGCTAAATTCTCTAATAGCTGCAATAAAAAATGAAACAGGCAAATTAATTTTAATATATTCTATTTAACCCATTATGTTCAGTCTGTTATCTGTTTAATGTGTAATCAATGTGAAAATTGTTAATGAGAATGGCATACGTTCTTTTTTTTGGATGTAGTCTTTGAAATCTGATGTGTGTTTTGAATAGTACATCTCAAGTGCTCAATAGCCACATGAGACTTAGCAACTACTATATTGGACAGTGCTGGTCTAGACTGTGACTCAACGAAGATGCAAGACTCAAAAAGTGGAAGTAGCCATCTCCAGTCATTGTGTTTGTATTCCAAGGATCATCTTTACTTGAGGGGTTTTCTCTTTTGCATTTCCTTATGCTCAGTCTCTTTCTATTCTGCACAGGGGCACTTTTATTTCATATTAAGCTTTATCACATCCAAAGCCAAGTTGGGTTTTTGTTTTGTTTTGTTTTAGAAAGAAAAAGGATTTTTTAATTTCCCTTCGATATATCAAAATTTAGGCTTTATAGAGTTCCCTATACTATTCAACATGTATGAGAAAGTTCTCAAACATCTGTCCCCAGAAAAAAAAATAAGTGGAATTTTGTCATAGTATATGTAAGTCTGTGCATAATATATTTAGAATATAATAAGAAATAGACAGAATAAGTATCATTCTGCAAGATGGACAGATGATTTAAATGAAACTGAGACCTGATCATGGGGTATTTAAAGGATAGATGTTGTATGATAGAGTAAAGGACAAAGACCATCATTTTTAAAAAATGAAACTTAAAAGTAATAGAGTACTCTAATTATAGTCTAGGTTTTTATCCCATCTATGGAAGAGGCTCTTTAACATGTGGATTCTTTCTCTACGTTTGACCTCTTTCAAAATGTTCCAACACTCTGAAAAAAATGTTATAAGATAACAAACAGAGCAGGATGCTATGGGTGGAGAGGAGGGTTCAGCCTCGATTGAGTGAAGACAAAGGACTGGTTTGTTGCTTTCTTAGTTACTAGAAAAGATCATTATGGCCAGGTGGGATGTGCACAATGAAAGAAGGCACCTGAACAAACAAACTAGTGTAGAGAAGCAGAAAATCTGTGCTGGGCTGCATTCCTGAGCAGAGCCAGCTCCTACTGTGCCAGCCACCCTCTCCAAGGGGTCTGGACGTGGTGTCTCTTGATGCTTAATTAGCACTGTACTACCTTGGACTAAGAATTATACATTATCTTATTGTTATATTAAAGAAGTTATTTTTGATGGTGGAATAAAGACAATATTCCCCAAGACCGTCCAAGTAGTCCTGTGTTAAGGACCCCTCTCCGTCCACTTCAGGGCACCCACATCTAAGAGATTGGGGTCAGCCTTTAGATTGGTGCTCATGGGTCCCTGTGGGAGAATGCAAATTCAAGGTGAATTAGAAGATGTAATGGGAGATGCCTTCTGTGAAATAAAAAGTGAACACCTACCTTATTTACATTCTTGGTCATCTCTTAGCTTTTTAGTCACAACATGCAAAGGAGAGGCGTTTAGCTCAGCATTCTGGAAAAAGGTGACGGCCCCTTTCACTCTACCATGTGATCTTACTGCTTTGTATTTATGGAACGCAGGTGATATACTGAGTACTGCACCCTCCCCAGTTTTAACCCAGGCATTGAATAGGTTGTCAGCTTGTGATGTCTGTGGACCACTCACTACCTGCTATGTGGCAAGTTGAGGTCACCATCATCCCCAGGTTCATGATTTCCCCTAATGAAGCTTCCATTACCCCACTCAAATACCACTGTCCTTGGTTCTCCGTCCCTATTGAAATGCTCTCAAGAAATGGCCTGAAACATTTACATAAAACTAGTAGAGCAAACTTTCCCAACTAGGGCTTGGTTCAAATTAAAACTTCTATGGTGTTTATTTCTAAAGTGACAAGGAATCCTACCATGTTTCCATGGGATGAGGAGGATCGATCAGTTCTGGAAGAAGGATTATAAGTTATCATGAACAATGAGCTATTCTTTCTAGGAACTAAAAATAGGGTAGGCTTTTTTTTTGGTGGGGTGAGGGCTCCTGGAAGCTTGATGTTCTTCCTGATGAGATGTAAAAGGAAACAATAAAGTTTTTGCTTTAGGTGGAGGGTGGGTTAGGAATGGAAATTGGTGAGCCTCCTTGCTGATCCCCTTGGGCAGGAAGGGGACAGAGCTGCAGGTTCTGGAAGTAATGGATCCCAAGTGGCCAGGGGTTCAGGCTATGAGGCAAGGCCTTGGAGGGAACAGGACTTGTGGTCTTAGAAAGTCAGGCGCTGCAGCTTCCCCCAGGGAATCTGAGCAAGGCCAGCTTCGAGTAAGGAGAGTGGAGTTCCCCTGCAAAACTTCATTTCCAAACACCCTCCCATCCTAGGCAGAAAGCAGGTGAGTCTAGAGCCCACAGAGAGAAGCCATGGTACCCAGCAGGGTGGCCCTGTCCCCAGCAGCACTGTGGGACAGAGATGTTTCAAAGGACTCAGTAGGAATTGGCTATTTAAAAATGGTTAATTTTATGTATATTAATTTCACATCACTAGGGGGAAAAATGAGAAAGACTTGGTGCTAAGGGCTTAACCCTGCTCAGGCACCAGAAGTCTGGCAAACCTCTCTTTGAACTGTCAGAGCCACTGGGGGTTCTCGAGTGATCCAAGGAAAGGGAAGGGAACACCCGAGACCAATAAATAACAGTGAGAGCAAGAGCTCATACTGGCCCTGATTTCACTGGAAAAAGACAAAATGTGATGTTTACTTGACCCTCAAGTGTTTTGGAGGAATGCGTATCTATGGTCCCACTGAGAACACTGATGGCTTTCCCCTGCCCACAGAAATAGTCTCAAACCACTTCAAGGGCATTGCAGCCGTTGTTTCACATGAAACGCTACATCTCTCCTCAGTCTGATTTCCTGCCATTTTATCAAACAGTTAATCAACTTTGTCATTTCTTGAACTGATAAATTAATTCACTTACCCAACAAATACGGGAGACACTGTGCTTGGTCCCAGGAATACAGAGATGAGATGAGGTCATGGACCCAGAAAGCGCTGCAACTCTGAAAGAAGTAAGAGGCAGGCTTCCCTTCAGCTGTGAAAAGTGTTTGACTCTATGGATGCTATTTGGAAGGTGCCACTTCACCTCCAATTCCTATGTTTAAAATTAATCCCCAGGGTAATGCAATTAGGAGATGGAACCTTTGAGAGATAATTAGGGCAGAAGGGTGGGGCCCTCACCAGTAGAATTAGTGCCCCTATGAAAGAGGCCCAAAGAGCTCCTTCACCATGGCAATCGTTACCCACATCAAATCTGCCAGTGCCTTGTACAGTTGCCTTACAGGTGTTTTGAAGACCTGCATGTGTTTAAATCATCAATACAAAATTTTTGCATAAACTATTGAATAATGCACAATAATCCCTAATCAGCTATTGTGGTGTTTTGTGCTTTTTGTGTAGACATGGCAGCTAACAGGCTGTAGGATCGAAGAAGGATCATTCAAATTGCCTTTTCCAGTCTGTTGCATTCCTAGTTACGAAGAAGCATGCAGTGCCTGAAACAGCATATCATGGGAGAGGTGATTTGGTCAAAATAGGCCAGCAAGCAGCATTTGAGAAAATCTGGATACAGCCATGTGAATGTGACATTTTTTTCTCTTCCAACATAGGTGCCAAAGGAGTAAAGAATAATATGTTGGAATAATTTATGATTGTATTTAATTTATTTCATTAGAATAAAAGTCATAAAGAGAAAAACAAAGGACAGAAGCTGGATTTCCAGACGAGATAAAAGCTGGGCAGACTGTGTTTGCCAAAGAGCAGAGAAATCCCCTGGGAAAATGGTGACCTCTCAAATTAATATCTTTAGTTGTATACAGGCATTCTCCTGTTGATTAGAGGATATTAACAGATTGTCTTGAGAAACAGAATAATAAAGTGTCTTCATTTAAATTCTATGATTTCTGTGATGTGATTTTAATTCATTTTGCTCCTTTCTATAGTGATATTTAATATGCTTGTCACAAGAAGAAATATTTTCTTTTGGGTCCATTACCTGGACTATGCTAAATGGATGGTGTAGAAATTTACCTGACACGATGAATTACATTCTGGAATGTGGGTTAACCTTTCTCCTTGGAATTCTGTTTAACTACTAAACTACTGTCTATTTATGCTGGTTTTATTAGCTCTTAGATTTATGAGGGAGGATGTTGTAATCCCAGAGTTAACTCAGACAAAATGTTGTTTTATTTCTACTGTATTGGTTGGCTGAAGATGTTTATCTTGAATTTTCTGCCTTGGGGTTATGTTTTATGTACTAATGGTTCTGCCATTTTTGCTGGGCTATTTGAAATATTATTATATTTCCATTTCTCTGAGGAAGTCTAGCTTTGGGATCAAAGTACTAGGTCATACATATCACAGTTCCTAGTAGACAGGTTGGAAAAGGTGTATGGCCTCCCAAAGCCTCACTGTCCTGAGGCCGTAATGTCCATCCACATGAGGATGTTGTGCAGTCTAAGTCAGATCAAGCGTGTAAAGCTCAAGCATGCAGTAACTACTCAATAACAATTAATTATTTTTTTTTATTCTCAGAAGAGTTCTTAAGGTGACATTTTTTAAATTGAGGTTAAGAAAACATAAAATTTTAGCCATTTTTAAGTGTACAGTACAGGAGTGTTAAGTACATTCACATTGTTGTGCAAGCAGTCTCCAGAACTCTGTGCATCTTGCAAAACTAAAAATCTGTATCCACTCAATTCTAACTCCCCATTCTCCCCTATGCCCTAGTCCTTGACAACCACCATTATTTCTGTCTCTGTGAATATGAGTGGGGTCATATAGAATTTGACCTTTCGTGAGTAACTTGTTTCACTTAATGTCCTCTAGATTCATCTATGTTGTAGCATGTGTCAGAATTTCTTTCCTTTTTAAGGATGAATAATATTCCACTGTATGTATGCACCACATTTTGTTTACTCTATCAGTTGATGGAAGTTTGGGTTGTTTCTACTTGTGTTGCTTATTATGAATACCACTGCCAGGAACCTGAGTAGATAAAGATCTCTCTCAGACCCTACTTTAAATTCTTTGGGATATATGCCCAGAAGTGGGGTTGCTGGATCCAGATGGTGGTCTGTTTTTGATTTGGGGGGTTCTACCACAACTGTTCTCCATAGTGGTTACACCCTTTTTACTCTCCTACCAGTAATACACAAGGGCTCAACTTTCTCCACATCCTAAGAGTTTTTATTTTCTTTTTTTAAAAATCATCCTAATTGGTATGATTAAGGAGATATTTTAAGTCAAACAGCTAATTTCCACTCTTTTAGCCTGCAACCTAAAATTGTCTGTGTGGCTCAACTCTTCAACTTCATTTGTTGTTAATTCCCACCACTAGTATTCTTTGGCAAAAAAAAAAAAAAAAAAAAAAGTCATCTAATCGTGCAGGAGCCACAAAGACAAGGTATTTCTTTTAGCACACCTAGTAACAATTTTATATCCATTGCAATATTGAGGGTCACCCCTCTTTTTTAATTTCTTTCATAGTATGAATTTTCTGTGCTTATATTTCAATTTAATTGACAGACACAGTTGGAGGAATAATCAAGTAATAAGTAGAATGTCATTCCTACTCTTTCAGAACTATAATTAAATTATGTGTTAGAATTTCTCATTCTGTCTTCCTTTTCTTTTATTCCCATTCATGTTTTCCTTCTTTTTGTGGTAGATTCTGGTTCATTTCATCAGATATATCTTCTAGTTCACCAATTCTTCAAACTGTGTCGAATCTGCTGTTAAATGGGTCTTTTTGTTTCTAATTTCAATTCAATTTTATTTGTTTCTATAAGTTTATTTCTTTTTCTGATATATTTGGAATTTTAGAATATTTCTGGTTCCATGCATATGATATCAAACTTTTATTTGTGGAAAGAGTAAATACAGTTATCTTGGCATCTGTATTTAATAATTCCATTATCCGCTGTCTTTGGGCAGTCTATTTCTGCTATCTGTTGTTTCTGCAAGCTGTTTTTTTTTTATGATTTCTTGTTTCCTTGTATATTTAGAAATTGCTTATTTTCCTTGGAACTTTATGTATTGAAATTCTTTCAACCTAGAACAAATATGTTTTTTTGAAAGTGTCTTACATGTTTCCGCTTGAAGCATTACCTCAGGGCCCTACTTGGTAATTGCTGAGATAATTTGGACTACCTAAGTAGTGGGGATTTGAGCTCTAAACCAACCTGAAGACCAGTTTGTGAGTCCAAGTTCTCATCAGTGATTCTTTCCCCCTGTGCTCAATGCTTAGATTTGAACTCTCTAGTTTATAAAAATGTGTGTGTGTATATGTATTTTTCTTTCTTTCTTTCTTTTTTTTTTTTTTTGCATTCCCTTGTAGGGGGAGGAATGGGGGTTTCGTTTTGCATTCACTTATGCCGAAGGTATAGGCCTTTGCAGTCTTCGTGCTGGGAAGGGACTATTATTAGACCATGCTCCATCTGGGGAAAATCTCTAGGCTTTTCACCTGCACCCTGTGTGGTCACTGAAAATCAAAGCTGAAGTTCAAGGAGTTTCCAAGTGCCCCCAGAGGAAAAGTCAACAGCGGGGATCCAATTAACTCTGAATTCTTTGACATGGGTTTTAGGCCTATGCATTATTTACTCTCCTGGTAATTCATCAATGCACTTATGATATTTTCAATATTTTATCCAGAATGTATAAGCTGTTTCCAGCCCCAGGGTTGGTTCATAAACCCTTTTCCGCTCATGTTTTTTTTTTTTTTTTTATCAGTTGTATCTGTTATAATTTGTAGAACTGGGAACTTACATGAAAAAAATCAATCCAATACACATCAGAAAAACATGGTTCAGCAAACAACTAAGTTTTTTCTGGTAGGAAATTATACATTCTGTGCACCTGGGCTAATTCTGTAATTGCTGTGCAGTCATGGGGCAGCCACACTGCCCTTGCTCAGAGGGTGGCATCAAATTAATTAATTCCTTCCTGGCCCACATTGGTTGAGCCTCTTTCCCTCCATAAGGTCTATAGGGGCCTCAACCTCCGGCTTGATAGTGTCTAGAACTGCTGAGTATCAGATTGAAGGGTGTCCACCTTAAAGGGCAGGTGGAGAGTGGGTGGGATAGGGATGCTATGGTGAGGGGTTAAAGAGAATCTTTTTGAGACAAAGTGAATCGTTACTCCAGAAAAGAAGTTCAAAGAACAAAGGTTCAGCAGGTATCCTCACCAGAAAGCAACAAGAAAGATAAATCTGGGTTATTGAAGCTTCCTGACAGCTCCCTGGTGCTCTTGACAGAGCATCCTTTCACCTGGACCCCACTGCTCCAGCTGTGACTCTCACTCATGTAGACACAGCTTTTACTCAGCTCCTCTGTGTCCCCTAGCCAGTTATCACTTGTCAAGCAGAAAAATTTCCCTCTATAAATAGGCATGCAAATCTTCCTCTATGGAGCCGTTTTTTGTAGCCTTTTGAGCAAGACAAATACATATTTGGAGCTTGGGGTTAAGGCAGTAGTTCCAAGATTTTGTTGTTTTGCCTGATTTCCTGGACCAGTCACATGTTTAGAAAATTATAAGGACTTACAAAGAGTTTATTCACTTTTTAGTTTAAAAAAAAATCCACACACACCATTGCAAATTAGTTTCTTCTGTTGTATCAGATTGCTGCGTAAGAGACCACCCCAAAGGTAATGGCCTGAAGTAGCACAGGGTTCTGATGCCTTGTGCTTCTGCCAGCTCTTCGATCTGGGCCTGCTCACTTGGAGGTGGATGGTCTCTTACATGTCTGGACCCTATGTTTGTGCAGCAAGGGGCTGTCTGCACATGATCTCTACTCTCAAGAGGCCAGCCAGGGCTTATGCCCAGTGCTCAAGTCCCTTTCAAGCCCTTACCTCATGTTTACTAATGCCCCATTGACTAAAGCAGGTCACACAGGCAAGCCTGCACTCAAGGGTTGATAAATAGGTTACTCCTCCTGGCAGAAGGAGCTTCTAAGTCACATTGCAAAGGGTCACACATTCGTCCCCACAGGGACGAATGTGTGACCATTTGTGCTGCCATCAAGTACAACCATAATTGTCACTTCATAGATACAAAGCATCTTACCAAAAAAGTTACGACAAAAATTCCTAAAATGTAATATATATAGTTTTTTTTTTTTTTTAAAAAACACATTTATTAAAAACTCCATTATGTGCTGGACTGGCAAAAGCTTTATTCCCATCAGCACTTTTTAAAGAATGGTATTTGGAACCATGATATGAAGAAACCAAATCTGTTAGCATTGCTTAGTATTAGAGAAAAGAGTGGGGACACACAATAGGAGAGAAACCAGATGAAAGATGAGAGGCCTTGAACTAGGAAAGGGGGCATAGGAATAATTAGAAAAGGGAAAATGTGGCAAATGGCTCAGAGTAAGGCTTAGCACCAGGATAGGTGGTGTGTGTGTGTGTTTTGTGTGTGTGTGTGTAACAGTGGAGTCTTAATTCTAAGACCTCTACTTGGGGATAACTCAAAAACTTGATAACCATCTATATTGACCTTCTATTATTATGTAACAAATTGCCACTGATTGACAATTTTAAACAATGACACATTATCTCACAGTTTCCTGGAGTCCAGAATCCAGCTTTGGCTACAGATTGATTCTCCTCAAGGTCTCACAAGTCCCAAAGCAAGGTTTTGGCCAACCCAGCCTCTTAGCTGGAGACTCTGGAGAGAATGTATTTCTAGGCTCATTCCACATATTGGCAGAATCCAGATTCTCATGGTTGTAGGATCGAGGTCCCTGTTTTCTTGTTGGCTATCAACTGAGGCGGCTCTCTGCTCAGCTGTGATAACCACAGGCTAGTGGCTTAAACAAGAGATATTTGCTTTCTCACAGTCCTGGAGACTGGAGATCCATGCTCAGGTGCCTGTGTGGTTGAACATTGGTGAGGGCTGTTTCTGGTGCATTGCTGATGGCCACCTTCTTACTATCTCCTCACATGGAAGAGAGCGAGCAAGGTTGCACAAGTTCTCTGTTGTTTCTTCTTATAAGGGCACGGATCCATCTTCAAGCCCCCAAGTCTTCCAACAGCCAGGGAAAACTCTGCATTTTAGGGTTCACATAATTGGATCATGCCCACCTGGATAAATGTCCCAGGTTCACAGTCATTTCTGCCATTTAACAACGATGCTGGGGTGATCATGTTAAAGGTTGTGGGGATTGGGGCAGGGCATCCTCTGGGGAATGATTTTATAATTTCAGCTTTCTACAACATCACTTGTAAAGAGAATATGGAAATATCAAGGAGGCTTTTTCATGAAAATATAATTTTATCATGTGATCATGATCACTCCCCAGGATTCTTGTCAGATGCACATGATATTAAGTTTAAGAAAATGCATTGGAAATAGAGAGCCCTTTAGAATTGATGGCCCTCACAGAGGTAGTGGAAGGTGGGGCTGAGCGCAGATGCCAACATGAGTGTGACTGCCATCTCCATTACCTGCAGGCTGTACGATCTGTGGCTATTGGCTCCAAACATTCCTCTCCTTTGGGGATTTTATTAATTGCTGCCACTAGGTGTCACTTACACACCCAGAGCAAAGGCAAACTCTCTGAGGCTGTTTCCTCTGTTACTGGGGGCTGATTTGGACTGAGACCGGCCTGGCCCCCAGGTTGTGGATTCCAGAATATGCAGCTCCTCCCTTGGTGGGGGACTCAGAAGCCTGGAGCAATCTTGAGGAGTCCAGCTCTTCCAGAGGTGTGACCCCACAGTTGCCTTGGGCAGGGACTTACCCTCAGTGTTGCTGAGGCGGAGAGAGAGGAGCCCCCGGTGCCTCAGCATGCTTGGCACTTCACCATGGTGACCCCATGGCCTGGTCCTTCTTGGTACTGAAGTGAAGCGTTTTCCCGTTCTGCCAGCCTGGCACTCCCAAGACAGGCAGATGGCACAAGAGCCAAGGCAGAAACCAGAATGCTGTGGCTGCCATCACCACTGCTTTCAGGGACCAGGGGTGGTGGTGGCATTTCTTGTTGCAAAGGCTCCTGAGAAACATGGCTCTTGGGACTGGACTGCTCTTGTCTGCACTGGGTTGTACAGGTGGACTTTAGATGCAGTCAGGAACCTGGCACAAAGGGGCAGAGCCAAAGGTTTGAGTCCAGGATGGGGCTGGGGGCTAATACAATATAAATGACATTCAGAGGTTCTCTCCTAAAGAGACTTAGAAGAGACGACATCTCTAAATGTTTGCTCATTGTCTGTGGTGGGGCAGTGAGCAACCCTGGGAGGATATGAATGTGTGTTCGTTCCCATCTGCTTCTAGAGCACTAGTTATCAGAATTCTCTAGAAGTAACTGCAGGCAGCTCTACAAACCAGTGCTACTGAGGAAGGTGTA
The DNA here is from genome assembly GCF_047511675.1 of Marmota flaviventris. Taxonomy (NCBI): domain Eukaryota; kingdom Metazoa; phylum Chordata; class Mammalia; order Rodentia; family Sciuridae; genus Marmota; species Marmota flaviventris. The sequence goes on along the minus strand of NC_092501.1, from coordinate 139,881,379 downwards.
AACATCACAGGTTAAAAAGTTTATTTTTATACTATTTCTATACAGAAATCACTGAAGTTTTAACAACTTAATGTTCAGTGGTATATTTTAATATTTTCAAAAACATAGAAAAATGTAAAAGTTGAAATGATTTTTTTCCCTTCCCTTGGCTTATAACAAAGTTGGTCTTGAGAAGCTGGGGGCTGTGACTTTTTATAACTTTCTCAGAAATAGTATTAGGATATGAGGAAATAACAAGAAAACAATTGTTTTTAATCTACCCAAGTATTTTAATGCAATAACTAAACCAAATAGTCAAGGCTAAGGAAGACATAAAGTCTCTTGCAGGCACGTCCCAACCATCTAGGGGGGCTGTGAACACCCCTCAGGCTGCAGGCCGTTCTCTGGGTTGAACTGTTCTGTGGTAGGGACCTGCTTCTTCGGCATACACCTATTCCTCCTTCCTGGTGAGTCTCGGTTGTATCCAGAACATACATTCCTGAAGTGATGTAAACCTCCATCATCTGTGGGTACACTTATCCCTTTATTTAACATACTTTATAATCAGACTCTGTGCCCAGACTCATGTCTGCTCAGCCGGGACAGACAGGAGTCAGTGTATGTTTATATTAGAAGTATTGGTGGTAAAAGAGATTTCCAGTGTTTGCAGAGGAAAAATAGTGATGTGTGGCATTTTTCAGGGAAGTCACTGGACCTTCATTTATATGAGGTGAACTTTCTCCTTTGTGTCTTCCTTCAACTACCCATTTCAAAGGTATAGGTGGTTTTTCAAAACCTCAGTTTCCTAACAGGCAAAATGGTCTGATTCCTGCACTACCACCCCTTTAAAACCCCTATGAGAGATTATAAATTTAGAAAGAGATTATGTATAGTTGTATCCTTATTAAACTATAATAACTTTTCTCATGCCAGATATTGTTAATGTAATTACAGCTTTTAATACAGATTTAATAAATCTATGAGCCCTAAATTCTAGTTTTTCTTGAATTTACCACATTACATCCTGATAATTAATTTTTAGAATCTTTAAAAAATATCTAGTTGTATTCTGCTTCTTGGCAGAAATTTTCTTTTGTTTCCTGTGGAGGGAGAAGAGAGGCATACCATTAAAACCAGTTCTGGGGCGCTCTTAGGCTTGTTTCTAAGACGGCATTTAACTGACAGTCCCTGTTCCTAGGAGAATGCATACATCCTTATTTGGCCTGGTTTATGGGAGCATTTTGAGATAACTTCTTAATCATGTAAAATGAATTCTTTTTAAGAGCAAAGGCCAGGGCAAACACGCTTCCTGGCCTTAATGGTTACCTTATTTGTGCATGATGAAAGCTCTCCCTTGTAGGTCCCTTTTTCTCCCAGAAAAATCTGAGAAAGTGGCTTACATGACTGAGTTATAAGAACATTTTGAGAACACAGTAAATTGAACCTCATCGCCTGAACATCTGTGAGTGTCATGGTAGTTCCAGGACAGAGTGGCCTTGTTGCGTAGACTGAGCTTACTGAGTGGCTCCACCTGGCAGCCGCAGGAAGGATCAAGCGTCACTTCAGAAATGGACAGCAGGCCAGGAAGCTTCACCTCAGAGAAGCAGTCCAAACCCATGCAGCCACAAGGTGAAACAATGAGCACCAATGAAGATGGGTCACCTTCCTTGCACTAGTCAAGTCTTCTTGAAAATTGTCGTCTCAAAAAAAAAAAAGAAAAACTTATTTTACTCTGTGTAGAAAACACGTCTTTAACTGGTGATGCTGCAGTTTTGTGGGTTAACATTGTCCTTTTTTTCAAAATAAGTATTTGAGATGTTACTTTGGTTCATACTATTAATTTGTCACATTTTTAGCCCACCCACTGTTTATATTTAGCCTTCTTAAAGTGCTGTGAATTTCACTGTGACTCAATTCCTGTTTAACTTCCCTCTGCTAACATCATGTGTTCCTCCAAAATTGTGGACCTCTATATAATCAACATGCAGACCATTTTTCTAAAATAGAAGTTTTCTCTTTCAAATACTTAGGCTCTTATTTATAATTTAATGTAAAGTTGCTTTAAAATAGAATTGTGGAGCTCTCTAAAATGAATTTACCAGTATGTACATCCAAATATGATTTTAATCTTAATATGGATATAATATCAATTGTTATCCCCTTATCACTGTTTTCCCCTCAGTGAATCTGCTCTTTAAATATTTCTACCTCATTCTTGTCCTGTCACCCTGATTTGGCCCACATCACCTCTCTGGAAGAATGATCTGCCTGGGGCCCATCAGCAGGTGTAGCCCTGGGAATTAGGTGAATCATGTTTGTCCTCTCTATCATATTCAGTTTACTTAGTGTCAGGATGCTCCTAGCTTATAAGAAAATGTATATAATAATTTTATATTCAATTATGTTGCAAGGTCTTGAAGGCAGGGATCTGTTTTATACCTCTTTGGGTTTCCTGGTTTAATAAATATGTCTTAATGATATAGTATCAGTAACCTGTATATCATGGTATATAGCACAGATTACTATAAACCACAGTATATAGTACAAATTACTATATAGCATTACTAAATTACTATATCTTCTTACTTTGTCACTTCTCTCTTGATTGAATGTTTTCATTCCTCTTGGGCTAATGTAATAGCTTTTTCAGGGTCTTTGTATTAAAATTGCTTTAAAGAGCCTAGAGCTAGAGATTTTCAACCTATTAGACCTAGTTCCCTCTTTGATAACATTTTACATACTTCATTTACTGTTTTGTTTTTAAATGAAATTCAAAGATAATATAACTCACCTATGCATTAACTTTTAAAAAAATGATCTATATTTAAATACCTACCTGTAGTATGAAAGAGAAAAATGAGACAGTGATCCATGCTAAACTGCCCTGAATGTTAGCACTGTCAGTGCTTTGGCACCCTCACCTGGGAACAAGTGCTGACATAGGTATGTGTGTACCTCTTGCGGAGAGCCACTGGGAATGTGTCCTCCTCCAGCCCCAGGCAGACTGACACAGGTGTGGGCCAGGTGTGGCATTGCTTTCAGCCTTAAAATTTTCCAACTTGGTGATTAATTATTGTTAAAGCTCTAGACAGAACAAAGTCTAGTTTTTCCTCCCCTTATATGTACTAGTTGCATTCCTTGAAAATTTAGGAGATATTAAACTTGTGCAAAAATAATTTTGTTTATATTAAAACAGATTCCTAACTCAGATAATTAGACATGAAATTTTTCTCTATATGGATGTCTAGGGGAGCAGAGCATTTGAAAGTCAGGTGGACATAGGACAATTTTTCATTGTGTAGGAGAGCTCCACACTTTGCAGAATGTGGATCAATTCTGCCACCTGCCCTTAAAATGTCAGGAGTAATCTAACTTCCCTCATCACTGAATGACCAAAAACATCCCACAAAGTTTGAAAAATCCCATCTAATGAGCAGCGCTATTATAGACCATTTAGGACACAGGGTTATACATGTGATTCTATTTCATTAAAGAATATAATTATTATAGAAACCTATATGATAACCACTACTGTAGTGAGTAATGACCATTGTCTTGCTACTACAATGTCAGCCTGTTGAGGGCCAAGACAACATCTGCAGTGTCCAGAGAATCCAAGACAATATCAAGAAATTAATTGGTGCTCATTAGTTATCTGTTGAATGACTAAAGACTCGGGGACGTCTACCCTATTTACAGAAGAACTGTATTATTAGTATTATATACCATTTTATCAAACTTCATTGTTAAGCTGTTACTATAAAGCTATTATGCTGAATTGTCCAAATCTAGAAACTAGCCAATGATATGTGCCTAGCTGAAGCAGGTTTCCTTTGTGTGTTGAATTTTTTATTAATACTATTTAAATAGACCACGTAAGAAAAGGAATGCTAGCAACATTTATAGATTTTGTGGCTTTTTCCTCTTTTAAAAAACATTCTCTTCCATTGTAGTACAACTATCTAGAACATCTTGGGTACAGGAATGCAGAGAAAAACAATAAAGATAATCTCTTCCCCCAAGGATGTTATTAGCCATTTGGAGAGACAAATTTCATGTCTAGAACCACTAATGCTAGTAACCAAGTGACATATGGTGTAACAGTGTCATTAAATATAGTAAGAGACTGTAGAAGAGATTATACATCATAAGGATAGTCAGAAGGTTCACGGAATAGTGGATCTTGACCACTGTGTTAAGTGATGGACCGAATTTGAACTAATTAGTGAAGAGGACCATGTCCTAGGCAAAGGGAGAAAATGTAACAAAGCTTTAGAAAGGGCAGTTAACCTGACAGTGTGGAGGGAGGCATGGGGAGTGGCAGGGGAAGTTTGCCTGTTGGGGAACAATGTAAGGAATGTTGGTTGGCTGAGTAAGGACCACACGGAAAGATTATTCAGTATTAGCCAGAATTACTTTAGAAGACCTAATGTTCATGTATGTTACATTAAAAAAAAATTACCTTCAGAGTTTTGTTTTGTAATTTACTTATTTTAGTCACTAAAAATGAAGTGATAATGATAATTCTTAGTAGTCACATAAGCAAGTATTATTGTATCATTTTACTATTATATTTTATGATTTTTAAAAATTATCTTCAGTTAAATAATGTTAACTAATGTTTATGAAAACATAAAGGAAGGCTGTGTGCTGAGCACAGATTGAGTTGGAACCCAGAGTCACAGCTTTGCCATTTTAGTCAATAACTTGATTCTGATGAACTTCAGTTTTCCCATCTTTAAAATGGGCATAGTCCCTCATTCATAGACACGCACACAGGTGTGTGGGCTAAGTGCAATAACAGGTGTGAGGTAGCCTATTAAGTAGCCCATAGAAGGCACTCAGTGGATGTCTTTTATTCAGTTAAGATATGGTATTTTCCCCAGAAAATGTATGTATAATCTGTATTCAGGCATGAAACTATTAAAGCTTATAAGAATTATATTTCATCAGGCAAGCAAGTATTTATTATAAGTGACCTTGAATTCTCTGAACTTATTTTCTCCATCTAATAGGATAACATACCAAGGTCATGGAGTTATGAGGATTAAGCTACATGATGCATGAAAAGTACCCACTATACTATCTGTCCCCATCTTTACTACAGTCCCAAGGGGTGTGTGTTATCAATTCCCGTTTTCATATGGGCAGGAACTGAAATACAGGGAAGGTAAGTGACTTGCTCAGGATTTCCAGTTGTTAGTTGGTGAGGTTGGACTTGAACCACAGAACCTCCTAATCCAAATCAAGTGTGTTTCCATCATAAAAATGCTGCTTCTAGCCTTCGCAATGTACCAGGACAGCCCTTTCCTTCAAATACCCCTTAAAAATGATTCATGCAATAGTTTGGAAAATACTGGGCAGAATAATGAACACTGCCTGAAAACCAGATTTTCTGTATATAGTGCAGTCCTGCCTAGACCTGCCTGTCCAACAATAAAGAGAAACAGGAAACAGATGGGCTGTTCATAGCAACTTATTTTCAAAGCATTTCTCTGAATACCTTTAAGGTCACACTGAGAGCCATGGGAGTGGGGTGGGAAATTTGACTGTTAGAATTTAGTCTACCTTGTAGCATTGATCACTACTTTCTGGGATTGTAAACATGCTTGATTTTTCACCATCTTATTTCATAGCAAGTTTTTAAATCCAGTTGCCAACCCATTATTAATACTGTCTTTGGTTCCACTGAGAGTAGTAATATTCCCTATGAAGTTAAGTATTTTTGAAATCCAACTAGAATAGGAACAAAGGTACAGACCTACACAGGTATTGGGTTGCAGAAATTGCCATTCTATTTCCATATGTACTATCACTCTTGGCACATGGCAGAATTTTAGCAAGTTAGAAGTCAAGTTTATGGGAGCAGGCAAATGTTAAACATTTGCCAAAATGAATTATGAAACAAAAATTGTATTTACAGAAAATGTTTATGCTCTTCAATTTTCTAAACATTGTCTTGCTCTGCATCTCTGAGCTGCGATCAACCTAACATCTTGACACTGACATTGAACTCACATTATTCCATGATATGGAAGTAGGAAGGTGTCCTGTAAGGTTGTCTGTTAGATTTTTTTTTTTTTTTTTTTTAACTGAATTGCTGTGAGAAAGTGTAGTACAGGCTCATCTGCTGGCTCGGAGTCTCTGCCAAAAGAACCTTTGGAATAACAACAGCAAAATTCATGAGATTCCTGTGAGTTTCACTGTGTTCTTTGAATGCTGGCTTCTTTCAAGATCTATGGGCAGCCACAGGCACAGCTAGAATCAGGCTCAGCCAGAATTCACCATCTGCTGCTCCTCTTGGGAGTATGAGAAGAAGATGATAATTTTTAATTATTAATTATTCATCACTAGACATTTATTAAGACCCCGCAGTCTTCTGCTCTTGGAACTCATGCTCTAAATTAAACAGGCATAAGAAACCAAACTGGAACCAGAAGAAATGTCTATCTCCTTTAAAAAAAAAAAAAATCTGTCTTTTAAGAAAACAATTTACACTAAGCATTAATTAAAATTCATTTTCTTTCCTAGGAAGTACAATGGGTGATAATATATTCAGGTTGAAGAAATTCAAAATAGAAGTTCAGAGCCTGGATACTTTAACTAGATTCTTTAGATGTGAACAGATATTTTATTACGTACCTTTTCTATGACACATACCTAGCTCATTCATCAGTAGAAGTAAAATCAGACAAATAAAAGTCCAACTTTGCAAATGACCTTCAAGGAGCCTAACCATGTGCCTGCTCTCTGCAAGAGATTTCTCAACGACATGCATAGCTTCTGCTTACATGCCTCCATGACAGGAAGCTCACTATCCCCAAAGGAAATTAACCTGCTCAGAACATTTATACCTGATCTTGTAGAGTCTACATCTATCCAGAGATATCAGACAATAAACAGTACATTTAATAAATAAATTATAATACATTAGAGTTCATCCCATTTTCAGATATCTTTTTTGTCATAAAGTTTTCCCTTTTATTTTATTTCATAAAACAATTTTTGAATTATTTGGAGAAAGTGCTTGTTGCCCTCTCAACCCAGTTCATTTTCAAGCTGTACACTCCTAGTTGGCTAGAGAGTTACTCATATGTATTAGTTTGCTAGAGATGCTGTAACAAAGTACCACAGACTGGATGATTCTTCACACCTCTAGAGGCTGGAAATTCAAGACCAAGGTGCTGGCAGGGGTGGTTCCTCCTAAGGCCTGACTCTTACCTCATTAATAGCTACCTTGTCCCTGTGTCCTCACATGGTCTTCTCTCTGTACGTGTCTATGTCCAATCTCCTCCTTTTATAAAGATTCCAGGTGTATTGGGTTAGAGTCCACCTTCATGACTTTAACTTAATCTCCTCTCTCAAGGCCTATCTCCAAATTCAGTCACATTGTGACTACATTGGGTTAGTTCTTCAGCATGAATGTATGTGTCCCCTCAAAAGAGGACACAATTCACCCCCTAGCACCTATCCCTTTTCAGTTGGAACACACAGAGGCAGGAGGGAAGATTCAGGCAGGACGGTTCCTTCCCATGTTCTAGACCTCAAGATTACCTTCCATAGCCCCAGCATCGTTTGTTGACTGCCAGTGAGTTTGCAGTCAGTGAGAAACCCACGTTCTTTAAACCATTTCTTTTTAGTTCTGTCTTTTCCATCCTTCCCATAGTTTATTCATTCATTAAGTTAGTCATTCACTAAATCTGACCTGAGTACCCGCCTCATGCCAGGCATGGAAACTGGGTGTACATCAGGAACCAAGTAGACACTGTCCCTGCCTCTTTGGGAGCTTAAAATCTGTCAGTGAAGGCTGCCAATAAGCAAGTAAACACATAAATATGTGATTATATGTATTATGAAATGAATGGGTATGTAAGCAATATAGGAGGCACCCTGCTTTTGATAGCTATTTGGGGGGAAGGGTGCCAAGTTACAGTACCTGCCCTGCCCCTTCCTAGGCAAGATCCTAGAGGTCATTTATTATTTTTAGTGCCCTCCCACCTTCGCTTCACTAACAAATGTGATAAGTCCAACACCTTGAATTTCATCCAGAACAGGTTAGAACAGTACACTCCTGTCCTAGAAGTAACAATAATATGTATCAGCTGCATCTCACGGAAGATCTAGCCTCCACACATCAAGTGGGCCTCTAATTAGAAACATTAAAGTTAAAAGTGCCCACTCCAAATTTTTTTGTATCCCTAGCTGAGTTTTGAATGTTCCCCTGGTTGTTCGTATTTATGGCAAAAGACCTTTCAAGTTGTGCTCCTGATGGTTTCTAAAAGGCCAAATCCATTTACAGCATTTCATTCATCATGTGGGGAAATGGAAGTTGTTTTCAATCTAAGCAGAGAACACCATTTGCAAAACAGAATGTGTGCATTTTACAGTGCCTGGGCTTAAAGGTGATGTGCACCAGCTCCTTTGAAATGTCCCCAAGGTGCCCACGCAGGCCCACTCAGGCCATGGTCAGAAGTTACCCAGCTCAGCTCGGTATGCCTTCTTTCTCCCTTACCTTGGGCATCCTTGATTTTAGAGGCCAGATCTACATTCACTGTCCTGATTCAACCTGGTCCCCCACACAGCCAGCCCCATCGCATCCAAAATTTGAGCAAAAGGCATTACAGATCCATTGAAATGGCTGCAGCTGAGGTGGGTGGTGTTTAGTTAGACTGAGGAAACTGGGGCTTGGGTAGACCATCCAGCAGCCCTTCAGCCTTGACCATCACAGGATTACCTACCCGGAGGCTGTGTGAGCAGAGAAGTGGAGAAAATGAAATGTTTTTAGAGACACTCAAACCTGACCTTTAATCACAGTCTGTCACAGTTCATAAGCAGAGAGGTGCTATCTTAAGCATTTGTTTATGTGGCTAATGCTTGACATAAATTACATGCCAACTTGGCACATTAAGGTATGTTACACAATAGAGAGAAGGGAGATTAAATTGCAACAAAATTCATTTGTTCATTTATTCATTCACTTAATATTCCTTGAGCATCTATCACGCGCCAGTCTTTGTTCTGGGTACTAGAATTACAGCAGAGAACAACACCTACAACATTCCTTCTCCTTCTGATCTTATACTCCGGTGGAGGTGGGACACAGACTATGAATATGTGAGTATTTGTTATTCAGAGAGTAAAACACATTTTGAATAAAATAAAGCAAGGAAGAGAGATTACAGTAACAGGACAATGAAGCCTTAAGTTGTGGCTGATGGGCGGGGAAGATCTTGTTGATGGGTAGAGATCTGAAGAAAGAGCAGGGTCTAGTCATGTGGGGTATCTTGGAGAGAGAGGGTTTAGGCAGAAGGAGGAGCTAATGCAAAGGCCTGGGCTCAGCACCTTCAGGACAGATGAGGCCTTAGTCTTCATTGCTGGTGTTTCAAAACCAAGAATCAGATTATTTTTTGCTAAGCTTCCCCTATTTTGTTGTTGTTACTAGAAGTACATGAGAGGGCTGAGGTTGTGGCTCAGTGGTAGAGCACTTGCCTAGCATATGTGAGGTCTTGAGTTCGATTCTCAGCACCACATATAAATAAAAAAAATAAAATAAAGGTTCATCAACAACTAATATATATAAACACACACATGAGAGAAGAGTTTGTTTTTGTTTGTTTGTTTGTTTTTAATCTACCAAGTCTGTGTTCTTAACTGGCTAAAGAATTAATCTCTCTGTGTGTGTTTGTGTGTGTGTGTGTGGGGGGGGAGTTAGTGGTCTACCTGGCGTAGAACCCCTTTGTAGTTCATTATATGATCTGTTATTAGCAATCAATCCTGCCAGTGTGTTTATTTTCATCCTCCAAATAAAGCATAGGGTTGGGTAAGGGCTTGCATTGTTTGAAATTGGAATGGGGACTCTACTTCTTTACACATTTCCCCACAGCTACGTTTGACTGTCCCATGGTGGCAGATGATTTAATAAGCAAGGCTGGGATGAGGCTGCTTCCCAAGGCCAGCCTTATTTTCAGGCATCGTTGGCCAACCCTGAGCAGTTCTTGGTCCACTTCTCTGCACTGTGCTTCTTGAGAAATGTCAGGAATTTTTTCCGTCACAAAGCAAACAACTTTCTGTTTCCACGTGTTTATTGTGTCTGGCCCTACCAGGCAGTCCACCAGGATGCAGGTGACACTGAACTCAGTTCATGTAGTTCCCACAGGGCCATGGTTGTCCATCAGGTCAATAGTTACCTCCTAGAACACCACAGACTTGTGGTTCATGAGCAGTCACCCAGAAGAAATGAATAAAACCCAGTGAAATGCCATCGACAGAACTTCCGAGGAAAGTTTGCAGAAATAAGATCAATTTTTAGATTTATTCTCTGACCATAATCCTTGTTTTTAAATGCCTCCATTTCTCCATCTGTGAAATTCAAAAACATTGTGGACGTGAATATGTATTAAAAGAAAACATTAAAATAAGACCTCATTGTCTTTCTTGGTTAGAGCTACTTCTTTGTTAACAATCAGCTACTTGAGCATGTTACATGAAAATTAGCCTTGCAGTTGACAAGTGTGTGGCAAGCATTGAAGATTTCATGGGTCACAGCCTGCATCTGCCTCCTTTGTTTCTAAAGGTTGAACTTATGACATTTAAGAAAATATTGTGGTAATGGCAGACATCAAAATTAATGTCTAGAACGTACATCTCTTGAATTGGATATTTAATAAAAATAAGATTTTCCATATTGCCATGTGATTTTTTTAGCCTTTGATCTATATGAAACAAATAATTGTTCTCCTTTCTGTTGTTTCTGTAGGTTTCTACAGAAAATCTTGACAGATGCACCCCCCGCCCCAAAAAATATGTTTTATGAATTTAATATATTGAAAGGGATGGTCTCACACCTATTGCTTTTGCGCTCACCCACAACCCCATAAACCTCATGCTCAAATTTAAATTATTATTATTTATTATTTATTCAGGTAGGACGTTTTAGAATCTCTTATGAGCCAGGCACAACTCTAGATGCTGATAATTCAGAAATGAGAGGCACAGCCTTCTACTTTCTTCAAAGGGCTCACAGTTTAGTGGGGAGAAAGGCAAATAACTACTAATTATAAGGCCATGTAACAAGTGCTTCTGGACCCCAGAAGAAGGGCATTTCACTTCAACTGGGGAAGTCACAGGAATAGGTGAGCAGTGGGATTGGATTAAGGCAAAAGAGAAAATAGACTGCTCAAGGCAAATCATAACAGCATGGAGTGAATGATGCATTGGGGCCACGGCAGGCAGTTCCCTGTGGCTGAAAAACAGAGGATTGCATGAAGTTGGAGAAGTAGGAAGGGTTCCTCTATACAACCAATGGGGAGCTTTATCCCAAGAGGGATAGACAGCCATTGAACCATCTAGCAGCATTAAGGAGAACCAAGAGACTAGTGAGAAGACTATCACAGATGAATAGAATAATGACAGGCACCTTCATTAGACAATGATGGTGGAGATGAGGGTGAGAAGACAGTGGGGTATCTAAGATGTAGGATCAACAGGGCTTGCTCAGTCTTTGGACATGGGGAATGAGAAAGAAAGAAAAACTTGAATTTCTAACCTGAGTGACTTAGTGAATGGTAGTGTCATTCACGCAATAAAGGGGAAGGTAGGAACTGAGGAAGGAAAATGGTGAGCTCATATCAGATCATGTTGAATTTCAGTATCTGAGGAGTATCAGGTTGAGATGGACAAGACGATGAAAAGAGGTAACCTGTGGCAAAGGTCTGCTGGAGAGAGACATGAGAAATAAAAAAAGCATCAGGCAATAGCTGAGCCATGGATGTAGTTAAAAAATCCTAGGCTATACGTATATATGTGAAGTAAAGCATCTGACTATGGACCTCTTGAGTTACTCTCATCATTCCAGCGAGGGACCAATGAGGAGGAGCCCATAACATGATGGAGTCACAGCGGTAGGAAGAGAACAGAGGCAAAAAGAACAGAAGAGGAGCCTGGTAAAGCAAAAGTGTCAAAAGCAGACTTGAGCAATAATGCCAAAGGCTGCCAACAGGTGAAGCCAAGTGAGGACCAGAAAGTTCCATGGTGGTCACGACACACTCGTTCCCAAGGAGCTGGAATGGTAGTAAATTGGAGAATGAGTGGGATTAGAATGGGATATGGAGAGGAAAGTTTTAAAAAAAACTCAGCTGCGAGGAGAAGTAGTTAAATGACTAAACATGGCTGGGAAAGTCATGTTGTTTTATAAGGTGCCACTGGATCCCAAAAGCTGATTCTTCCAGTCTGACTGGCCAGGACTGCCCACCTCCTTTCTCAACCTGCAAATCAACAGACGCAGGAGTGGTGCTTTAAGTTAGATCTACTGTGATTATTAATCGACTTAATATTGTACCTACATATGGGGTACAATGTAACATTTCAATACATGTGTACAATATGGGATGATCAGGTCAGGTCAGGATAATTGACATATTCATTATCTCAAACATTCATTTTTTCTTTGTGTTGGGAACATTCAAAATCCTCCCTACTGGCTATTGTGAAACATTCAATTAATTGTCATCAACCATAGTTCTCTTACTATCCTATAGAATGTTAGGAGCTATTTCTCCTGTCCAGCTGCACCCCAGCACCTGTTACCCATCCTCTTTCCATCCCTCCCTCCCCCGCACCCTTCCCAGCCTCAGGTCGGTCCCAGTTAGATACCTGCGCTTGGACTTTCTATCATCTCCAGTTATTCCTAAGTAGATAAAAAGAGTTTTAAAATCATATGATAGATGTTATGGCTTTGATGCCAGCAGTCTTTAGTAGGACTAAAACCCTGCTTTGAAAGGCATTGATGTGAAATAACTTCAGTGAGGAATCTCTCCCTTAAAATGCAAAAAGTAAGAGGATGGACATCCCAGCTCTCCACCTTGATAGGCATTTGGGGGCATCCAGAAGGGTGGTGAGTGTTAGTCGTATCTGCTGCTCCCAGAGGAAAGTTGGAATAAGTCCCTAGCAGCTTAGGCTTGAGGGGTTTGTCTCCACAGCTAATAAGGTCCACTGTCCCCAGGTCTCCTGGGCATTGACCCATCTCCAGAGCTTCTCCTCTTTTTGCCTTTCCTGTACCCCAAGCTTTGCCTTCCTCCCACCCACATAGCTGCTGCACTTTCCAGGTCTGCAATACACTGTTAGGGAGAGTCCCGTTGACTTCCGACCTGGTTGGAGAATATGTCAGGGAAATAAGAAATCAAACACTGAAGCACTTGAGACCGTTTTCTCCCAGCTGGCTTTCCTTGGCTCCTCGCCCCGCCTTTGCCTCCAGCCGATGCTCCATTGTGCTTCTCTAAGCCAAAGTGGGACTTTGGTCAAGCAGATATCTGAGAGACCAAAAAAATATGAGCAGCTTTTGCATGAAGAAGATGCAAGGCCTGAAGCTGCTCGGGTGAAGTCACTGACGCGCCCTGCCGCCCTGCCCAGGGCGGGAACACTTGCCCATTCATTCAGGTACCCATAGAGCTGTTCATTCAAAAATGACTTACTGAGTGCCACTGAGTTTATGATCTCTACCTAGCGTCCCAGGACCCAAGGAGTAAAATGGTGACCAAAATAAACATGGAAACTACCTCACAAAATTGACAGTCCAAAGAGCTCTGGAGAAAAGCATATTGACAAATAATTACATAATACACAAACTACTGCATATGGGGATAAGTACCATTAAAGAAAAGGTAACAAGCTAGCAATGGGAAGTTTTATTAGTAGCTCTAGATTTAGACTGGACACTCAAGGGAAGGCTTCCCGGGCTGATAGAAGAACAAAGGGAAGAGCAGAGAGAAGGGCATCTAGTCAGGTGGAACAGCACTGCCAAGACCCGGGGGTGGAGGAGTCCAAGGTGATTGAAGAAAGGGGGTCAGGAGAGCGCAAGATGAGCCTGGAGAGGTGGGCAGGGGCCAGCCACACCCAGCCCGAGAAACCGGTAAAGCATGAAGCCCTGGAAGCAAGGAGGAGTTTTGAGAAGAGTGTCCAAATGCTGCTGAGATGCCATCTAAGTGAAGGACTGAGACCTGCCCACTAGCTAAGCAGAGGCTGTGGGGCACTTTAATAGGAGTGTGGCCAGGAAGTCAGGCTGGAGCAGACTAAAGTGGGTGGAGGAGAGGAACTGAAGGCATACATAGAAAATTCCAGAAACAAACAGTTGATGAGTTTTAAACTGCATGCTGATTTGGGTCACATGTTGAAATCTCATGCCATTTGCTCTTGCCACTTGGGACTCCCATCATCCCTTTATTCGACACATCCAGGCTCTATATCCCATCTGCCTGTTGGTCAGGACCCTCTCTGTGATCCGCTGCACTGTCACAGTATTTCAGTGCTTCTGTTCAGATAATGTGTACAGTTCAGTATTGTCCTGTCTCAGGCATCCATGGTACTCTTGGAATACAGACCTCAAAGATATGGGGCATTGAGGCTGCGGTGAGGCTCAGTGGTAGAGCCCTCCCTAGCATGTGTGAGCCCTGGGTTCCCCCCAGCACCACATATAAATAAAATAAAGGTATTGTGTCCCCCTACAATGGAGCACTACCTGGTATAAGAATGGTGGTATTTTTTTTGCTTTTTAAAATTTTGCTCCCTGTGTTTTCCAGTGCTTTAGAATTTACCAGTTTATAGAATCGCCTACAGATCTGAATAATCTGAAATTGGCGCAGTACTTTCTCTTCTGATAATTTTACTACCGATTTCAAATTAATTTCACGATTCTTCCTTCCTTCTGTGCTTATTGCCTTTTGGGTTGCTTTTACTCTTTGACCTCATCATTTGAAAAGACCTTGATTGTCTATGTGTCTTTTCTGGTGTGCTTTGTTCTGTTTTGATTTATAACTAACTACCTGTCACAGCTCAGTCTGCCTTCGATTCCATTTTTATAGAATAAATTATATGGAGTTGGAATCTTTCAAGCAAGCCCACTTGCAAAAATATCCAAATATTTTGCCTCCTGTGTTTCTTGCCGCCCCACTCCCACTGGGGTAGCATTTTGGCATTAACTAGAATGTCTGGTAGTAGATTTTTCCTTTCCTTCTCTTCCCACTCCTGCTATTTGCCTGCTATTCACCTGGTCCCTGCTGCATTCATCTCTTGGCCTTGGGTCACTTGAGTTTCTGCCCTGTGTTTGATGCTTGGGTTCTCCCTTTCCTTTCCATAATTATTCCAGATCCCTGCCACTTTGCCCCATGTACCCACAATTTTTTTTCCTTGAGATTTTGAAGCAGAGGAGCACTCAGGTATGAGTCATCTTGTTTGGAGCTCATAATTCCACACCAAGTATCTCAAGAAATCAGGAAGAATGAGGAAGGGAACTCATGTGCTTTGAGCATCTGCCTATATTGAGCATCTTTCTTAGTCTGTCTTGCACAAATTTTCATAGTGATTCTGAGGTAGGAAATGTTGTCCCCATTTTTTAAATAGATAAACCATCCTCCAGAAAAAATTCATTGAGTTTTGAGAACTACCCATAAATCTAGTTTTCTAGAGGAAAACTAGAAACCATCCTTCTTTCCTGTCTAAAGTTCAAAGTGGCTGATGGTTATCTGTGCAATATGTAGACCCTCATGAAGCTGAATGGCACTTGAGGTGCAGACCTTGCTCCTCTGTGCTGGGCAATGGCTCTCCCGGCAGGCAGGCATCTTTAGTGCTGGAGTCCCCACAGAAGATGCCTTCACCACTAGGTGGAGATGGAGCAGCACTGCAAGTGGGCACAAGGCACGCAGAGCCTTCCAGAGCAAGGGCGTGCAGACTTGAAAAATAAGTGAGGTGAAACACATATCATTAGCCATTGTCGAGTGACACTATGGTGGCAGGTTGTACATTCACAGTGTTGTACAGCCACCACTTCCCTCTCATCCCAACATATTTCCACCATTCAAGTAAAACCCTTAACCAGGAGACTGTCCCCCACCACTCCCTCCCTGTGGCCCCTGACTTCTTTCTGTCGATTTCCTTTTCTGGACATTTCTTTTTTTTTTTTTTTAATATTTTTAGTTGTTGATGAACTTTATTTTATTCATTTATTTATATGAGGGGCTGAGAATCAAACCCAGTGTCTCACACATGTGAGGCAAGTGCTCTACCACCGAGCCACGTAATATAACTTTAATTATATTAATAATGTTGTAAAAGCCCATCCACATTAGAGCAGGTATCCTAACAGCATTCCTTTATGTGGATGAATGGTATTCCCCTGGCCGTATGAAATCAAGAAGGATGAGGAAAGGAACTAGCATTTGGTGGACATCTGTGAGCATTCGTGCACTGGTGGACATTGAGCTGTTTCCACCTTCCAACTACTGTGAATAGTTTTGCTGTGACCATGTATGTGCCTTGTTTGAATACCTGTTCTCATTTCTTTGGGGTATATACCTAGGAAAATTGTGGGGTTATTTACTAGTTCTATGTTACTTGAGGAACACCAAACTATTTCCACAGCAGCTGAACGATTTTTACCTTCTCACTAGCAGTGTATGAGGACATCAAACTTTTTAAATGATAACTCACAATAAGAAATACATTTTATATTGACTTGCTGCCACCCAGCATTCACATGTGTGTATATATTTATATGATGAAAGTGTCATAAACAGTATTCACCTTTACTGTGTCTGATGTACTCTAATATATTCCATTTCATTAGAAAGATACCCTGGCTTCAGCTCACCAAATTACCTCCACAACTCAAAGCAAAATGAATTTTTTAAATGGGATTAGCTATTATACCAGAGTATTATTTTAATTGTATTTAATAATATAATGAAGGGCTGGGGTTGTAACTCAGTGGTAGAGCGCTTGCCTCGCATGCATGAGGCACTGAGTTCGAGCCTCAGCACCACGTAAAAATAGATAAATAAATAAGGTAAAAATATTGTGTCCATCTACAACCAAAAATATTTAAAATAATAATATAATGATGTTTCTTTCCCTTTGGATTATAAGGAATTCGAGATTTTTTTTGTCAATTGGAAACTGTATGTGTGTGTATGTGCTCTTTGAAGGAGTTTATTGTGTGAGGTTGCCATTTTATGTATCATAGTCTCAAAGAGAAAATGGAGATCATATTCAAGTATGAGCAATACTGCATGTGCTTGATATGCTCTGAGGCTTGTAACTGGCTGGTATTCTATAATCTAGCGTCAATTTTACACCTATGGTTTCCATTTATTGAATAGTTCAAGTATTTAAATATCATTTGAATATCATAGAAGTGTGAGATGCTGAAAAGCATGTGTGGACAATAGAAAAAGTGAGTGACATAAGTGAAAAAGAAGTAGAATCAAGGAAACTTGGGGCTGGGGTTGTAGTTCAGTGGTAGAGCACTCGCCCAGCGCGTGCAAGGCTCTGGGTTCGATCCTCAGCACCACATAAAAATAAGTAAATAAATAAAGGCATGTGTCCAACTACACCTTAAAAATAAATATTAAAAAAAAAGAAAAGAAAAAGAAAACTTGAAGGAGAGTGGGCAAAGCTTCTCAAAGTTGCAACAGTTATTCATGACCATCTTCAAGCATCCTGTGAAAACTGAGCTCTCTGGAAGGAGTGGTGCTTTGGGAGCAGCAGGGCATAGTAGGTAAAGCCCAAGCTCTGGAGCAGCTCCACGGGTCAGACTGAAGGACTTAGATGGGAAACTGTTACATTTCTCTTCTTACTAACTCTAACTGACACTTAGTATTCTCTTCAATTACAAATATAGGCGACAAACTACAATATTATTAATAGCACCAATAAAAGCAAATATTATTTGCTACCAATAGAAGTCAGGTATTTTCATCACATTACAGGTGCTTTAGGTTTATGGAAATTTTATTTATGCTTTTAGATATTATTTTATTTAAAATTTATTATTAGACCTGATTCTGGATTATTTTATATCAGGCACTATTAAAGAATTTGTGTGTATACAATACCACAATTTTATGTTTTTAAAAGAATTTTTTAATTATGGCTGGGTTTGTGGCTCAGTGGTACAATGCTTGCCTAGCGTGTGTGAGGCACTGGGTTCAATCCTCAGTACCACATAAAAATAAATCAATAAAATAAAGGCCCATAAAGAAAAAAAATTATAATTACATTTTAAAGCAATTCATTTTCTTTATAACCTGTGGATTTTATTTTATTCATGTAAATTTATTCTGAGAAGGAGCCATAGGCTTCACCAGACTGCCAAAAAGGTTCATGACACAAAAATTGTCAAGAAATTTCTAGAGCTGTGCTGTTCAATAAGAGAATCACCAGCCACTGGTAGCTATTATGCCCTTAGATGTATATAGCAGTCACCAGCCACTGATGTACATTCCAAGGACAGAATAGCTATTCGTGGCTAATGCCATAAAAACTTAGAGGTGCCGTAAAAATTGCATCAGATTTCAAATATTTAGTGCAAAAATATTAAATGTTCTACTAATGATTTTGATGTTTATTACATATTGAAATGGTAAAATTTTCAGCATACTGGATTACTATTGGGCCTCCATCAGTTTCAGTTTCCTCCACTGTAAGAATAAATAGGAGGCCAATGGAGAGAGTATTGCTAGTTTAACTCCAGGTTCAGCCTTTCACTGATCTATTTCTCACATAGCCGCCCCTCTCTTACCTTTCACCCAAAATTCCCAAAGAAGGCCATGTACATGGCCCTTTCTCTGACTCTTTTGCTACTCCTTGTTTTAATGAACACAGTATAAATTAGACACATGGAGAGTAACACACAAAGGTAGGGATATAAGAAATCATAGACAAAATTAATTTCTAAAAATGATTTAAAAGGATAAGAGAAAGGAAAAATTCCCCTGGAGAGCAAAGAAGGTGGAAAATAAGGCTAGAGGTAGGGTGGAGTATTTCTCCAACTGCAGTTACCACCCATCCTGTATTTATTCAGAGAGGCTGGAGTAGCATTTGGATAAGACCCAGGCAAACCACCAGCACATTCCTGGAGTTGGTGAATGGCCACTTACAGAGCAGGACACCCTGGGCATGTCCCTAAACCAAAAACTGAAAGTCCAGCAAGCTGGTACAATGACCAGGGAGGTACCAGTGTGTTTCTTAGGAAGGAGGACTGAAGGGTGTTCACCCGCCATCTTATTTTCTCACTCAGGCATTAATGAAGCCCTGAGCATCTCTGATGCCGGCACCCTGGGAATACAGAGCGCTTCCATCCACAGAATCTCCTTTGAGATCATGGAAGGGCAGATAGGTAGAGGGCAGGTAGGATAGTATCACATACACCCTATGAATGAGAAAGGAATAGGTCAGACACATAGGTGGAAAACTGGTCAGTACCTGGTGGAGCAGGCCTGGCCTGACCAGAAGCTTGAATTTCTCTATGGCCAACACCACGGGTCAGAATCATGACCCTCCAACTCCATTTCTCAGAGTGACCTCTCCCAGCCTGACGGTCTGCAAAGCTCATTACTCTCCACCTCACTTCTGAACAGTTGGAATTGCTCTCCCCACCAGCCTGCGGAGCTGCAGCTGTCCCTCATTCCGTTTTGACAGCCTCGCCCTCCTACACAAAGCCCTGCCTGTCTGGTCAAAGTAGGGTGGTGATTTCCCACCCTTTCTAAAAACATGCCTTGCAGGACTTTCCCCATCCTGCAAAATAGTCTCCCCTTCTCAGTTACATTTTCTAATGCTTCTGAACAAGGCCTGAGGGTGGAGAAGGTAATGTGTGTGCTTCTGTATTACCCGGAGCCTTCTAAAAGGCAGGAACCAGGGGGATTGCACCAGGCAGCTCTGTGAACAGATGGCCATTTGGATGACTTTGAAGGTGAAGTCAGTGCTGCTCAGTGAGGTAGACAACTTCCTTTTTAAAGTGTTAGCTCCAAATGAAGGGATGCTGTCCATGTCTTCAATGTCCTAGTTCTACTGTCCTTAATCCCAGTGTTAATAACCTGGCTTTGGGCTATGGTCTCTCCGTGGCCCCCAGGACATGCCAAGTGGATAGTTGCTATCAGTTTTAAGCTCATCAAAGCACTTTGCTATTGCTTCATTAATTTCATAGTAGATGACTTGGTCATTTTCATATCGATTTATCCCTTTCTAATCCCCAATTATTTTTTGGTCCCCTGTCAGCTTCTCCTGCCAGTCAGCCAGTGGGTGCTCTTTCATGGATGTTCTTATTTTATCAAAACATTATTGAGAAGGTGAATCTGTTGCCAAAAATTTAAATAATGCATGCCAAAAACTTCCATAAAATAATTTATTATCGGGGTGGAGTTGTGGCTCAGTGGTAGAGCATTTGCCTAGCATGCACAAGGCACTGGGTTCGATCCTCAGCACCACATAAGTGTAAAATAAAGATATTGTGTCCACCTAAAAGCTAAAAAATATTAAAATAATAATAATAATTTATTATCCAGCATTCTGCTTTAGCCAAGCCATGGTTCTTCCCTATAGTATGGGAAATCTTAGAACCTGCCCTAAGAAATCATTTTTTAAAAAAATATTTTTTTAATTGTTGATATACCTTTATTTTATTTATTTATATGTGGTGCTGAGAATCGAACAGTGCCTCACACATGCCAGGCAAGTGCGCTACCGCTGAACCACGGCCCCAGACCCCTAAGAAATAATTTGATAGTGAAAAGGAACATTTTTCATTTTGTAGAGAAATAACTTGTCTAAAATAATACCAGGGTCAAAATAAGAAGAATAAGGAGTTTCCTAATTCCCAATCCTTCAACCTTTGTTGGTAGGTAAGTGTAAACAGGCAGAAAAGGAAACATTTAAAAGAAAAGAAAAAGTTAAGTATATGTGAAATTTGTATCATGGGTATATAAATAAAATTAATCAAAATTTTTAATTTCCCCCAATTTTGTGTTTTTAAAATTTCAGATTTTAGTAAGTGGTGCCTTTGAGCAAAATTGATCTGTTCCCTGTGACTTACACTGTAAATGTTTATTTTTGAGCATGAAATTGGGAACACCAATGAAATAAAAAAATAGAAATAGTGGCTGTAGCTCTATAAGGTACTTAATTTTTATCACTAACTCGTAGTCACAGCTTATCACCCAATAACTTCAATTCCACCATGACAACGCTCCTTTTTTGTGTTGTTGGATTATCATTTATACAGAGAAGAACCAACAGTTTCTTAGTTCTCTGTTACATAGTAAATGTTTGGGAAAGAGTGATGATATAAATTGATATAAACATAATTGGTTTTCATCCTGCTGAGCATTACCTATCTGTGTGTTTTTGGTAAATACTGATATGCAAAGCAATATGGTTTTTGGCTTCT